>NC_139005.1:100443132-101148132 GCF_964374135.1 Grampus griseus
GGCGTATGAAGGCTCCTGAGGGGGCAGGGTACGCTGGCCTTGAGGGAATGAATATTCTGGAGTCGGGGTGCGATGGGCGTGCAGCAGTGGAGGAGAAGGATGCTTGCACGGAACACACAGAGGAGCTGTCTGATTCTTCCTGAGGTTTAGTATTTCAAGGGGCGCAGAAGCAACTGCTCTCTGACTCTGCACGGGCTTTGAACATTGCTGCTGCTTTAGCATAACATTAAATTAAATGTGCTTTTTGTCTGTCTTTTAACATAAACTCCCTGAAGGATTAGGCTGTGATTCTTTTTCCAGGTTTACTCTCATTTATCTGCAATCCTGTCCTTTCGTGGTAGCTCAGAAATCCGAGGTACATTCATCTATCGACTTTTTCAGCTCATTAGCCTGGGCTAGTTGAGGGGAAAAGTTATTAGTGTTCCTTCGTTCATTTCTTCTCCCATCCATCCAGTCACATAACCATCAGACTGACTGCGCAGTGTTTTCTGAGCCTGTATCAGCGGCTGTGAGTGGCTTAGGGAACAACAAACTCGGTTCCTAACATTAAGGACCCCAAATCGAGAATAGGAACCCCACATGTGGTCTTTTTCAAGAGCTCACATCACATATAAGTACCAGGGGAGACCAGATGTACCCTGGGTGCTGGCAGCACACGTTGCCTGGGGGTGGAGCTCCAGCCTGGGGGATATGGTCTGGAAGTGAGACCCCAGCCTCTGAGAGCTGCATCTCCTGAGCCGGACGATTTACCAGATTTGCTGTCCCCTGGGGAGATGGGCAAGGCGTGAGGGGAGGGGAAGCAGGGGCTAGGGATGGGTGGGTTACCTTGCAGGGGGAAGCTCCGTCTCCAATTGCTTCCCACCAGAAAGGGTCCCCTGCAGGGCTGGGGCGAAGCTGGATTCATCTTTGTCCCCAGAAATGCTCAATGAGTAGTCAGGGACTGGCCAAATGGGCAGTCTGGCCACACCCTCTGCAGCCTGGTGGCCTAGAGCCTCAGACCCTCTCGAGCTCAGCGGTGGGCGCAGCAGGTGACTCAGGTTCCAGGCTTCTGTGAGCGACCAATGACCCAGCCCCTCACTTGCCCTCTTTGCGCCCAACAACAGAGCTTCCCCAGAACAATCACCTGGACACCAGCAGATGCTCAGTGCTGCCCTGATGCTCAGTGTCTGTGGCCCCAGGAATACCACCCCAGATGGGACTTGGGACACCGATTTGGCCAAGAGGCTGTCGGGAGTGCAGGGAATCAGCTGACCTCTAGGGGGCAACTCCGAGGTTGTGAAGGTCTGCTTTTATTTGTTTATTTATGTTTTGACTTTTATTTTATTTATATTTTTATACAGCAGGTTCTTATTAGTTATCTATTTTATACACATCAGTGTATACATGTCAATCCCAATCTCCCAATTCATCACACCACACCCCAGCCCCCCCCACTGCCCCGCTTTACCCCCTTGGTGTCCATATGTCTGTTCTCTACATCTGTGTCTCTATTTCTGCCTTGCAAACTGGTTCATCTGTACCATTTTTTTAGAGACCACATATGCGTTAATATACGATATTTGTTTCTCTCTTTCTGACTTACTTCACTCTGTATGACAGTCTCTAGGTCCATCCATGTCTCTACAAATGACCCAGCTTCGTTCCTTTTTATGGCTGAGTAATATTCCATTGAATATATGTACCACATCTTCTTTATTCATTCGTCTGTTGACAGGCATTTAGGTTGCTTCCATGACCTGGCTATTGTAAATAGTGCTGCAATGAACATTGGGGTACATGTGTCTTTTTGAATTATGGTTTTCTCTGGGTATATGCCCAGTAGTGGGTTTGCTGGGTCATATGGTAATTCTATTTTTAGTTTTTTAAGGAACCTGCATACTGTTCTCCACAGTGGCTGTATCAATTTACATTCCCACCAACAGTGCAGGAGGGTTCCCTTTTCTCCACACCCTCGTGGAGTTCTGCTTTTATACCCTGGGTCCCATGATCTGCACCCCTGGCTCCCCTCCTGGGACCCACCCTGCTTCCCAGCTTCCCAGATGGGTCCCTAGATTCAGACATTGTCCTCCTGGGGTTCATGAAGGGCTCAGGACTCTTTCCTTTGGAGGGCATGGCTGTGCTGCAGTAGTGAGTAAGCCCCACTTTTCAGATTTCTCACTGGCTTGTCTACTGCAGGTCTGTGGCTACACTCAGGGCAGCTCCCTTCCAGGCAGTGACTCAGGGATCCAGGAGCTTTATCAAGGACCCTCATCTTGCAGGGTCACTGCTTCCCACCCCAAGTGGCATTGTTTTCATCACAGCTCACTGGTCACATGTGGTCACTGGGCTCCAACTCACCACAGGGCATCTGGGAAGTCTTCCCATGAGGCCCAGGAAGGGGATCAGAGTTGGACGTGACACCCATGTGCTCTACAAACCATGGCCTGGATCTCCCAGGGGAGGGGGTGGGCTGGACGGCTGGGCCGAGCTGGTTCTCTGTCCTCTCCACCACCTTCAGGAGTGTGCCCCTGGGCAGGTCCCTCCCTGCCCCCGTGCACAGCTGAGACTCTCCTGAGCTGAGCAGAAGTGGGGGTAGAGTCCAGCTCTTTGAGAGGATGCTGGATTGGTCCAGGGGCCGCTCACAAAGTCTGCCTTTTCCTGCAGAGCTGGGCGTGGCTAGGGAGGAGGAGCTGAACAGAGACAAGAGAGGACGTCTCGGCACCTGTGCCCCACCCACCCGGCCCAGGCCCATGGTAAGCATGGAGCTAAGAGAGCACCCATCCTGCTTCCTCAAAGCTCAGGTGGCCCACTGTAACAGAGGGATGAGACCACATGATGTGTCTGCCCAGAGCCCAGTGTGGGTCCGGGCAGAAGTCCATAGGGGCCGGCCTCCGTGACATTTAGAAGACCTCATGTCCTGGGAGCCCCTGGAAGCAGCTCCTGGGTGTGCGACAGGCTCTGTCTGAGACATGAACTTGGCACGGACCAAGTGTGCTGACCAGCAGCTGTGTGGAGAGGGGACCTCTAGGGAACCAGGGCAGCAGACCCGAGGAGAGACCCCAAGGGTCCCTGCAGACACACCTTGGGGGATGGGGTGCTGAGTCAGGATGGGGGATACCTGTGCCCCCGCAGCCCTGCTGGTGAGGGACTCACGGCAGCAAACAATTGCGCACAAATTTGGCAAGACCCGTGGCACAGAGAGCCTGGGGCAGTGCGTCTGCCGAGGAGGCTGGTGAAAGCTTCCCTGAGGGGCGGGTGGAGGTCGTGGGTGAATGTGCCTCGTCCACAGGAGGTGCCCGTCCACCTTGGCTCCCTCTGCTTGGAACCAGAACAGCAGGCAGGAGGGAAGAGCCAGGCGATGTTCGCAGAGGGACCACATCCCACCGTGGGTTCTGCCCGACTGCCCTCAGGGGAAGCTCTGCCACCGCACCCCCAACTCTTCCCGGAGCAGACGTGGGGATGCGGTTTCTACCGATGGTGCTTCAGAGCACACTGCCACACGTCAGCCTTACTTCTGAGGTTTCTACGGCAATGGGCTTTGATTATATTAAGTGTCTGGGCAGCAATATCACTGGGAACTTCGGCCAGCAGCCGCTTCATGACAGGGGGCAAATGCTGGTGGGTTCTGGCACTTTCCAAAACAACCCGACGAGTCACATCTTCCTTCTTGCAGCCCACTGTCGCCTCCAACCCTCTCGCGTTCCAGGCGTGGAGCCCCGACTGCCCTTCGAGCCTCATGTGCATGTGGCTCCCACGGGTCATGGCGCCATCTTGCATCCCTGCCCTTGGACACTTTCAAGGTCAGCACTGGTCCCGCACCCCCAGCACACAGCCCGGAGCGGAGAACCATGGGAGGTTCTCCCACGTGGGAGGAAAAGGTGCCTTTGCTTACACATGGGATGCTCTGCCACCTGCTCCCGTGGCCGCACTCCACCTGCCCTTCAAGGTCCAAAGCAAAGGCCTCTTAGTCTGGTGGCTGCTGCATTGGTGGGGCGCCTTCCCATATTGCCCTCCCTCAACCCACGGCCGAGAGTTCTTGCGGCCCTGCCGTGTAAGGATTCCTGCAGGCGTTTGGTGCTTCTCCCTGGAATGCCCTGCGTTCTCTGTGCCGACCCTCAGCCTGCCCAGGTTGGATGCTCAGTGACAGCCAGTGGTCGTAGTTGGAAGGGCACACGTTGGCACCCACTGCCATTAATTTATTGACTGAGTGGGTCCCCCTCGTGCTTCTCAGGTCTGTGTGGTCTGTGTGCTCTGCGGAGATGGATTTGACAAGGACCTACTGTATAGCACGGGGAAATCTACTCAATATTCTGTGATACCCTAAATAGGAAAAGTATCTGAAAAAGAATAGATATGAGTATTTATATAATTGAATCACCTTGCTGTATACCTGAAACGAACACAACATTGTAAATCAACTATAATGTAATATAAAATAAACACTTTTCTTTTTTAAGAAAACTTTCCACGCCTCGGTCCCCTGACTATAAAACGGAGTCATTACTAGTCTCTACACGACCATAAGGACTAAATGTGCAAGTGTCTGCACACATTCAACCCAGCACACTGACGTCACCTCGCCATGTGGACACAGCTCAGCCCACTCACTGTGTCTCCAGGGCATGTCCTGGGCAGCTGCTCTCAAGGTCACAGGAGGAAGCACTGTCCCTTGCTCCCACTTCCTATGAGAGCTTGGACATACGTCTCTCAAAACTTTCTTTATGATACCAAACATCTGTATAAAATAGCAAAACATAGTCAAAATATGTATGAATTTACAGATGTGGTCCCTCCTTTTTACTTAGCTGTTTGGAGAGTGAGTTTGCACAGCGAGGGTCCGGTGGCTTCCAACTCCTCCAACTCACTGATTTTCACGTGGAAACGGGCACAGAAGGATGTGGAGAAAGCTGGGCGTGTCCTCAGGGATGAGCATGTGTGCGTGCATGTGTGTGCAGAGGTGTGGACGTGTGTGTGTGTGTGTCTGTGTGTGTGCATTTGATGGGGGCAGTGGGAATGTGGGTTGATCCTAGAGGACCCACCTACAGGAGTCCATCCTGAGGCTTCCACATGGTAGCTGCCATGGTGAGAAGGTGGCCATGGCTGGTGGGTCCCTAGTGAGTTCCTCCAACCAGGGCCGTCTGCGGTGTCCTCAGCGGGGAGCAGCCAGATGTTGGACCACACAGGCTCTCAAGACATAGGGGTGAGTCCAGGTGTCTCCCCTGAGACAATGTTAAACTTGACTCACACGTGACCTAAGTACCTGAAGGCTTGCCTCACATGGACGTCCCTCGGGTCCTAATTAAATCAGGATCAGTGGAGTTAATCCACAGGACTTCCACCAGGTATGGTGACGGTCACATCGATTCCAGACTTGTCACCTGTGCTTGCTGCTGCATGCCACCAGGAGCCACCTGGGGGGACAGGCTGGGATAGCCTGAGTATGTGAAGTGAATTAAAGTCTCTAAGTTGTAATAGGTATTAGCTTGTCCCCAAATTCCTGCAGGTCATGCAGGGCTCACAGAAGCCAAATGGTGCAAAGACAGAACTCCCCAAATATCCTGCGTGTCCAGAGGTAGTAATACCTCTGAGGTGCTGATGCCTCCCCCAGGGGACCCTGCACAGCCAGGGGTTCCCAAAGCTGGTCAGTCACCAGGAACCGGCACCGCCTCCACAGCAGCTTCCTCGGCCCTTTCTCATAGGTACAGAGTCAGTAGATATTTCGGGCGTGGTGATTGGAGCTGGTCTTTTATTTGTTGTAAACTCTGCCATTGATCCTGGCCACCAGCCCAGTGTGAACCCAGGTCTTCTTTTTCCCTAAAGCATCCACCTCTCCCCTTCCGTGCCAGCAGCAAGGTGTCCTGTCACTGTCACCTCCCTGTCCCGCCAGCTCTAGTGGGTGACGTCCTTGTGGATGAGGATCAACCCCATGGGCCTGGTGTACAAGTCCTTTCCATGTCCCCGGGCTGCATCTCACCTTCCTGTCTCCAGGGACTTCGTCTGCCCTGTGTTCCACTTAAACCAACCTCCCTTCTGCTCCCAACGATGATGCTCAGATGTGCCCTCCAGCTGCAATCCTGGCCATCCTTCCACCCCCAGTGGACAAGGACCTTTTCGCTGAAGCCTGTTCTGGCCTCTCCAGCCCTGAGTGGTCCTTCCTTCCTCTGTGCTCCATGGCTGTCGCTGTACCAATAGCATGTGACCACCTGCCCATCACCTCCTCCGGGGCTGGTCCTGTCCCGGGCTCGGCTCACTGGGGGCCTCCCCTCTGGTGGCTGCTCGGAACCTCGGGTCACAGTGAGAATCTACAGTGATTCAGGGATGACGTTTTCTCACTGGTCGTCCTAAAGATGTTGTAAACGTGTGTGTATTGCACCTATATTATTGGTCATCACTGGCCTCCAATGAGGGATACTGACAGATTTTTAAATTAATGTCGGAGGAAACATAGCCCATGGCAAAGGACACCAACTTTGAGTCAGTGGGCCTGGGAGTCCCCGCTCAGTCGTGTTCCAACTACAGCTGTGGGTGTATTGGGTGCACTGTTTATCCCTCTGGGCCTAAGGCAGTTGGTTGGCCTGAAAAATAAGGATAAACATGATGTTTCGTAGCGCTGTGAAGATTTAATAAAATAATGTAGACAAAGCCCGGCCCGGTCGTGGCACAGAGGAGACGTTCTGTACGTGGCAACATTCTCATCCTCAAGAAATAACCCTGGGAAGGGGGCGGGCCACGGGGAGTAAAGCCTGGGGGTGTGGGTGGGGAACCTGCATAATTCAGGAGCCAGGATTTTAAGCTCTAAGGGGGTGTGACTTCATTCTAGACCAGAGCCCATGGTAGGTGCTCAGGAAATATTTGTGAATGAATGATCTGGAAGTAGGTCAGTTGCGCAAAAAGACAAAGGGGGTAGCGGGAGGGGACTGACAGCAGCAGACCTGCCAGCAGGATGAGGGGTACCTGATCTGCCGATGCAGTGAAATCCTTGGAAGGGTTCCAGAAGGGGTAAGTCAGGGTCTGATGTGTCATTTGGAAATACCAGGTGGGTTTTTAATCAATAGCTATTAGAGAGCACAAGAGAGAAAGGGACAGAGCCTATGAGATTCTATTGCCAGACTCCTGGTGACAGAAGAGGAGGGAATAATGATTTCCTATGATTTGGGAAGCACGTTCCTGACACTGTGTGTGCGTGTGTGTGTGTGTGTGTGTGTGTGTGTTAGGGTGGCCAGAAAAAAATACAGAATGTCTGGTTAGATTTGAATCTCAAACAACAAAATTTGCTTTAGTGGATATCACGCAATATTTGACCATATTTATACTAATAAATTATGACTGTTACAAGAAGTCCTGCATTTTTATTTGCTAACTCGGAGAAGTTGTATGCGTGTGCGCGCATAAAACTTCATTTAATTTTCCAGATGACCCCATAAAATAGGGCTGATTATTGTTTCCATTTCCCTCTACCCACTTCCATTTTATGCAGGATGAAACTGTGTGGCACCAGAGATGTGTGAACTTGCCCACGAGCAACACTTAAAACGCGGTGGAACCAGAATTTCCTCTCAAGGAACTGTCTGCGGAGTCACTGCTCTCAAGGGGCTTGAGGTCGCCTCCCGTAGAGGTCAGGAGAGTTGCAGGATTTGAAGTGTGTTCTGCGGGGGGATTGGGGAGACCCCGGGGCAGGTGGCAGTTTCTGAGGGGACTGGGGGACCCTCTCTGCACAGCCCAGGACTGTTTTGCTCCTGCCCCTCCCCCAGGCTTCCTGCCTCTCCGCTCCGTCTCCAGCCCCGTGTGTCACCAAGGTGATGGGCATTTGCCAGGAAATAGTCCCTGGGTTCAGAGCCCGCCCCTTCCCAGCTGTGTGATTTTAGGTGACTCTGGGACTCGGCTTCAGTGTCCGTGGAGTCGTTGCACAAGAGCTCCTCTGGGAGTTTTCTTGGGAGGATTAAATGAGGCGATGTCCGTGGAGTACGATGCAGGGGATCCATGGGGTTTGTCAAGGCCAATGCCAGCACCACGTAAAGCCACTGTGAGGCCCGCCCTTCTCTTGGTCCATCATCCTAGTGTCTGCCCTCACCCCCAAGGTGTCATCCGCATTGAAACTCACCTGCAGGCAGCTGCCCTGGGCTGACTGTCTCTTTGCAAACCTTGCCACTTCTTTCATCTCAAGCATTGTCTCCTCTGCCCCATGGGGTACATGTCTCCAGCAAGTCAACAAGAGCAGAGACCCTCCTCCAGCCTCCCTCCCACACCTTTCTCCAATCTGCCCAGGTGGACTTGGTGTCCTGACACCTCCTCCCAGGGGATCTGCCACATCTCACTACTCTTGAACTTGAGTCCTGGTCGGCCTTGATTTAGAATGATTTGTGTGTGTCACCTGGAGGGCTGTGTGCCCCCCCTCCCCACACCGCCGAGGGTGAGATCATGCCTGGCATCTGGGCATCTTGCACCTTTCTGTGCTCTTTGTGTTACTGCAGTGAATCATCTTGGGGAGGGGGTGGAGTCCGGTGGGTGGGATCAAAGGGCTGTTGGTCACATACTCATGCAAAGCTTTCCCTTTTAAGTCATAAGCTGATGTTAGGAGCTGAATTGTGACCTTCCCTAAAATTCACATGCTGAAGTCCTCACCTCAGGACCTCAGAATGTGACTGTATTTGGAGATGGGGTCTTTACAGAGGTGATTAAGGAAAATGAGGTCCTATGGGTGGACCCTGATCCAACACGACTGGGGTCCTTATATGAAGAGGAGACTAGGACACAGACAGACACACACAGAAGGACGGTCATGTGTGGACACAGGGAGAAGACTACCATCTACAAGCCAAGAAGAACCAACCTCAGAAGAAGCCAACCCTGCAAACACCTTGATCCTGGACTTGCAGCTTCCAGACTGAGACAGTAAATGTCCCTTGTTTAAGCCACCCAGCCTGTGGTCCTTTGTATGGCAGCCCCTGGACACTGATACACTGAGTACGTAGAAGTGTCAGCAGGACAGCCTCACTGCCCAACCCCCACCCCCTCCCCCCTCCATTTCATCCCTAGAAGGAAGGAGAATTCATGCCTGGTTTGTGAACCCAAGTCACTCGCTGCATTTAGCTCTTCCAGGAAGCCTAGCATTGGGATAATGATGGAAAGTGCTGAAAACTGGGGCTTTGACTCTAGGCCTGTGGTTCTCCCAAGCGTGTTCTCATGACACACATCCAGAAACTCATTAGGAGGAGGAATGAGCAGGACAAAGCAGGATCTGGGTGGTAAGGGCACCCTGGCCATAATATCACCCTAATATTAATCTGCTGCATGAGAGCCCTTTATAGTCAGGCTACCTGGGATCCACCGTGCACTCTTGGGCCACATCTGCTGGGCACAGGCTGGCAGCTGAGTCCCGAGGAAACCCCTGCCTTGCTCCAGATAATCTAATGAAGGAAACAGGGCTGATTAATCCCAGACACTCTGCTGGTGTTTAACTCGCTGAATGTTAGACCACATTGTCATGATGTGTTTATGTCTTCAACATGATAGGTAAGGAATGAAATCCAGGCATTAAATCAATTATTTCTGCAGACATTGTCATATAAGACAAAACATCATCAGGAGACAAAAGCAGTTACGATTAGGGCTTAATGTACCCCGCGCCGACTTCAGAGTCAGCATCATGGCTTGCCAGGCTCCCTGAGATTTCCTGGTGTGGGTCCCAGCGCTGGACACAAAGTGGGAATTACGAAATGTTCTTTGTTTTAATTTATTTTTTTTATTGAAGTATAGTTGACTTACAATCCCATGTTAGTTTCAGGTGTACAGCACAGCACTCCAGTTATACATATATACGTATATATATATTCTTCTTCTGATTCTCTTCCCTTATAGGTTATTACAAAATATTGAGTATAGTTCCCTGTGCTCTACAGTAGGTCCTTCTTAGTTGTATATTTTATGTATAGGAGTGTGTATGTGTTCATCCCAAACTCCTAATTTATCCCCACCCCCTTTTCCCTTTGGTAACCATACATTTGTTTTCTATGTCTGTGAGTCTCTTTCTGTTTTGGAAATAAGTTAATTTGTATCTATTTTTAGATTCCACAGCAATATCGTATGGTATTTATTTTTCTCTGTCTGGCTTACTTCACTTATTCTTCAAATGTCTCTGTCTCTCTCTCCCTTCCTCTCCAAGAAAAAGGAGGTAAGAGTAGGGCTGGACTTGGGGACCCCCTTCCACTTCACCTGGATCTCAGGGGTTACGGATAGACTGAAAGCATAACTACATAATTGCATATTTTTTGAGGCATGGGGGAATAGTGGAAAAAAAGCAGAACAACAACAAAAAAGCACTGTCTCAGAAGTCAGGAGGTGGGTCATAGTCTCCACCCTTCCCACTCCTTGCGTCCTTAGTTTCTCTGTTGGCCAACCATGGGTTTGCGGGAGATGGTTTTCAATCCATGCGACGTTCCTTTGGGAACTTCGTGAGGCCGTGCACTGGGCGTATCTGCACACGGCAGTCAGGTGGCCACCAGCGCCGTTGCAGGGGACTGTGTCATCCCAGCAGCTCATAGGCTAGAAAGAGTCACCAGGAGAGACAGGAGGACAAAGACGGGCAGGCAGGACGCACCAGCCCCTAACCTCGCAGGAAGAGAGATGCAAAGAGTAATGGGAAAAAGGCACTGGACACCGGCTTTCTCATTCGGCTTCTGAGAACAAAAAAATTCCTTTCCACTGCCCCCTGCCCTGAAAACACGAGTCACTTCTGAGGAAGCCACGGGAAACCAGGTCCGGGGGCGTCTCTGACTTCCATCTTTGGAATTATTGGCAACAAGAATTTGTCTCTTTCTTCCTCTGTCATTAAAAGCAAATGTAAGTGTTGAAAACAAGGTAATCTTCAGCTTGCCTTCAGGTGCTGGTCGGGGGGGACCACGACGTTGGGTGTAAAAAGCACGGTGGTGATAAAGGAATGATGACCCTACAATTTGAGGGAGACTTGCTCTGCCTGGAGAGCAGCGCCAGGCACCCCATAAATGAAGCCTTTTCACCTACCACTGGCCCGACAGGAATTACTAAATCCTTGTACAGCAGAAACAGCTGAGGTTCCAGGAGGCAGGGTGACCTTTCCAATCCGCACATCCAGGACTGGAGGAGCCGGGTTGGGAGGCTCCCACCTGAGACTTTCCTATCGGTCCAGGTACCACTGCATACATGTGAGGTCGGCCACTTCTGTGCATGGGGCCGGGACGGAGTGAGGAGAAGGATGGGCCTCTGAGATTTTCTCCAGCAGCCCCATTCTCCATCCTGTCTGCCTGGACCAGGGTTTGTATCATTCCTGAGGAAAGGCAAGCAAGACGGATTTGACACAAGACATCCCCCGGCCTCTGGTCCCCTCCCCTCCCCTTCCAGCCAGTAGGGGGCCAAGGGTTACAGGTCACCCCCAGGAACCTGCCCAGGATGCGGGGATTGGCAGGGCAGGGCCTTCTGCACTTGCTCAAGCCCCGCTGCCTTCTTTCTGCCTCGCCCCCTCCCCCTCCACCCAGGGTTCAGCCCACCTGCCCACAGCCCTGCCCTGTGCCCACAGCCATTTCGAGTTGGTGCTGCTGAAGATGCCAGAGTTTGTGTAAATGCACAAGGGGTCACGGTTGTCCAAGCATCAGCCAGGACGCCCCAGTGCAGGGCCCAGTGGTGTGTTTGTCATCTGAATGTATGATGCCTTCATCTTCCAGCCAGCTCAAAGCCAGAGAGGGGACCTTTACATTGGGATAGAGCCCCACGTGCCCCAGCCCCTCTCACCCTCTCAGATGGAGGGTGTGTCTGCAAAGGGAACTGTCCGGGAGCAAGGGAGACCTACAGATGAACAGGAGCCCCAGACAGGACTCCCCAGGAAGGCCAAGTCTGCCTTTACCTCATTCACAGTCACCGTCAGCCATCGGGACACCTGATGCGCCATGTGGGGTGACCTGTCTGGCAATTTCCATCTACAAGAGGGAAGCTTTTCGGGTGCAGGAAAGTGAAATGCACACGTAAACATGAGGGCTGCCTGCAGAGGGTATGGGAGCATCTTGTGGGTGGGCAGAGACACCCAGGTGCAGGCGGATGGAGGATGTCTCATTGGGGACCGGCACTGGGGACAGGGTCCCTCCTGCAGGCAGAGGTGGGGGCTCAGAGGAGACGAACCAGCACAGTCAAAGTCTTCAGGCTGAAAGTCAAGAGCAAATGGGACCACGTTAATTATGTATGGACTCATCTGTGCCTTTAAGCATTTATTGAGGGCTTACCATTTGCCAGGGATTGTGCCATAGCCCCTGGAGGAAGAGAAATAAAGACGTCCACTAGGAGAAAAGAACCCAGTTAATTATCTTGGAATTATCACTACAGAGAAAGACGGGTGTGCACAAAGAGCTTTGCCAATGCAGAGGAGGGAGGCGTTCAGTCCCAGAGGGAATTCAGCTCAGGAAGTGAGAGCAAAGGGTTGTGGTTCCACTCCCAGTTCTGTCACTGCACACCTGCTGCCCCTGGCTAACTGTGCCCCCTCCCTGGGCCTCTGCTTCCTAACCTGTAACGTTGGGACGATAAGGATCCTACCTGCTTCTCTAGGGTTATTTTAATGGGTGCTGGGAATTTTTTTTTAACATTTTTTATTAAAAAAAAATAAATTTACTTTATATTTATTTTTGGTTACATTGGGTCTTTGTTGCTGTTTGCGAGCTTTCTCTAGTTGTGGCAAGCGGGGGCTACTCTTTGTTGCGGTGCGTGGGCTCCTCATTGCAGCGGCTTCTCTTGTTGTGGAGCACGGGCTCTAGTCACGTGGGCTTCAGTAGTTGTGGCTCAGTAATTGTGGCTCACAGGCTCTAGACTGCAGGCTCAATAGTTGTGGCACATGGGCTTAGTTGCTTCGTGGCATGTGGGATCTTCCCGGACCAGGGCTCGAACCCATGTCTCCTGCACTGGCAGGCGGATTCTTAACCACTGTGCCACCAGAGAAGTCCGGGAAATGTTTTGTTTTTAAATTTTTAATTTAATTTTTATTTTATATTGGAGTATAGTTGATTTACAATGTTGTGTTGGTTTCAGGTGTACAGCAAAGTGATTCAGTTAGATACTAACATGTATCCATTCTTTTTCAGATTTTTTCCCATATAGGTTGTTACAGAATATTGAGCACACTTCCCTGTGCTATACAGTAGGTGCTTTTTGGTTACCTATTTTGTATATAGTAGTGTGTATATGTTAATCCCAAACTCCTAATTTGTCCCTCCCCCATCTTTCCCCTTTGAGAACCATACGTTTGGTTTTGAAGTCTGTGAGTCTGTTTCTGTTTTGGAAATAAGTTCATTTGTATCCTAACAGTGGGCTTTGTACATGTACGTGTGTGCGTGCACATGTGTGTACCTAAGTTTATGATAAATTTTACTACAAATAAATGATCAATTACAGTCCAATTCAGAGAAGAAGTTGCTCACGACGTTGACTAAGTTCTGGCATGAATGTTGGCTGATATTTTTGTTCAGGTTAACTAATGAGACACAAGTGGAGGAATAAAGACACATGCCAACGATGTGACTCAGTTCTTTCCTGAATCAGATTATGGTTTTCCAACACTTGGAGAAGAGTTTTTCATGTTTTTATTCTATGCGCAAGGTATGAGCTATATAGACAAGATGTAGTTTTAGGTTCAGTCTACATTATGAACAGTTTCTCCCCAATTTTCTTAAATCTAGACAATCAAGTTTAATACATCAAGCTCTGGGTAGTAGCACTTGCTGATTCCCACAGGGTGAATGTTCCTATCGTGGTCACTTTCAAGCTGCCAACCTGACATCCCTGACCAGGGGGCTGGGAAGGGCTGTGCAGCGTTCCCCCATTTGAGGGCATTTCCACCCTGGAGATGCAACAGCTGTGAGTAACCTCAACAGCTTAACTAGTAGTGAAATGCAGAAGAAAATCAGGAAGGGATGAGTTTTGAGTATTTAATACTTTCACGCTCAAAACATTTTATTTACTTGTGAGTTTATATCATTTAATTTTTAATAAAGGCTATGTTTACCATGGTGTGCAGAATTCCCGAAAGTTCAACTGCTGGCTCTGGGAGTTGGGGTGCTTCTGTTTGTCTGCCGAACCATCCCCAGCATGGTGCCAGGGGGATCGTGGGGTGTAGGGAGCGCTGGCCCATAAGCTACTCAATAAGCGCCTGGCACATGGGAGGCGAGGGCTCTGCACCACCGGTGTTTCAAATCTGCTGTTATTATTTTTAAAAATCTGCCTGCAGGTGTAGGAGAATGTTTTGTATGACAAAGGATATTTGAACTAGGTCTTGATGGACAAAGAGGAACGTTTTAGGCCAAACATCATGGAAAAGGAATCCAGAAGAGAAGAAATGACCCCGTGACGTCCCACAGCTGGGAGAGCAGTGATGCTTGAGGCAAGGGAGGCATGGCGAGATCGGCTGTGCACTGGACCACACCTGGCCATGGGGATGGCAGGACTAAGACAATGCAGAGCTGATGGATGAGAGGGAGAGGGGGGGCCTTCTCCTGGGAAGCCCTGTCCATTCTGAGTTGTATACGAGGAAGGACCAGTAAGGGGTCTTAGGAGGATGGAGTCACGTGTTTAGACCACTGGCCAGACTGTCCCATGCCCACTGGAGGCAGAGTCAGAAGACCACCGACCAGGTGAGATAGATGCTATCCTGGTCCAGGCAGGACTGGCACTCAAAGGTGAGCTGCAGATGCATTGGAGGGTGGACAGCACCTGTGACCAGCAGGGGTTGGGGGTGAGAGGGGAGGTCAAGGTGACTCCTGCTGCCCCTGAGGACCATCACGTAACACTTGCCTCATTGTATTGTAGCTACTGGTTCACATGCCCGTCTCCTCCACTGAGGACAAGGGCTCTGTGGTCCTTTGTTAGATGGTTAGTGTGTCCAGATGCCTACGCAACACTGGGGTGCTACCCGGCTGAGAAGCAACCCAAGGATGGAACTGAGGATCACGGAGGTAACTGGAACCCTGCAACCACAAGAGGGAGGACTGGTCAAGAGGGACTGGAGAAGCTGGCTGGGCTCTGAAGCCACAGTGGTGACATCTGCATCCCCCCGTTCACCTGGACTCAGAAGCAACCTGAGAGGATACTGGGGTCTGCTTGGCCCTTTCTTAGTGGGAGCTGCCCCCGCTTCCCCTGGGAATGGAGCTGATGGAGGGAAGACAGGGGGCACTAACTGGTCTCACCTGCATCCTCAGGAGACCAGATGCAGCAGGCCTGGCCCTCCTGCAGAGATGGAGCGGAAGTTGAATCCTGGGGCAGGCTCTGGGGGGCGGGCCACTGGTTGAAGCCACCAGGCCCTGTTCAGCTGGACCAAGTCTCCCTCCTGAGGGGTGCTCAGGACGGGGAGGGATGGGGGTGCTCCTGCACAGCCCACCCCATTGCCCACCCACTCCCCAGAAGCACAGGGGCAGGGGCTCCAGCCTGGTCCAATCGAGAACCCGGCGAGATCACTCCAGTCTCCCGGGCGCTCTAGGGCAGGCAAAGCACTCGGAGGATCCCTGCGCCGAGGGCCCAGCGGGTGTGAGTGACCTCTGACCTGACCTTTCCCAGACCTTGGCTTCCATCTTTGGTCTTTGGTAACTTAAGTCAGCTTCCTTCCTAGAGCAACAGGCTCTGCCTCCAGGGACTCATTTCCCTTGTGTCATGTCTCCTGCTCTTTTCTAGTTGAATGTTCACAGCAGTTAATTAAACCTGCTTCTTCTGTTGACTCTTCCTTCTCCACCTCCCGCAGGATGAACACTGGTCGAATCTTAAGGCCTCCTCTGTTTTCCTTTTCCTTTGCTTGGGGGCCCACACTCAAGAGACTCCTTCCTCTATCCTTTCCTCCTCGCTCCTTAGATTCCCACCCCACCAGCACCCGGCGGCGCTGAGATAATCAAAGTGACTAACATTTACCAAGAGTGCATCTGCGCTGGACCCCCAGCTCGTGTTTTCTCAGCCTCGGATAACCTCAGGGGATACGCACTATCCTCGCCTTATTTCACAGAGTTCGTATTGCTCAGTGGTAGTCTAAATCTTTATTTTGCTTGAAATTAAATGTAGCTATGGAACGTAGGGGACAGAAAACATTCAGGAATTTATGATACACATTATCAAGAGCTCCCCTGCCCTGAGGCCCTTCTGTAGGGTCTGGGTCTTGAGCCGTCTCCCCACGCACGGCAGATTTACTGTTCTTTTAACAAGACTATGTCCAGGGAGAGATCTGAAGTGGCGGGAGAGACAAAGCACAGTGGAGCCAGGTGTGCACATCTGGAAAGGTGGGTGAGACCTTGTTGCTAAGGAGTGGGTAACCTCCAATGCCTGGAGATATTTGTCAGGGGAGCCCTGTGCTGGGATGGGGCCTGGTCTGACCAAGGCTGAGCTTCTGGAAGTGGCAGACAGTGGGGTAAACTGTGCCCAGACCTCCCCCAGCGGCAACAGAGCAGAAAATGTCCTGCTGGACCGCCATCACAGCCCCGCCGCCACGAGCACAAGGGGAGTTCAGCTCCTCTGATGCACCTCCTTCAGAAGTAGGGTGTAGACACTGAGTTAGGCTCCAAGTAAAGCAAATCAGACTAAGACACAAAGTCATAGCTCTGGGAAGAAAAGAGATGCTCTCTGCAGACTAGCTGACAGTGCTTCCTCTGCACAGACAAGGGAGTCAGCTGCTCTGCAATAATTCAACTCAGCTGCCTTGAGTCCTAAATGGTGTCCATGAGGTGGAGGTAATATTTTGGGCTCAGAGAGAAGAGGTCGTACAAGGCAAATAAGAGAGGAAGCCAATATCAAGTCAAAATACTAGAGTCAGTCAGGAAACGGTTAAACGGTTTCTAGAGGGAACTGGTATTAAAGTCAAAATGGATTCTAATGGGCTAAGTGAGCTTTACTTGCTCTCTCCTCAAATTGTGTATTCTTGTTTCCAAGTCTGAGGCACTCCCACTGGAGACAGCACATGGTGTTTGTAGGATATTGAGATGATGGTGTTTCTCAGTAGTTCACGGATAAGTTAAGAGCTGAGCTGCTTCGATGGGAGCTGGCATGTTGCAGGGTGTAAGCTGGTCCTTGTCTAAGATGTGGAGCTCACAGGTTTGCAGATTTCCACTGAGTGCAAGGCAATGGCCTTCAACATCTAGGAGCAGGGCAGGGGACCAGGAGAAATGTCTCCAAGGCACCCCAGGCCCTCACTGAATTACCACAGGAGCAGGCTGAAAGCTGGACTGAGGCAGAAGGTGAGAGGGACACGTGAGGTGCACAAAGCTGGGGACACAAGTGGGGAAAAGACGACTTTCCAAAGCTGGCTGGTTGGTTGAAAAGCAGAAAAGGAGAAGCCCACTATTTGGAAAGCTGATGTCTGGGCTCTAAAGCACAATGAGATCTCTGGAATCTCATTAGTGTTGAGATCACAGGTGGTGCTAACAGAAAGGTGCTGATATCACCCTGAAAATATTCCAATCTGGGGGTGACCAGAATCTGATTATGGCCCCAGCACAGCCCAGACCCAACTCAATGGATGAGCAGATTGACTCACCCACGTCAACTCCACATGGTCTGGCAGGAGAAGGACAAGCTTTCTTCTGAAGGGAACTATTATCTAAATATTATTTATTTTTGATCTCTTTTTTTTAAACAAACAATGTCCAGGATAAAACACAAAATCACATGGCACATGAAGAAGAAGAAAGAAAGTGAGACTGATGGCCTTGAGAAGAAAGAGCCTATATAAGCATCCAGAGATGGTCTAGATGGTGGGATTATCCAACAGGGACCTTAAAATACCTACGACAGCTATGTCGAAGGACGGACTAGAGAGGTGGAAACAAACTGGGAACCTCATCTTAGAGACGGAAACTAAATAAATACCCAAATGCAAATGCTAGAAGTGAAAAATGGGATATCAAAAATGATGACTCACTGGGTGCTTACCAACAGGTTGGGTACAACTGGGCTCCCCAGGTCTGGCCCCAGGCGGAGGGGCAGGTCCGATGCTCCCCACGTGTTGCTAGTTCTCCTTGAATTCCTTGGACAGTTGGGGCATGTCCCACATGGGCAAATGGATGAAGCACAAGGGGAACAATGGAAAACACTTGCTGTCTCACCAGGTGTTATGGCAGCACTGGTGCAGTCTGGTCCACATGACTCACCAAGTATCCCAGTGTGAGAAAATATATTCCTCCCCTGGAGTGGGAGGAAGTGGCAAGAACTGTAATCCTGTTACAGGGAGGGATTGAAGAATTAGTGAAGAATTAGGAATAATAGCCTATACAATGCCCCAAAGGAGGCAGGCTGGTGAGTGAAATTTAAGTGTGGTAAGCCGCCATATTTTCCAGGATTTAGTAAAACTACTAATTTCAGGAAGGTTGTAATATATAAAAAGTGCCCATTATAATCTCTCTACTTAATCACTAAAATAACAAGAAAAGGATGTTCAGTAAGCTCATGGCAGAGAAAATGGAATAATCAACATACTGGATTAGTACAGATAATTCAAGAAGTAAAGGAAAAGGGAAAAAATGAGAGAAATAGGAAACAAATGGGAGGATAACAATACAAAGAAACGACTAGGTTGAATCATAGGAAATTGTCTTTTTGTTGATTAAACTTATCAAATGTTGACAATTCCATATGGTTCAATCCAATACATTAAATGAAAATTAACTGCACGTTCCAAATAAGAGACAAAGATTATCAGACTGGATTCAAAAACTCAGAGAACAGCAACAACAACCATACATATTAAATCCAAGAGAGGGGCAAAGAAGAAAGTGAAATGATATTTAAAAAGTACATCATGCAAATACCAGCTGAAAGAAGGCTGGTAGGACTGGGTTAGTATCAGACATGGTGGACTGAAGGTGGTGAGAAATAATAGTGGAAAAGGCACATTTCCTAATGATCAAAAGTTCAGTTCAACAGGTAGATACAACAGCTCTAAATAATATGGCAATCCACCTAATGCAACCTCAACATATATAAACCTAACAGTTAGAGAACTAAAAGAAGAAATGGAGTCATCCCTGAGTACGGATTCCCAGGCACACCTGCACCAGCCCAAATAGATGTTTATTCTACTGAAATAGAAACACAGGAACACCAAAAGAAGGCAGGCATTCTCACAACAAATGTAGTTGTAAAGGCCTAAAATTGGAAACAACCAACATGCACACTAACAACACAATGTACAAATGAATTGTGGTCTACTCATACAATAAATATGCAGCAACGAAAAGACAAAATACTGCTAAATACAGCAGGATGGATGGATCTTGCCCACATGAAATTGTGTGAGCCCCCCCATTAATATAAAGTTCAATGGTGTTGATCCTGGAAGAGACATGACGAAGCCTTCTGGGATGCCAGTAATATCCAATTTTTAAAAGTCTGACTGCACATTTCCCTCTATAAAATAGCAGGAGCTGTAAACTTAAGATCTGTACAATTTACCTCATTTATGTTCTAACACAATTAAAAGTCTGCAAAGATGTTTTAGGCCAAGTATTTTTAAATCATCGTATCAGACATCGTGATATGACTGTTTGAGAGAAACAGTTGGCAAAAATTAAAGGTCACATCCACATAAACTTATCCTAGATTTCAGCTTTACAAAACTTCCATGGTTGACCTCATATCTGTGGGGATTGAGTAAAAATCAGCCAGGATGTATGTAATACCAAGGATGGAAATCCAATTCAACACCCTCGTGCAAAATAAACTGGTTGGCTTATTTCCCACAATCTAGTCACCACAGCTCTTGGGAGCATTTTCAACCGAGAACGTGGACACCGTTGTCGTTCCATCTCAGTGCACACCCCTTGAGGCTCTTTTTTTCTTTTTAACATCTTTACTAGAGTATAATTGCTTTACAGTGGTGTGTTACTTTCTGCTGTATCACAAACTGAGTCAGCTATACATATACATATACATATATTCCCTTATCCCCTCCCTCTTGTGTCTCCCTCCGACCCTCCCTATCCCACCCTTCTAGGTGGTCACAAAACACGGAGCTAATCTCCCTGTGCTATGCAGCTGCTTCTCACTAGCTATCTATTTTACATTTGGTAGTGTATGTGTGTCAAGGCCACTCTCTCACTTTGTCCCAGCTTACCCTTCCCCCTCCCTGTGTCCCCAAGTCCATTATTTACGTCTGCATCTTTATTCCTGTCCTGCCCCTAGGTTTTTCAGAACGATTTTATTTCTTTAGATTCCATATATATGTGTTAGCCTACGGTATTTGTTTTTCTCTTTCTGACTTCACTCTGTATGACAGACTCTAGGTCCATCCAACTCACTACAAATAACTCAATTTCGTTTCTTTTTATGGCTGAGTAATATTCTGTTGTATATATGTGCCACATCTTCTTTATCCATTCATCTGTTGGTAGACTCTTAGGTTGCTTCCATGTCCTTCCTACTGTAAATAGTGCTGCAATGAACATTGTGGTACATGACTCTTTTTGAATTATGGTTTTCTCAGGGTATATGCCCAGTAGTGATATTGCTGGGTTGTATGGTAGTTTTATTTTTAGTTTTTTAAGGAAACTCAATACTGTTCTCCATAGTGGCTATATAAATTTACATTCCCACCAACAGTGCAAGAGTGTTCCCTTTTCTCCACACCCTCTCCAGCATTTATTGTTTGTAGATTTTTTGATGATGGCCATTCTCACTGGTGTGAGGTGATACCTCATTGTAGTTTTGATTTGCATTTCTCTAATGATTAGTGATGTTGAGCATCCTTTCATGTGTTTGTTGGCAATCTGTATATCTTCTTTGAAGAAATGTCTATTTAGGTCTTCTGCCCATTTTTGGATTGAGTTGTTTGTTTTTTGGATATTGAGCTGCATGGGCTGCTTGCATACTTTGGAGATTAATCCTTTGTCAGTTGCTCCATTTCCAAATATTTTCTACCATTCTGAGGGTTGTCTTTTCGTCTTGTTTATGGTTTCCTTTGCTGTGCAAAAGCTTTTGAGTTTCATTAGGTCCCATTTGTTTATATTTGTTTTTATTTCCCTTTCTCTAGGAGGTGGGTCAAAAAGGATCATTCTGTGATTTATGTCAAAGAGTGTTCTTCCTACATTTTCCTCTAAGAGTTTTATAGTGTCTGGCCTTACATTTAGGTCTTTAACCCATTTTGAGTTTATTTTTGTGTATGGTGTTCAGGAGTGTTCTAATTTCTTTCTTTTACATGTAGCTGTCCAGTTTTCCCAGCACCACTTATTGAAGAGGCTGTCTTTTCTCCATTGTCTATTCTTGCCTACTTTATCAAAGATAAATAACCATATGTGTGTGGGTTTATCGCTGGGCTTTCTATCTTGTTCCATTGATCTATATTTCTGTTTTTGTGCCAGTACCATACTGTCTTGATTACTGTAGCTTTGTAGTATAGTCTGAAGTCTGGGAGCCTGATTCCTCCAGCTCCGTTTTTCTTTCTCAAGATTGCTGTGGCTATTCGGGGTCTTTTGTGTTTCCATACAAACTGAATTTTTTTGTTCTAGTTCTGTGAAAAATGCCATTGGTAGTTGGATAGGGATTGCATTGAATCTGTAGATTGCTTTGGGTAGTATAGCTGTTTTCACAATGTTGATTCTTCCAATACAAGAACATGGTATATCTCTCCATCTGTTTGTATCATCTCTAATTTCTTTCATCAGTGTCTTATAGTTTTCTGAATACAGGTCTTTTGTCTCCTTAGGTAGGTTTATTCCTGTGTATTTTATTCTTTTTGTTGTAATAGTAAATGAGAGTGTTTCCTTAATTTCTCTTTCAGATTTCTCATCATTAGTGTATAGGAATGCAAGAGATTTCTGTGCATTAATTTTGCATCCTGCTACTTTACCAAATTCATTGATTAGCTGTAGTAGTTTTCTGGTAGCATCTTTAGGATTCTCTATGTATAGTATCATGTGATTTGCAAACAGTGACAGTTTTACTTCTTTTCTGATTTGGATTCCTTTTATTTCTTTTTCTTCTCTGATTTCTGTGGCTAAAACTTCCAAAACTATGTTGAATAATAGTGGTGAGAGTGGGCAAACTTGTCTTGTTCTTGATCTTAGTAGAAATGGTTTTAGTTTTTTACAATTGAGAACAATGTTGCCTGTGGGTTTGTCATATATGGCCTTTATTATATTGAGGTAAGTTCCCTCTATGCCTACTTTCTGGAGGGTTTTTATCATAAATGGGTGTTGAATTTTGTTGAAAGATTTTTCTGCATCTATTGAGATCATCATATGGTTTTTATTCTTCACTTTGTTAATATGGTGTATCACATTGATTGATTTGCATATACTGAAGAATCCTTTTATTCCTGGGATAAACCCCACTTGATCATGGTGTATGACCCTTTTAATGTGCTGTTGGATTCTGTTTGCTTGTATTTTATTGAGGATTTTTGCATCTATGTTCATCAGTGATATTGGCCTGTAGTTTTCTTTTTTTGTGACAATTTTGTCTGGTTTTGGTATCAGGGTGATGGTAGCCTCATAGAATGAGTTTGGGAGTGTTCCTCCCTCTGCTATATTTTGGAAGAGTTTGAGAAAGATAGGTGTTAGCTCTTCTTCAAATGTTTGATAGAATTCACCTGTGAAGCCATCTGGTCCTGAGCTTTTGTTTGTTGGAAGGTAATCACAGTTTCAATTTCAGTGCTTGTGATTGGTCTGTTTATATTTTCTATTTCTTCCTGGTTCAGTCTTGGAAGGTTGTGCTTTTCTAAGAATTTGTCCATTTCTTCCAGGTTGTCCATTTTATTGGCATATAGTTGCTTGTAGTAGTCTCTCATGATCCTCTGTATTTCTGCAGTGTCAGTTGTCACTTCTCCTTTTTCATTTCTAATTCTGTTGATTTGAGTCTTCTCCCTCTTTTTCTTGATGAGTCTGGCTAATGTTTTATCAATTTTGTTTATCTTCTCCAGGAACCAGCTTTTAGTTTTATTGATCTTTGCTATTGTTTCCTTCGTTTCTTTTTCATTTATTTCTGATCTGATCTTTATGATTTCTTTAGCCTTCTGCTAACTTTGGAGTTATTTTCTTCTTTCTCTAATTGCTTTAGGTGTAAGGCTAGGTTGTTTATTTGAGATTTTTCTTGTTTCTTGAGGAAGAATTGTACTGTTATAAACTTCCCTCTTAGAACTGCTTTTGCTGCATCCCATAGGTTTTGGGTTGTTGTGTTTTCAATGTCATTTGTTTCTAAGTATTTTTTGATTTCCTCTTTGATTTCTTCAGTGATCTCCTGGTTATTTAGTAGTGTATTGTTTAGCCTCCATGTGTTTGTATTTTTTACATTTTTTCCCCCTGTAATTGATATCTAATCTCATAGCGTTGTGGTTGGAAAAGATACTTGACATGATTTCAATTTTCTTAAATTCACCAAGGCTTGATTTGTGACCCAAGATATGATCTAACCTGGAAAATGCTCCATGAGCACTTGAGAAGAAAGTGCATTCTGTTGTTTTTGGATGGAATGTCCTATAAATATCAACAAAGTCCATCTTGTTTAATGTGTCATTTAAAGCTTGTGTTTCCTTATTTTTTTTTCATTTTGGACGATCTGTCCATTGGCAAAAGTGGGGTGTTAAAGTTCCCTTCTATTATTGTGCTACTGTTGATTTCCCCTTTTATGGCTGTTAACATTTGCCTTATATATTGAGGTGCTCCTATGTTGGGTGCATAAATATTTACAATTGTTATATTCTCTTCTTGGATTGATCCCTTGATCATCATGTAGTGTCCTTCTTTGTCTCTTCTAATAGTCTTTATTTTAAAGTCTATTTTGTCTGATATGAGAATTGCTACTCAAGCTTTCTTTTGATTTCTATTTGCATGGAATATCTTTTTCCATCCCCTCACTTTCATTCTGTATGTGTCCCTAGGTCTGAAGTGGGTCTCTTGTAGATAGCATATATATGGGTCTTGTTTTTGTATTCATTCAGCCAGTTTATGTCTTTTGGTTAGAGCATTTAATCCATTTACACTTAAGGTAATTACCTATATGTATGTTCCTATTACCATCTTCTTAATTGTTTTGGGTTTGCTTTTGTAGGTCTTTTCCTTCTCTTGTGTTTTCTGCCTAGAGAAGTTCATTTAGCATTTGTTGTAAAGCTGGTTTGGTGGTGCTGAATTCTCTTAGCTTTTTCTTATCTGTAAAGGTTTTAATTTTTCCATTGAATTTGAATGAGATCTTTGCTGGGTAGAGTGATCTTGGTTGTAGGTTTTTCCCTTTCATCACTTTAAATATGTCCTGCCACTCTCTTCTGGCTTACAGAGTTTCTGCTGAAAGATCAGCTGTTAACCTTATGGGGATTCCCTTGTATGTAATTTGTTGTTTTTCCCTTGCTGCTTTTAATATTTTTTCTTTGTATTTAACTTTTGATAGTTTGATTAATATGTGTCTTGACCTGTTTCTCCTTGGATTTATCTTGTATGGGACTCTCTGTGCTTCCTGGACTTGATTGACTATTTCCTTTCCCATGTTAGGGAAGTTTTTAACTATAATGTCTTCAAATATTTTCTCAGTCCCTTTCTTTTTCTCTTCGTCTTCTGGGACCCTATAATTTGTATGTTGGTGTGTTTAATATTGTCCCAGAGGTCTCTGAGCCAGTCCTCAATTCTTTTCAGTCTTTTTCCTTTATTCTGCTCTGCAATAGTTATTTCCACTATTTTATCTTCCAGGTCACTTATGCTTTCTTCTGCCTCAGTTATCCTGCTATTGATTCCTTCTACAGAATTTTAAATTTCATTTATTGTGTTGTTCATCATTGCTTGTTTGCTCTTTAGCTCATCTAGGTCCTTGTTAAATGTTTCTTGTATTTTCTCCATTCTATTTCCAAGATTTTGGATCATCTTTACTATCATTACTCTGAATTCTTTTTCAGGTAGACTACCTATTTCCTTTTCATTTGTTAGGTCTGGTGGGTTTTTACCTTGCTCCTTCATTTGCTGTGTATTTCTCTGTCTTCTCATTTTGCTTAACTTACTGTGTTTGGGGTCTCCATTTCATAGACTGCAGGTTCATAGTTTCCATTGTTTTTGTTGTCTGCCCCCATAGGGTAAGGTTGGTTCAGTGGGTTGTGTAGGCTTCCTGGTGGAGGGGACTGGTACCTGTGTTCTGGTGGATGAGGCTGGATCTTGTCTGTCTGTTGGACAGGACTGCTTCCGGTGGTGTGTTTTGGTGTGTCTGTGAACTTATTATGATTTTAGGCAGCCTCCCTGCTAATGGGTGGGGTTGTGTTCCTGTCTTGCTAGTTGTTTGGCATGGGATGTCCAGCACTGGAACTTGCTGGTCAATGAGTGGATCTGGGTCTTAGTGTTGAGGTGGAGATCCCTGGGAGAGCTCTAGCCAATTGATATTAAGAGGGACCAGGAGGTCTCCGGTGAACTAATGTCATGAACTCAGCTCTCCCACCTCAGAGGCTCAGGCCTGACACCTGGCCAGAGCAGCAAGACCCTGTCAGCCACATGGCTGAAACTTTACTTCCCAGGAGCTCGGGGTATCTTCTGAGAAGCCAGGAGATACCACAGAAATCTCCTTGCCCTGGCTCTCCACAAAACTGTGAATCTGAGATCAGAGACTATGACTCAATAATTCTTGTGCCTCATCTGGTAGTGCCTGGTGATGTGCTCTCAGTGCTGAAAGTTGTGCCATCTGTGAGGCCACTCACGGGCCTGCAGGAGATTCCCGCCATTTTTCCCACTTTAAAGCATTTTTAAGGCATCTTTCCACTCTAGTTCAATGTACCTACTGTAGTTGCCTTTAAATCTAGCAATCTCACTTGTAGGAATCTTTCCTTCAATATACACAACCACAGGTAACAACAGTGGTGAGGATTTAGGCTGGTGGAAGGACCAGAGAGTAGGAAGAAGGCCAAAGCAACCAAAAATATAATGCACACACAACAAACCACCTCTTGCGATTCTCGTATCACACTGCAGCAGGTTGTAACAGAGATCCCAGTGCCCACGCCCCCCCCACCTTAGCAAAAGGCTGACATGTCCCTATCCTCTGGACATTGGCTGGTCCAGACTTGCTTGGACAATGGAATTTGGGCAGAATTCACTCTTCCACCTCCCAACAGAAGCTTTACAAACCATTGTGTGGTTGTACCATCATTCTTCTCCATCTGTCTTGGGCTCATGTGTAGTCCAGGTGGAGGCTCCTCCTTCTTCTAGAACCCCAGAATGAGGAAGATACAGAGCAGCAAACCATCAGCTGTCATGCAATGTGGGTAAGAAATTCTTGTCTCGAGTCAATTGATACTTTGAGGATGCTTGTTACTGCAGCACAATTGGCCTTGAGCTGACTGGTACAAGACTCATTCCATGAGGACAAATTTTGATGCTGGAGACACTGGGTTTACATCCTAATACCCTGTGACCCATGGAACCAGCCTTCCTTACCCTCTCAAGTGTCAGCTATACCGAATGAGGGTTCAGGTGTGCATTTCTGGAACAAATCTCTGGTATGAGAAATGGATCTCTATAATCACCCTGGAATAGGCAATGTGACAATCTTGAGGCTAGAAGGAGTAGTCTTCTTTACAAAGCTATGGTTTAAAACAAATCTTTTCTCCAAAGAAGATGATTTTGTTTGGATATACAAGCAATAAGTGTACACTACAGTTATCACAAGATGCCAAGAGTTGATCAATTTTGTAGTTATTCAAATCATAAAATATGAGCAATGGGTCAAGCTCGACCCCTTGACATGGTCAGAGAAAGGAACCCAGAAATTATATTATGATGTGAGGGATTTTAAATGCTAATGAACGTTTCCCAGTCTGAGTCTGGTTTTGATGCAGTTTCTGAGCCCAACAGTGTGCTAAATACCACGTGGACTATAAAAATCTCTTGAGATCCATCCAGGCAATTGGTCTTTGCCTGTACTACTTAGCTCAGGATTCTCAATGACCCGGCTACTGAGGAAATGGGTACTTGCATGTACTACAGTTGAATTTATCATCTTTATCCTTGAATAGGATTCTTTATTGATGAATGAGCCCATGATACACCTAGTTTTCCAAAAATGAAATTTAAGGGTCATCTGTTGATCCTTTTGTTAGTTTCCTGTGGCTGCTGTAATGAATGACCACAAACTTAGAACAACACAAACTTATCATCTTACAGTTCTGCAGGTCAGAAGTTTGTGATGGGTCTCGTTGGGTTAAAAGCAAGGTGCTGGCAGAGCTGTGTCTCTCTCTGGAGGTTTTAAGGGAGACTCTATCTCCTTGCTCCTTCTAGCCCCCGTGAGGTTGTGTGCATTCATTGGCTGGTGGCTCCTTCCTCATCTTCAAAGCCAGCAATGAAGGGCCAAGTCCTGGCACATTGCCGCACTCTGACCTCCCTGCCATGGTCACATCCCCTCTGACTGCTTCTGCCTCCCACTTCCATTTTTAAGGACCTTTGTGATTACAATAATTGAGGATAATCTCTTTAGCTTAAAGTCAGTTGATTGGCAACCTTGATTCCATCTACAACCTTAATTGCCCTTTGACATGTAACTGAACATATTCACAGTTTCCAGGGAGTAGGACATGGACATCTCGGGGGGGCAGGGGGAGGGTGGCATTATTCTGCCAAAGCACGCCAATCCACCAATTTTGTTTTCTTAACAGTTGGCTCCTTCATTGATCCTTGCTTAATTCTCCAGTTTTATTTTCCATCATTCTCTACTTTGAGCCAATGTTCACAGTAACCATATATCCTAGTTTGCCTGGATGGTCCAGGATTTGACCCCTTTCATTATCAAGCAGGTTCTGATTGGGATGGTCAGTTACATGGTTGTTCTATGTTCCACCCATCCAGACCACGTGGAGTTCCCCAGTAACACTGAACTGTCTCACACGTGCAGCCTCTGCACCATTCTGCCCTTGCAGGGGGTCTCTGCTCTCCATCCCACATCTGTTTGGAAACACAGCTCATCCTTCAAGGGTGAACCCCCATGTCCTATCTTTTGTTAAATTTTCCTGCTCAGTGGAGGCATATTTGCTCATATCTTCCCTTTTGCCAACCCTACTCCTAGTACAGGACTCTGTTACTAAAGGTGGAGCGTAAAGGAAGTGTTGTGTTCTCTCTCCCTTCCTGAGCATGAGCTCCCTGAAGGCAGAAAGCATCTCAGATCTCCAGACACTCGCCTAAGACCCCTGCACGGAGTTACCTCTTGGTAAACATGGACAGAGTTGAAATAAATGAGCATCCATCCTCTTGGGGAAATGCAGAGCTAGAAAGGCTCAGCTCCTTTCTCCGCTGCACATAAAAAGAAATTAATGTACTGATACACCATTGAGTACATGTAAAAGTCCCTTTTAGTTTTATTCATTCAAGCCATAAGTTGTTAACTGTAGAAGGAATTAGAGAACTTTTAGAATCACTGTTTTGCAGCCTCTGTAGAATTAATCGATCCAGGCAATGCTCATCGATGGGTAAATCCATCAGGTGAAGGGCAGTAAACTTGATAATAGGAAGATCAAGATGCTACCACTTAAAACCACTGGCTGATCTTAACATCCCTAAAGACGGTCGTAAAGTGTGGCTCCTGATGTCATGCGGCATGGATCATGCAGCTCTGCTTATAACATATTCTTCCCCAAAATATTACATCTGAAACGACTCAAAACTCTAACCTTCCATTTACAAAAAAATGGGGAATAGAAGATCAGCCTGATGACACCACAAGGAGCAAACAGACAAATCCCACTTGGTTCATGTTATACAGGACAATTGATCTAAATTCTAAAACAAACTAATGTACAAATAAAAGGGGATGAGAGACGCCGGAGCAATAAAGGTACTTAGGAGAGTTAACAACCACATTCAATGTATCAACCTTGTTTGGATTCTGATTCAAACAAACTGACCCTATACAGACACTCAGGAACAGTCTGGACTGTGGGTTGGAAAAATGCAAGAAATTATTAATCGTGTCAGATGTGATATGCGGTTTGGTTATAAAGGAAAATGCTCATTTTTCAGAGATACTCGCTGACACATTTATGAGTGAAATGATACAATCAATATCTGGCATTTGCAAAAAAAATAGGTTTAAAAAAGGGAAAATTCACAAACGAATAAATGAAGCAAATGTGAAAAATAAGACCTCTCTACTTTCAGGTATGTTTGAAATTTTGTACCAAATAAAAAAAATAGAAATCATTGAGTATACGTCTTAAGTGATTAAGTTAGTGAGTAAAATAGTTTTCTCCTAACTATGTAGCAAATATTTTCAGCAGTCAACGGGGAAGTCAGACCTGAAGAGCTGGGGTCATCGGGAAAAGGTTCAAGACCAAAAAGTACATCACTAGACTCGCGTAGTCAGCAGGTGCCCGCCTTGTTTTACACTTGGGAAATCACACAACGGGCAATGGTCCTCAGTGGCTGCAAACTCTGCTTCTGGTCTTTCCAAGTAGCGGGCAAGCCTCCTTTGCCCCTCCATCTTCCACAAAGCCCCGTGTGTCTTCTTCACACAATAGACATTCAATTCCTGTCCCTGGATGAATGAGGGGATGGATGGCTGGGTCTTTGCACAGTTGCGATACCATAGCTTATGAATGAATGGATGAGGCTAATAAAAAAGACCATGTTTTGCAGTGAAATTACTTCACAGTCCTTCTGGGTCCAGAGACGCTTTTTCTATAGACGTTGTGTCTATAAATCCATATCTACCAGGACAGGCTCTGGAGTGAATGACTTACCAACTTCCTATCACAGCCCCAAGGATTCTGAAAGACTCAGAGACGGTTTGAAATCAAAGGGAAAATTATTTCCCCATTGAGAGCTACACACACTGAAGACTAGGGGATGTAGAGGTAAGAAAAGAACAACCCACTATTCCCGAACACTAGATCTGCAGGAGTTCAAATTCATGAATCTCCACGCTGATCATTCAGTTGGTTTTCTACATTAAAAACAAAAACAAAAACCAAAAAAACAAAAACCAAAAAAACCCCAAACAAACCCAGAGGAACTGGTTTGCATTAGAATCTCATAATATGCTATAAAACCCATGCCAGAGCCAGCATCCAATTTAAGAATCATTTCTCTCATTTTATGTCTGCCATCCTGCCTCTGCCTCTTTCTGCTTATTGGATTCTCCCTTCCCTCCCTACCAGGACCCTTCCCTCCCCACGCTGCTTCTCTCTACCTCCCCCCATAGTAAATGTGGGGACCTTGGTCTGGCCAGATGTCTGTGAATTGGAGAAGTCAAAACAGTCATGTGCTGAGAGCCCTGGCCCCCAGATCTGGGGCACCTGTGAGTGGAGCCTTGTCCCTTTGGGTCTGGTTTAGAAACACAACTGGAGACAGGGGCTCAGCTTCTAAGGGTCTCCAGAAATCTGGGTGCTGGGACAGGGTCTGGTAAGAACAGAAACCAAGCCAGCTCTTTCTGAGCCTTGTCTCCTCCCGCCCCAGCCCCTCAATCTGTTCACCCGTGTTTCTCTCAACCTTTCTCTCCACTGGAGAGGTCACTCCAAGGTTGGAGGAAAGGTTCACAATTGAGCCGAGAGGAAACTGATCAGTGGGAAGGATGCTGGCCATTCTGCTCAGATACCTTGCCTGGCTCCTTACCACCTGCCCGGCACACCTGGTGCTCTCGTTAACTGTATTCACTCTCCAGCCAACATTTATTGTGGGAGATGAGCAGAGGCAGTAGTGGACGGTCCAAACAGGGCCCTTGGACTCCAAGGGTGTGGGTCCGTGTGAGAGGAAACGGATAACGAGCACATTAAATAAGTAAACAAATAATGGACATCCAGCACTTGCTGTGCTTTGGGAAAGATCAGGCTAGGTAACGTACCAGACGGCGGTCCCTGAGGGTGGGGAAGGAGGAGATACTGAGTAGAGGTTCAGGTCCACAGGAGAAGGGCTCTCTGAGAAGGGGACGGTTGGTTGGGGCCTGCAGGGAGAGCAGCCACAGGAAATCTGGAGGAAAACATCCCAAACAGAAAGAACGTGAAATGACACCCTGGACTGGAAATGAGTTTTGTGGAGTCTGAGGTCAACCTGGGGCATATTGTAAATCAGAGGAGAAAAGGAGGAGGTGACATCAAGTGAGGACCAGGTCTGCATCTCTGGGCTCCTATGGCTCTGCTTCTGGTGTGATGGAAACCACCAGAGTGTTTTGACAAGAGTTGTGACCTGGGTGCTTTATGCGTCCAACCATTCACTCAGCTGCCGTAGAGCAGAGAGGATGCAGAAAAACCCGAGAGGAGGCTGTCCTAGTGAAGCAGGAGCTGGCTGGGACTGAGGTCGTAGCTGTGACCATGAGTAGAGGGGAGGGGACACTAATGCATGGTGTGTGGGCTGCAAAGAAGACGCCATTCAATGACCCTCCCTGGTTTCGGGTCAGAACAATGGGGTGGTAGGCTATAGTTTTCTAAGGTGGAGAAAGCTACAGTCATCGTGGATCTAGGGGCTAAAATCAATGGTACTGCTCAGCCAGGTAAGAGCGTGACGCAGTTATGCATCAGATGAGAAATGCCATGCAAGTAGCTGATGGATGTACATGTCTAGCGCTCAAGGCTGTGGCTCCGGCTGCAGGGAGGGACTTGGGAGTCATCAGCAGGTGGGAGTTACCTAAAGACAGGGGAGCAGGCGGGTGACCCAAGGAGAACGTGTAGCCAGAGGGAAAGGAGAGATGAAGGAGGGGCCTTGACAGAGTATCTAAGGAGTCGAGAGCTCAGAGAAGAGACGGGCCCACAGAAACAAGGAGGACTTTGGTCTGGACGAGAGGGTGCCTCTGCGCAGCACAACTACAACCCGGAGATAATGCAGGAGGTGACCCCTGGGGTTTCTGAAAATCTGCAAGAAGCCGGCAAACTGGTTAGGACCCCAAGGAAGGGAAGGACAGCACAGTGGCAGGAGGCCTCCTGTCTCCTCACCCACAGAAGAAAGGGACCCTGGCATTTCCCATCCCCCAGGTGAGCAACAGAAGCCGGCCCAGGTGACTCATTTCTCCCCTGGACCAAACACGAGTCCTCCAACAACACCAGGTGATCCCAGAACCACTGTCAAGGGGATCAATTGGGAGCTTTGCCAAAAATAAGTAGGCAGGGGAGACACTCTCCTTCTCCACCAGACCTGAGGCTGCCCCCAACCTAGACATACAGGGATGCTGGGGGCAGCACAAGAGGGACGACACCAAAGCAAATGGTGCAGCCTGGGAGCCGTCTTGGTCCCCGCAGCCCTGAGACATCCCTCCTCCACCCCGACAGTGGGGATCCTGGGGGCACCAGCGAGGGTTCCCCCCACGATGACTGCCTGGACAGGGAATTCTGAGACCTCCCTCCATCATCAAGAGACACACAGGGGCTGGTCTGCAGAAACCCCTTCAGCCCCTCAGGTGGAACCAACAGTACTCCAACAGCACCAGGTAAGCCAAGCAGCCCAAAATAATACAGCAAAAACTCCAGAAATTAAACTGTCATTGGAACCATCACCTCCCAAAGTAGGCCAGGACTTGTGTGCTAATGTAAACAGGGTGAAATAAAAGATTAAAATAAAAGATTTAAATGGGGCCCAGGGTCTCCTAACATAATAGACAAAATGTCTATGATACACTTGAAAATTATCTACCTTACCAAGAACCAGGAAAATCACAATTTGAATGAGAATAGATAATTAACAGACAGTGACACCAAGATGAAGGTGATGCTGGAATTATCTGACAAGATTTCAAAGCAGACATCATAGAAATGCATCAATAATCAGTTATAAATTTTCTTGAAACTAATAATAAAAAAAGTTTCAGCAAAGAGATAGAAGTTGTAAAAAGAATCAGACGGAAATTATATAACTAAAAAATATAGTAACAACAAAATTTTTAAACTTGCTGGAGAGATGCCACAGCAGGTGTCATGTATGGTATCCTGTCCCAGCAGTCCCAGCACACTGATGCAGTGACACAGAGGGAACAAGATGGGAACCAAGATCATGTACTGAGAACTTAGCAGCTGTGTTCTCAGAACTCACCCAAACTGCACAGCATCCTGTGAGGTTCATAGTGTTATTGTTCCCACTTTACGGAGGGTGACGCTAAAATGTAGAGACATGAAAAAACATTCCCATAGTCACACAGTGGGTGAGAGGTCCAGCTGCTGAGCACACGGAGCAGCCGTTTCAGGAGTATGGTGTCAAAGGAGGCACAGCAGGGAGGTTTGAGGAGGGGATGGACAGTAAGGCTGCGAGCAGACAGACCTACAGAGCCCGTGGCCAGACAGATGAGTCTGACCTCTTGGGTGTGCCGCTTAGTTGTGAGACCAGCATTAAAGAACCCACAAAGTTACCTACGTGCAGACTGTACGTGAAGAAGGTGAGATGCGTGAGGACTTGCTCATTGCCATAGCAGATGCCAGGGAAAGAACCAAGTGCTAGCAGTCAGTGGGGCTGGGATGCTGAGTGAACAGCAGAGGAGCAGAGTCAGGCATTTTTTGTAAATTACATTAAAGCAGCCACTGGAATGATGAGTGGAAGTTGGCCAGATCATATCCCTCTTTTAAAGCACCCCAGTGGTGTTCCAACTCCCTTGGATTGAAGTCCAAGGTCTGTCTGGTCTTACAGGCCTCCGTGAGCTGGCCCCTGGCTGTCCCTCTGTGCTCACCTCCTCTCTGAACCTCCCGGGCACACGTCCCTCTCAACCTTGGCACCACTGCTGCTTCTGCCCAGAATTCTCCTCCTTCACACACGTGGGATCTACTCACTCCCAGGCTTCAGGTCCCACTCTGGTGTCCCCTTAGCAGATAGGAGGAACCAGGTTAGAACAACCTGAAAAAGAGTATAAATAAATATAATCAGACAGATTAAGGGCATAAAAGTATAAAGTAGAAATCAATAAGCAGATTTGCAGAAAAATCAAACAGAATGTCTCAGAAATAAAAATTATACATATATGCAAAATCTAAAGCTCGTTGGTCATACTGAGCACGATATTAGAGACAGTGTAAAAGAGACTTAACAAACTGGAAGATAAAACTATGGAAATTAACCAGGAGGAAGCACACAGAGGTAAAGGCTTTGTCTAAACATGTCTTTATTTATCTTCACTATTGAATTACAGTTTAGGAAGATGGACAGAGATGTGTGTGGTTACTGTTAGCGCATTTAGTATTCTGTTGTGTTACAGCCTCATTTATCTACCAGGTATCAATGTTTATTGCAAAACAATAGTAATGAAGACAGTATGATATTGCTGTGGGGACAGACAAACAGGGAAATGGGACAAGGAGCCCTGAAACAGGTCCCTGTGTATGTTGGTGTGAAACAGAGATGGCCCTACACATCAGCAGGCAGAGGATGACCATTCAATAGATGGTTTTGGGGTGTTGGGTTTTCCATATGAAATAAAAATGCAATAAAGACTATACTTTCAGGGATCATTTCTATAGTCGGTGTTTTGTGACACCGACACTAGAGGGGTGGGAGGGAGACACAAGAGGGAGGAGATATGGGGATATATGTATATGTATAGCTGATTCACCTTGTTATAAAGCAGAAACTAACACATCACTGTAAAGCAATTATACTCCAATAAAGATGTTAAAAAAATGCAATAGATCCCACCTCACATCACACATCAAGTTAAATTCCAGGTCGATTAAAGATATAAACAAGAAACACACATCCTCAAGCTTTGAGCATTCAACGTCATATCTTTACCTCTTCTGGGTAGGGAATGGGATCTTACATAAGACACAGGATGTGCACATTATACCTGAAAGTATCAAAGCTGGATACAAACATCTAAATCTCAGAAACGTAATAGTGATCAGAAGTATGAATTTCAATATATAAATCCAATATGTTATAGAATGTAAATAATTCTTCTAAAATTAAAAAAATGCAAAACAGTGAGATTAGAGAAGGGTAAATAGGATGCTTCAATTCTCTCATTAACATTTTGTTTTTAAAGAAAGTCATCTAAACCAAACACAGAAAACCAAGCAGTGGGTATGAACATATTCATTATTCTCTAGACTTTTGGCTGAAACAATACATTAAAAAGGATGAGATTTCCTTCTTAAATTAAATATTAAAATATAGACTCAAAGACGTGGGAATTATTAGCTGTAGACCTCAAAGCACCTAGAATCACACCATGTCCATATGCCTGGGGTTTATTGTTTATTTCTTCTAGAAAATGTCTAATGAGTTGACATGGTTTTTCCTTAAACAACTTCAAGGTGAGTATCTTGCTTGCAACCACGTGGGTCCTGACTAACAGAGCGCCCTTCTGTTGAAGGATCCACCACCTCGTGCCCACTGAACTGATTTCTGGGCAAGAATCAGCACTGGATTCCATTTCCCGACAGATTATAGATGTTCTAAATCCTTCCCATGAGCCAGGGCGGCCAGGCATCTGTCGCCATTCCTTGGGATCCCCTGCACCTATTTTCCAGAAATTCTGCCCTTTTCTGAGGGCTCTGCAGGCACCCAGGCACTCACACCTGGGACAGTGGAAGACAGCCCCTCCATCCAGCTCCCCACCCCCCATTTCCCCTGGCAGAGCAGCGTGGGAGCTCTGGGTACTTAGCCCTCATTTATTACCATGTGCTGCGGGAACTCAATGACACATATATCTCAGATTGTGAAGTCACAGCTCTACATATTCCTGACTCAAAACGATTCTCAGTATAAAGTTACCAGGGAAGCAAGCAGGTGGGCACTTTTCAGGTGCCAAGGCTCTTGCGCTGGGTATTTGGAGGAAATGAATCTTTCCTACCTAGTTTTTCCTATAGTGCATGCGATTCAAATGCTGGAGAGTTTATTCATCCTTGAATAAATGAATGAATGAGTGAAAGAAGGTGTCTGCAAAAAGCACATGTTATTGTTCATGCGCCTACAGAAGAAGAAAGAGGCTCAAAGAAAGGATGGACCTGGTCTGAGGTCGCGAAGCTCTGAGGGAGTGATGGAGAAGTCAAGGGCTTCTCTTGGGGACGTGGTGGGGCCAAGCCTACGCTGGCCTCAGTTACTCAGAGCTTCTACCTTCTCCTGCCTCTGGCTCTACGTGTCCTGTAGATAATCTTGGGAGCGTCCCGAGGGGGCTTTCTTCCAGCCCCTAATTTCCCCAAAGTCTTCCTCATCTTTCTTCTTTTCCTCCACCCGGACCTCAGGTGGGGCTCTGTGTTTTCTACCAGGGACTCGATTTATCCTCTCTCTGCCCAGGCAGCATTCCGATTGCTTCCCATTTTCTGCCTTTCCTTCCTCCTCCTGGCTGTAAGCGGCTTCCTCTCCTGCATCCATCCTCCCATCCATCCTCCCCTGGGCGGGCACTGGAGGAGCTGCTCAGCCTGGCTGTCCCCTTCCCATGTCCCTGCTCTCCTGCCAGCCCTACGATGGCCGGGCTCCCTGCCTCCGCTGCCCAAGGCTCCTCACCCCACTGCAGGCTCCTGGGCTTGGACCACTCCTTCTGCTCCCGTCCAAGAGGCAGGGAGAGCCTGTGGTGTGAAGGAGAGAGCTCAGGATAAGGCGCAGTTCTCAGGATCGGGCTTGGGTCCTGCCTCTGGCACCAACCCCGAACAAGTGACACCCTCACTGAGGTTCAGTCCTAATAATTCTTTGCACTTTTGCCAAATTGTCTCTAAAGTGTCCTGTGCCTGTGTTCTTCTGGGGCTCTAGTGTGCTGCCACATCATTATTAACTTGGGTGTTATTCTTGATTTTGCCTTCTGACCATCCCCCTGCTGTTTCCCAGCACTGCTGGGACTGCCCGGGACACTGCTGCCCTTTCTGCGTCAGTGATCTGCCTGGGCGTCCCCTTCTGCCCTTGTCTGCTGCAGGGCACACCTCAGCCTCCCCTGCTGGAGAAAACCAGAGCCAGATAGTAAAGTGGTAAAAACAGGTTTTATTCAGGAATTATTGCAAGAGGAGAAAAGAGACCTTGGTGTGGAACTGGGTTCAATTGCTACAACAACAAGGAAAAGTGGGGACTTACAGCCCAGGGGCAGGCTGCAGGTGACTTGAAAATAACTGAGATGGTAAGGTCCTTCTTTGCTGGGGGCAGGCCAGGGTGACCAGACATCACCTGGGAGTGGGGTGGGATGAGGACTTTGGTCAGATACTGAGGGTGACCAGGCAGCACCGAGAAGATGGTGAGGATGAAGAAACTGATTAGATACGGAGGGTAAGAGATTCTGGTTAAATCGACTTGACAGGACTTTTGCTAAATCTGGGTGATATGAAGCCCACAGAGGGAGCACAATTGAGAAGAGGGTTCACAGGGGGTGACATTAGCTGGTCAAGGAGGGTGTCCCGTCACCCCCAGTGGCCATCTCTTCTGCTCTAACGTTTGGAGAACACCAATACCTGGTCTCCTCTTCCCGGGAACATGAACGTGTCAGGTCTTTGTGACCAGGGCACACCCTCCTTTGAAAACGGACCATCCTGTAGGCGTCTGGCTGTTTGGAGACATCTCTACCTGACCTTCTGTGTGCACCTGTACTTTCCCCTCCAGGCCCTTCTCCAAAATCAGGGTCGTTCTCCTCGACCACAAGTTCAGGGCAAGCACTGGGCTGTTGAAGACGTGGTTCCTAGGTCCAGTCCAATGAAATTAGTCTCGGCTGACCCACTGCACACCTTCCACTCCCGGCGAGGTGCAGCCCCGTGACCAGTGCTCTCAGAAGGATGCAGGCCTTCTCGAGGCAGCTGGCAAGGCTGTGGGGCCGGATGCATTCAGAGGTTGCATCGGGAGGGAGCGCCCTCTTCCTCCCACCCTGGGACTGTCCTTGCCAGCACTGGGCTCCGGCACCCCTGCCCTTCCACGTGAGGGTCCACGGGTATGCAATGGCTCTGTGTGTCCTCTCTACAGCCTACGTGGGACTCATATCAGAGACCAAGCTGGCGAGAAACCAGTCTCCTGACCACTGCTTGCCTTCATTCCTTCAGGTTCAAACCACAGAAGGGTGGGGCTCTCATCCCTCCCGGGTGAGGGCCCTGCATAGTCAAGGAGAGTGTGTGCTTGGGAAATGAGTTCCTGTGAGGAATTTGGATACTCATGGTTCCTGTGAGGAATTTGGATACTCATGGTTCCAATCATTTCTGTCTTCCCCACCCACCACCCGCCGCCCCAAACTCCACTATTAATACTCCCGGGACAGGCATTCTGATTCCCTTTTCTCTCTCCACAGGGCTCTCTCAGCACAGGGGATGTTGGGGCAGGACCTTCCAGAACACAGGAGAGGCTGCCCTACTGTTCCCAGCATCCCTATAGCTCAGGTATCTATTCAAAATCATAAATGGCCACCGACGGTGTAAAGACCTCATCATGACAGGGACTGGTGGCCGCCACTATTGCGGGGCGGGGCTCCAGCCATCCGGGGCTCACAGACCCATCACAGGGCCAGCCCAGTCAGGGAAGTGGGTGCCCCAGGATGTGGTGGATATACTGTTCCCCGCCCCCTGTAAAGGAGCAAGTAGATTCAGCAGGACCTGGGCTCAGGGAGCTGATTCTTGGTCCCTGGATCCCTTTGTTTCCTCCAGCAGGCCCCTGACAGGCAGGCATTCACATCCACTTGCAGATCTCTTTTTTTTTTTTTTTTTAACAGCTGCATCCTTCTATGTCAAACAGTCTTGGAGGGTGTCTAAGGTGGCCGTGATTATCCCCATTTTACAGATGAGGAATGCAAGTGCTCAGAAGGACTGATGGTTTTCCTGCAGTTACACAGCCCTGGAAAGGGTCAGACTGCAGCCTGCCTTCTGTTATTTTTTCTATTTTAAGCTGTTCCTTTGCAGGGAATTCATCATAATTTCTGTCTGAGACAAGGCTCCTGGGAAGAGGCCGGAGTAGCAGAGAAGAGCAGGCAGTCTCAGCGTCCCCGCCCCACCAGTGAAGATCAGGTGGGTGCCTGGCAGCCCAGATCGAGGGCATGTTTCTGGTTTCTGGTTCCTGGGAGATGTCCTGGGCCCTCAGTAGCAGTGAGAAAGCTCCGTGGTACCTCGTGCCCCATCAAGGATGGTCCAGGGTGAATGCAACTCACTTCCAGGTGGGTCAACACATAAATTATGCTTCTGGTGACCTCCAGGAGAGAGGGATCTCAGCGCGGGGGAATTGCTGAGAGCACCTGCTGGATGTTCACGGTGGGAAGAGGTGCCCATCGTGGAGGGAAGAGGGAGTGCAGGTGCACATTGTGCCCACGGGGCCTCAAGAAAGGCGCCTCCTCCTGCTTTTCCTTTTCAACTCCATAAAGTTTTGTTCTTCTAAGTTGTTAGAGAAAAGGAATTAGGGGTTTACTCGAGAAGGTTTTCTGAAAAATCTTTTTCACAGGTAGCTAAGAGCTGACCTGTTGGGAAGACAAATGAATGGCTTGAGTCATAAAGATTTCTAAGTGACATTTTTGTGAGAATTATTTCCAGGGGGATCACTGCCGGTGAACTGCAAGAGCAAATGCATGTTCGCTGCCTGGTCTCTTAGAAAACACAGCTCAGAGATCCAGCCCAGGGCCGTAAGCAATGAAGGTTTTTATTTTTCCAGGTCACCGAGAGATAAACACATCCATCTGAACTCTCAAAATCATAACTGGCCCCAGTATCCTGTGCAGGAGGGACAAGACACCAGGCTGACTTTGGGGGCCGAAGGTTGGCCTGCACAGCCCTCCTCTTTTGGGGCCGGATAACAAGGATGGGCCCCACACCCTTTAAATCTTGTGGCTTAGATTCCAAGTCCCCCAGAGGCCCCTTAAGTCTGAGATCCAAGGTCAATATTTTCCTTCTGAGGAGAGGAAAGAAGGATGCTGTGGGGTAGACAGGGGCTTGGGAGTAGGCTGAGGCATGAGATCATGCCTGCCTGCTCACTACCCTCCATTTCCAGACCTGAAAATGGGAATATGGATAACTCTGTTGCTTTGTTGTTACTTATTCATTGGATCTGAGGTGTCCTTGATTGACATTGATTACTTCTGTACCATAAGCAAGAAAAAAAAGTCTCCCAATGATACTTAGATGCAATGCTCTCCTATCACTTAGAATTAGTCTGCATATTATAGATTTTTATCCTATACCACTTTTGTGTGTTCATAAAATAGAAGTGAAATCAATTTGGTAATGCACTGGTATTCGTTTCCAATCGATGTTGTAACCAATGGTCACTAACTTACTACCTTATGATTCTGTAGGTCAGACATCTGATGTGGATATCCCTGGGCTAAAACCAAGGTGTTGGCAGGACTGGTTTCTTCTGGAGGCTCCAGAAAACATGTGCTTCCTTGCTTTCTCCAGCCTCTGGAGGTGGGTGCATTCCTTGGCTCGGGGGCTTCTGCCTCCCCTTTAAAGCCAGCCAGATACTCTCCCTATTTCAAGGTCAGTGGATAAGCATCCTTAACTCCACCCGCAAATTTACTCCCTGTTTGTCAGGTACCCTAACAAGTTCACAGGTCCTGGAGAGTAGGACATGGACATGCTTGGAGGCCATTGTCTGCCCACCAACCCTAGTGTTCTTAACACCGCTTCATGTTTACAGCCTGATTCTCAGGAACTTTTAAAGAATTGCCTGTATTTTTGTTCTTCCACACGACATCCTCCTCTATGCCATCACAAGTGTTCGTGTATCATGCCTTAAGGGAGCGATCCACTTGGGTGTCGGGGATTTCCTTCCAAGCCACTGCCCCTGCTCTGCAAGCTTCAGTGCACACGTCCAGGCAATGACCACTATGACAAGACCACCCTCTGGCCAACAGGCATGACGAAGCACATCCAGGCTTCAGAGATGTTAAAAAGTGAACAAGGGATCTTCCTAGAACTGATGAAATGGGGGCATTGTTTCATGTTACAGACAGTGAATATCAGAAAGTGCTGCGTACTTGGTGTTCCGTGATAATGTAAACTCAGTGAGGATAATAGCATTTTCTCTGTGGCCGATGCTGTGTCTCCAGTACCTAGAAGACTGCTTGGAACAAAGTAGATACCCAGTAAGTATTTGTTGAATGAGGGAATGGATGAATAAGTTCAATTCAATGAAATATGATTATTATTCAGATAAGAGTTATTATGAGTCCTTAAGGGAACTAAATGAGGTAGTATTGACATGCTATCTACATAAAGGAAGCTCTTGAGAAATAAATGATTCCTCCTCTTGCTTCCCTGCCAGACAGCAAGACAGAGTGAGCGACCCACTTGGTGCCCAGCACCCACGTGGATAGCGTGCAGTCAGGTGTCTGAGTGAATGGGTGGGGGGACAGAGCAAGGATGATTGAATCGATGGATGGATAGCTGTCATCGTAAAGAAACAGTAGTTGTTGGGGCCTCTGAGGTTCGCGATGCTTTTGATGGGCGCTCCAACATGGAGGCTTGCACTTCCTGTGTTCTGCCTGCCCGGGATTCTTGGTGTCATAGCCCATGTTCTTGGAAATAAAGGCCCACTTGTGCCATCGTGAGATGAGACAAGAAACATAATATATTGGTGCAGCCACTGTGGAAAGCAGTACGGAGGTTTCTCAAAAAACTAAAAATAGAACTACCATATCACCCAGCAATTCCATTCCTGGGTATATATCCAAAAAAAATCCCCACAAAAACACGAATTCAGAAAGATACATGCACCCCAATGTTCACTGCAGCATTATTTACAATGGCCAATATATGGAAGCAACCTAAGTCTCCACCAACAGATGATGTGGTTTATATATTTACACACACACACATGCGCACGTACACTATGGAGTACTACTCAGACATATAAAAGAATCAAATTTTGCCATTTGCAGCTACATGTATGGACTTGGAGGGTATTATGCTAAGTGAAGTACGTCAGACAGAGAAAGACAAATACTGTCTGATATCACTTATATGTAGAATATTAAAAAATAACAACAAACTAGTGAATACAACAAAAAAAGAAGCAAACTCACAGATATAGAGAACAAACTAGTGGCTACCAGTGGGGAGAGGGAAGTGGGGAGGGGCACTACAGGGGGAGGCAATGAAGAGGTACAGACTATGATGTAGAAAATAAATAAGCACAGGGAATACAGCCAAAGTTTTATAATAACTATCAATGGAGTATAACCTTTACAAATGGCGAATCACTATATTGTACACCTGTAACTTACACAATATTGTACATCAGCTATACTTCAATTAAAAAAATAAAAATAATTGAAAAAGCCATAGAAACCCAGAACGTCAGTACTTTACCAGAAGGAGGCTGGAGGGATGCCAGGCCACAGAACACTGATGCCCTCGGGCTGCAGATCCTTCCTCCTTCCTGATGAAGCCTGGCCCCCTGTCCAGTTGGTAGCACGGTGGCATCCGAGACAGTGTGTGTGCTTGCTGTCTGACTCGGGACATGCCTCATTGGAGTGATGGTGTGTCACGTCTTCCTGTGTGTGTGTAGGCACAGCGGTGATGAGATGCCTGAATAAAGATGTGGTACATACCTACAATGGAATATTACTCAGACACAAAAAAGAATGAAATAATGCCATGTGCAGCAGCATGGATGGACCTAGAGGTGATCATATAAATGAAGTCAGACAAAGACAAATATCATACGATATCCCTCAGAGGCGGCATATAATAAAAAATGATACAAATGAACTTATTTACAAAACAGAAATATACCCACAGACACAGAAAACAAATTTATGGTTACCAAAGGGGAAAAGCAGGGTAGGGATAAATTAGGAATTTGGGATTAACATATACACAGAGCTATATATAAACTAGGTAAACCACAAGGACATACTGCATAGCACAGGGAACTCTACTCAGCATTTTGTAGTAACCTATAAGGGAAAAGAATCTGAAAAAAGATATATATAACTAAATCACTTTGCTGTACACCTGAAATTAACACAACATTGTAAACCAACTATACCTCAATAAAAAAAAAAAAAGATGCCTGAGTGAACTTGCACAGTTCCAGATGGCAAATAAATGTTTAACACAACATTGTAAATCAACTATACTTCAATTAAAATAAATAAATAAATGGCTACATCCTATGATGTGTACTTCTATCAGCTCTCAGTTCTCAGACTAAGAATGACTTCCTGATGCAGGGCACTCTCCCTGTGTTTTTCCCACTAAAGTGCCCTTCTATCACATAATGGTGTCGATTAATCAAATGCAAACGGTGATGGACCTTCAGGTCCCGGCCTGGAGAGCTGCAGACCTCATTCTGAGTCATGGGTTTGCATCCTTGCTGTGTTTCTGGGAAATCCTATGTGAAGTTTGCGGCTGGAAACTTCAGTCATTTTCACGCAGGAAAAAGCACAGAAGACCTGTTGGTCTATGACTGGGGCTGTTCCTTCAGACACAGTGCTTTCTGGGAAGGGGCCCCTTGGGTCCAGGGGATATGGTTGTGCTTTTAAAACTTACCAGCTCATCCCAGTTCAAAATTGCTCTGTGGGCAGAGAAAGAGCTCAGAGATGTTGAAAGGTGACTGAAGGTAAACAAGAAGCACAGACTTAAATGCAGGACAGCATATGAAATGCAGCTCCTTTTATTTTTAAAACTTCATTTTGGGGCCTGAAACCTTGAACACCAATGAAGGAGGCCATTTTTATTTCCAAGAGGGTGGTGACCTTCAAAGTTCTTTTTCCAAGGGGAAGAAATTTAATTTAATCTTGTCTCCTCGTATTTGTTCATGTTAGATTACATTAAATGAATTATTTTTAATCATTGTTCATAAATCACAGCAAGGATGCGCCCCGAGGCACAGAACATTTGCATGCAAATATTAATTGCTGCCACCTCTCCTTTGGGTTCCTGGGAAATTAGATGGAAGTGCAGGACATGGCAGGCACGAGGGTGTGGGTATCGGATGGGGCGAGGATGGGGTGAGGGAAACGTTTTCCCTGACAGCCTTGCTCAGCTCACAACGTGTGACTTGGAACTTCGAGATCCTCCTCAGATGTTTCCTCCACCGTGAAGCCCACCCTGATTTCTCTGGGCCAAATGATGTTTCCCTCCTCTGTTATCTGTGAGCCGTGACCAGCCTCTCTTAGGAAACTTGAATGTTCTCCGTAGTTCAGTCATCCACGGCCATGTCCTCACATGGACCAGAGGCTCCCTGCCTGTCACACACAGCAGAGGAATTCCCTGCTCATTCGACAGACTGAGGAGAGGAAGAGTCCTGGGAAAGTCCCCTCTGTCTCCTGCACAGGCTGCCCTCAGGGCCAGGGTTCACTCAATAGATGCTCATTGAGCAAGCGTTTCAGAGACCTGCTTCATGTTGTAAAACATGCTTTCTCTCCAACTTCTCCTTGTGTATTTTGGATTTTTCTCTAAGTTTAGACCCACACCCATGACCAGGGCCCCACTCCTGTGCTCCTGGGCACAGATGGATTCAGCCGGAATTTGAAATCCTAATTATTGGAGAGCAGCCTTCCCACTCACGCTCCATCCCTCCCACCTTCAGGAGCCTCCCACCACCAGGCTCCTGAAGTCGAGGCCCATGCCAGCTTCTCCTCCCGCTTCGGCTCTCAGTTGCCCCCTGCCTGTTCCTGCTGCCCGCTCTCCCCTGTCCTTGTGCTCGGGGCTGTGGTTCAACCCCCATGCTATTTGGGAAGAGTCTTCCCTCCCACGGCCTTGCTCCGCTGGCCTCCTCCCGGCCTCTGCCGGCAGCCTCCGCTTCCCCACCCAGTTGTGGTCAGATCAGCCTGCGCTGAGTCTCCTCTGAGCCCCCTCCCCAGGACACACTCCGACCTTTGCATCCTTCATCCATGTGCCCATTCACCCCTTCGGCAACGATGGCACTGTTTTAAGTGTGAAGGAGTATTCTGGACGCTGGACTGATGTCACCACACCATGGACCAGTGCTGGGACAAAGGACACCCGGGACCCCAGGAGGTCCTCACCCATCTGTTGACTCATCTTCCCCCCTTGGGTGTTGATGAGACTCCCCCATCTCATCCCTGTTCCCTGATGCAAATTACATGCACTGGGCGTCACATGCTTGCCCAAAGGCCAGGGGATTTCATCCTGACTCCTACGAAGCCTCTCGAATTCCCAGCTCTCCAGCGCCGTTGGGGTCACGGAGAGCCGAGTGATGGGAAGCGCAGTGAGTCAGAGCGGCACCCCTGGTGGGAGCTGGTACCCCTCTGTTGAATATGTCTGAAAAATTCTGAGTCCAGCAGGTGCCTCCCCAAAGGGCTTCTCTTAGCTTTTCAGACGCTCATGTGTGTTGTGACGTCCCTGCAAGAGTGCAGAGACAGCACATGGTTTCCCTGGTTTTGCTGTTGTTTGTATGACTCACCACACTTGCTTTAGCATAGTATCTGCAGGACGGGTCTAACGTAACAGAATGACACAATGAGCAGGAACACAGCGGGTATCCAGGTCCCATTCTGAACCCTCGAGGGGTATTTCCTCGTCTCCTAGATTCTGCGGAACCTCCACAGTGCAGGGGAGCAAACTGAGAAGCACAGAGGTCCAGGTGCCTGTTGTAAGAATGGTGAGGTCCAGAGCTGAGCTCAAAGCCATGGGATCAACCACGTGGCCCCTGAGCCCCACTAGATGGGACTTTGTTGTCCTGCCAAGCGCAGAATGCCTCACCAGGCCCTGCTGTCCAGAGAGAAATCAGCACATTTGATGGAATCCACTGATGTTCTCTCCTAATGAACTCTTCTCATTAGAAACAGGACTCTCCCACCAGTCCTGGGCTGAGCCCAAGACCCCTGTTCCAACATGGAAGGAAGACTACTGTTTAATGACACATGCCTACTATTTCAGCCTTCATTGTTGCCCTGCATCGCTGATCAAGACCAACAAACACGATGGAAACCATGGCCACACGTGTGCTGGTGCAGGGCATCCTGCAGAAAGTGTGTCTGTTCAAGGGTGCAGATCAACAGAGAAGGGAAGCGTGTAGACTGTCCAGGCTGTGCAGGCTTGTCCACTCTCCAGAAATTAAAAGCCTGATCTGTAGCGTGGTCCCATGTCCGTGGTGTGAATACTCCCACCGCGGCTGGTCATGTGTCCATCGTGGCATTAACAGACGTTGCTGTTGGCCCTCCCAGGCTGGTACAAGCCAGCTTCTGCACCCACCAGATGTAGCAAATCCAGCTCTGACGACTGGCTTCTCGTTCCTTCTCTTTATTCGTTTGTGTATTTTTGTGAGGGGAGAGGAGCTCCGAGGTGCCGGTGATTGTGTAGCCATTGGGCGTCCACTGCCAAGTTAAAGACAGCTTCAAGATACAAGGGCTGTTATGTATTTATTTCAAGCGTAGCAAACCAGCTTGACAGCCTGATCCACGTTACAGAAGCTTTTGTAACTCAAAGAGATCATTGACAATAAATGCAAGATATTGAACCAGAAAGGCTTTGCTTAGAGCAGATTCACAGCATCCCCATGAGATCCTGGGTGGGGAACAGGGAGTGGCTGAACTTGGCCAGAACCACAAGGGTCCGAAGCAGCAGATATTTCAATTTTCTTCTATTTCAATCTTGTATTTTTATGTATCTGTTCATTTATTCATTCATCACTGTTGCCTTCCTGCCGTCCACCGGGCACCATGACTGGGAGCTGGGAAAGCAGACACCATCCCTTCCATCTCATGGGTCCTGGAGCTTGGACCCTCCACCTGCCCATATTTGGAGCACCTGAGTTGGGGGATGCTTTTGCAGGGAGGTACCCTGACAATTATTTTAAACGCTCTTTGTTCATATCCCTATTAGAAAGTTAGACTATACCTGGTAGCCATTCCGCCTTGCTTTGTGTTTGATTCTGATTAGACCTCTTGGTTTTCCATCAACACCTGTTCAATTCCCCAGAGGAAGGTTACCCAAGCTGGTCTTTGACTTCTGTGCAGTCCACGCTGATGAGAAAGTCTCAGCATCTCTGAGATGGCTGGACTGTTCCATCACATCTGGGCATGGGGCACAGAGGTGGACACGAGCTGTCTTCAAAGGATCATGCTGAGAAGGAGAAACAAAAGTCATCAGTGCTGGGAACATTGGCTCCAGCCCAGGAGAGGAGACATTCTGTGCCCACAACATCAGTAGAAAGGAAACAGGGAGAAAGGCAGTTTCTGAGCAGAATCCAGTCCGAGATGGGATGGGATGGGGCTGGGTGCAGCTAAGCTGTCCCAGTGAGGGGATGGAAACATGCCCTCACTGGGACAGAGAGGGAGCTCCAGAGAGAGAGCCACAGCCAGCCACTTGCTCTGGGCACAGCATGGAGCGCCCCAAGGACCCCAGGAGATGGCAACGCCCTAGATGCTAAGGAACTCACTCAGAATGAGGCTGAGTGGAGGGTGGACAGTTTGAAATTTGAGACTGGTTTCACTCCGAGACCTCTGGCCCATGACCTAAGGAAGAGCAGAGACCATTCCTCCGTCTCCGTGTAGAAAGGAAGAGCTGAGTCCCTGTCCGGCTGAGCCAGCCTCAGGCCACGGGGTGGGGCAGTTCCTTCATCTCCAGGCCACCAGGTGGGGTCCCCAGACAGGGACCCAGCACAGCTGGAAGCATGGCCCCAGGCCTGTGGGCTCTGATGGATGTGTCAGGAGACTGAGGCAGCGACTTAGGACAGTTGGAAGCAAACGAGCTTGGAAACGAAGCTGAGGGTGAACATCCCAGTGAAGACACTGAGCAGCTCCCCAACCGCTGTTCCTCCATGTGTCACACGGAGGTGCCGGGTCCTCCCTGCAGGTGCTGAGGAGGTGTCCCCATGAGGACGCCCCACAGCACTTACGGGCTAGCACAGCTGAAAGGAACACAGAAGTAACGTCATTTTCTCTGATATCTTGACCCAGATGCTATAACTTTTGAAATCCTTGAAGGGAAGAACATGCCAAGAGCAGAAGGGACGCGGGGAGGCGTTGCCTTTGGAGGATCTGGAAAGACAAAAGGCCCCTGTTCCTCTCTGCTTGGCTCAGGGATCAAAGGCCCCTGATCTGCCCCCAGAGCCATTCATAGCAGACACCACTATCAGGGGCACGGCCAGGTGTCAGAGTCAGTTCCTTGGGGTCTACACACGACAATTTTATTGGAGATCCTTCCTCTTGTCCCAGGAAATGTCTTTTGTTTTTCCAGGCAGAGCAACAAAATCATATGATGAAATAATCATCGTGATAATTAACACCTTTCATCAGGAGAGTTAAGAAAATATTCAAAGACCGCATATTAATAGCATTAGCATTTAGTACTAGGGGAAAAAAAAGATGTTTCTTGCTGCAGCCAGGCCTGAGGATTGGGCTGGCCCCTCTAACTGATGCTCTGCTGGGTTGGAAGCACAGCAGCATTAATTGCGCTGCCCTTCAGCTGACACCAGCTCCCAGACGCTGGGGTTTCATCCCAAATTTCTCCTCTCCTTCCCAGGCTTCTTCCTGGTAGACATTATTACATTTCTGATGAGTCAAACAGATTTTCTGCAGGCATTAAGTTTTTAGTAAACAGACCTAAATTAACAGCTATTTATGACATTTCACTCCAGGGATCAAATCAAAAGCACCCGTTTCATATATAAATATCTCTTCCCTCTCTGCTGTTAATGAACGGTATTATTTTTGTTGTCATTGCCGTTGTTCAAAGCAGCATTAGACATATGCCCCGCTTCTCCTGGCTCCCTCATCATGCGAGCTCCGTCCTCCAATTGAGGGAACATGATTACCTTTAGGAAGCAAAGGTGGAAGCACCTTAATTTTCCATAATTCAGTGAAACAAGGCATACATCTGAAATCCCCCTCCGAGGAGCTCCGTTCTCATCTACAGTAAGGGGCTGCATTTTAATGTTCTAATGAAAACAATTTAGCCTGGCCTAATGTCATCAGCAGGGCATCATGGGCCTCACCGGAACCTGATTTGGGAGCTGGTCTTTTCATTATTCTTGGTGTTGTGCGGCGATCAAGGAGCCTGCATCTCTCTGAGTGACCTTGCTGGTGGCAGCGTTGCGTTTAGTGCTAATAAGGATGGCTTCACGGTCCAGGGATGAAAGGGCTGCCAGGGGCGCGGGGGGGAGCAGCAGCTGTGAGCCTGCATCTGCTTCCCACGGTAAAGTGATGGGCTCCCAACCGCTGCAGCGATGAAATAGCGTCATACCTGGGCAAATCTAACTGCCTCTTGGCATGGAGACCTCCTTTCGGACTCCAGTAAATTTTGAAGGATCACAGATGACAGGTCAGAATTGCATCTTTCCCCTTGAAGGGGAGAAGTTACAAGTTCTCAGTCATGTGTTAATGCATTTGTTTGTGTCTTCGTGAATGGACAGACAACTGGGCAAGGATGCTACCGACACCGTGATGGGTAAGAGACGTCTGCTGGTTAAATACGGCAAATGCAACAGCCTGGCTTAGCTCTGCTCCCTCTCAAAGACCCATTCAAATGACAATTTTTCTTAAATAAATTTATTTTTATTTATTTATTTTTGGCTGCATTGGGTCTTTGCTGCTGTGTGCGGGCTTTCTCTAGTTGTGGCGAGCGGGGGCTACTCTTGGTAGTGGTGCGCGGGCTTCTCATTGTCGTGGCTTCTCTTGTTGCAGAGCAGGGGCTCTAGGCGTGCAGGCTTCAGTAGTTGTGGCATACAGCCTCAGTAATTGTGGTTCGCAGGTTCTAGAGCGCAGGATCTGTAGTTGTGGCGCACGGGCTTAGTTGCTCCGCGGCATGTGGGATCTTCCCAGACCAGGGCTCGAACCCATGTCCCCTGCATTGGCAGGCGAATTCTTAACCACTGAGCCACCAGGGAAGCCCTCAAGTGACAATTAAGGGACTTTCCCAAAGGCCACCTGGACAAAGAGAACAGATGACAGCAACATCATTCGGAAGTGGGAAAGGAGGGGGTGGGTGAAGGCAACTTAGCAGACCCGCATGTCTTGGTTTGTCTTCCAGTTGAGACAAAGATTCCACTGCGACTGACTTACTTTAGGGCAGCAGGGAATACCTAGAAGGGAGTGGGGAAGTGAGACAACGAACGGAAGGTGCAAATAACGGCTTATTATGCAGCCAGCTCCCACGACGGACAAGCAGGACTTGATCTCGATGGTGAGAATCTGGGAGCTGGTGCAGAATACGCACGTCTGTTAGAAAGGTGGAAGAGAATCCTGAGGAAATGGGGACTAGAAACAAAGAAAGGAGACTAGGAGAGAGCCTTAGAAAAAAGGAAGGCAAGTTAGGTAAGTGCAGGATGTCAAATACCCTAACGACAAGTTTCAGAAGGAGAGACTATCGTGGGCGGGAGGGAATTAGTAATTCAAGGAGGTTCCCAGCACCCAAGGACATGAGACTCGACACTGACCTTTCTCCTGACCCAGGTGAAGAGTAGTAGCACCTAGGAATCAACATTCTGGCTGACTTGATAGGTTCTTTTACTGCATCTAGAGCAGCAGCTGAGACTAGCAACCACCTGTGTTTGGGTTTAAAATCATCCTTAGTCTTTAAGCGTGCTTCTGGCTCCTGGCCAAACTGGTGGGTTAAACGGGTCTGGACGAAGCACCACCCCCGCACTTCCCAAGTCTAAGTTGATGGTGATGGTCTCTGCAATCCCCAGGGACATGATATCACTTTTATCCTTTTGGCTGTGGGAGAAAATAGTTCAAGATTTGACCTTGACCTGACCTGCCATAAAGACCTCACCTGTGGGTCAGGGGGACCCTGTGGGATTAGGTCACTTGCTATGAATACCTATTCCAACTCTACATTCAAAGACTAGATAAGTAACCACAGCAAGGTCCTTCTGGCCCATTGGTCCCAGAATGAGAACAATTTAAGCCAAACTTCATGTGCCATCTGACCCCCATAAGCCCAAACACAGCTTGGTTGGCCACTGTGGTGTTTTGGGTCCCCAGGATCAGCATCAGCTCTGAATAGTATTGAGTAAAACCCAGGAAGGTAGGGGTAAGTACTTCCCTTTCTTGACAGCTGCCCTGGTAAAGGGCCACGTTTTCCTCTGGGGAAGGGTTAGGAACCGTCACAGTATTGAAACTGAACAGGACCTTGCACAGCCTTCCAGAAGACAGACCCCAGTGTCCTCCTCCTCTGGTTTATAGAAAAGCTTTAGCCTCCTAGGCCTTTCCCAAGTTCCAAAGAGCAAATTTAATCAGAGGAGTGAGAAAATGCAGAAATAAAGGAAAACAGCCAAGCAAGACAAAATAATAACAGCTTAGCCATAAAACAAAATCAGAGACCTTTAGTTCCTTCTCAGGGGCTACAGATAATATCCTGAGCCCTACCCTTGAGTCGCCTTGCAGATACAGACACCCTCCCCAGGTACAAGAAGTTAACTGCATGCTGACCACCAGCACATAGACCCCAGACCTGGTGGAACCGGAAGGTTGATGATGGGGGTTCCTGAAACATCACCCTGTTACCTCACCACCCACCAATCAGAGAACTGTGCATGAGCTGAGCAGGCACCCTGTGACCCTCTCCCTCATGCTGTCTTTAAAAACCCTTCCCTGAAAGTCATCAGAGACTTGGGGTCTTTTGAGCCTGAGCTGTCCCTTCTCCTTGCCTGGCTCTCCACTAAATGCTATACTTTCCTTCACCACAACTCAGTGTCAGTAGGTTGGTTTTGCTGTGTGTTAGGCGAACGGACCCAAGTTGGATTCAGTAACAGTACACACATGTAACTGCATCACAAGGTCATTCCCCAAAGGGACTGGACTTTTCCCCAAAATGGTCTCAGATCTGTCAGCTAACCAAAGTCTAGGGACAGGGCATGAGGTCATGGGTTATTATAGAGACACAACCAGGTGTCTCGCCACCAGAATGAGATGCTGTTCCCAGAACGTGGAATAAGGAAAACCTCAGTAGGTAGACTGCCCATCTATTTCATTTACAGGGAACTGGTGATCAGATAGCCACCAGCACAGTTCCCTACAGATCAAACTCTGTCATCCTTATTCTTAACGACTACTTGGAACCCAGTGGCAGAACCTGCCACCATTATCTCCAGGCTTCAGAGGGTGGCCTCCACACTAGCAAGGATTTCTGAAGGCTTTGGTGAAGGATGTGTCCTCTTCACCACCTGAGGGACATAGTTTAGGTGTAGCTGAGCTAGTTGCTCATTAAAGAACCACTCCGATTTTACACGAAGGTGACCACCTGTCCTGGTCTACCTGGGACTGAGGAGTTTTCCAGGATGTAGGTCTTCTAGTTTTAAAACCAAGAAAGTCCCAGGCAAACTGGCGTGAGCGTGTCCCCTTGCTTCAGACTCCTTACTCTAAAATACGGCAGGGAAAATTTCTGTATCTCATGTGTAAAGAGTGTAGAAGTTAGCTGAATTCAAGCAAAGCAAATACTCAGAACTTCTAGCTGCTCAAGTGAAGACTTTTAAATCCCAACGGAATATGCATCTTTATCAATACTTGTGCTCCGAGCCAAGCTTAAATTTCATCGGTTTTGGCCTAGGCTGCTCAGAATCCATCTTTAAGCAGGCTTCTCGGGTCCCACTGATACAAACTGCTAAGGTTTTACAATTGCTTTGGTGTGTATTCGATCTTCTCCCAGGGCGGACCGGGCAACTTTCTCTCTGGGCTAAGCTGAGATTTAACTACATTTCGGGTTTGGAGGAAATGAGAAGTCATGAACGAATTGGCATCCCTTTATGAGGCGGCTACCGCAGGTGAGGTCATGGAAAGGTCTTCATGCAGCAGGAGATTAATACATCAGAAGCAGGAGCCAGGCAACTTCCACCAGCACGAGACCTTCGCCTGCTTAGAGGTTCAAGGTTCCCAGTTCCCTTGCACAGTTGCAAACATCTCCTCAAGTCTCCTTTCTTTCAATCAGTTCTTAATCTCAGCATGGAGACCAGGAAAATGTGTGCATTAACATAGAATGTCAACTTTGAATCCCTGCAAACCACCCATTTCTGTGATGGGTTTGATCCTCAGTCACACCGGCCACACACGATAACGGATTCATTCATGGCTGCCATAGAAACCTCCTGGTTCTCCAACCAGTCTTCTCTCATAGGTGCAAGACCCTTATTTTAACTTGTTCTTGTAATCTCTCCGGGGATGTGATCAGAAGCCAGCACACCCTACAGTTACCAACAATCTTGGTCATTGTCACTGTAGCCACAGGGCTCAAGGGCAGCAGTCACCTGCCTACTCAAAGCCTGGTCATATACGAGCGCTCTATCCCCTGATGCCATCAGGGATGCATCAGGTAAGTGTGGTGTCATTGCACGTGGGATACTATTATTCAGGACTTTCTCCAACAAGGAGGCCATGCTTTCACCAACAAGGTGAGAAACCCAGTCCCCAAATCCCATTTCGAGATTTTAGTTCCTGGTCCCTTCTTGGTAGCAACAATGGTATCAGTCAGGGTCTTGGTAGAAAAAAAAACTCACACGAATGGTTTAAATGGAGAGACCTGAATGAAATACCAACTCATAAGAGTATAAGGGGCATGAAGGAATGAAATGGGGGCCATGAAACAGTCAAGGGTTACCAACAAAAGGAAGACTTTGCCGCCTGAAGAACCAAACAGGCAAGGAAAGAAGCCGTGCTATGAGGGCCCTGTGGGATCTGGTGCTCTGGAGGGGTGCGGCTCAGGAGGTGGAGTCCTAAGGCATGGGCTTCCAGAGAAGAGGTGCTGGAGAGTGGAGGAAGCAGGGGAGAGATGCCCCCTTCCATCCTCCTGTCCCCCGTGGTACCCTCCATTGGCCAAACCAAAAGAAGCCAATGCCAGGAGAGCTGATTCACAGTCTGTTGGTGTCACAGCCGGGAAAGTAGATAGAAGGGAGCAAGGTGGAGTGGAACTAACCATTCCCTTTATCTCTGTTTTCTTTCTGCTGTTCAGAGACTATCTTTGTCGCATTGGACTGCACTTCTGCTAACAATATGCCCAGGCGTGGAGCTTGCTTTATCCTGCTCGGATATGCAGCACTTCTTACATTGGTGGGTTCATTTCTTTTAACATTAGGGAAATGTATCTCTGCTGGTATGTCCTCTTCCCTGTTCTCTTTCTCTTGCTTTGTGGGAAGAAAAACGATTAGACTTTCTCATTCTCTCATCCGGAGAAAATCTTGAATGGCGGTGAAATGCAAGATCGCTGAAGAACGGTTTAAATCCTGTTTCCAAAAGTTCCTAGCTGTGTGGCCTTGGGCAAGCTACTTAAAATCTCTGTCCTTCTGAAATCTCATCTGTAAAATGAGTATGATTTTAGCCGTGAGGAGTAAACGGATAACACTAACATATTTAAAAACTATATAAATCTCGCCTACTGCTCTTGTTAGAGTGGTTATTAATATTAATGTTGCCTCTTAGCTTGTCTATTAAACTCCCTGTGTTCTTATCTCTCTGAGCTGCATTTGGGTTATTTTGCCATATATATCCTCTAGGTTCATATTCTAGATTCACAGTTCTTTTTTCTTTCTTTTTTAAAGCTATTTCTAATTTGTTTTAAACACACATTAACTTTTTATTTAAAACGATCCTTTTCATCTATAAAGACTTTTTCTAAATGTTTAGTGAATATATTTTTTGCAAACTTAAGTAAATTTCGCAAATCTAATGTCTGGGGACCTTTTTACAAGCAAATACACATGTAGCTTGGGTCCAGATCAAGATATGGAATATCGCCAGCACCTTGGTGCCTCTTAATTGTCCTCACAGTCAATAACCCCTGAACAAACACACTCAGCATTCTCCACCTTCACGACAGGCTGCCTATGTCTTGTCCCTAGTCTTACCAAGTAAGCTTAAACTACTTACCAAAGAATTGGTATAAAACAGCCCAATAAATCAGCAACACTACACTTGCAAAACTCACCCATCTCTAACCCCCATACTTTCCTAAAAACACTGAATAGTACAAGTTCTCTGTGTTCCTAGACATGGCTGTGTGAATTTTGAATTCCATATAATGCAATCTTGCATTCATGAAGTTTTCTGGGGGGACTGGCTTCCATCATCAATATGATATCTGTGAGATCTATACCTGTCAATTGTGGAAGAGGAGATCATTGCTATAGTCAAAGTGCTGTGTGAATATAGCATAATCTGTGAGTCCAGTGAAGTGTTCATAGGCTTTTCAGCTCTTTCCAATTTTAGATTACTACATATAGAGCTTCTAGAAACAACCCTGAGCATATCTGTTAGAGAGTATACATAAACATTTGAGTATTTACTTAGGAGCAGAGTTGCTAGGTCTGGACTTGACAGTATGGTAAGGCTTGCCAGGTACATACCTAGTCTTCCTAAGGAATTGATGGAATTTCAACTTCCATCAGAATATTCCACTTCCACATCTCTTCTTCTGTCTCCATTTAAGCCACTTTGGTGGGAGTAGAGTGCTCTCTCGTTTTGATTTAGTCTGCGTTTTCCTGATGGCCAACAAGGCAGAGCATCTATGTTTTTTTCCTTTTAGCCACTTGGAGATCCTCTTTTAAGAAGGGCCGGCTCGAGTCTTTTGTCCATGGCTCTCTGGGAATCTCCGTCTCTTTTTATGACTTTGTAGAATCTCTGCTACATTCTGGATGTCTGCATTAAAGTACGTCCTCCCATGGTATGGCATGGGTCTTCGTTTTTAATTTCCTTGAGGAATACGTTTCAAACCGTGCAACGCGCGGGTATCGAGTACACAATCCCAGAAGCTTTGATGGATGCGTGTACCCACGTGGTCCACACCCCCATCAAGATGTGACACATTTCCTTCAGGCCAAAGGTTGCCTCCTAGCCCGGCCCAGTTGTTCCCAGCACACCCCCTAACCAGGAAATCACTCTTCTGATTTCTATCGCCATGGATTATTTTTTCCTGTTCTGAAAATTCATGTGGATAGAGTCTTACAGCAGGTATAAGTCTGTGTCTGGCTTCTTGCACCCAGCATGTTTTGAGGTCTATCTGGGGAGTAGTCATGTGTTTTCAGAATTTGATGCATTTTGTGGCCAGGTAACTTGGCATTGCATGGATAAACCACAATCTGCTTGTCCGTGCTATTGATCGATATTGGTGTGGCTCCCCATTTTGGACTATTACGTTTAAGGCTGCTGGAAACAATCCTATAAAAGCCACTTTGTGGACATATATTTTCATTATCTCTCTAAGTGGAACGGGAGAGCAATAGGGTAAATGAATGTTCAACTCTAAGAAATTAGCAAAACGTTTTACAAAGTAGTAGTTTCCTTTTTCATTTCCAGTAAACATATAGGAAAGATATAGTTGTTCTAAATCTTTGAAAATATTTGTTGTTGTCAGTATTTCGAATTCTGGTCATTGTTATGGGTATGATGAAGTGGTTTTTGGTTGGTTTTAAGTTTGCATATATAATTTATATAGAGAGATAGAATTTATATAAGTATTATATAAATATATAAAATCCATGGCATGTTTCTAAAATTTTAATGTTTATTTTAACAAGCAGAGCTTTTATCTTGGTAAAAATTTTAACTAATTTTAAAGTGCATTGCTCTTTATGTCTTCTCTGAGAAATCATTCCCTCTCTGAGATCTAGAAACTTTATATAGTTTTTCCTAATTTCTGCAAAAAAAAACTTTAAACATTTTGATCGAGATTGCTTGAATCTATTAATTAAATTAGGGAGAACTGAAATGATATAAGTTTGAGCTTTCCAACCTATGAAAAACATATATTTATATATATATATATCCATTCATTATTTATTCTTAAATTAATCTCAGAAGAGTTTTATAGTTTTTGGTGTAGTGATTTTGCAGATATTTTCTTTTATTTATTTCTGAATATATTTTGTTTTTACGCTATTGTAAATATAATATTTTTCATTTTCCTTTTTCTTGCTGATATTCTAGAGACACACAATTGAGTTTTGCATATTGTCCTTGTATTCTTCATCCTTGCTAAAATCACTTATCAGTGGGAGAATTTTTTTGTTTTGATAGATTCCTTGTTTTCTCACATGAAAATCATTTCTGAAAATGAAGTAAGTGTAGGTTTTCTTTAAATCTTTATGCATTTATTTCTTATCCTTGCCTTATTGCACTGGGTAGAATCTTCCACACAGTTTTCACTAGAAATAGAGCAAACATCCTTGCCTTGTTCCCAAATCCTAGGGGAAATCATTCAACATTTCACCATTAAGTTATATTAGCTGTAGGTATTTTTTATAGATATCCTTTAATGGATTGCACTCAATCACTATTAGTTTGTTGAGCGTTTTCATTATGAATAACTGTTGAACGCTGGTCAAATATTTTTTTCTGTACCTAATGAGATTATCATAAACTTTTCTCTTTTATTCTGTGAATGTTAATTGATTGACATCTGAACATTAAACCAACTCTGTGTTTCTCTGATGGCTACTTGTTTCTAGCATATTTCATATTCATATATTGCTAGGTTCAATTTACTAACAGTTTATTGAGGATTATTGTTTTATCTACATCTGCCATGATCATTACCTATAATTTTCTATTTTTTGTAGTGTTTTTGTCAATTTTGTTAAGTTGTACTTTCCAAAGGATATGTCTGTTTTCCTTAAATTGTCATTGGCATAAAGTTTACTATCTTTTTAATGTCTGTAGTATATGCAGTAACATCTATTCTGTCAGTCTTTGTATTTATAATTTGTGTTTTCTTTATTCTTAATCAATCTGGCTAGGTGTTTTAAAATTTTATTAATCATTTCAAAAAACGAAATTTGAATTGTTTTCTATTTAATTAGTCTGCTCCTTTTTTGTTATTTACTTCATTCAAATAATTGCATGTGTGCATGTGTGTGTGTGTGTTTTAAGTGCTTGGGGATTACAATATGATCCTTACCTTATCAGAGGCTCTGAGAGTTAATATTAAATGATTTTATCTAAAATTTAAGAACACTCCAGCAATAGCATTTTAAGTCTCCTTCTGTACTTTGCACTATTGTCGTCATATGTTTTACACCTTGATACATTATCAATTGCACAGTACAATGTTATTACAATATGACTTAACAGTCAGTCACCCAATGCTTTTCAGTCTCTGCAAATCTGAGTTTTCATTCCATATCATTATCTTCTGCTTGAAGAACTCCTATTAGCATATCTTTTATTTTTGGTTCATCAGTGACTAATTTTCCCACCTTTCTTCTAGGAAAAATTGTCTTTATTTCTTTCACATTTATTTTGAATTATATTTTGCTGCTTCTGTAATTCTGGTTTAAGAGTGCGTCTTTTTTTTCACACTTTAAAGACACTGTTCATCTTTCCTCTGGTCTCCAGTGTTTCTGATGAGAAGTTATATTGTGGATCCTTTGTATGCAGCTAACGTATCTTTTTTTGTTGTTATCCTTCAAATTAGATAATTTTCATCGCTCCGTCTTCAGGCTCACACTTCCTTCTGCAATATGCAAAAGGAATCCCTTTCAGTGAATTTAAAAAAATCATATATTGTACTTTTTGGTTATGGGATTTCTATATGGTTATTTTTATAGTATCTATTTCTCTGTTGATATCACTATTTGTTCACTCACTCTAGCCATCCTTCACTTTAAATCATTGTACATATGGAAAATAGCTATTTACAAGCCCTTGTTTGCTATCCCAACATCTAACTCACTCAGCATCAGTTTCTCTTGATGCTTTTTCTATTACCTAAGGGGCATTCTTTCCCATTTCTTCTCATGGCTGATAATATTTTTAGTATTCTCTGGACATTGTGGTGACACATTTTAGAGACAGTCGATTACACTCTCTTCCTTAAAAGGGTGTCGAGTTTTTGTTTGTTTGTTTTCCTAGAAGCAGGTTGTTTTATTTTTGTCAGGCTTTCTTTTATTTTATTACAGCAAGTAAATTGCAGTTTGGGTCTTAGTCTGAGTGTGTGGTTCTTTTCTGTAGTGTTGTTCTTACTCTTGGCTGAGATAGTTCTGGGTTCTCTACTAGATGCCCAGGATGCTGGGAGGTGTCGGCACCTGCACCGGCCACTCTAGAATGCCAGGCTATTCCTGAATGGCGAGTCCCAGAGTCTCCGTACCCTCACCCTGGTGTCTGCTGCCCTGCTGTTGGCAGAGGGTCCACTTCCCAGGTCTCTTCGGCCTCTGTCTCATCTCAGGCACTCCATGCTGTGCTCGGGCACTGGCTCTCTGATACTGCCCAGAAGCTGGCCACAGGCAGAAAGCCAGGGTCACTATGTGCTCACCTCCTGTGTTTCCGTTCCCAGGACGCAGCTCTGTTCTGCCTTCTGTCCAGTGTCTGGAACCTGACTTGTGGTTCTTTAAGGGGAAAGACCAAGTTCTTTACCAGTGACCCTACAATGATACGATGACCAGAAGCCAAGGTCTGTGCACTGAATTCACTCTCTAATTGATACATTTTGAAGAAAAGAAGTTTTAAGTGTAGCCCAGTTCATCTTTTAGCTTACATAAAAGCCCTTGTTTGCTATCCTGACATCTAAATCCCTCAGCACTAGTTTTTCTTGATGCCTTTTCTATTACCTAAGAGTGACATTTCCCTGTTTGTTCTCATGGCTGACTGTATTTGTATTCTGCTCTGGACAATGTGGTGCATTTTGCGGAGAGTAACAGATTCTTGCCTTAGCAGGTGACCTTGTGCGTATCCCACTGTGGTCACTGACCCTGTGATCTGGGTGGTACCTGCACCAGGGCATCTTCTTAAACCTGACTCTGATCGTTTCACCTCACCACCTGCTTACCTCTCCTCAGTAGCCTCGCAGCATTCCTACCCTGGAGATTAAATGTAAAACTCTTGACTTTGGCTGAAAGGCCCCACATGACTGGCCTTTGCTGGCTGTATTCATCTGCCATGACAAGTACCACAGGCTGTTACCCAACCAAACTTGGGTCCACTCGCCCAACATCCAGCAAAGCCAATCCACTGATACTGGGTTGTGGTGAAGGAAAGTGCAGCATTTATTGCAGGACCAAGCAAGGAGAAGGGGCAGCTCATGCTCAAAAGACCCAAACGCTCTGATGAATTTCCGGGAAGGATTTTTTTTTTTCTGGTACGCGGGCCTCTCACTGTTGTGGCCTCTCCCGTTGCGGAGCACAGGCTCTGGACGCGCAGGCTCAGCAGCCATGGCTCATGGGCCCAGCCACTCCGTGGCATGTGGGATCCTCCCAGACCAGGGCACGAACCCACGTCACCTGCATTGGCAGGCAGACTGTCAACCACTGCGCCACCAGGGAAGCCCCCGGGAAGGATTTTTAAAGAGTGTGAGGGAGAGGGTCACAGGGTGTGTTATCAGCTCGTGCACAACTTTGTGATTGTTGGTTGGTGAGGTAACAGGGTGATGTTTCAGGAATCTCAGTCATCAGCCTCCTTGTTCCAGCCATTCTGGGGTCTATGTGCTGATGGGCAGCATGCAGTTAACTTCTTCCACCTGGTGAGGGTTTCCATATCTGCAAAAACAGCTCAAGGATATGGCTCAGGGTATTATCTGTAGCCCCTTGAGGAGGCACTAAATGTCCTTGACTTTTTTTTATGGCAAAACTATTATTATTTTGTCTTGTTTGACTGTTTTCCTTGTTTCTGCATTTCCTCACTTCTCTGATTAAATTTGCTCTTTGAAACTTGGGGAAGGCCTAGGAGGCTAAAGCTTTCCTACAAATAAGAGAAAAGACATTAAAAAACAGACATTTATTGTCTCACAGTCTGAGACTGGAAGTCTGAGAACAAGGACGGTTCCTTCTGAAGGCTCTGGGGGCAGGATCTGTTCCAGGCCTGCCTTTTGGCTTGTAGGTGGCCGTCTTCTTCCTGTGTCTTCACACCTTCTTCCTTCTGTGCAAATGTCTCAGTGTCCAGATTTCCCTCTACTTATAAGAATACCAGTCCCATTGGATTGGGGTTCCCCCTAAAGACCTCATCTTAACTTGATCATCTGCAAAGACCCTATTTCCCAATGAGGTCATACTCACAGGTACTGGGTTCACAACTTCAGAATATTTAGGGGGACACGATTCAACCCACCATTCCGGCCCCTCAGCCTCTGCTTCTCCATGCACCGCCCTGGCCCTTGGTCTTCTTTTTGTGCCTACAAACCACAACCACCTTCTTTCCCTGGGGTTTTCTCCAGTGGCTGTGGTTCATCCTACCCACTTAGTGCCCTGACTAACCTATACTCATCCTCCAAGTCTCAGCCTGAAGGACATCCCATTACAGAGAAGGTCCTTGACCCCAGTATTCCCCTCTAACTTGTGTCCCCACTGGTCTTTGCTTTCTAAGTACACACTCACCCGGCTTCTCTTGTTACAATTTTGTATCTGGAGGCACTTATCTCTTTGGCCTGTTGGTCACCTAATTGTATACTAAGGTCTTTTATTCACAACTGTTTCTCCAGGGCCTGGTATGATAGCTAATGCATGAAATGCACTCGATCTATGGGACCCAATAGGCTTCTGTATGAGTTTGTGGAGGTTCGTCCTCTGAGGATTTAAGAAAGTTGTTGGTTGATAGTGCCAGTCACGATGTGATGAGTGCAGACGTAATAAAGAGGCCAATATTGCGTGTAATTTCCCAGTGCCCAGGGAGGGTCATTACTGCTGCCTGTTCATCCGATGTCCATCCAGGGGCCATGCAGACATTTGCCGAGCTCTCAGGGGAAGCATTTCCTGGGGCCATCAGAATGCAGAACGTTGTCATTTCCTTATGGAACAGTGTCAATTAGGAGCTCGTGATAGGATCCGCACTACTCCGTGCCTTATTTCCCCTGGGAACACACAAGCTACATTTGGAAAACCCAGAGAGTGCTGGGAGCCGAGGGCTTTCAGGCTGCCGCTGTCAGTGCCAGGAAGACTGTGGGCCTGGAGGAGGAAAAGTGTTGCCAGGATGGAGGGCGAGGCCTCCCCCTCCCAGGACACATGCAGGCCAAACAAGACCCAGGCCCATGCTGGAGGGGGAGGGGGTCGTGAGCCCCCAGCCGGAGCACCTGCTGGTGGAGGATAGGGCATCTATTTCAGGAGCTGTGGCTCCTGGCGGCACATGAAGAGAAGGCTGTGAAAGCCTCATCCCAGCAGCATCCCTGCTTATTAGAAACAGGAAAAGAGCTTAGAGGTCCATCAGCAGAAGTTTGGTTACAGGCATTACACTGGGGCTTCCCTGGTGGCACAGTGGTTAAGGATCCGCCTGCCAATGCAGGAGACACGGGTTTGAGCCCTGGTGCAGGAAGATCCCACATGCTGTGGAGCAAATAAGCCCATGCGCTGCAACTACTGAGCCCGAGTGCTGCAACTACTGCAACCTGCGCACCTAGAGCCTGTGCTCTGCAACAAGAGAAGCCACTGCAATGAGAAGTCTGCACACCACAATGAAGAGTAGCCCCCTCTTGCCGCAACTAGAGAAAGCTCACATGCAGCAACGAAGACCCAACACAGCCAAAAATAAATAAATAAACAAATTAATTAATTTTAAAAAATCACACTATATTATAATATCACAAAGCACTGTGTACACTTTTATTTCAAGGTTTTTGATAACATGCCTGCACATACATGTACAGCATGTGCACACATGTCTCATATAATCATCATGCAGATGGTTCATCGAAGGTTGCTGTGACTCAGCAGGCTTCCTTTCTTTTCTCTCTGACCTTTAAGTTCAGTCTGCAGGGTCCTTTATTCCCCCGCCCTGTATGAAAATGCCAGAAGCACCATGGAATTCCTTGTCATCTCAGGTAATAAAAGCTACGGAAGTTGATTATTAGTATGCTCGGTCTGGTGTGATAATCAAAACTTTAAATGTGATTGAAAGTGGGGTCATCTCCCACTCCTCCTTGGGGCTGCTCTGGGCAGCCCCTGCAGCAGGTGCAGTGGGCGTGGCCAGCTTCACCAGACCCTAGGCCTCGCGGCCTCCCTTCTGGGGCACTCGTGTCAAGCTCCTGGGAGAAGTGCCCATGGCCTCCAGTCCAGCTGTCCATCCATCCCTCCTCAGCCTGAAGCCCTGCAGCTGCCAGGCTCTTTCTGTGAAGGTGAGTTTGACTTTCCTGAGGACAGCATCTAAGGTGACCTCTCTCTGGTTCTCCCCCCTCTGCTCATATCCATGCACAGAAAACCGTGTGCCCCTTTTGCACCTAAAATTTCTGGGCAGGCAGAGTTGATCCAGAATGTGACACCTTAAAATGCTCCTTGGTGACCCAGTTGGGCTTTCTGGCTGGAAAGGTTTACCCACGTCCTGTTTGATCTGGAGTTTGGGGCCAACAGGGAAGGTTTGAGACTTGTGTGTGGGTGGGGAAGCGGGCATGGCACGGAGCAGAGGAGGCGGTCTGGGCTGCTTTAATTTGAGGTTGTCCTTGCCTCGGCAGAAAGAGGGACCCACGGGATCCAGCTGAGCTCACCATAGGCCTCTAGTGGCAGCTGGATCTTCCGGGCAATACAACGTGTTCATTTGTAGGTCACTATCTCCTGTGCAGATATTTCCCTCAAGGACAATGAGGGAAGGGACCGTTTGGAGAGCATACCAGGGGGTGCTGGCCACCGGGCCCTCCCTCCGTGTCACTGGCAGCAAGGGGACCCTCAGCAAGCGTGTGCAGAGGGGGACAGCACAGATTGTCAGGTTTTCACAGTAGAAAGATCCCGGCCCCGTAGCCCAGCCTCCTGTGTGTTTTGAATGAAAGAGCCCATCTAACTATAGGGTGATTTAAAAAAAGCAAAAACTATTTATAGTACAGTTATAGATTTACAGAAAAATGGCAAAGATAGCATAGAAAATCCCATAGGCTCCGTGCCTAGATTTCCTGCTATTAGCATCTTGTGTGAGTATACGGTACATTTGTCATAGTTAAAGAACCAATACAGGTGTGCTATTATTAGCTACATTTCATCATGTATTTAGATTTCTCTAGGTTTTTCTTTTTTTTGACTTGTTTATTGTTGTGTTTAATCTACTGGCTTTTGTCCCTTGTTCCAGGACCCTATATAAAATCTAGTTGTCCTGTGTCCTTAGGCTCCTCTGGGCTGTGGGATTTCTTGGGCAGTCCTTGTTTTTGGCAGTTTTGAGGAGTGCTGGACAAGTCTGTTGTAGGACGCACCTCAAGTGGTTTGTCTGATGTTTTTCTTGGTTAGACTGGGGTCCTGGGTTTGGGGAAGAAGACCCCAGAGGTGGAGTGCCCCCATCCCAGCACATCAGGGCTCATGCCGTCAACATGACTGATGCCTGAGGTGCTGACAGTGGTCACCCGGCTGACGTGTGCTTGTCAGGCTTCCCCACCGTAGGATCCCTCTTCTCTCACCCTTTCTGTTCCATCCTCTTAGTAAGGAAGTCACAATGCTGGACCCAAATTAAAGGGGGGCAGTTAGGCTCCACCTCTTGAGGGTGGAGTGTCCACGTAAATAATTTGGAAGTCCTCTGTATGAGAGATTGTCTTCCCTCCCCTATTTATTTATGTGTTCGATCATTTACCTGTATCACATGGACTCACGGCACTTATTTCGTTCTCTGGGTTATAACGCCATTCCACTTTATTTTGTTGGCCAAAATGTCCCAGCTTTGACCTTCAGGAACTCTTTCAGTTGACGGACCCCCAGCTCAAGGGCGGCGCGAGTACGTCTTGTATGTATGTATTTCCCGTTCAGCCCTCAAATCAGCCATTTCTCCGAGGAGCCTTGTTCCTTTAACTGCAGAATGACTTTTAGAAACCAAGATAGACTTTTTTTTTTTTTTTTTTTGCGGTACGTGGGCCTCTCATTGTTGTGGCCTCTCCCGTTGCGGAGCACAGGCTCCAGATGCGCAGACTCAGCGGCCATGGCTCACGGGCCCAGCCGCTCCGCGGCATGTGGGATCTTCCCGGACCGGGGCACGAACCCGTGTCCCCTGCATCAGCAGGCGGACTCTCAACCACTGCGCCACCAGGGAAGCCCCAAGATAGACTTTTAATGAAGGGAATTTATGAAACTCTGTGGAGAGGGAGGAAGAAGTAAGGGCATGGGGGCTAGAACCCACTATCCTGGGTTTGGAGCCCCCCAAAGTCAAGTCCTACTGACAGGAGCCCTAGGGGAGTACTTCTCCCACAGACTTGGGATCACACGTCCTCCTGGACCAGGGCCTTCCCAACCCCCAACTTCCTGAGAAACGGGGCCAGTGCAGAGAGGGTCCTGCTTGAGAGAAGAGAGTGCGATGAGGCAGGAGCTAAGATCTAAGGGGTCACTGCCTTGAAGCATCTCAGGGCAAATCCACCCCAAGCTCCCACTCGCGGCCTTTCCTGTTGGACTGCAAGCCTGCGACTTCCCTCTGGGCTCTTCCTGAATTCACCCTGGGGTCAGGGACTTTGGAACAAGCCTACCAGAGTACAACCCTCCCAGATCATTTCGTGTGACCCTCAAAATGCCCTCCTGAAGCCACTTTTGTTATGTGCAGTGTCAGATGTGGAAACTGAGTCCCAGGGAAGCTCGCACGTTGCCAAAGGCCATGTGACTCTTTTCCGGCAGATCTGGGATGGGGGGTGTCAGCACCTTCATCACGTCCGGGGAAGCTGTGGCTCAGGGCCACGCAGCAGCAGGTGAGGGGCTGATCTCCTTTTCCGGTAACCACCCAATCCCGAGTTTGCTGATTAAACAAAACTGTCATTATTGAAGTCCACAAAGCTCTTCCTTTTATGCCCAGAGTCGTGCTGTCATCCGGCTGCACAGGCTCCGTCCACGTATAAGGAGGGATGCATGGAAGAGGCGGGATGAGGTGACGGGGGTCCCGGCCCCACTGAAAACCTTCTCTGGACAGAGGACAGGGTCTGGAGAAACAGCCTCTGGCAGGGGCCCCCCACCTGCAGCTGATCGATGTCTCCTGGGCTTCCCTCCAGCAGAACACTTAGACCCTTTTAAGGCAGCCTGGGGCGATGTCCGGGGACCATCCCTGCAAATTCTTGACACCTGCCAAGGCCCCCTCGCTGCTGCTAATTGAGGGGCCCTGAAGGTTAATGGCAGGGCCTGGCGCTTGGGCTGGAAGCCAGGTGTCAACTATGAGGGTGGGCGAGACCTTCTAGAAGCTTCCTTTAATCAACTCGGGTATCTATCTGCCTACCTACAAGTGGGAGGATGAGATTTTTCCACCCGTGAACCGGCTTTGCCCCACGGCAATGGCTGAAATAACATCTGGCATCTTACATGAAATTTCCTCTGGAACATCTGGGCTCCCACGTCCATCCTGCTCCCCTCTCCTGTGAAGGGGGCAGGGAGGTGTTCCTCCAGTTGCAGGACAAGGCCAGGTCTGGCTGGGAGAGGGTCAGCAGCTTGCCCAAGCCGACTCCCAAGCCCGAGTCCTGTGTTTATCCACATCCGTCTCCCTCAGTAGTGCCAACACACTTGATTCTGAGTGATTGCCTTTCTGCCATGGGGCTGTTCTTGAATTTCTCACGTTGTTGTTGAATTCTGGGAGTTTCAAGGCCCGGCTCTGCGTCTCTATGTGCACATGCAGCCCGATGCCAGCAGAATCGGCAGCAGCGACCGCAGCATCATAAAAGCAGAAATCAGGGGGCGGGCAGCCGTGGAGCAGAATCCGTAAGGCATCCCCTCTCCCCAACCCCGTGTACTCAGTGCCCACTCTGCTCCTCTATTCAGCGTGCTTTTTTCCTGTCTCTGGGCCTTCGCTCTTATTGAAGGTCCCTCTGTCTGCAGTGGTCCGTCCCCTGCCCTGGCTGCCCAGCGCCCTAAGAACCATCTCCCCAGGCTGGGTCCTCTCCTTCACCCTCAGCTCCCATCACCACCTCTCTCCTGACCTCCCTCCCAGTCAGGACAGCGCTGCCCTGGGTGTTCAAAGCATCCCCCTGCCCCCTTGCTTCACAGCATCTCTCAAATCAGAGGTCCCTTGTTCATGACCTACTGGCCCCTTCGAATGTTGGTTCTGCTGGGAACTGCCAGGGACCTGTTCTGTTTTGTGCCCGTGCTCACTGCTGAGCCCCAAGTCCTAGGAGAGAGCCCAGCAAGTCCTAGGCACTCAGAGACCACAGACTAAAGGAGCATGAAGGAACGTATGGACGAACGTGAGCCTGGTGGCCTGTCCTTGCTTCCTGCTCTGTCCCGGGGCCACAGCGAGGTTGAGTGGAAGCTCCTTGTAATGAAATGTGTGCACACACAGCCGTCTGAGGCCACGGATAGTGATTTTGAAACAGAGGAGCCTGTCAGGGAGGGGCTGGGGGTGCCCTCCTGCCCTAGTCCAGGGAGAGGGTGATTTCACCTTCTTGTTCTGGTGCTGAAGTAAGACCCGCCCCGTGGGCTCCCGGCGGGATAGAATCTCTTCCCTAAATCTGTATGTTGAAATACTTGCACCAACTGTGTGTGGTGTGTGTGTATGAGAGAGAGAGAAACAGAGACAGAGACAGAGAGACAGAAAGAGAGAAAGGGGAGGGAGGGAAAGAGGAAGGGAGGGAGATACTGATTGAAAAGTGAAAAAGTAATCATAATATCTATTAGACGATGAAAAGAAAATAATGCAGACACAGAGTCAGTGATGGGGGTGCCTTTTTGGATTCACTGGGAAGGTGATAGTTTATCACAGTCCAAGCAAACGGGGGAGAAGGTCTGGGGTATTCTCCTGGTCAGGGCCTGGCATGTGCAAAGGCCCTGGGGCAGGTGGGTGCAGAACAAAGAGGCCCGGCAACTGCAGATGACTGATCTGGGGAAGGTGGAAGGGGGATGGGGTGAGAGAGAGGGTGGTGAGGGAGGCTCTGGGAGCTCCTGGCTGCAGTGACGAGGGGGGACTTGATTCTGAGTGAGTCAGTAGCCACTGAGGGGCCACGCCAAGGGTGGGCATGACCCAAGCTGAAAGGACAATGCTGGCCGCTCTGTGGGGGAGGGGCTGCAGGTCGCGCTGGTTGGGAGCGAAGGTTCAAAAAGACGCTGTCTGATGAGTGACCCAGACACTTTACCTCTTTCTGATGCAGTCTGTTTATAATGCCCTAATAAACTCTCATTTTAAAACTGTATTGCACAGATTCTAGAAAAATGTATCTCACAACCCCTTTTATTCTCCCTTCATCTATTGCCACTGCCTCTTTCTTTGACTTTTTATTCTTCTTTTTCTGAATTAGTCTGAATCATTTGTTGTTTTTTTTTAAAAAAAGAAAATCATTCTATAGGTTTGTTTCATTTCAGTGTTGCCATTTTGCTGTTATCTATTTAGTGTTGCTCTGACCTGGGTGTATCTTTGTTTACATTGACCTTTCTGCTTCCCTTTTATTAACGTATTGAGTTGAATTCACAGTATATTTATTTTTTACTGGTTCCTGAAACGGAATCATTTCTTAGAGATACATCCACATGTTTGTAGTGTCTGCTCGGTGAGATCCCTCCTGACTTGCTAAGTTCAAGGAGGTTTCCTTCTGTGAGTTACATGGACGTGGTTTCTGTTGCATCTGACGTGCTGCTTCCCCAACACCTCTGTGTGCTGACGCTGGAATCACACTCTTTGTCCTCCGTGTCGTTCGTGTTTTCAGAGCTCTTTCTCAATGTTGCCCTTTTACTCTTCGTTCTGGGAAGCGTTACCCAATCTTCCTTCATTATCGTTATCTTTACTTTCTGTTCCTGTTAAACCCTGATCGATATGCAATCTGTGAACTGGCATTTTTCTCAATTCATCTCAGAATATCATCTGACTTGGTCACTTTATCTTATTCGATAGAAGTGAGCTTTCCTCCCTGTCCTGGGAGGTCAAGGGCAGTGGCTACTTACAGTTTAGGGCTGGCACCTCAATAAACTCAATATGCCATTGGCCAACAGAGATTGGCCACCCCTGGGTGTGAGGACACAGCAGAAAAAAAGAAGCAAGTTCCCTGCTGTCCCGGAGCTCCTGTCCTAAGAGAGAAGCAAAGCGTGGTCACCGTGAGATTGGGTTAAGATTGGTGTAGAAGGGGTTCAGCACCAGGAGCAAAGTGCAGGCGGGGGAGTGGGTCCCTCGTGATGCGGGCGCTGCCTCCCATGTACAGTCAGGGCAGATTTTGCAGAGGAGATGTAAGCTGAGTCTGAGTCGTGCAAGGGATCGATCCCTGTACCAGCTAAGGAGGAGGGTTCCAGCAAAGGAATCAGCATGTTCCCAGGCCTCACAGAAGGGGCATCTCAGGTGTGAAAATCTGAGAAGCAGAAATAAGTAGGGAGCAAAATGAAAACAGTATTCATTTAACCTATTGATGCGAAATTTCCTACCTGAGCACCAAGAGTGGAAGGTGGAGAGAGGGAGAGAGGCAGGGAAAACAGGAAAATTCTTACCAGGCTTTGCCCAGGACGGAACCAGCACATACACGTCTATTCTGGAGATTGATCCAGAAGAAGAGGTTCAACAACATGGCTTATCGAGAAGTAAGTGTTTGTAGAATAAAAATAGGCTTCACTTATCTGTTGCATACTGTGTGCGTCGATGCTGAATAATACGTTCACGTCCCCTCCCCCATTCATTTATCCCTGCACGAGCGCCAGATCTATCCAGACCTGCAGCTGGATCAGAACACTCTGTGGATTCTCCCAGGGACTCTCTGTTTGTCATCTTCACAGGACTTAAACTTTCAGTTCAATACTCAGGAGCCCAGGCAGAGAGGAGGGACCTAGGTCTGTGTGGCCGAGAACTACAGGGTCTGCTCTCGACTGCTGGTTTCCCACTTTGGCTCCTCAGCACTTGTGAAACTGCATGTAGTCACCTCCTGCTGTCTTTACAGATTTTTTTGCCATTAGGAAGGCCCTTCCGACTTCTGAACGCACGTGCTAATGTTGGGTTCAACATGCCACTTATGGAGAAGCTGGGTCACGAACAAATATCAAACGCACTTGTCTCTTGGCTTTCTCCTTCAGTTGAATTACATTTAGCAAATACTTACTGAGGTCCTGCTACATGCCCAGAAGTGAACCAGGAGAGCTGAACCAAGCTGAGATCTCTTTAAGAAGGTTGAGTAAGAGTCTCCGGGCTGAAGTCAGATGATGTGGAGCTGCTGCAGGCGCATCAGGCAGGATCAAGGGTCTGGCATGTTGATGCATTCTCAAGCCAAGATGATGGGGATCATTAAAACCCAGAGCAGAGGGCTTCCCTGGTGGCGCAGTAGTTGAGAGTCTGCCTGCCGATGCAGGGGACGCAGGTTCGTGCCCTGGTCTGGGAGGATCCCACATGCCGCGGAGCGGCTGGGCCCGTGAGCCATGGCCGCTGAGCCTGTGCGTTCGGAGCCTGTGCTCCGCAACGGGAGAGGCCACAACGGTGAGAGGCCCGCGTACTGCAAACAAACAAAAAAAAAAAAAAAGAAAAAAGAAAAAAACAGAGCAGAGAGGGCAGCTCTGTCTACAGACAGAGAAGGAGAGGCCCAGAGGGGGACAACCCGGGACACTAGGAGGTCACTTCTCTTTGAGACCAACAGCCCATTGCCTTGGTCCGTGCAGGTCCTACATAAGAATGACATACGGCCAGGCTGCCATGCCTAGGGATGGATGGGGAGTCATGTAGGGATGCATGGTCTATGAGAAGAGCTCTGGCTGGTTTAGGTAGTCATCACAGGGAGCAAACCTCACCCACAACCAGGAAGGCTTAGGGCTTCACCTCCACCAGGCACAGTGTGGAGCACATCACTTCCATCATTCCTTTATCACAATTTTTCCTGATATGTCCCTGCATCAGAGTTTATGACCCCATTCAAAAGAGGCCCCTCTGGCTTGAGAAGACTGGCTTGCCTTAGTTGGCAGGGCTATGAGGGCATAAGGCCCCAGCTGAGCCTAGGTCTGCCCCAGTCAGGGGATCCAGGTATTTCCTCTCCACGTTCAGATTTCTGTTGTGAGGCTTTCTGTATCAGACTCACCTGTCATTAACCAGCCAGCATCTGCCCAGGTGAGGCCCCAGGCCAGGCCATGAACACACGTCCACTTTGCAACTTCTAGCGGCAGGAGCCGTATGGCTCACTGTTCCCATTTGGGGATGGTTGTGGTCACGGAACTTCTAAAATGGTTTGGAGGGACGTGAATTTCTACTGAGCAGAGCCGACTTCCCTGAGCTGACATCTGAGGCGCTCCCATGAATGAGCTGACAAGAGAAGATGCTGGAATCAGCTCCTGAGACCCCAGACCAAGGCCTGCTGCTGCTGCGTGGGGGCCACTCAGGCGACTGAAGACCCTGATGATTGTTCCAAACTTCCCGGGAAATGCTGCTGTAAGAATGTTTCCTTGTATTGTTATTCTGGGTTGCAGGGAGTAATTTGTATGTCATTCTTATCTGCTCAAGCAAGGCAATTACTGCTGATCCCTGCCAAGCCCACAGGCTCCCTACTGGCCTGGCCCAGAAGAGATCAAGCCAGATGAGCTGTAACTGTTGATATTTCAGGAAGAAAGAAAAGAGAACAGAATAAACCGGCCCTTGTTTCTGATTCAAGATAATGGTTTTTCAAAGGTCTTTAGAAACCATTTCTCCACCTTGCCTTCTCCCAGATGAGAACAAATGGTGATACAAGCATGAGTTAACACCATTGGTTCCCATGGAGGAAGCGGATGGAAATGTCATGAAACTAGGCTTCTGAAGTAATATATCACCCTGCAGAAGATCAGTCCCTCTGCCCTGTAAGAGCTCTCAGGCATGGGAAGAGAATGCCTCTTCTCTAGGCTAAAATCTCCCTCTGTCCTGTTGTATCACTTGCCTGGTTTTCAGAATGTATGATCCACCCCAGTTATCATCCACTGACTTTTATGTGACATTGTGCCTTGAACCAACATGGCACCCTCACTTGGGTCCAGCCAGCCCAGCACGGAAAGGAGATGCCCCTCCTTGTTGCCTGATGCCCCACCTCCGCTACTGTCCCTGCCCATCTCAGGGTCTGTAAGCCATCCTTCCACTCAACTCCTAGACACAGTCTCAAAAGTAGAACAGAGAACGTATGATCAGACTGAAGTCTCATGTTCTGTGCAGATGTCAGAATCTGAAAACTCCAAGTTTCAGGACTGGTTGTGTGTGAGATTATTCATCTCACTTGGAAACTGGAAATAGTATCCTACAGATCTCTTATCGAAACCAGATCAAAGGGAAAATTTAAAAATATCTATTACAAACATGTGCTCAGTAAATAGCAGATTTACTTATCCCCATGTAAAATGCTGCTATAGCAGGTGTCCCTCATTTTAGCTTCATGTAATTGATTTTGTATCCTAATCCTTCATCTGTTCATCCATCTAACCATCCATCCATCCATCTATCCATCCATCCATCTATACATTCATCCATCCATCTGTTCATCCATCTATCCATTCATCCATCTATCCATTCATCCATCCATCCATCTATCCATTCATCCATATATCTGTTCATCCATCCATTCAATGACAATTTATCAGATGCTCAGTGAGTTCCAGACACTGTGCTCAAAGCACACTAGCTTCTCTCCAAAAACAAATGCTCTTCACTGCCCACTGCTCATATCTTTCCACGACTCAAGAAGCCCAGAGCCCCTCTCCGAGTCCATCACCTAAAATCACTCACAAGAGGGCAAACAGCAGCATCATTAGGTCTTCAGAGGAAGCCAGGATACAAGGTTGTCTGCACTGACAACTCCACATCATCTTGCCTCTACTGCCCAGCATATTCTTAATGGAAACTGAGCACTTGTTCCCCAAATATTTATTGACTTCATTTCATGTGCCAAGCCAGATAAAAGCTCCCTGTCAGAGATACTCTTTCTGAACTTGTGGCTTTCCAGTAGCTCCTGGTGGGACTGTTGTCAGTGGAGGTAAATGCCTATCCTCCTGGCCTCCCAGGGCTTAGAAGCCGAGAGCTTTGGCTGGGTTCTAGAACAGCATGTCAGCAAGATGACAGGCTTTGGAAATAGAATCTCATATCAGATAGCTTTTCAAAGTCACACAGCTAATAACTGCTCTAAGCCTTTTTCCTTCCTCAGAAAATAATGATTATGTTACCAACTTTAGGGCCAATGTGAGAATGGAAAGTGATAATGTTTGAAAAATAAATATATGGGATTTCTACTCAAGATAGAAGACTGAACAGATGTAGAAAATCCTCTGATTCTACTTCAAACACAGAAATTTTGGATTAAACACATATTGAATGTAGAAAATATAGGTCAGACTGCAGATAAGAAGGAGAATTCACTACATGCTTGAAATATAGATATACTTTCTAGCCAAAAATTAAAATGATTCATGGCCAACCACTTGGTACTGACATACTCCTCAGGGTCTGAAGTTGAAGTCCCCATGGGGGGATTAGCTTCCTGTATAATGAACTACAACCTCTGTTAAAAAGGGACTGTGAAATTTACACTTGATGACCCAAGTCTTTCAACTTAGAAGTGAGCCAACTTCCCCAGGCCATCAATAGAAGCAAAGCATCTTTGATAAGACAAAACTTGAGCCTGCACTTTTAGTGGGTTCAGGACATAGATTTCCTGCTAAAGGCGATACAGAAACCCCTAGCATGCTCATGTATACACACACAGGATACACACACACAGAACACACATACACACTTATCCCAGGACAGTGGAACTAATAGGGCCCCAAGACAAGCACATGTGAAATCCTGGACAATATATAACTGCCACTGAGGATGAAAAATAAAGACCAGTTCAGAAATCCACACAAGATAATAAATAAACAGGGTGATGCAAATAGAATTTGGAATAAGAGTATTTAATATGCTCAAATGGGTAACACAAAGAGCAGACTACATCAAAAATGAAAAGAACCCTAGAAAATAGTATAGAGTCTTGGTTCTGGTTATGATGGACCAAAAAAATGAGGACCAGCATTCTTGTTGAAAACAACTAAGAAAGCAGAACAAAATATTAAAAAAAAATAAGCTTGAAGGTATCAGAGGGATATCACGGGAGAGAAGTATAATACAGCCAAGCTGTGGGAGAAGGAGAAACTCACGGAGGTGATCCTGGCACATGAGGCATTTTGTCTAGACCAGTACTGTCCAGTAGAACTTTCCTGATGATGAAGAGGTTCTACATTTCCTCTGTCCAATATGGTAGCCATGAGACACAGGTGGCCATTGAATACTTGAAGCATGGCTACTGTGACCAAGAAACTGAATTTTAGAGTTTGTTTAATTTTAGTTAACTTAAATCTAAATACCTAGATGTGACTAGTGGCTACTGTATTGGGAAACACCACTCCAGAGGCATTTGCCAAATCTGGAAAAAGCAAGTGAGAGGCTGGGAGGCAGATGGGAGCTTTAAGCTGACAGTTGGAACAAGGGGACAGAATCCAGATATCAGCACCCAGAGCCTGCTCAGAACAGGGGGTGAAAAGGATGATGTCATGGACAACTAAGCCTCTTTCTGTGACCAAGGCCAGGTCAGCAGATGATGGCCCATGAGCCAAATACAACTCACTGACTGTTCTTGTAGATAAAGTTTTACTGGAACAGAGTTAAGCCCATTGGTTACATAGAGCCTGTGGCTGACTTCATACCACAGCAACAAAGATGAGTAGTTGTGAGACATCCCACATGGGCTGCACAGCCTTAAATATTGACTCTCTAGCCTTTTGTAGATGAAGCTTTTCAACCTCTGACTCACTCCCCAGCTTCCAGGAGTGTTGGCTGCTGACAGGGCACAGATGAAGTACTCTTAGCTGAAGGGACTTGCTTTGTCCAGGGCTACAGGTCCTCACTGGCGCAGTACAGATTCATTGCCTGGTTGATGAAAGATAAAGACTTGGATCCTTCGCCTAAATAGAGAACAACTACTAAGGGCACTGTAGCCGCAGATTCCCCTGTGGGATCAGCTGAGGCTTCTGCTGTAACTGCATCCCAGTTCAGCTTCTCCCTTTACCTGACCCAGCTTCCCTGCTGTCTCAGAATCTTTCCCAAGAACTCTCCCAGTAAAACTGCACACACACCTGTATCTCAGAGCCCATTTCTTGAGGAGTCCTGCCTAAGAAAGGAGTTTGGAAATGCTCCCCTTAACTTTGGGTTAGTGCCCCAAAGGAATATACCTTAGAAGTAGGAGTCCACTGGAAAGAGAGGGCCCTAAAATATAGGAGACCAGGATCAAACTCTCTAAATCCATGCATTGATAAGGTTCTGACATTATTAATGTTTCCAGCCTAGCTGCTGGCCAGAAGCAAATAGAATTCCTCTTTGGAGGAAGACAATACCGTCCAGAACATTAAATAATCTCTACAATTTCTCAAATTCAGTGCCCAGCATTTACTAAAAGACAACATGACCCACAACCAAAAGAAACAAAAGGTAAAAAGAACATATTCATAGGGGATTTAGATAATGAATTATCATGTAAACTTTCAAATAAATATATTTGCTATACCCAAAGAAATAAAAGACAAGATTAATAATTTATGTGGTAAATTGGTGACTAATAAAATAAAACAAATGGAAATATAGATTTTTTTCAAAAAGCAAAGGGAATTAATAATTTAAGGGAAGGATTTTAATTCAAAATTAGACACAGCTAAAAAGAAAATTAGGAAACTGGAAGACAGATCAGAAGAAAATATTCAGGCATGTACTTAGCCATAAAAGTATTTAAACAATACTTAAAAGCAATAAAAGACAGAGGGAATATGGTGTAAAAGTTTGATATACATGTAACTGAAGTTCTAAGAGGAGAGGAAAATAATATTGTAAGGGATCAATATTGAAAACAATAAGGATAAGGATTTTCCAAACATGAGTATAAATATTTTCATACCAAATGTAAAATCTAGACAGAATAAATAAAAATAAAGTCACAGTTAATCACAATATCAAAAAATTCTGGAAACCAAAGACAAAAAGAAAGGCTTAGAAGTCACAAAATATAAAATTAAAAAACAAGCAAACAAAAAAATAATGAGAATTCCTTCAAAGAAACAATGAAAACTAACAGCTAATTTCTTAAGAGAAAATGGAAGCCATAAGATAATGGAAAAATTATCAAAGTGCTGAATTGATAAATTAATAACAAAAAGATAACTAGGAAATCTTTAGACATGTGGAAATTAAACAATACACTTTAAAATTTCTCTGGCCAAAATAATTAACACGAACACTGGAAAATGTTTTGAACTAAATGCTAATACAAATCATACACAGTAGAATTTATAAGTCTACACTAATTCTTAGGTGGAAATCTATTTTATTAAACAGAAATATGAAGAAAGAAAAGTGCGCATGTGTCAATATAGGGTGATATAATATATTTTATGTAATAATTTGCTTGACTTACAACATTTAAATATTTACAACTATGTTTTGAGAGCCTTCATTTGTACTTTTAACCTGGGCCCTAAATATGTTATGGGTGCCTTGATTTGTGACAAAAATGTCCCTCTTGCGGAGTTTGGACAGAATATTTTTTTAAAGAGTAGTTCTGGGTCATTGGATACCTATATGAAAAAAATATATATTTTGATTTCCTACCTAACGTCACATACAAAAAGCAATTCCAGATATGTCTTAGATCTACATGTGAGTGATAAATCACTAAAACTTATGTGATTTATCAGAGATAATTTTTGAATGAACATCAGAAAAATTTCTTGATCTAGACACAAAAGCAGTAACTGTAATGGGAAAGATTGTTATTCTGGATGACATGGAAATATTAGAACTTCTTTTCCAGAGACTGAAAAGGCAACCCATCAAGTAGAAGAAAAATATTTACTATCTAATATCCAGACCTTGGAATAGGCAGAGATTTATTAAACAAGATGTGAAGATCTTTAACACAAAACAATGGTAAATCAGTAAATGGGTTCAATTAAAATTAAAAACTTACTTCAGTCTGTATGACAGACTCTAGGTCCATCCACCTCACTACAAATAACTCTGTCATACAGAGTGAAGTAAGTCAGAAAGAGAAAGACAAATACCGTATGCTAACACATAAATATGGAATCTAAGAAAAAAAATGTCATGAAGAACCTAGGGGTAAGACAGGAATAAAGACACAGACCTACTAGAGAATGGACTTGAGGATATGGGGAGGGGGAAGGGTGAGCTGAGACAAAGTGAGAGAGAGGCATGGACATATATACACTACCAAACGTAAAATAGATAGCTAGTGGGAAGCAGCCGCATAGCACAGGGAGATCAGCTCCGTGCTCTGTGACCACCTAGAGGGGTGGGATAGGGAGGGTGGGAGGGAGGGAGACACAAGAGGGAAGAGATATGGGAACATACGTATATGTATAACTGATTCACTTTGTTATAAAGCAGAAATTAAGACACCATTGTAAAGCAATCATACTCCAATAAAGATGCAAAAAAAATTAAAAACTTGAATTCATAAAAGTTGTATTAATAAGAGAGATAATGTAATCTTCTGATTCTTCACAACAAGAATTTCCAAAGGGCCAGGGAACATCATAAAAGATGCTCAACTCACTAGTCATCAGAGAGATATAAACTAAGTCCATAAAGCAAACTACAGTATATAGCTAAACAGCTAAAAAGCCAGAAAATACTAAGTATTGGTGTGTATGGAGAAACTGGAACTCTATCACAGTAATAGTGAGAGTCCAAATATCTTCAACTCAAGATGTATACCCCCAAACAAATATGCCAATGCAGAATCACCAGTGGGCATGCATAATATATCCCATTGTTTTTTGTGTCAACAATTGGAAATATCTTGAATGCCCATCACAGTAAAGTGGTTTAATACATCATGGCAAATGTCTGCAGTCATATATGAGAGCAGTTATGAAATAACAAGCTGCAGTTACATGGAACAACATGGATGGCTCTCAATATGTTATTTTGAGTGAAAGAATACAGACACAGGCACACATGGGCATATATGTGCTTGTGTGTGTGTGCATGTGTGTGTTAGAAATGGCAAATGCATCTCTAGTGTCAGAATCCAAGCTAATGGTTAAGTTTAGGGAGGGGGGTTAATCATGGGAAGAAGTCAAGAGAGATTTTTTTGGATAATGGTAATGTTCTATTTTTTGCCCTGAGGTGTGGGTACATGGGTCTGTCTACTTGTGACAATTTATTAGGTGGTTATATTATGACATATGCATTTGTGCATGAGAGTGTGCATGTGTGTGTATGTGATAATTCCATAGAGAAACCCTTCCTTGACTCGAATGTGTGGAGAGGGTTATACAGATCTGGGGTGAATTTGGGACTAATTATTTTAGAAATGAGGAAGGCCATCATTATTAACTTAAGAACAAGTGAAAAATATTATAAAACAGTAAATAACTTTATACATGGCACATATATAAAAATGTTTACATACTCAAAATTATGTAAATATTGAGTATCAACCTATCCTGGAGTTATTATATGTAGGCAATAGAGTTTGGCTGGGGGGAAAGTGTGTATGTAGGTTTTAGGGAGATCATAAGAAAATAAATCCCCAACTTCTTTGATAGGAAGAGAGTAGTTAATATCTAATAATGATGAATCAAAAATGGCAGTAAAGATGCATTACTTAGACATATGAAATCTTAAAAGAAACAGCTAAAGTAGATTAATTGCCTCTGGGGAGCAGGCAGAGAAAGTAGGGGTGCAGGGGGCTGCTATGATGGCATAAGAGACTTGTAGAATTTTACAGCTTTTAAAACCACATATTACATAACTTTGATAAGAAGTAAATATTTAAGAAATGGATTCTACAGCTATATCACACATACATATATAAAAATAAAATCTATAAACATTAGTAGTTAAAGGAAAGGTATATACAGTTACATCAAATGCCCATACACATTTATTAAATCACAAGATTTGTAAATCCTGAGAATAGGAAAAGAGGGATAGATACTTCTTCCATTCAAATAGCTGCTATAAGTAAGACACCACAATTAGACAAGTAGGCACAGGAAGAAAAATATATATTCATGTCCACTTTAAACAGATAAATAAATCCTAAATCATATTTAATATCAAGATCAACAAGGTATTAAAATAACACATTACAATCACAATAAGTGAATCACAGGAATATAACAGTGTTTAGAAAAACCTATCAAAGTTGTTCTTACACTAAGATAATAAAGGAGAAACTTTAATGATTTCATTAGATACTGAAGAAGTGTTTGATAAAAGTCAATACTCATTCCTGAAGAAAAATACTTAGAAAACAAAGACAGTAATGAAACACTCTTATCTTGATAAAATGTATTTACCAGAAAACTGACGCGAGCATCATACTTAATAGTGAAATGTCAGTGATATTCTCTAAACGTCCGTTCAGCAAGGATGCTCACTATACATCACTGTTTAATATTGTGCCAAAAGTTCTAACCAGTGTAAAAATGGAAAAAAAAACATAAGAAATATGACATTATGTATATGAGAATGTTCTTTTCTACAAGAATGCAGAAGCGTAAACTGGTAAATTGCTCCAACTGGTCATGAGAGTTCAGGAACCTGGGACTGAATATATCAACCTACGAAAATCAATAGCTTTTCTAGAACCAGCAACAAACAAATAGAAAATGTAATAGAAGTAAAAACGTTCTATTCACAGCCATAATAATCTTATAAAAGAACTCCAGATGATACTAACCTGCTGGAAAAAAAATGAAAATTGGCCTGAATAGAAGAAGGGACATATATGATTGATCAGAATAGAACAACACTGTAGCCAACAATCCAAAAATCTCAGTGGCTTAGCAAAATATAAGTTTTTTTCTTGCTTAACTAATCATTTTGTGTGGGTTTCCAGGATGTGGCCATCCATGTGGCCCTCCAGGGACCCAGACTCCTTCCACCTTGCAGCTCTGACATCCTATGGCCCCAGGTTCCCTTGATGGGCTCTGCACACAGGTGGGAGAAGATGGAAGAGATGGTGGGGCCCAGTGCAGTGTGTTTCTCTGGGCCGACGGAGGTAGCTCAAGTTTCCATTGTCTGGATCTATTCGTGCAGTGACACCCGAACGTGAGGCAGGGTAGACGTGTCACCTGCCCCAAGTCCAGGAGGAAAGGAAAAGTGGTTTGGCAAACTAACAAGGGTCTTCCACCCATGACATGACTCAACGTCATAAAGATGTCATTTCTCCTCAAGAATCCATGCATTCCATCTACATCTCTAGCAAATCTGATAGGTTTTATCATGGAGACAGATGGTTTGATTCTCCAGTTTGTATGGACAGTAAGTGTATGGGAATGGCCAGTATCATTTTGAAAAGATACACCGCGGGCATGTTGTGGTTGTGAGTTTGCCCTACTTGATGGGACAAAGTTAGAATAATAAGAGCATCATGATAATAATTCAACACAAATACATGATGGAACAGAATAGGTGATCTAGAAACAAACGGACACATCAGAGAATTTGCACATAAGATTAAATTAATAGATAATAAAAGTGGGCATTTCCAGTCAGTACGTTCTGAGTGTACGTCCTGAGTCTATCTCACAAATCATGCTGGGATGATTCACTTTCCACTTGCTAAAAAAAGTATAGATGGATCATAACTTATAGTATATGTAAATACATTTCAATTTGATTAAAGATGTCTTAAAATATCTATATGACTGTTGGCAGGTGAAAGCTTAGTGATATGAAACATTTAGAAGACATATGGGAAAAGACTGACAAATTCCCTGTAATAAATGATAAAATATACAAAGGTAATTGGCAGCTGACAGAATGACAAAAATATTTTCAATAGAAACAGCAAAAGATTAATATTCAGAACTTAGAGAAGATTCAAATCAATGTGAAAAAGACAACCCAGTAGAAAATAGCCAAAGAATATGAAGTGTAAGGTTGCTGAACACAAAACACAATGGCCAACAAACAAATTAAACTATTCTCCAATACAAACTAAAGATTGTTTTTCAATTATTATATTAGAGGAAAAGCATAAAAAAATCATAATAAGAACTGTCAGGCAGGATGCACTGTCTTTGAATTTGGGGGAAGCATGCACTGATAAAGCCTTTTAACAGGGCAGTTTATCAGTCAAGCAGAATTGAAGATGCATAGACTCTGATCCAGTATTTACATTTTAGGAATCTATGTAAAAAAAGAACCAACTCATGTGCATGAGACATATATCATGCGTGTAAAAAGAAATGCTTAACAGCATTATCTGTAGTAGCAAATCATGAAAACAATTTAAACAATCATCAAGAGGAAAATAGTTAAATTAATCATGTCATATCCAATCAATGGAGGCTTAAAGTAGTTAAAAGTGGAGCTACATCTACAAGACTGACTTGCAAAATTAATAAGTTATATCGTTAAGTGAAAAAAAGCGAGTTACAGAAAAGGTAAAATGTGATCCCACTAATCTTAGAACACATATATCAGTATATAGACATCCATGGAGGGGGAGGTGAGGAAGGAGTGAGAGCATGGGGATGCACACCAGGTGGGTTAGTTTGATGGCATCTGGCCAGATGGGTACATAAGAGGGAACACATGAGTTGGAAGAGACATTCTACTTTTCCCCCATATGCTTCTAGAATCTTTTAAAAATGAAAATGCATTAATATGTTAAATATATAATAAATAATAAAAGATGAAGGAATTAAGCATATGACCTACCTCCTTTACTTCTCCTCCCCTTTCTCTCTTATAAGAAAAATGCTTGCCTGGATTAGCATTTCCTACAACAAATCTCGCTCCCTGCCCCTTCCCCAAATCTAGGGTTCTCATCAATTATTGTCAGTGTGGGGAGGACGCCATCCATGTACAGACAAATTCCTAGCAGCTGCTACTTGGGGTGGGGGAAGTAAAGGCTTAGAACCGGATTCATCAAAGGCACCTCCCTCAGCTCCGGTCCTATTGAGCCATCTCCACTGCCCAAGGACAAAGCCGGGTGTGTACTTTGACAAAAGCTAACACGCCCACTGGCACCACTGATGTTTGCCTCCATGTTGCTCTAGGAGATTGGGGGAGGACCTCTCATTGACCCTTGGTGCCACCTTGCTGACCATTGCTTTCCAACCTCTCTTTATTGATCCCTAAGGAATTGCCCTAGCCTGGCTGGTCATCATTTCTCTTATCATCCTTTTTCTCCTTCTTAGATTTTTCTTTCCAAATGTTAGTATGTTGTATGCTCCAACCTGTCAATCCTACCTCCTCATTACCATCCATGCCAGGAGCTTCCTCCATCACACACAGAGTATGATTTCCAGCTCTGTCTCCAGTCCTGACCTCTCCCTGAGTACCCAGTAGTAGTGGGGAGTCTCCACCTGTGTGTCCTGAGGGCACTGCCCTTGGGTCTGCTGGCCAGGACACTTCAGCCTCATGCCCTGATCACCTGCGTGTTACCCAAAGGGCTGAGGCCACCCCCAGGGAGGTTAGCCACCCGCTAACTCATGCCCAGGGCAGCAGCTGCTTTGGGAATCCAGGAATTCCCAGTGCTGCTGCCCCCATGAGACACTTTGGTCTCCCCTTCCAGACATCTGAGGAATTCTGCTATGGAATCTGGAAATTTCCCTGGGTTTCAATGTGCTCTCATGGCCTCTGCCTGAGGGCATACCTTCCACATGTATCACACATGCATGAACATGAAGCGGCAAAGTGGAGACTCTGTGCATCCATGGAAAGGAAACTGTGTCCAGTGTTATACTCAGTCCTTCACATATAGAATCTTGAGTCCTCACAATAACCTTGGTTACTTACTTTAGACCTGAGAAAAATATGTTCAAATCCTATTCCGATTTTTCATAAGGTATATCCTTGGAAGTATTCCTCAGACTCTCTTAGCTTCAGTTTAGAGTTTAGAGGTCCTTGGGATCAATTAAACAGTAACTAGAAAATCCCTAACTTGTGAGAATTTGAATATTACCTATCTGAATAATCTCTGAGTCAAAAAATCATAGTAGAATCAAGGGAGACATTGAAAATATTTTGGTTATTAAGATCTAGCATGTCAAACTTCGTGGAATGCAGCTGAAGTAGTGCTCAGAGGGAAAGGTAAGCCTTGAATATATATTTTAGAAAAGAAGAGAGGACAATTTTAAGAAGTAGACATTAAAAATAAGACTAAAGTAATGATCCAGTACAGGAAAAAAATGATTATAATCAACAGTTTTAAAAATAAACTTTATGTTAATAAATTTTTAAGTGTAGACAAAAATGAGTAATCCCCTCCAATGTAGAATTTATTATACAGATCCAAAAGGAAAAGGGAAGTTTGACTATGCCAATTAGCCAGAAATTAGGTGTGTCAGTGATTGCCACTCCTGATTAGGGAATAGAAGATCGTGAAAAACCTTAACTCCCAGAGTGATACGAAGAAAAACCTGGACGAAGAGCAGTGGATGAAACCTTGGTGAGGTGATTTCCAGAGAGATAAGTCCTTCGTCGGTACACAGAGAGCCCGTCACCTTCCATACCTCCTACCTGGGGCAGGTGCCTGCTCTGAGCATGGATGGGGGCCCCAGAGACCTTGAAAGAATGAGGAAAATGTAGACCAGGTTTGGATGTCCATGAGGGCTGGCAGGGTGGAGTGGGGTCTGGAAGAGCTCAGGTCCAAGAAAAGATCAACTGACCCATCAGTAACCCCCCACCCCGACTCCAGCCTTCTCCCCTCATAGAGTTTTGCCCAGAAAGCAGTCAGGCAGGAGGGGCTGGCAGACAGAGGGAGACCGTTGCTGCCTGGGGGTGCACAGCCAAGGTTGAATGCGAAGACACCCCTTCCAGACCTAATATTGACAAGGGAAAACACTCTATGACTTTGCAGGTTAGAGGTTGGCTGAGCCACAAGTTGAATCAGCCTGAGTCAAGTGGCAACCCTGACCCAGCCCTACCTGATTCCCAGTTATCAGCCCCACACAAACCACCAGACACACGAGGGCCTCTCTGGGAAGAAAACCAGAAAGACCCCAAATAACGAGATGGAGCAAAATATCTCTGTCTCTAGTGCTCTTTAATGCACAATGTCTGAAATAAAGTCTTACAATATTTTCAAACACTCGTGGGAAAGCTAAGTGTAGAAACGGGGAAAGATGCCTGATGGATTATAATTAATAGGTGAGGACTTTAAAATGTCTTCTGTACATGTTTAGTAGTTGAAAGGGAAAATAATATTAATATAGTGTGTCTATTATTGCATATAGATATTGATACACAGATACTAACAAATAGATATTATATATAGTGTTTTATTTTCATATGTTTTACTATAGGTTATACATTCTATCATACATACTTCCTATTATTTTTGCTTCAAGCAGTCAATTTTCTTTTAAGTATTTAAGACAAGAGAACAAAACACAGTCTTTAAACTTACCCATGTATATAGATACATCTATATATACATACATTATATATATATATATATATATATATATATATATATATATATATATATATGATCAAGGGATAGAGTAGTTCAGAACAAAAACAAAATTCTAAAAAAGACCAAATAGAATTCTAGACGTAAAAATACACAACTGAATTTTTTAAAAAATAAATAGGTTTAAAGCACTTTAGAGACTGAAAGAGAAAGTATCAGTGAAGTTGAAGATAGGTCAATATAAATTTTCAAAATTAAGCAGGGAGGAAAAATGTGATTAAGTAATAGACCGAAGCATCAGGAGCATGCATCTAACATACCTGAGACTGGAGTGTAAGAAGGACAGGAAAGAAGAGTGAGGCAGCAAAATATTCAAAGAAATACCTGCTGAATTTTTCATTTTAATTTGATAAAAAGGAAAAATCAGCCCACAGTCCGAGAAGCTCAATGACATCTAAGGGATTGAGTCTCAGTTAAAATGCTGAAAACCTAAGACAAAGAGAAAATCATAAACGTAGCCAGAGCGGTTGGCAGAGGGGGCAGGGGCTGGGGAGGGACTGCCACATCACAGGAAGCAGAATGGTCACAAGAATTACTTCTCATCAGAAACAACACAGCCAGGAGAAGGGGAAACAAACATCACTGAGGCCACGGTGGCTGGGATTTGCAAGGCAGGGTATGGAGAGAAGGCGGTTACTCAGAGAAAAAGCTCCAGAAATCTGCATGGACGTTCCCTTGAGACACGGGCTGAATATGAGTCTGCAGGTAAGGCTTTAAGAGGCAGGTCAGAGAAAAATGCTGGGAAAGAAATCATAAGATAAAGGGAAATAAATGTTACAAGAATTAAAAAAGGAAGAGCCAGAACTCTCATTATTCATAGAAAATATTATAAGAAAAATAGATAACCAAAGGAATATACAGGTAAATTATTAAATGAGAAATTCTAAGTGCAAGAGCAATAAAAAAATTCATTTTTGTGTACAGAAAACAATACCAAAAAATGTTGATTACAAAAATGAAAAAAAAATTACAAGATACTGAAGAATAAATTTAGCAAAAGAAGTATAAGACTTTATTGAGGACAAAAATATGAATCTTGATTAAGGACATTTTTAAAAAGCTAAATAAATGGAGGGAGATACACGTGTGTAGAGAAGCAGGCTCAGTATGGAACATACGTTCCTTTTCCCAGACTCATCCCCAGAGCTGAAGGAAGCCCAGTGAAAATGCTGTCAGAGTTCTTCATAGACTACATCAAGTTGACTCTAACTTCACATGGAAGAAGAAAGGGTTCAGAACATCCAGGAGCATTTTGCCACGGCAAAAATAATGATTTACTATAAAAGTGACCCAAGTAAGACCATGTGACATTGGCAAATGACAGATGCAGAACTTCAGATATTAGAAGAAAATAGAGGAAAGTATCTTTATGACTTCAGGGTGAATAATGCATTTTTACATTAGCCTTAAACTACCCAAGTCACAATGGAAAATATGAATAAATTCAATGGCATTAAAAATCAGAACCTTCATTTAAAAAAGAGACACTGTAAACAAAGACTACACGTGGAAGAAGATATTTGCCATGTGTATCACTGATGAAAGATCAGACCTCAGACTGCAGAGAGAACTCCCACAGATCCACAGAACAAAGAACCACAGGACAAAGAAAGCCAAAGGATATGAGGAAGTGTTCACAGAAAAAGAAACCAGAATATTGAATAAACCGATCAAAAAATCCAAACTCACTCATAATTCAGGAAATACATTTTACAATCTCAGTGAGTTACAGTTTCATACCTGCTATCTGTCTTCTGAATGTCTGTGTTCTCCTCAAATTTATATATTGAGATCCTAACCCCCAATGTGTTGGAGTTCGAAGGTGGGGCCTTTAGGAGGTGATGAGGTCTTGAGGGTGGAGCTCCCGTGAATGGGATTAGTGGCCTTATAAAAGAGGCCCCGGATCTCCCTCACGCCTCCCACCCTGTGAGGACACAGCAAGGACTCAGCCAACTGCAAGATGGAGAATGGCTCTCAATCCCTGACCGGGCTGACATGGGGCTGGACTTCCAGCCTCCAGAGCTGTGAGAAATTAATTTTTGTGGTTTATAAACCACGCAGTCGGTGGCATCCTTGTAGCACATTCTTACAGCAGCCCAAGCAGACTGAGACAACACCTATCAGGAAATTAAAAGGTTACACAGTCCCAAGGGGTGGGGAAGATGCGAATGATGAGACACACCTGCCCCCGCCAAGACAATGCGTTCGTACCACTGCTCTGGAGCGAAATTTATCAATAACCTGTCAATGTGAGATGCGTATTTCCCACCACCCAGGAATTTCATTCATAGTCTTGTACTCAACCTTTAAACAAGTGATAAGGAACCCCATACAGGATCGGTCATTGCAGTTCAAATTAGTCTGATGTAAGAAACGAATCAGAAACAGCAGAAATCCACCAAGAGGAAAATGGATAAATTGTAGTATATTCATACAACAAGACACTTTACAGAGAAAATAAAGGACCTGGGATTATGTGTAACAACATACGCTATCCTCATGAATATAAGGTTGAGAAAATAAGCAGGTTGCAGAAAGATTCACATGTTTATAAAATGGACAGTTTTACAAAGAGAGAAATAACTTACCACGTTCAGACAGACACGATGAAAGTAAGACTCAGGGCCCGGCGTCCACTGAGAAGCGAGTCAGGACGGCAGCGCCTCTAAAGAGGGAGGTGGGGCAGGAACAGGAGTGGGTGCACGGGGTCCTCACCTGCAGGTGGGAGGGCTTCTTGGGGAGCTGAGTGTGTCACCAACAGAATGTTGTCCCAGTGTGTCTCTGTTGCGGCTTCACTGGTTTTCTCTTCTTCCCTCGGCCCCGGGGGCTCTGCCTTAGCTCTTCCGGCCCCTACAGGTCAGTTTCCTCCAGATGTTTACCCAAGCAGCCCTGTCTTTCACTCACATCTCAAACCGAAGTGCACAGTGTCAGGAAGGCTCCCCCGGTGGGTAAGCTGGGGTGCCATTGCCTCACCCACAAGCCACGTAGATGCATCTCTACACAGGGCCTACGGCTACCTGGGAGCATGTCTCACTTGCATTAATTTTTGCTTGGCTTTAGTTTATGGCCATCTTCTTTTCCTAGAATGTAAGTTCCTGATCATCAGGCCTTCAGAGCATAGAAGGAGCTGGGTACACAGCCCAGACCTTCACAGCAGCACCTCCTTGAATGAATGAATGATTGTAGAGTTAATGAAATAACGGCTGGCACCTCGCAACCTAACTCTCAGGTAAGCTCCTATCAGCGTTTTCATTAGAAGGCAGGGTCCATGCGCACAGCTAGTTGTCAGCTGTTGGCTGGGGGTCTCGGTTCCTCTCCATGTGGATGTCCCCAGGGTCCCCAGGAGGGAGGGGTCACTCACACTTGGTCCTGGGAGGGAGGAGAGAGGGACAGAAAGGCTTTTTGGAGGAGATAGTGCTTGAGCCGGTGCTCGTCGTCAGGATGCATTTGATGGAGACGGGGACAAGCATTGAGGTTGATTAAGGCCCGAGGTTACATGGGTGGTAGCACGCAGTAGGCGGTGCTTTTCCCCTGGACTCTGCTGCCTCCACACACCCCAGAGCCTGCGATGGGTTTTACATCAATGCTACTTGGCTGGGGTGCATGTAAGGACTGAGTGGTGAGAAAGCAGGTTCAAGGTCGCCTCTGAGAGCAGCTCATCTGCCCTCTCCGCGGCCCTAACAGGGGCATGTGGATTTGGCGTGAGTCACCTGACAGCCAGAGCAGAATGAAAATTGTGTGATTCAGCGTCTATTAGAATAAAAACACAAATCTTCAGGAGCTGGTCCTAGTCTGTCCCCACCTCCCCCCATGCTATGGCCTGGGAGAAATCCCTCTTTGGGACCTTATAAAGAAAACAGGGGTAAGTGGGTTATTTTCTCAACAATGCCCCGCTACACCAGCTATAATAGTAACACTGTATTACTTTTTCTCATAATGTCCCATCTTGTAATTGTTACAGCTGCTTCCCCACCCCCCCCCCCCCAGGTGGTGTGTCTAGGAGGCAAAGGTGAGGGCTCAAAGTGAAGGGAGGTCATTCTAGTGGAAGCAGGGGCACCTGGTACACAGTGATGAAAGTTCCAGGATTGCCTAGGAGAGAGATGTAATCACTGGGGACCAGAGGAGAGATTGTGGTACCCCCCACCCCGGAGAGCCCCAAAGAGCCATGGTTCCCAGTGCTCACATCCTCAGATGGTGCCCTCCTGTGTGGAGCCAGGGCTGTGTGACCCCAGAATTCAGAACGACCAGGCCATGAAAGCCATTCCAGCTTCCACCTGGACCTGGATCTCAGATGGCTTGCTCTGAGGGCAGGTGGCCAGCATCCCATGAAGATGCTCAGGCAGCCCCAGGAGACGTCCACGTGGAGGGGAACGGAGCCAAGAGCAGCACCAAACGTGGCCTGTGTGGTCCTCTGTGGCCATCAGACCTTTAGATGACTGCGGCCTGGCCAACATCTGGCTGCAGCCACACGGGACACCCCAGGCGATAATTGCCCAGAAGTCCCGGAATCTGTAAGCACAGTTAACGGCGGGTTTTGTCACTAAGCTCTGGGGTCACCTGGCACAGCTCTGGGTGTCTGCACCTGACACTCAGCACAGTGTTGGGATGTGATCAATGCTCAAAAAGAAGTAACTGCTGTCATTGTCACATAAAGGCAATTCCATTTTCCAACACTTGTCCCTGATTTTCCAGGATACATCTTCCCTTGGGCTCAGTCCACACCCACAGCGCCCTCCGGGGGAGGCTGTACCCAGCAGAAGACTCTGCCAGATGGTGGCAGACTGGCCCAACACCATTGGACCCTCACTCTGATCCACTCCACCTGAGTCCTTGGGGGAAGGGAGGCACTCAGGACAACCACAGAGCGGGAGCCAGCCTTTGTACCTTTGGAACATGGCCAGATGGCTCAGCCACAGCGTCTTTGACTTTGAATGCCCTTGGCGAGCTCCTTACTCTGTACCCAACTCTGCAGCTGTTCTTCTCACTCTATGCCTCTTGAAGATTGTAATAAAATTTAATAAAAGTCCTTCCCTGGGAATTTCTTTGTTCTCTGAGCAGCTCTTTGTTTTTCACATCCTTAAAGAGCCCACATAAAACAACAAGTGTCTGGGCAGAGGAAGGGTTAAGGACATCTGATTGAGTCTTAAGGAGCCCAGTCAAGGCTTGTGCCTGAGCAGAGTGATGTGAGCCAGTGTTGCAGGAAGACAAGACATTCTTTCCCTGCTCTGCCTGCTAAGACGGCCTGGATTTCCATAAGTAAGTAGATAAACACAACGTGCAGGAGGCAGACAGGGAAAGCAAGAAAGAACACACAATTCATTAACTTCTCCGCTCCTAATAGGATCACAATGGGCTGAGCAGCATTTCTGCTCATGTACCTCCGTACAAAGCCCCATCTGGGCCCCAGCCACCTGGGAGTCCAGATTAGGCTCTCGGCTGCCCCAGAGTTTGGCTGTTTGATCTCCCTTATCAAGAAAGACACACAAGTTGCGTGCCAGGAGGTCACTCATGCCTGCCCTGTCTGAGCTGGGCTTAGACCCATTTGGGCGAAGGGCAGCCTCTGCACCCAGCCTCCCAGCAGGAAGCTCCTGGTGCAGGGGTGGAGGATGGGGCCGTGAAACCCGGCTTGCTGCTGGCAGCCCTCCCCAGGCTGACCAGCACCGTGGGAAGCAGCATCTTTACAACCATAGACAGAAGCAAGCCCTGTGGACATGGGCCAATGGATGCTTTAGAAGGACATAAGCAAGCATGTATTCCAGGGCTGAGAGTAGGGGATCAGAGCCTGACCCGGCCCAGAGCAGCATGAGCTCTGGAGACAGACGATGAACAAAGCTCTGACCACGAGCAGAGAGGAAACGCAGCCCACTCGGCCTCAAGCCTCGTCTTCCTTTTCCTGCCATCGCGGAATGTCCGTCTTGCATGTTGCTGGAAGCCTTGGCCGTCAGTGTCAGCGCAATGTCCCTGGCTCCTGTGCAGAGGTGGAGTGCTCTCCACTGGGGACTGTCTTCACTTGTGGTCCTGAAGTCTTCCTTACATTCTTCGTAGAAGACACCTCCGTGCACTGTTCCTGCACTGACACGCAGGTATTGGGCCATGGAGCTCCGAGTGGACACCCAGATAGAGTCGGCCCTCACAGTTCATGGGGGATTGTTTCCAGGACCCCCACAGATACCAAAACCCACGGATGCTCAAGTCCCTCATATAAAATGTCATCTAACCTATGCACATCATCTTTTACACTTTTAAGTAATCTCTAGATTACTTATAATACCTAATACGATGTAAATGATATGTAAACAGTTGCCTACATGCAGCAAATTCAAGTTTTACCTTTTGAAACTTTCTGGATTTGGGGGGTGGAAATATTTTTGATCCTTCCATCCGTGGATGGTTGAATCTGCCTCTGAAGCAGGAGAGGCAGAACCTGAGGATACGGGGGTCCCACTCTACACATCACCCACCCCAGCTAAGAATTCAGTTCGGACTGAGCTTATTCGGTAAAAAATGCAGCCACGCAATGAAGCCGCTGAGGTGGAAACCTGCCTGGCCCTCTCCTACCCAAGCCTGGGTCTCTCTACCTAAGCGCACACCTACAGGGCTCCCAGCCCTTTGCCAATCACCCTAGGAACTTCGGCTCCTGTCCCACTAGGGTAAGAATTCTTAAATTGGTTTCCCATCACTGGCTTGAATTAAGCCCCAAATCCTCAGCCTGCCCTTCAAAGCCTTCTCTCAACTTCCCTACCTGGATTGTACCTGTAATTCTTCAGGTTTCTTCTCTATGGGTCCCATTCTCCTGCTGCACTGTAGGGAGGAGAACACAATAGTGAGGGCGTGGGCTTGGGATTCAGACAGACCTGGACTCTGACGAGCAATATGGTTGAGCCTCAGTTTCCTCATCTACAAAACAGGGATAATACTGGTCCCTGCCTCATAGTGGTGGTGAGAGGGTTAAACACGGATACCTGGAAAGTAGCATGCAATGCCCAGCACATGGCTCACTCCCAGTCACTAAGCACCAGTAGTGATTCTATGACTACCACAACTCTGAGCATGACAATTATTGTTTTTATTATAATCACCATCATCACCATCACCGTCATCACCATCACCATCACCATCATCATCACCATCATCATCACCATCATCACCATCATCATCACCATCATTACCATCATCACCATCATCATCACCATCATCATCACCATCATCACCATTATCACCATCATCATCACCATCATCACCATCACCGTCATCACCAATCACCATCATCATCACCATTATCACCATCATTATCATCGTCACCATCATCATCAACAACAGCAGCAGCAGCATCACCATCATCATCATCACCATCATCATCACCATTATCACCATCATTACCATCATCACCATCAGCAGCAGCAACAGCAGTAGCATCACCGTCATCATCATCGTCGTCTTTCTTGCCCTTCCTGCCATGACATGGAATCTTCTTTCTGCTCCCTGTCCTGCCCCACCTCACCCCCATCCTTTCCCAGTCTCTGCTACTCTCTGAGCTCAGACCCTGGTACCAATAGCACAGGGAGCCTGGGCAGCTCTGGCTGCACTGCATCCCAGCCCTCCTGGCTGAAATCCTCTGAGGCGGTCTCCTGCGGCTGAGCCTGTGCTCCTACCTCAGAGGCTGGCCTCAGCAGTTTCCTGTGACAACGTTTAGTTAAGTGCTCTATTGTATTGTTCTCTAAATGACCACTGGAATTCAAATCTGCCAATAAGCCCAAATAAGCCACCTATAGAGGGAAACAATTATTGTGGGCAGACAGCAAAATGCCCATAAAGCAGACAGAATGATATCTCCAGGCAGACACTGAAATTTGCAGACACAAAATCAGGTAAGGATTGCCACCCATTGTTGAGCGTCCTTTCTTTCAGGTGCCATCATGTGCATGGCACAAGGTGGAGAGCGATCACCTCCCACACACACCAGGTGCCAGATGACAGGCTTTCAGACCCCACCTGGGTGCCCTTTCTGCAAAATAAAAGCCAGTTTCAGGTCCAGAGGAAATCAAGCCCTGCCTGTGCAGGGACAAGCTCAGTATTGCTGGTCCTGCAGCAGGAGTGTCTCCATGGGGACATCCTGGTTCCTGGCCTGGGGAATCATGGTGCCCAGCCTGGAGCACAAAAGCACCTGTGCAGGTGTTTATAAGGGACTAGACAGGGAGTGATGCTTCTCGCGGGGGTTTTCCCTTCAAGGGCACTTTGACGCTCCTTTGCTCCTGGAGTTCTCGTTGTGACCTGGAGAGTTTTGGGTAATCGGGGTATCTTCAGTAAAGATGATGAGGCTGCACCTGGGAGCAGGGTGTGGGGTGGGGGAAGCTGCACAGCAGGTGAGCCCAGGCCTGAGATGTGCTGGAACAGGGCCTCTGCCTTCTGATCCAGGACCTGTTCTCCCAGGCAATCCAGGTACCCCTGTGAGCATGAGTCCCAAAAGTCACTGGTGTCAACATATGAAGTTTTCTGAAAAAGATGGATCTCCAGAGGGTGCAGAGAACTGAGCTCTCAGTGAGTCCAGCGCAGCTCAGACCTGAAGAACCACGTGAATGACCCGCCAAGTGTGCACAGAACACCTCTAGGCAGCATCTCAGAAAGTCTGGACCCCAGGGCTGACCATCCCACCACATCTCCCTCCACCCAGGGCCTGAACTCCACTCACAGAGGCTCTCAGACTCAGAGGACTCCCAGATGACATCCTTGGTAATCAGCTCCTCCTCTCTTCAGCCCAGCACCTCAGCCGTCCTACTAGCCCAGCACCAACCTCCTTCCTCCTCCTATTAGAGCTGTTTGTACCTTGACTTCCTTCCTTCTGGAGCCTGAGTTCTTTGAGGTCAGATGCTACTCATGGAAAGTGACACTTCCTGAGCACTATCAATGTTCCCCTTGCCCCCCCCCAAATTGTCTTGGGTGCTTTACATAGAATCTACCCATCCAATCTCCTGGCAGCTGGGCCCAGAGGCAACCTCCGTATTCTGACACCAGCTACTGTTCTATGGTACCAGAGAGTAAGATGTCAGAGTCTTAGTAAGAGCTTTCTGGGCTGTGGGAAATGAAATCCTCTCAAATTAAATGTGCACACGCATTACAAGATGTCCAACTTCAGAAGCACATGTCTTAGACTTGAGGAGAGGTGACATGCTCTCCGTTGGGTGAGGAAACAGAACAGCCAACAAGGAAGTGACCTGTGCAGCCAGCCTCCCTGCAAGGCCAGCTCACCTGTGTGCTGGACGTCGCTATTCACGCTGGGCTTTCAGGGACTGTGTGGCTGGGTGACAGAGCCCCACACAGACTGAAGTAAGACAGAAGTGAGCTGTGACGCCAGCTCTGCCCCCATAAGCCATAGCTTCCCTGGGGTCACTTGACAGGTGGTCTAGGCTCAGAATCTCTCATCCGCAGGGCCAGCATCCTCACGGGTCCGGATGCCTGAAGTACTCATGGATCTTAGGTAACGGCAAAACCCAACCGACCTGCAGTCCTCTGGGAACAAATTTGACCTGAGCTACCTGAGATTCTTGATGGCCTTTGACTGACCCAGCTGGCATGACTATTCATATGTTTGTGTTTGACTACAGGTGTTGTCTGTCCCCCTGGGGCTGTTACATAAAATGCTTTATGTGCATCATATGTGTTTTAGATGTTGAAGGATGCTGAGTTCTGAAACTCATTTGGTCCCAAAGGTTCTGGGAGTAGGAGGCCCCCGCCCATCAGGCTGAAACAGAGCTCAGTCTGGCAGCCAGACCGAGGGCTGCCATCTGCATGCTGCAGGCTCCCATCCACTACTTTCCCAGCCTCCCAGGGGGTTAACAGCAGCTGGGACTTGGGCGTGGCTCTGTGGGCTCCTGGCCCATGTTCCTTCCTCTCTAAGAGCCTTAGGAAGCCCCTTCCAAGAAACGGTGCTCTGGTAGGGAGGCTGCATCCCAGAACCACCCAAAAGGCTCACTGGGTGCCTGGAGGGGTCTGCCTCCCAGCGGAAAGAGAGCAGACCAGGAGTGAATATGCTGTAGAGGAGGTCCAGGTTGGAGACTTGGGATGGGGTCAAAAGGCGAGCTAGCATCCCTGTTACTAAGCAATGTCTTCACGAAGATGCTCTCACATCCGGAGCATATGTTCACGTCCTTGTGCCCAGCCCTGTGATTACCTTTCTGCCACCACTTGGAGCTGAAACCACTGCATCGTTTCTGGGATCAGCGCCTCTAATCAGGCCCTCAATCCCCTATTACTCGTTTCTGGTGTCCAGGGTCCCCTATTCTGCTTGATAATCTCATCTGCTCCCATCTGCCAAGACACAGAGGTAACATACACCTCATGTTTGAAAACAGAAAAGGAGCAGAGGAGGGTAGCAGCACAATTGTGGACAGAAACAGCCAACTGTGGGTTCTTCAAGGGATGTGGTGCTGCCAGCCAGATGAAAACTCCTACCTACGGGTAAAATCCTTGGGGCTGGGCAGCCATAGAAGGACCTGAAAGAAGACTCCTTTTGCAAGATGAAATCCCACTTGAGGTCAACAGGCTCTCCCGGAAGGGAAATGAGATTCCTCTGGGAAGAGCAGAAGTTCTGTGTGGCTGGAACATGGGGGAGCTGGGCCCAAATCCCTGGAGCTCTACAGGAGCTCTCCCTTCATCCTGGGAGCCCGGGGGTTCCCGGCAGCAGAGCTGCTGTTTGACCCTCACAAAGTGCCTGCCACCAGGGCTTCAGTGAATGCGCGTAAATGCCAGGAGTGGACGTTTCTGGGATGCTCACCACGCCCCGCATAGCATTTGACATTTTAATCAACTTGAGTCCCAGTGCAACCCCAGGAGGTAAATGCTGTTATTCCACAGGTGAGGAGATGGGGCACAAAGGGTCAGATGATGCACTTGACATCACAGAGGCAGTGGGCGTGGAGTCCAGATCCAACCCAGCACCCAGAGTCCTGGCCGCTCCCCAATTCTGCCTGGGGCACTGTGGCCAGATGTCCCTGCGGGGGCCTGGGGAAACCTGGTGGCAAGGAGGTCCAGCCGCAGAGGCAGGATGGTGCTTAGAAGGCTGCTGTGTTGGTCTCGGGACAGGACACCACACAGGAGGTGGAGGTGTCCGGGGAGATGGAGAGTGGGGATGACCAGCAGACTCCTGAGGAGGTCAGAGTGGACGGGAGACAGTGGTCGATCAACTGGGCAGGCCTGGGTGAATGGTGATTGCACTGGGCGTAACGGGTGACCCCTGCCGTGCTGCTCATAGACCATTGCCTTGAGGAGCTGGGCTGGTGTCCATCAGGGGTTGTGCTGAGGTCCTCCGACTGCTGGGTGAAAGAATCACTGTGGGGTGTTGGCAATCTCTAGTTCACCCAAATCTAAGTATCTGCACCCAAACCACCACCCCATTCTTACAGCTAAGCAACTCCTGCCCCTCCAATGCCTTATTTTGGGCTTAAATGTAGCCGACCATGAGATGATCCTATGCTCTGTGCAGAGCCACCAGCTGAGGATCCTCCACATTTGGATACCACCTTGGTGGGGGGGGGGTGTCCTGATCCTACATTGCTTTCTGGGGTTTCCCCACCTGATTTTCAGGGTGCTTTGGAAAGCAAGCAGGTTTGAGGGGGTCAACTATCACCACATCATCAGGCTTGCATGTTATTCTGGGAGCATCACAGCAGAATTTCTGGGGAAAATCAATCATGGATAAAGGAATATTTTGTTGAGCCCTATGACACTGGCAATTCCTAGCTTGACTATTGCAAGTCCATGAGGTTCAACCTTGGCAATGGGAAAAGACCACAGACAGAGCCCCTCACCTGTGTGACCTTCATTTACTCAGCATCTTGTTACCACATTAAGAGATGGCTGACAAACAACTTGGCCTCCAGAGCCCACCTTGGGTCCTGGGGGTCTTGGGGAGTAACGGGCTCAGGCCCCTCGCTGACCCTCTGGGTGAGGGTTAACTTGCCCCACGGCTGTTCAGCTGTGTCAGAGGAGAACCCCACGACTCCAGCTTTCCTCAGTGCTTCTCTGGAAGTGGAGAATGGCATGCCCTCCTGGATTTCCATCTCATTTCTTATTGATGTGGTGTCAGAGTCACTTGTCTCTCGTCCTGATGTTCCTGATCATGCAATTTAACTGTGAAGCCAAATTGTCAGTTCAGCATTTTGCTTTTGTAGACACCACACCTCCAAAACTGTGCATATGGTGGGGTGGAGGACCAGGGCGAATAGGGTCCCCATGTTCCTATCACATGGCTGCAAATATAAAAGGTCAGAAACATAAAATGAGAATCAGTGGACAGGAAGGAGCTGGGGGTATAGAGCAACAGAGAGGAGGCTGAGTGACTGAGGTCAGGGAACAGGCGAGAGGGGTGGCCAGGGACAGAGGCGCACTGCCCTTTGCCTTCTGATCTACTTCCACGGGTACTCTGGGCTTTACCCTCAGTGCCCTGGGAGGCATCTGAGTGAGATAACAAAGGGTGAGACTCCATCCTGCTTGGCTTGCAGTGGTCTGTTTCCCCCTCTTTCTGACTCCGTGGTGTCCACCGAGGCACGAACGTCATCCCCACCCGATGGAGCTTTGTACCGTTGCCCACGAGCAGCACCCACGGGCCCAGAGAGAGTCTGTTTCTCAGGAGACAGCATGCTCCTTGAGGGCGGGGATGTCATCTGTTCTCGGAAGGTTGACTCCCCAGAACCCAGGGAAGCTGCAGATGCTTGGTGGTGCCCGACTCCCTCATCAGGACCCTTCAGACCTCAGCAAGGATGCATGTCCTGCATCCCCTGACCAGGGTCTGAAGCACAAGGTGCATCTGTGCTGGGCCTGAGACTGTCTCTCTCCCGCCAGCCCGCAGCACAGCTACGGACATAGTAGGAGCTAAGTAGATGTTACCAAGGGGAAAGATAACTTACAGCTTCTTAAAATGGTTTGAAGTTCAGAAACAGAGAGAGACCAAAAAAAAAAAAAAAAAAATAGCATCAGCACTAACTTTCCTAGACCCTGCACAGTCTGAATTCTTAAAACTTGCATTTCAAAGGGATTTGGAACTTCTTCCAATTCACTGAGCTGCTGCTTTGCAACTCTGCTTGATTTCTGAACTCATCATGAAGTTTATGAATTTTGTATTTTTACACCAGGGCTCTCTGAAGTTTTATCTTTAAAAAGAAAAACAAAACCTAAGTGCGATTATCGTTCTTTTTAATAGAAAAGCGCGTGCAGCTGCTACAAAGTTCACATTCAAAGGCATTCATGTTCACATGGAAGGGTCGAAACAGAAACTTGAAAGTAAATAGCTTTGTGGAAATGCACAATGTGGAGCAGTAAGCAGTCATTCAGGAGAGTAAACCGGAGTCCTGCCAGGCCATTGACAAGGCATTACCGAGCTTGAAAAGCAAGATGCTGAAAGGCGTGTTTGATAAAATTCATTACTGCAAAACAATGACACAATATAAAGGCTGCACATCATGTATGGGGGTCTATATGCGTATGTGTATTTACATATACATGCACTGCTCATTTGTGCATGTGACAGTCATGTGATGAGTGTGCATGCATGCATGTGTGGGGATATATATATATATATATATATATATATATATATATATATATATATATATAATATGTACCTGAATTTGGAAGACTAGATAGCATGGATTTCCTAGCGTTGAAGCTTGGGGGGGCAGTGGATATTGGGGGTGTAAGGAGGATAGTGAAAGGGGAATAAAGAAAAGAAATAAAAACTAAGCATTTAGAAAAATAAATGATGTACCTTAATGATTATTTGTAAAGTATGCATATAATAAATCGAATTTAGAATAAAAAGAAAATGAAGGTTGGGTAACCCTCAGAGGATGAAATGAAATGAAATAGTGTCTAAGAAAATGCTTCTTAAGTAGGGAAGTGAAGTTCGGCTGAAATTATTATGACTGCTGTCAAAATTGCTATTACTATTACTAAAGACTCAGCTCAGCCAGGACGTGGGCTACACTGGCCTCTGGTCCGCTCTAAGCAAACATCACATTGAATGTTTTTGTGTTCTGATTCCAGCTGGATTTGGCTTCCTAGCCCGGCCAGGCTTTGGGAGCCTGTCCTATCTGGGTGTTTGTCCCCAAGCATGCATTCTACCATCCCTGTTCTGGGGTGCCTCCACCTCACTAATTTACCCACTCAGTGTACAGACCATTATCTCCTTCTCCCTGAAACCCTCTTCTAGAATGACGCTGGGCTGGCCAATGACCCCCATGTGTGACCTAAGGCTCAAAGCTCCCTCTCTCAAAGGAAATCTTGTTCTCGCCTGCAGGACTGCGGGCCATAAGTGAGCCATGGGCAGGATGTACTGGGGACCAGCCACAGGGATAACTCCCCATCTCATCCTGAGCTCCCAGCTAGCGACTGCACCCTCACTCAACCCAGCAGTATGTTCATTATTTAGAACTGGATGTAGGTCTGTGCCCTCCCCAGGGTAGGTGTTTACCCTCAGTTCTCAAGTACGTGCAAAGCTGGAGGAACACTGGAAATCAGTGTGTGGTAACAGTACAGCATTCTATGCAGCCATTCTAAATGGCAAGGAAGATAAATGAGAAAATTACCAATGTTTTCCCAGAGGCCGAGAATAAAGAATTTGCAAGAGATATGAGGAAAGCATTAGGAGGTGATGATGGAAAGGTAGATTGAGAAAGCTATTAAAGGCCAAAAATAAGATCAGATTTATGTTTTGGGGCAAGAGCCACCTAATATTTTAGAACAGGGAGTGAGCAAAGAGCTCCTACTATCACAGCCATAGAGAAGATGGTTCGGAGGCATCAAAGCTACAGAAGACCAGAAGACAACAGGTCTTAATCAACCCATCAAGAGATTGTTACACCCAGTGTTCTCATTCCTATGGTAACAGGATTTCTCCCAGGAATGTCTATCCTAAAGCTCTCTGTGTGATCCCAAGATGACCCTGGCATCACTGCCATTAGCAGAGAACTATAAACTAGATTAGGCAAAGCCAAGCCAGTGTTCTGTCCCCAGTGTTGACTTTGATGGGGTTCTGTGCCACCACTGCATGCCCGCCCCCGGTTCTGTTGTATACTTTTCAAAATGAATTGCAGAGTGGATTTCCCTGAGCCTCTGAGTGAAGCAGTGTTAAATCCCCAGGCCCACAGGACTCCAGGAGTGCTGTCCTGAATTTCTCAGGCTTGGGGAAGTCAGGAGCTGACTGAGAGCATTGGTATGCTGTATTTACATCAATGACCAGGAGTTTCTGTTTATGCTCATGATGGAGCAACAGGGACCAGATTAACCTCCCCACATACAGCAACTGAAAAACTGGATAAAATGTATGGAACATGGTTTTAAAGACATTGGGTCTCAGGAAGTCCCAGACGGTGATTCCTGAGAGATGGGAAACCCACATGGTCAGACTGTGGCTGCTGAGGCTACCCCAGGAGGAGTTTCCAGGCTGAGCCAGGGAGGATGCGTCCCGGCTGATAGGGACAGAGTAAAGGGACAAAAAATGTGATTAAATAGTTAATCCCACTACTGCACTGTAAATAGAAAAAAGTATGGGGGATGCCTGTAAGTTAATGATTACTCAAGAAAGCAGGTTTCCTTAACCACAAAACCAAGCAGGCTTGCTTAGCAACAAAACCATGCAACAGAAGCATGAGACATGCCCACAAACAATAAAACAATGGTAAAATGAGACCCACACCCTTCTCAGTGAGCTCAGAAAGTTAATGATTCCTAAGACACTCTCCTCTGTGTGCACTAAAAACAAAATAGGGAAAGGGTGACATTATACTGAAACCTGAGATGATTTACCATATTTTAGTATATGTTACTGCCTTTTTGCTCATTTTCATTGTGCCATGACAGTCCTGGCTTGACCATATAAGGACAAGAAAACTCCCCTGTCTGATGTGGAAGAGGAGCTGATGATGGAAGCTTGACGTCTACTCAAGAATAAGGAAGAACCACATTCACAGAAAGATAGACAATATGAAAAGACAGAGGGCTGTGTACCAGATGAATGAACAAGATAAAACCCCAGAAAAACAACTAAATGAAGTGGACATAGGCAACCTTCCAGAAAAACAATTCAGAATAATGATAGTGAAGATTATCCAGGACCTCGGAAAAAGAATGGAAGTAAAGCTCGAGAAGATGCAAGAAACGTTTAACAAAGACCTAGAAGAATTAAAGAACAAACAAACAGAGATAAACAATACAATAACTGAAATGAAAACTACACTAGAAGGAATCAATAGCAGAATAACTGAGGCAGAAGAAGGGATAAGTGACCTGGAAGACAGAATGGTGGAATTCACTGCTGCGGAACAGAATAAAGAAAAAAGAATGAAAAGAAATGAAGACAGCCTAAGAGACCACTGGGACAACATTAAACACAACAACATTCATGTTATAGGGGTCCTAGGAGGAGAAGAGAGAGAGAAAGGACCTGAGAAAATATTTGAAGATATTATAGTCGAAAACTTCCCTAACATGGGAAAGGAAATAGCCACCCAAGTCCAGGAAGCACAGAGAGTCCCATACAGGATAAACCCAAGGAGAAACATGCCAAGACACATAGTGATCAAATTGGCAAAAATCATGGCAAAAATTAAAGACAAAGAAAAATTATTGAAAGCAGCAAGGGAAATACGACAAATAACACACAAGGGAATTTCCATAAGGTTAACAGCTGATTTCTCAGCAGAAACTCTACAAACCAGAAGGGAGTGGCATGATATACTTAAGGTGATGAAAGGGAAGAACCTACAACCAAGATTACTCTACCCAGCAAGGATCTCATTCAGATTCAATGGAGAAATCAAAAGCTTTACAAACAAGTAAAAGCTAAGAGAATTCAGCACCACCAAACCATCTCTACAGCAAATGCTAAAGGAAACACAAGAGAAAAAAAGGACCTACAGAAACAAACCCAAAACAATTAAGAAAATGGTCATAGGGACATACATATTGATAGTTACCTTAAATGTGAATGGATTAAATGCTCCAACCAAAAGACACAGGCTTGCTGAATGGATAAAAAAACAAGACCCATATATATGCTGTCTACAAGAGACCCACTTCAGACCTAGGGACACATACAGAATGAAAGTGAGGGGATGGAAAAAGATATTCCAGGCAAATGGAAATCAAAAGAAAACTGGAGTAACAATACTCATATCAGATAAAATAGACTTTAAAATAAAGAATGTTATAAGAGACAAGGAAGGACACTACATAATGATCAAGGGATCAATCCAAGAAGAAGATATAACAATTATAAATATATATGCACCTAACATAGGAACACCTCAATACATAAGGCAACTGTTAACAGTTATAAAAGAGGAAATCAACAGTAACTCAATAATACTGGGTGACTTTAACACCCCACTTACACCAATGGACAGATCATCCAAGCAGAAAATTAAGAAGGAAACACAGCTTTAAATGACACAATAGACCAGATAGATTTAATTGATATTTATAGGACACTCCATCCAAAAACAACAGATTACACTTTCTTCTCAAGTGTGCATGGAACATTCTCCAGGATAGATCACATCTTGGGTCAAAAATCAAGGCTCAGTAAATTTAAGAAAATTGAAATCATATCAAGCATCTTTTCTGACCACAACACTATGAGATTAGAAATGAATTACAGGGAAAAAATCATAAAAAACAAAAACACATGGAGGCTAAACAATACATTACTAAATAACCAAGACATCACTGAAGAAATCAAAGAGGAAATCAAAAAATACCTAGAGACAAAGGACAATGAAAACACGACGATCAAAAACCTATGGGAGGCAGCAAAAGCAGTTCTAAGAGAGAAGTTTATAGCTATACAAGCCTACCTCAAGAAACAAGAAAAATCTCAAATAAACAATCTAACCTTATGCCTAAAGGAACTAGAGAAAGAAGAACAAACAAAACCTAAAGTTAGCAGAAGGAAAGAAATCATAAAAATCAGAGCAGAAATAAATGAAATAGAAACAAAGAAAACAATAGCAAAGATCAATAAAACTAAAAGCTGGTTCTTTGAGAAGAAAAACAAAACTGATAAACCATTAGACTCATCAAGAAAAAGAGGAAGAGGACTCAAATCAATAAAATTAGAAATGAAAAATGAGAAGTTACAACAGACATCACAGAAATACAAAACATCCTAAGAGACTACTACAGGCAACTCTATGCCAATAAAATGGACAATCTGGAAGAAATGGACAAATTCTTAGAATGGTATAACCTTCCAAGACTGAACCAGGAAGAAATAGAAAATATGAACAGACCAATCACAAGTAATGAAATTGAAACTGTGATTAAAAATCTTCCAACAAACAAAAGTCCAGGACCAGATGTCTTCACAGGTGAATTCTATCAAACATTTAGAGAATAGCTAACACCCATCCTTCTCAAACACTTCCAAAAAAATTGCAGAGGAAGGAACACTCCCAAACTCATTCTATGAGGCCACAATCACCCTGATACCTAAACCAGACAAAGATACTACAAAAAAAAAGAAAATTACAGACCAATATCACTGATGAATACAGATGCAAAAAAAAAATCCTCAACAAAATACTAGCAAACAGAATTCAACAACACATTAAAAGGATCATACACCATGATCAAGTGGGATTTATCCCAGGGATGCAAGGATTCTTCAATATACACAAATCAATCAATGTGATACACCACATTAACAAATTGAAGAATAAAAACCATATGATCATTTTAATAGATGCAGAAAAAGCTATTGACAAAATTCAACACTCATTTATGATAAAAACTCTCCAGAAAGTGGGCATAGAGGGAACCTACATCAATATAATAAAGGCCATATATGACAAACCCACAGCAAACATTCTCAATGCTGAAAAACTGAAAGCATTTCCTCTAAGATCAGGAACAAGACAAGGATGTCCATTCTCACCACTATTATTCAACATAGTTTTTTAAGTCCTAGCCATGGCAATCAGAGAAGAAAAAGAAATAAATGGAATACAAATTGGAAAAGAAGAAATAAAACTGTCACTGTTTGCAGATGACATGATAGTATACACAGAGAATCCTAAAGATGCCACCTGAAAACCACTAGAGCTAATCAATGAATTTGGTAAAGTTGCAGGCTACAAATTTAATGCACAGAAATCTCTTGCATTCCTATATACTAATGATGAAAAACCTGAAAGAGAAATTAAGGAAACACTCCAATTTAACATTGCAACAAAAATAATAAAATACCTAGGAATAAACCTACCTAGGGAGACAAAAGACCTGTATGCAGAAAATTATAAGACACTGATGAAACAAATTAAAGAGGATGCAAACAGATGGAGATATATACCATGTTCTTGGATTGGAAGAATCAATACTGTGAAAATGACTATACTACACAAAGCAATCTACAGATTCAATGCAATCCCTATCAAATTACCAATGGTAGTTTTTATAGAACTAGAACAAAAAATCTTAAAATTTGTATGGAGACACAAAAGACCCCAAATAGCCAAAGCAGTCTTGAGGGAAAAATGCAGAGCTGGAGGAATCAGACTCTCTGACTTCAGACTATACTACAAGGCTGCAGTAATCAAGACAATATGGTACTGGCACAAAAAGAGAAATATAGATCAATGGAACAAGATAGAAAGCCCAGAGATAAACCCATGCACCTATGGTCAACTAATCAATGAAAAAGGAGGCAAGGATATACAATAGAGAAAAGAGAGTCTCTTCAATAAGTGGTGCTGGGAAAACTGGACAGCTACATGTAATAGAATGAAATTAGAACACTCCCTAACACCATACATAAAAATAAACTCAAAATGGATTAGAGACCTAAATATAAGACTGGACACTATAAAACTCTTAGAGGAAAACATAAGAAGAACCCTCTTTGACATAAATCACAGCAAGATCTTTTTTGATCCACCTCCTAAAGGAATGGAAATAAAAGCAAAACTAAACCAATGGGACTAATGAAGCTTAAAAGCAGAGCAAAGGAAACCATAAACAAGATGAAAAGACACCCCTCAGAATGGGAGAAAATATTTGTAAATGAATCAACAGACACAGGATTAATCTCCAAAATATATAAACAGCTCATGCAGCTCAATATTAAAAAAAAACAAACAACTCAATCCAAAGATGGGCAGAAGACCTAAATAGACATTTCTTTAAAGAAGACATACAGATGGCCAAGAAGCATATGAAAAGCTGCTCAACATCACTAATTCTTAGAGAAATGCAAATCAAAACTACAAAGAGGTATCACCTTACACCAGTTAGAATGGGCATAATCAGAAAATCTACAAACAGCAAATGCTGGAGAGAGTCTGGAGAAACGGGAACCACCTTGCACTGTTGGTGGGAATGTAAATTGATACAGCCACTATGGAGAACAGTATGGAGGTTCCTTAAAAAACTAAAAATAGAATTACCATATGACCCAGCAATCCCACTACTGAGCATATACCCAGAGAAAACCATAATTCAAAAAGACACATGCACCCCAATGTTCATTGCAGCATTATTTACAATAGCCAGGTCATGGAAGCAACCTAAATGCCCGTCAACAGACGAATGGATAAAGAAGATGTGGTACATATATACAGTGGAATATTACTCAGCCATAAAAAAGGAATGAAATTGGGTCATTTGTAGAGATGTGGATGGATCTAGAGACTGTCATACAGAGTGAAGTAAGTCAGAAAGAGAAAAACAAATATCGTATATTAACGTATACATGTGGAACCTAGAAAAATGGTACAGACGAACCTGTTTGCAGGGCAGAAATTGAGACACAGATGTAGAGAAGAAATGTATGGACACCAAGGGGGGAAAATAGCGGGGGTGTGGGTGGTGGTGTGATGATTTGGGATATTGGGATTGACATGTATATACTGATGTGTATAAAATGGATGACTAATAAGAATAAAAAAATAATAAATAAATAAACTCATCTTCACCAGCAGCAACATATTCATCACCATCCTATCATGATCCTTCTGTTCCCAGCAAATTCCCATTGTCCAAAGATTTTATCTCTGAGTTATATCGTATCTCTCCTTTTCTCTCTGTCATGTTAGGTCCTGATCCCACTTCAAAGTCCCTCCCATTTGATTCAGCCTTCCTTCTGTAATTAGGTATTCGTTTTCACTACAATATTAGGCATCTGTTACTACATGTTTGTCTTTTTTTTTCCATGAGAACATGTAATCTTCCCTACTAGTTTATAACAATAGTATCTTTACTTCATGTTCTTCTAGTGACTGACATATGACACAATCGTCACTCAATAAATAGCTTTAGCTGATTTCTACTTCATATCCATGATATTCCCTCCACTTATGGAGTTTTGTCGGCTTTACACAAGGTACACCCAAGTCTTTCAGAACTCTAGTGCTGCCTTTGAAGACGTCTTGGGTTAGTCAGGCCAGTGGCCTATTCATTTGCCCCCATTCTTCCTACCTTCCAATCACTTAGCTGAAGTTCTGTCACACTTTTGTTTAACCCATTTCTTTTCTTTTCTTTTTTTATTTTTTAACATCTTTATTGGAGTATAATTGCTTTACAATGGTGTGTTAGTTTCTGCTGTATAAAAAAGTGAATCAGCTATATGTATACATGTATCCCCATTTAAAAAAAAAAAAAGAATGAGGAAGAAGGTGGTCTTCTCCCCCTCCCCATTCTTCCTTTGATTATAAAACTGTAGCCAATTAAGCTCTTGGGGCAGCATTCCCTTGCCTGCCCGCTTGTACTTCTCACAAGCATCCTATTCTAATAAACTCTTTCCTTGCCTGTCACTCTGCCTCTCACTGACTTCTTTCTGTACCAAGACAGAAGAAGTCCTGAGACACATTCTGTTGGTTTCTATGGCCAGTTTCTGGAGTCAAGGAGATGGGACTGGTCATCCAGAGAGGTCAAGGCAGCCAGAGTTTGCAGGGCACAGTGTCAGAAAGAAAACTCAGGAGAAGTAAAGAAGCTTCCCTTTCAGACTGACTACTGATCCACACAAGCATGTGAAGAAACTACCCAACACAGTGGGAGAAAAATGCGAGAATCAGCAAAAACAATCCCCAAAGCTCACACAGGGCAGGAAGGGTTTCCATTCCCACCAGCCAGAGTAGAAGATCACACAACTTACAGAGCCTTCAGTACAGAACTCAGAAGAAGTTTGACTTGGTAGTGAGAAGAAATATCAGTCAATAAAAACAGACCCAGAGTTGATAAAGATAAAAGAATTAGTGGACAAGTTTATTAAAATAGTGATTATAACTATGGTCTATATGTCAGAAGAGCTAGAGGAAAGATTATGTTCAATAGAGAAACGAAAGATAAAAATGTCTCCCAAATCAAACCAAATCTCAGATGAAATTAAAAACTATGATGTCTTATATGAAAAGTATTCCATAAAGGTTTAACAGCAGACTAAATGCTGAAGGAAAAATGCTTAATAAACTTGAGGACACATCCACAGAAACAACTTAAAATTAAGCAGAGCATTGTCAGGCTGTGGGACAGCTCCAAGAAAGCTAATACACATGCAGTTGGAGACCCCAATAGACAGAAGACAGCGGAAGGATGAAAAAATAGTTAAAGAAATAACAGCTGGAAAAAATTTTTATTTTGATGAAAACTATAAACCCACAGATTCAAGAAGCTCAAAGAACCCCAAGTGCTCAAAGAACCCCAAGAAACATGAAGGAAATTGCACCAAAGAATATCAAAATCAAATTGCTTCAAGGCAGAGGTTAAGATAAATCTTAAGGGAAGCCGGAGGAGGAAGCTTCACTTCCAGAAACATGGAGTAAGCATAATTGTTCTTATTCCTCCTGCTAAGAACACATACATATCCTGGTGATCATATATAAAACAAACACAATACAATTCTGAAAGGTGGAGAGAAGACAGACTGGCTAGGGACCTCGGGACTGAGAAAACAAAACTGCAATGTGTTCCTGGGCTTTGTTTTGGCTCATATGTCCCAGACTGGAGAAGCTGGCAACCCAGAAACACCACCAGGCTCAGACAAAAAGCCCCAAAGAACAGGAGGGAGTAGGCTAGAAAGACAGAAACATTTCAGATGATAACTGCTCTATTCCAGCAAGAACCATAGTAAAAGCTGTGGCCATATCCTCACCTGTGCCAGCAAAGGATGAGAAGAGATTGCGGACTTCCTCTCTTCCTGGTTGTAAGAAGGCATCCCAACATTTCCTCCACCCCACTGGGGTCACACCCAAAAGGCCGAGAAGGGAAACCCCTACCTCTCCACCTCCCAGTGTCAGGGAGGAGCCCCACACCCACCCAGTGGTAGTGAGAAACCTCTCCTCCTCCCCAAAGGGATGGTGTCAGGGAAGGCCTAGCGAGTGGGTCAGGACCTTCACCACCACTCAGCGGAATGGAGGCCACCTCCCACTGCCACAGGTCAGTGAGGGCCGTGTGAGGAGCAGTAACAAGACACCCCATTCCCCCTAGCAGCCAGGGAGGGGTCTGCAGGGGCCTAAGGGAGGGTCTGAACTCCCATCTCCCCTGCAGTATGAGAAGCTTCCTCCCAGAATGGAGGCCAATTTAGATCCTGGACTTCCACCCAGTGATGGGGGGCAGAGTGCTCCACCTGCCCCCACTGGAGAGGGCTACTAAAACACCAGATTTAAATAAGAACCAGAATCTCATAAAATAATATCCAAAGTGCCCAGTTTTCAATTGAGCATCACTCATCATACCAAGAACCATTAAGATCTCAACTTGAATGAGAAAATAAAATCATCCCCAACATTAAGATGACACAGATGTTAGAACTGTCTGAAAAGGATATTTAAAAAGCCATCTCAAAAATACTTTGAAGAGCAGTTTAAATCATTTATGACAAGTGAAAAATATATAAAGTCTCTGCAAAGATATCAAAAAGTTCAGAAATGAAAATTTTAGAACAGAAAATGGAAGTTACAGAAGTGAAAATAAAATAATGGAAATAAAAATCCTCAATGAGCTCAACAGTGAACGAAAAAGACAGAGGAAAGAATCAGTGAGCTGGACATAGAACAATAGGAATCACCCAATCTGGACAACAGAGAAAATAACTAAAAAACGAATTAACTAATTAAATAAAAATCAGCAGAATCTTAGGGACAGGGAGAAATACAACAGAGGATTTAACACTTGTGTCAGGGGAGTCCCAGGAGAGAGAAGAAAGACGGCGGGGCTGAAAAGTATTCAAAAGAAATTGGCTGATCATTTTCCAGATTTGGCAAAACACACAAATATTCAACTTCAGTAAGTTGGACGAATCACAGCAAAATAGACCAAAAATGATACCTCCAGGCCTAAGTCTTTTTATGGGAGAATTTTCCAAGCATTTAAAGAATTAATACCAATGTTAGAGCATCTCTTCCAGAAAATTGAAGAGGATGGAATATTTTCCAACTCATTTTCTGAGACCAGTGTTACTGACACCAGAGGCATAGCCAGAAAAAAAATTAAAAGTAGAAATTGCAGACTAATATTCAAATATGACTACGGATGCAAAAATTCTTACCAAAATACTGTCAAGAATTATTAACAAAATGAAGTGATATACAAGTGAATTATACACTGTGACCAAGTGAGATTTAGTCCAGGCATCAAAACTAGCTCAATATTTGACCATCAATACATGCAATACACCATACTGATAGGTTAAAGAAAAAAAATCACAGGCATATCAATTGATGCATAAAAAGCATCTGAGAAAATTCAACATCCATTCATTATATATATCTAAAAAAAAGCACTCTTGGAAAGCTAGGAATAGAGAACTTCCTTAACTTGATAAAGAGCATCTACAAAATACCCTCTAAATAAGGTTCTACCTAATGATGAGAGACAGAGTGATTTTCTCCTGAGTGGGAATAAGACCAGGGTTTTTTTTCTCCTCACTCCTATTCAATGCAGTGCTGGAAGTGCTAGGCAGTGAAAAATAAGTCAATAAAAGGACATAAAGACTACAAGTTGGAAAGAAATAAATAGAATGCCTGCTATTTACAGATAACATGACTGACTACATAGAAACTCTACAGGAATGCACACACAAGAACAATAATCACCTACTTCTAATAATTGAATCTATCGGCGGCACAGAATACAAAGTCGACATGCGTAAACATTAACTGTATTTCCATACAGTAACAATGTGCATGTGAAAACTGAAGCTTAAAAAATACAATGCCACTTATAATTGGTCAAAAAATAAGTATTTAGGTGTAAATCTAACAAAATATGTGAAGGACTTGAATGTTGAAATGCACCAAATGCTGGTGAGGGAAATCAAAGTAGATCTAAATAGTGAGAGAGACATACCATAATCATGGACTGAAGATTCAACATTGTGAAGACATCAATTCTCCCTTAAACTGACGTACTAGCTTAATCTAATTCCTCTAAGAATTCCAGCAAGATACTTTTGTAGATATACACAAGTTTATTCAAATATTTATATGGAAATGCAAAGAAATTAGAAAACAAAACAACCTTGGAAAAGAAAAATAAAGTGGGCAAATCACCCTACCTGATTTCAAGAGTTATTATACAGAAACAGTAGTCAAGACTGCATGGTATTGGCAGAAGTACAGACACACAGATTAAAGGAACAGGACAAATAACTTAGAAAAAGTTCCATACAAGTAACGTCAATAGATATATGACAAAGGGGAAATGCTGGCACTGTTGGAAATCCACATACAAAAGGGAAAAAAGAAGAACAACCTCAGTTTAAACCTCACAGATTACACAAAAATTAATTCAAAATGTATCCTTCTTTAAACAGAGATGTAGAACATTAAACTTTGAGAAGATTATATAGGATGAAATATTTGAAACCTAAGGCACGGTAAAAATTTCTTAGAAATGACACAAAACACATGATTCAAAAAGGAAAAAAAGTGATAAATTGGTTTTCATCAAAATTAAAACGTTTGTTTTGCAAAAGACCATGTGAAGAGGATGAAAATACAAACTGTAGATTGGGGGAAAATATTTGCAAACTGCATACCTGACAAAAGACAGGTGTCTGACATCTATAAAGAACTCTCTAAACACACCATTAAAAACTTAAATAAAAATTACCACCTCCTCAAACTTAAAAATCCGATAGAAAATGGGCAAAAAGCATGAAGACATTTCATTGAATAGGATGCACCGATGGCAAGTAAACACATGAAAGATATTTAACATCACTATCATTAGGGAAATACAAATTAAGACCATGATGAGATATCACCACATACTCATCAGAACAGTTAAAATAAAAAATGACTACAGGGGCTTCCCTGGTGGCACAGTGGTTGAGAGTCCGCCTGCCGATGCAGGGGACACGGGTTCGTGCCCCAGTCCGGGAGGATCCCACATGCCACGGAGCGGCTGGGCCCATGAGCCATGGCCGCTGATGCTGCGTGTCCGGAGCCTGTGCTCCTCAACGAGAGAGGCCACAGCAGTGAGAGGCCCACATACTGCAAAAAAAAAGAACTACAATATCAAAATCTGCCATAGATGAAAGAAGCTCCACTCATGCATTGCTAGTGGGGTGGACAATGGAACAGCCACACAGGAAAATACTTGACAGTTTCTTTTTGCATTGAACATATACATACCATTTGACCCAGAAGTTACACTCCTAGGTATTTATTCCAGAGATATAAAAACGTATGTTTGCACAAAACCTGTGGAAAATTGTTCAGAGCAATTATATTTGTAATATCCCAAACCTAGAAGCAACCAAATGTTTCTCAATAAGTGAACGGTTAAAAACACTGTGATCCATTTCATATCATGGAATACTACTCAATAATAAACAAGGATCAGACTTTGAAATATGCAAATCTTATGTGAGTCTTGAATCTCAAGAACATTGTGATGAATGAAAAAACTTGGGTTCAGGGCTTCCCTGGTGGCGCAGTGGTTGAGAGTCCGCCTGCCAATGCAGGAGACACGGGTTCGTGTCCCGGTCCGGGAAGATCCCACATGCCGTGGAGAGGCTGGGCCCGTGAGCCATGGCCACTGAGCCTGCACGTCTGGAGCCTGTGCTCTGCAACGGGAGAGGCCACGGCAGTGAGAGGCCCGCATACCACAAAGAAAAACAAAACAAAACAAACAAACAAAATACTTGGGTTCAAAAGGTAACATGTTGTATAATCTCATATAGATTAAAAAAAGAAAAGGTTAGTGATGATCAGGGATTAGGGATGGTACAAGAAAGGAAGGTGGGTGTGATGATAAAGTTGTAGCATGAGTGAGATCTTCATGGCTATGGAGTAGTTCTATACCTCCAACTTGGTGGTGGTTGCAATAATCCACACCTATGCTAAAGTGACATAAAATCATGCACATACATTGTACCAAGTTCAATTTCCTGGTTTTGAGATTGTACTATAATTATGTAAGATGTAATCCACTGGAGGATTCTGAGCACCTGTTACCTCTAATATTTTTACAACTTCTTGTGAATCTATAATTATTTCAAAATAAAAGGTTTAAAAAGAATAGCCAGATTAAAGTAACACAGTGCGTATAGAGGGACAAAGATAAGGATGACAGCTGACTTAACTTGGAAATAATGCAAGTCAGTAGATGGTTAAGCAACATCTTTAGTTGTTTCTTTTTTCTTTTAATTCTACTTTCAATTTTTTTCCTTCAGGGTTTTTTAAAGTTATATTGGAGTATAGTTGATTTACGATGTTGTGTTTCAGGTGTACACCAAAGTGATTCAGTTATACATACACATATATTCTTTCATTTTTTCAGATTCTTTTCTCATATAGGTTATCACAGACTATTGAGTAGAGTCCTTGTGTTATACAGTAGGCCCTTGTTGGTTATCTTATATATAGTAGTGTGTGTATATTAATCCCAAGCTCCTGATTTATCCCTGCCCCCCCCAATCTCTGCCCAAGTTTCCCCTTTGGTAACCATAAGTTTGTTTTCGATATCTGTAAGTCTGTTTCTGTTTTGTAAATAAATTCATTTGTATCACTTTTTACACTGTGCATATAAGTGATATATGATATTTGTCTTTCTCTGTCTGACTTCACTTAGCATATAATTTCTAGGTCCATTCATGTTGCTGAAAATGGCATTATTTCATTCCTTTTTATGGCTGAGTGATATTCCATTGTATATATGTACCACATCTTCTTTGTCTATTCCTCTGTTGATGGACATTTAGGTTGCTTCCATGTCTTGCCTATTGTAAATATTGCTGCAATAAACATTGGGGGACCTAATCAAACTTAAAAGCTTTTGAAAAATGAAGGAAACCACAAACAAAAAGAAAAGACAACCACAGAACGGGAGAATATATTTGCAAATGAAGCAGCTGACAAGGGACTAATCTCCAAAATATACAAACAGCTCAGCAGCTCTATGTCAAAACAAAACAAAACAAAACAAATGACCCAATCAAAAAATGGGCAGAAGACCTAAATAGACATTTCTATAAAGAAGACATACAGATGGTCAATAAGCACATGAAAATATGCTCAACATTACTAATCATTAGAGAAATGCAAATCAAAACTACAATGAGGTATCACTTCACACCGGTCAGAATGGCCATCATCAAAAAATCTACAAACAATAAATACTGGTGAGGGTGTGGAGAAAAGGGAACACTCTTGCACTGTTGGTGGGAATGTAAATTGGTGCAACCATTATGGAGCACAGTATGGAGGTTCCTTAAGAAACTAAAAATAGAATTACCATGTGATCCAGCAACCCCACTCCTGGGTATATATCCAGAGAAAACCATAATCTGAAAAGCAACATCTTTAAAGCACTGAAAGAAAAAAGAATCTGTCAAAGTTTAGTCCGATTAAATATCTTGAAAAACCAGACTTTTTAGACAGGCAAAACTGAAAGAATCAGCGCCAACACACCTATCCTGCAAGAAATGCTAAAGGAAGTCCTATAGGCAGATGGAGATCTGTGTCTACATAAGGGGTTAAAGAATGTCAGCAATGGAAACTGCAGGGGGAAATATTAAAGGCATGTTTTTCTTACTACTTAAATATCTTTATAAAAATCTTTACTGTTTGAAGAAAAAATAGTAACAAAGTATTATGAGGTTTATACCATTTGTAGAAGTAAAATAAATGACCAAAATAGTGCAAAACCTGGAAGGAACAAGATGAAAGTACCTTTGACTCTTGGCCAATGTAGGGGTTAGGGGAACTGACCCTCCTTGAAGTCAAAAATCCATGTGTAACTTTACAGTTGACCCTCTGTATCTGTGGATCTGCATCCTTGGAGACAACCAACTGAGGATCCTGTAGTCATGTAGGTATTTATTGAAAAGAGCTGCATAGAGTGGACCCACACAGTTCAAACCTGTATTGTTCAAGTCAACTCTATATTGTTGTAAGGTTTTTACACCCTAGGAGAGTAGTTGAAGGTAGACCATAAGAGAATAAAGATCTGTACTATAACCACAAGGTAAGTACAAAAACAACACAACTGTAAATTATAGGCAAGTCAATAAAAGAGATAAATGCACTCACAAAAATAATCAATTAATCCAAATAAAGGGAGTAAAAGAAAAAAAAGGGATCCAGAAACAGGGCAAATAGAAAACAAATAACCAAATGGTAGGTTAAATCCCAACCACATCATAATTTCATTAAATACAGATGATCTGAACACCCGATTAAAAGGCAGCCGTTATCAGAGCAAATAAAGAAGCAACCAATCACTTTATCTTGATGCACCTCCCCCGTTCTTCTGCACATCCTTCTCTCTCCTCCCTGAGCACTCAGATCCCGAGGGCAAGATGACAGAGGGATTAAAAGGCTTTGCTACCAAGAATCAGCAAATAGGCTTCCGTTCTGTGGTTTACTGCCATGTGCCTCCAGGGATGTCAGGCAGCCTCTCTAGGAATTAGATTCCTTAACTTCTCATCTTTAAAACATATTGGGAGACTTCCCTCGTGGTCCAGTGGGTAAGACTCCGCGCTCCCAATGCAGGGGGCCTGGGTTCGATCCCTAGTCAGGGAACTAGATCCCACATGCATGCTGCGACTAAACATGCCACAACGAAGATCCTGTGTGTTGCAGCTAAGACCCGGTGCAGCCAAAATAAATAAATATTAAAAAAAAAAATTGGAAGTAAAGCATTCTTTGCTCATTCAGCCCTTCGAGAAATATTCATGGAGCATGGCTGTGCCTCTCCAGGCAGCAGGGACAGGGCACAGCAAAGCCAGGATCTTGCCTTCTGAGACAGAAGAGCCCTCCCAATGGGTGGCCTAGGAGCAGGCGTCCTGGGGGAGTGAGAGTGGCATGTGCACGCCAGGGAAGAGCCTTCCTTGCAGAGGGTCGTGCTGCACCTGTGAAGCGAGGGCATCATTGGTTTAGGGGAAGCTGGAGGTCAGGGAGGGAAGCGGAAGGGGGTGAGAGGGACCAAGGCCAAGCTGGACTCTGCAGACCCCTGACAGCTTCAAGCTGTGCCTCCCCATGTGCATCTTCCAGACCAGGGCGGGTCCCCTGGGGTGCACATCCCCCCCCAACACCAAGCACTGCTCTTTACACACAGTAGTTTCGCTCCAGAAAGATTTTCTACCTTGGTGATTACACATTTCTTTCTTATAAGAAATTGGATTTGGAGCAATTATTTCTATTTCTAGTTGTTTCTAATTGCAGTTCCCTATCTGGAAATCAATGTATAGTTTCCACGTTTTGCACTTGGCTCTGAATCCAGCCCACGCTGGGCCTGAATTTCAGTTTGGCACTAAATGAAACAAATCAGGGGTGAGGACAATCTGAAGGGAGTGTACGTGTGTGTGTGTGTGTGTGTGCGCACATGTGTGTGTGCACAAAGTCCCTGTACATAGCTGTGTGCCATGTGCCACGTACCTGTGTGTGTGTGGTGTGTGCATGTGCACATGTGTGTATCTAGGGGGTTGGTGACAGTGGCACTTCTGCATAGTCTTCTGCACAGTTTTGCTCCCAATGGTCCTGGTGCAGGTTGCTAAGAAAGTCCATCCTGGGATATTTTGACTTCAGGAGAGCTATTTTGTGTTCCAGAGTTTATGCCACTCCACGAAAACACCGAAGACATCTAAGGCAGCAAGCATGTCTACCTGTGGGCCTGGGGGAGCCACCTGCGTGGTCAAGAAGACAAGGTTTCTGTCTCTGAGCATCTCCACGGACAGCCCGACTCTGAGCTTGGGGTCAGCCCACCGTCTCCGCCTCTGCTTTCCGTCTATCAGCCCAGACACTGTGGGTCTCTCACCAACTCTAAGCCAATAGCAGAGGAACTGATCTGATTATCAGACTGATGTTATCCTCTGCACACTAATGAAGAGCCCATATTATGCAAATGCGGGTGATGATGACAGCGAGTTTTCCATTGCAGATTCATTCCCCAAGCCCAAAATAAACGTTCACCATGCCAGGGGGCTGCTCTAACACACGGAAGATAGGAAAACTCATTTCAGAAAGAATGCATCCGAGGGAAAAAAAATAATTAAGCTCCTTGGAATTAATTTGAGGCCTTTCATCTTTATCTTTTCTGACTCATTATTGAAAGTTAGAGGAACCAATCAACGCTATTTCTTTTTATTCTAGCAAATTAAGAAAAGAAAGAAACAGTAACTCCGGTGGGAATGAAATACCGTTTGTGTTCAGGGTTCTTTGGACGTGGCAAATCCAGGCACATGGAGATGCCACCTCCTGCTCCAACCTGTCCTTGTCCACCAGGCATAACTGGACACTGGGGGTGGCAGCCCCTCCCGCTGGGGAGCAGCCTCCTGAGGGGCTTCACCCAGCGGCGAAGCATCCACTCCGGGCCATGGCCCTGCTCCCCATTCCTGAGGCAAAATCAAATCAGTTCATTACTTGTGAGGCCAGTTTTAATGTCCATGGTCAGCTTAGGTGTTTTTCCTCCTTTTCTCTGTGGAAGAACAGGAAGGCGGAGCTTGAGATCACATAGCCCTGCGACCGTCCTGCACTGGGGGGACCGGAGGCCGAGGGGTGGGGGTCCAGAGGAGAAGTATTGGGACCAGGTGGGCGCACGCAGGGTGCTGCGCTGTCATCCGTTTCCTCACCGGCATCTTAGCACCACCCACCTGCTGTCCAGTCATCATCAAATTGAGGAAAGTCCTCCCCTTTGAGGCCAGATTTTATCTGGGTTCCAGGAGCAGTGAGACCTTGGGACCCCAGATCTGTGCTGAGTCTGCCCGTGAAGGTGGTTCTTCACACACAGATCCACCTGCCCGGACGTGCTCTCGCCTGGCACGAGGATCTCTGTGTCCCAGGACCCCTGTCTTGAAGTGGCAGTAACCCAACCCAGACTGGCCACAGACTCAAAGATAAAAGGAGTTTGCTGGTCGGTTGCAGAGACGTCCTGTGGTCACCATGGGTCCGAGCTTGAAGGCAGGTGCAGACTTGGGCTCCCCCGTCTGACCGCTGCCTCCCTGACCGTGGACCTGTGGCCAGGATGGCCAGGTGAGCAGTTCGGGGAGGAAATTCCTCCCTCTGCCCACCTGGCCACTGCTCAGTGAGGTTCCCAAGGTCTTGGCATGAGTCCAACGCCCATTGCCCTTGGCGTGACCCTGGTCCTAGTCTATGGTTCCTTGTGAGTTTAGGCTCACCGTGACTCTGGCGGACCCTCTCACCTCCCTGCTTCTACAGATGTGGCTGCAGCTGGTGCCCGACATCACTCGGACTGTCCCCGTGGTGCCCACAGCTGGCCTCCCCTCATCTCGGTCCCTTGCTCAGCTCACTTTAGGGGGTAGCATTTTGGGAAGGTGCCCAGATAATTCACTCTCTCTCCGTCTCTGCTGAAGCTTAGGCAGAGGAGCCGCGGCCTGGCGGGGATGTTTGAGGGGACCCCTCTCCTTCCCGCTGGTGGAGCTCCTCCTCTGAGCAGCCTGAGTCGGACGCCAGGCCATCATCTGTTTCCTCCAGCTGTGTTTTCTGCCTGGACCCTGGAATTCACCTGCTCCATGTGTGGCATTTACCTGGCTGCAGTTCTTTCCTCCGGCTTGCCCGATATTTAATGAGCGCTTTTGATATGCAGATCTAGAAATTTCTCCAGGCCTGGAAAGTGTTTGAGTTATGTCTTTGAATATGGCTTATGTCCCAGGAAAACCGGCAATGGTTCCTGTTCGCCACCAGATTGCAATCCATCTTCCTCACCGCGGTCCTTCCCTCACCACGGACCTGGATGGAAGTGGGGGGAGCTCAGACTGAGCCTTCCCTCCTTCCACAGCCCGATGCCCCTGCTCCAGCCACTGGGGACGCCTCACTGTTCCCCAGAGACCTCCAAACTGGACCATCAGTGGAGGAGGCCGAGGCCCCTGAGTTCTCTGTGCCAGGAGAGCTCTCCCCACTTCACATGGCTGCCTTAGAACTTTCCAGAGCGTCCTAGCTGTAGGGATGCTAGCCCCACCCCCAGCTCCAGCCACGTTGCTTCACTTTGTCTTCACAGCTTGGATCAGCTCAGTAACTGAAATCATCTTGTGTCTTTGTTCCCATGATTTTAGCAGTGTTCCCTCCCCCCATCTCCCCCAAACCCCGCCTTGGGGGCAGGGCTCTGTCTGGTGCTGAGAGCGCCTGGCAGGTAGCAGGCCTCCATGCAGCCTGAAGGGGCTGCTTTACCCGAGCTCAGCTGCAGGACCACAGTTTTCTAAGGTTCCATAACCCTTATGTGTACCCGGTGTAATTCTGGATTCTTCTGCAACAACACCCATTTGTATTCTCACTGGGCTAAGAAGCTTTGAGTCTGTTCATTGCTGTTTTACCTGCATTTTCCAGTTCTGACACCCCCGGCTTGGTTTTAGAATGTCACTCCCCTTTCTCTGGGGGCCCCTGTATGTTTTCTTGTCTCCCCACCTGTTCTTTACCAATAAGAGCACCTGAGAGGCCAGCTGAGCTCCTGTCTCCTGCAGTCAGCTGCTTAACAAAACATGGTGTTGACTTAAAAACAATGTACAACGTGAGAGTTGCAAGTTAAGTTTTATTGGGGGCCAAGTGAGGATGATAGCACAAGAGACAGCCTCTCAGATAGCTCTGAGAAACTGATCCAAAGAGGTAGGGGGAGGTCAGTATAGATGTGACTTTGGTGAAGGGGGAGTCCATGCAGTCAAGTACATATTTTCTGCAGAAGGTTTCTGCTAGTCATGAGGAGCAGATGTCACCTTGAAGGAATTTAGTTATCTTCTAGATATGAGGAGATGCAAGAAATGATCTCATAAAATCAGCTCCTGAAAGTATCTAACTATCTGAAGGCCTGTGCTGACAGTTTTTCCCGGAGCACAGAGGACCTCCTTCCTGATCTCCACTCTGAACTCCTTTCGGGGGTGTGGAAGGTCAGCAGCTGCGCAAGCTCATGATTTAATCCTCGTAGAGGTAGCTGGTGAGTGCCAATTTGTAGTTGAAAATGGTCTTCCCCCACCTCCTTCAGGAGATACTGCTTTCAGGTACGTATATGGGGTAGTTGGCTGGTTTCCAGTTTCTCCAACTTAGAGAGCCTTTGCCACTTGTCTGAGGTCTCCTTCGGAGAACTAATTCCCACCTGACATTAAACTATCCATTTATCTCCTTATGTATTAATTCCCTGCCACCAACTCCAGCAACGAATAACTAAGTCAATGAGTCCGTGGATGGTGGGTAACGCCTGCTCTGCTGTACAGGATGCTTCCCCATGGTCCTAGGACCTATGTCCTCATCATAGGCAAAGGACTGTCCTCTCCAAGCAGCCACACTGTACATTCCAGGCAGCCTCTTGTGATGAGGGAGAGAGGGAGGGAAGGAAGGAAGGAAAGAAGAAAGGAAGGAAGGAAGGAAAGAAAGAAAGAAGGAAGGAAAGAAGGAAGGAAGGACAGAAGGAAAGAAGGAAGGAAGGAAAGAAAGAAAGAAGGAAGGAAGGAAGGAAGAAACAAAAGAAGGAAGGAAGGAAGGAAGGAAAGAAGGAAGGAATTATAAATTAGTTATTCATGAGGAAGAACATTTCAGCACCTCACCAACCGCCGAGATGCAGCCTCAGACCTTCAGTTGATGCTCAGACTGCTGTAGGCTTGATGTTTGAGGTGGGCAGACTCTCCAGGGCCCACCGTGATCCCTACCTCCCACTGTGGCCCCCCCTTGAGTGTGGGTAGGCCTCTGACTGGCTTTAACTCATAGAATACAGCAGAGATGATGGGGCATCACTCCCGTGATGATGTTACTTAAGATTGTGGGGGACCTTCACCTCACTAACTTAGAAACAGCCATGTGTGAGCTGTCCTAAGGAGAGGGCCACATGGCAGGACTGTGGGCAGCCTCTGGATGACAGGCTATGAGAGACTGAGGCCCAGGTGGGACTGCCTACAAGGGGCTGAATGCTGCCAACAACCAGGTGAACTTGGAAGCAGATCCACCCCCAGTCGAGCCTCAGATGAGACTGCAGTCCAGCTTGACAACTCCCTGCTGCCATGTGAGGACCCAGCTGGACTGTGCCCCGAGCCACAGTGTCCATGCAGAGCCCCAGCAGTGTCTCTCCCCACCTGCCCATCCATTTGCCATCCTCAGGGACCTGAGAGGAGCTTTCCTCTAAAGCATGCCTCCCCTCATGCTTACTGCCCCTTCAGGCCAGTGGGTGTCTGGGGTTCAGGTTCTCCTCTAAATATTCATGACTTTGAAGGATGATTTGCTGGTCTGGTCTGTATGCAGCAAAAAACGTCTCAGTATTTCAGCCATTGCGACTACGTAGGTTTTCACATACTTGTATTTTCTGGGTTACATTTTTTTTTTCACAATTGGATTGGGGAGGAAAGGGTCAAACATGTGCCTTCAAGCATTTTCCCAGAACTTTAGAAAATCTATACAGTGTCTAGTCTGGGAACAGAGAGAGAAATCTGAAATTAAATACCTAGGTTATCAGACTCTGAAGGACAACCACCCAAAAGTGAGTGAAACCAAACCTTTTATTATTGGTTTTATCTTTATTTGCATATTCTTGTTGGGGAAACAGTGATGAAGATGATAATAATAATTATCATCATCGTTATTTTGTACAGCATTTATTGATCATTTCCTATATGATGGACTCTCTGAGGATAGACAGATCAGAGGAATTGATTTCTTTTTTAATCCCTCTATCAATTTGGCTGAAATCTGTAAATACACACTTCATAGACTGCCTGAAACTGCTTGACCCTCTGTGGATTTATCGCTTACCACTGAATAGATCCTGCATAGTGGGAAATCATGCTGGCGATTCAGCTGACTCAGAGCAAAGGGCCCCCCTGCACCCACAGCCCAGCCGCGAGAACAGAGGCATTCGGCCTTTACTCAAAACAGCCCCAGACTTATCGATCTTAGAACCAAATGTTTTCACAATAAACATCTCTCTTGAAAGTCCTGTGTAAATTGAATTTTTATAAATCAAATCGTATTGTAAAGCCAGTAAGGGGAAAGGCTGTTGATGGGAAACTTGTTTGCCTTCCTTTACAAGTGGAGGAAAACCATGCCATGGATAAGGGACTTTAGTTAACATTATTTGTAAAGCCTTTTTAATCATTTTCATAATATCGTTTTTTTTTTTTTTTTAAGGGGGCCACTAGTTCTCTGATTCTACATTTGGAACATGAATGAAGCGGTGAACTTGTTTGCATCCCAGGGAAAGGTCTGCCATTGTGGAGACTCATCACACATTGATCAAGTGCTGATAGATGCCATGGCTGCTGGCTCTGGACCCCACGTTGAGAATTGCTGCATCTGTGAATAAATGAAAGTCCTTCCCTTCCTGGCAGTTTATATTCTCCACAGAGCTGCATGTTCCTTTTCTGGCCCTGATTATTGATTGGCAGTGAGCAAGGAGCCAGCCTGCCCTGTGACCGTGTACAAACTCATAAAGAGGGGACAGCATACCTTTCTTACCGTGTCACGGAGACTTGGTGATCAGCATGTCAAAGTTTCTCAGTAAGAAGATATTCATGTATTATTTTTTGATATTAGAAACGATGACTGGCAGAGATTCCATTAGATTTGCTGGAAAAACACTAAGTAGAGACTGTGTAGAGGTGGGTTGGGGCTCTGAGCCTGCAGCAGCATCTGTCAATCTCAGTCATCACGTCCCTGCTTGGACACTCAGTTCCTTCTCTATGGAATTCATTTATTTATTCACTCGTTTCCACAGGTAATATTGAGCACTTACTAGGCACCATGAACTTTGTGAGCTAAGGGGAATAGAGAAGAGAACGTTTCACATGGCGTCCCAGTTTCAAGGAATTAGAATGTAGCAGGAAAAAAACACAAAAAACAGGTCTGAAGCAAATAATCAGATGACTAATTTTAATGGCAATCAGTGTCAGGGTAAACAATTCATTGGAGGCATGACTCGCTGGAGGGATCAAATCACAACTTACTTTCTGTCTCTCAAGGCTCCTTCAATGATCAATGGGGGAGGGATCCTGCCCTCTGCCCCAGTACAACTCAGGTTCCATGACTTTTCTGCTCAGTAAAAACGGACCTTATACTCCAAGTCACAAAACACAGTTTTGATTTAGAAATTAACATGCCTATTCTGTATATTATTTAACACTTTATTCCTAGGTAACATTTCTCCATTCCCTGCACCTACCCCTATGCTAAGGCTGCTAGTTGTTGGGCCTTTGGGCAAGGAGGCCTTCATCGGGTCCGGTCAAAACCGGAAGCCATTCCAGGTTCTTCAACCAAGGATTTCTGAGTCTATGAAGAGGGTCCAATGTGGAAACTGGGTGAGAAAGCGTGACTTTCCATTGTGAGCTCTAACATCAGGTTTCTGCTCACCAGAATGTAGAGTTTTTCTATGTAGAGTTTTTTCTTTATAGAGTTTTAATATTTAAATAATATTCAGTGAGCTTTCCATGTATTGCGTCTTAAAGACATCATGATGAGTAGTTACCACTAACTATGCCTGTGGTAAAAAGTGGTCTGCGCTTTGTCCCTTCTGCCCCTTGTGGCAAATGTCTCTTTTACTCAGGTGTTGCCTTCTGGTCTCTCCTCCTCAGGATTCTATCATCCCTCTTCCATGGTGGTACCACCTCCCCCCTGCAACTGGCATCGCAAGCTGGCCAAGAGTGTGTCAAGAACACCACTGCCCCTCCAGCAAATACATTTCTTAGCAAGTGTCTTCAGGACTCTCTCAGGGAGGGCCATGGAGAAATGCAAGCACACATAACAAATCCACTCCAGCATCCTCGATGTTCTCAGCCGTTTATTTCCTTTTTCTACATTATGCCAGGGAAGATTTGGCATCTCCAATGAGGTCGTCTGTGGTCCAAGTTTTAATCAAGCAGTGAATCGAGAAAATTGGTAGAAACTCCTTCAGCTTCTTGAGCTAATGCATTAAATCCAGAATCTCTGGCGAGTACACTGCTACTGGTAAATTTGGTTTCATCCCAATTTACCTTCCTTCCTTTTCGATCTGACACCCCTCAAATTTATTTCCACACAACTCCTCGTATTTCTGCTGGTGAAAATTAGCAAGCTCTCATGATTCTTTCCTACTATTAACTCCCTCCTCCATGTCAGACATAATACTTGCCTCCTACTGAAGGATGGAGAGACCCAACTCTAGTTATAGATTGAAGGGGTGAGGAGGGCGGGTTTGGGGAGGATAGGCATCTCCTTGCAAGTCACCTCCCTCAGGTGAGCATACTGCAATATCTTTACACAAAGCTGAGTTCACTAGACTACTCAGACTCAGGAAGAGGAGCTACTTCTGCTGGAAAGGGACCCTCAAAGATGCTAAAAGTTCTCAACTTTATCTAAGTCCATCCAAATGCACTCATTGCAACGCTGAAAGTCCTATTTATTTCCGGTCAATTCTTTAACTTACACATAAGAGTTAGTAGTCTTGTGAATTCAGCTTATAATTCTGTAACCTGTGTGATTATACTTTATTCCTGATTTTTAACAAACTCCTCACTGCAGCTACAAAAAACAAAAGGTTATTTTAGGGCTACCCTGGAATCTCTCTGGTTCTCTGACCGTGACAAATTGAGACTTTATAACTCTGAGTTATTTTTTTTTTTTTGAATCTTCACAACGTAGTAAAAGGAGAATTCTTAACCCATAATCCTTGTATTATCTTTACCACAATTATGGCTGAGTGAAGCCACCACGTGACTGCAGCACTGGCTTCTACAGGTACTGCGTCGTGGTCAACAACAGGAGATTCTTTCCTTCTGATGCCTTAACTCGCCATGGATTTAACTGTACCTGATTTCTCAGTGCAAATGAGCTCAGCATTACATTTAAGGCCAAGGATATGACCAAGTCAACTCCAGCATCCCATCTTTGAGAGTCTATGTCCTGAGCTTCTGGAACTAAATGTTATAACATCCAGGATTCACTCAAGGAAACACAAGCTGCACAGGCATTTCAGCAGATGAGATTTAACATAGGGAATTGGCTACACAGGTATTAGAGGGCTGAAAAAGCAAACAGAGACACTGTAGCAAGTCATAAATAATAACTGAAGTTAAAAAAAATACAACACCACTCCTAGAACTGGGGGACCAGCAAGGCAGAGGCTGGATTATCAGATCCTAGGAGCCCTGAGGAGTCCCATGGAGCTGGGGGTCAAACCTGGAGGAAAGAGTACATTCCAGCTGCTGCTGTGCCTCTGAGGGAGCCCCTCACCCATCAGGCCCCCCACCCCCCAGAGCACAAGGCAGCATTTGCCTGCCTGCTTCCTGGACTTGTGTGTAGGGTTTGTGTGAACATTAGAGAGAACAGAACTGGAAAAGTAAGCGTTGGTGGTTGGCCACGGAGGTGAAATTTTCTCTCCAAAGAGAAGAAAGACAAGAGCTCAGAGAATCTGGGTGACTTTGAAGTTAGAAGGTGAGGATGAAGGAAAAAGAGTGGTTTTTTTGTTTTTGTTTTGGAATAAAATTGCTTTACAATGTTGTGTCAGTTTGTCCTGTACAATGAAGTAAATCAGCTATATGTATATCTAAATCCCCTCCCTCTTGGACCTCCCTCCCAATCCCCCCATCCCACCCATCTAGGTCATCACATAGCACCTAGCTGAGCTCCCTGTGCCATACAGCAGGTTCCCACTAGCTATCTATTTTACACATGATAGTGTATTTATGTGAAACCTAATCTCCAATCTGTCCCACCCTCCTCTTCCCCCACTGTGTCCACGCGTCTGTTCTCTATGTCTACATCTCTATTCCTGCCCTGCAAATAGGTTCATCTGTACCATTTTTCTAGATCCACATATATGCATTAATATATGATATTTGTTTTTCTCTTTCTGGCTTATTTCACTCTGTATGACAGACTCTAGGTCCATCCACATCTCTAAAAATGACCTAGTTTTGTTCCTTTTTATGGGTGAGTAATATTACATTGTATATATGTACCACATTTTCTTTATTCATTCATCTGTCGATAGACACTTAGGTTGCTTCCATGTCCTGGCTATTGTAAATAGTACTGCAGTGAACATTGTGGTACATGACTCTTTTTGAATTATGGTTTTCTCAGGGTATATGCCCAGTAGTGATATTGCTGGGTCATATGGTAATTCTATTTTTAGTTTTTTAAGGAACCTCCATATTGTTCTCCATAGTGGCTGTATCAATTTACATTCCCACCAACAGTGCAAGAGGGTTCCCTTTTCTCCACACCCTCTCCAGCATTTATTGTTTGTAGATTTTTTGATGATGACCATTCTGACTAGTGTGAGGTGATACCTCATTGTAGTTTTGATTTGCATTTCTCTAATAATTAGTGATGTTGAGCATGTTTTCATGTGCCTCTTGGCCATCTGTATGACTTCTTTGGAGAATTGTCTATTTAGGTCTTCTGCCCACTTTTTAATTGGGTTTTTGTGTTTTTGATATTGAGCTTCATGAGCTATTTGTATATTTTGGAGATTAATCTTTTGTCTGTTGCTTCATTTGCAAACATTTTCTTCCATTCTGAGGGTTGTCTTTTCATCTTGTTTATGGTTTCCTTTGCTGTGGAAAAGCTTTTAAGTTTCATTAGATCCCATTTGTTTATTTTTATTCTTATTTTCATTACTCTAGGGGATGGGTCAAAAAAGATCTTGCTGTGGTTTATGTCAAAGGGTGTTTTTCCTATATTTTCCTCTAAGAGTTTTATAGTGTCCAGTCTTACATAAAGAGGTTTTTGAAGTTAATAGCCCATTATGGTAAGAATATTGAGGGCAGAAGCAAAGAGAACATTTTGAAGGCATTTTGCAGTCAATTAAGAATTTACTTCTGGACTTCCCTGGTGACACAGTGGTTAAGAATGCATCTGCCAATGCAGGGGACCCGGGTTTGATCCCTGGTACGGGAAGATCCTACATGCCACGGAGCAACTAAGCCCGTGCGCCACAACTACTGAGCCTGTGCTCTAGATCCTGCAAGTTACAACTTCTGAGCCCGTGTGCTGCAACTATTGAAACCCGTGTGCCTAGAGCCCATGCACCTCAACAAAGAGTAGCTCCCCCTCACTGCAACTAGAGAAAGCCCATGTGCAGCAATGAAGACTCAACACAGCCAAAAAAAAGAATATACTTCCATCTGTCTGATATTCTTTGAGAGAAATAACAGCAAAGGTTTGAATCAAATTGAGATTGTTGTTCATTTCTTTCTTTGGACCTCAGGTGCAGGGAGGGTTCCTCACGTCCTTGGTTCATAGCTAGCTCGTTACCATCCTTTGTTCAAGCGAGGCTCACCTCTTCATTTTATTCAGTAGTTTTCACCTCCATGGCTTAGTCTCACAGCCATTCTTGCCTCTTGCCCCAGCATCCGCACTGATGTGTTTGATATATGTGATTATATAGCTGTGTGACTTTGAAAAATAGTGTGTGTGTGTATGCACATATAAAAATACTTTAAAGTTTATGTAAAACAGTGTGCTATATATCTCATTTGGTTTTGTACATTTTATGCAAAACACCATGTATTTAAGCTTCTTCTTTGCTGCTCTATAACTCATAATCATGGGTTCTGGCTGCTGCATTGAAAGTTGTTATATATCTTGCAATGTTAGTTAGTCAAGCCCCAGAAATAGACATGCAGGCGTCCTAGAAACCCCAATACTACCAGGGACCCAAGTCTGTGTGTGAATTTCTCTAGGATTTGTATAGGAGGGTAATAGAACATATTATTTCTTTGTTTTTATTAAATTGAGAGATAAAATGTACAATTCAGTGGTTTTTAGTATGTTCACAAGTATATACACCTCACCACAATCTTAATTCCAGGACATCTTTATTACCCCATAAGGAAACCCTACACTCATTAACAGTCACTTCCCGTCTCCCCCCACCAGTCACAGATCTACTTTCTGATTGGATTTGCCTATATTTCTTTCCTTTTGAAGATTTTGTTTATTAATTTATTGACCTTCAGGTGACAGAAGTTAAATTAATCAATATCTCAGTTCATAAAACATGAGCCTATTATTTTCCTTTCTTTCTTCCTTTTTTTTTCTTAAATAATCCATTTCCTCTCAGATCCTACCCCCTCTTTCCCTTTCATCGACACTCATTAAGATGTTTCATGTTAACTGTGTTTGGTGTTAACTATGATAAATGATTATACTTATGAAATATAGAATATTTTTTTGCACATTTTAAAATGTACACAGTGGTATTGTTCTATAGTTTCTTATGTTCTTGTTCAACTCTACAGTTTGGGAATCAGAGAGATGGTGTAGTGTAGTGGTTCAGACTAGTTCTGTCTAAATCTCATTCCCCATGGAAAAGAACTAGAGCCCACTGGAGAAATTGCTCATTTCCAAGTTTGGGGCAGAAAGTATTAAGAAGAGCCTGGATTATCTCTTGACACTTGACAGCAGAGAAGCTATCAAAGACAACCTGAGTCACATAAGAAGTACTCAGAAAACGAATTTGAAGTCAATGAAGATATTAACTGCCATGCATTGGAAAACATCACATAGATTTAAATTTAAATTTGTGAGCTCATAATAATACTGAAAAAAATAACTCATTGATCAACTTTGGAGGATACTAGGAAATAAATGCATTTAACTTGAAAACTGTGAAGTATTGAGAAAGTATCAACGTTTGCTTTGCTTGACTTGTTTGACTTTACCTCAAGGTCACCAAGGAGTTGATGAGAAGAAGTCTGTCTTTATAAAATGATTACACCTAGGGCTTCCCTGGTGGCGCAGTGTTTGGGAGTCCGCCTGCTGATGCGGGGGCCGCGGGTTCATGCCCCGGTCTGGGAGGATCCCACATGCCGCGGAGCGGCTGCGCCCGTGGGCCATGGCCACTAGGCCTGCGTGTCTGGAGCCTGTGCTCCGCGACGGGAGAGGCCACGGCAAAGAGGCCCGCGTACCGCAAAAAAAAAAAAAAAAAAAAAAATTACACCTAATGAGCAATGATCATCAATAGCTGCTGATATCACAACGTAAGTGGCAACCAGACACTTTGTAGCTTCTGCTAGAAACGCAAAATATCATCTATGAAGCACTCTTGCAAAAACAAAAAATAACACCTAAATCTGATCAAGCTTCTAGACTTACCAATTTCCAGAAAATACAGGGGACATCTAAACCTTCTAGATGCTTTCATCAGGATGCAGTCAGCAAAATCTAGACTATGAGAAGCACTATAGGACAAACATCCTGGTTTCTTCAGCAAATCAGATTCATAGAGGGAAAAAAGTTGTGAGGGAGGACCCATCCAAATATTAAGAGGTTGACAGAGAAACCAGTTGCAATGTATGGCTGTATAAGTATATATATATATGTACAGATTACACTTACACAACCAAATAAATTGCTAAAAATCATTTCTAGAACAACCAGGGAAATGTGAACGCCAAGAGTATATTTGATGATAGTAAAACTTGATGGTTGAATATTGTGGAGTAGGATTACAATATTGTGATATTTTCAAAAAGGGAAAACATATTTCTGAATAGCATACCATAGTACTTAAAGACGAAATGAGGTAATTTGCTTCAAAACTAATATGAAACAGGATAAGGGTGAGGGCACAGAGGCAGAGAAGAAACGTGATCAGCTGTGAATTGATTACCACAAAGTTGGGGGATGCCTACAGTGCAGTTCATTATATTGTTCTATCTTTGTGTATATTTGAAATTTCTATAATAAAATTAAAAACAAAAAGAGTATAACTTCTGGGGAAAATCCTGATCCCAATTCAAACCAGCTGTTTCCTCGCTGTGTGATGTGGAACTTACTTAAATTCTCAGCCTTCAGTTTCTTCATCCTTGAAGGAGAATATGATCATGAGTATCATAGATTTGTTTGAGAATATTTAATCAATACACACAAAGCACATAGAGTACTGCTTGTCTTTCTCTCTGTGTACACCCAGTTCATTGCTCCTGACTTCTGCAAAGTGGTTCATCGAATGTCTTCAGTGAATTTTCTTTGTCCATGCCTCCATAGCCACACTACAGCCATAATCAATAAATATCCTCGTTTCTGTCCTTGTGCATGCGAGAGTACCTCATAGACACACAGAAATGAGAATGAGATTTCTGGATCATGGGGCAGTTGTAACCAAATTTCCCTGATAACTGCCAAATTGTTTGCCACTATGTCTGGATCTCCACAGAGAGTCCTGTCTCCCCACATCCTTGCTATCAGCTGGAATTATCTTCATTTTTCTGAGGTCTTGTTTTTAGGTCACTTCAGTATCTCTTTGCCTATTTCTTAGCCATTCAGTTTTGCTTCTATAGGAATTGTCTGCCACATTCTTTGCCAATATTTCTATTAGTTTTCTTGGCTTGTTCCTTGTGGATTTTCAGAGGAGACTTGTATATTCAAGTTGCTATTCCATTGTCAGCTTTAGCTATTATAAGTAACTACTCTCGGTATTTCATTTGTTTGCATTCTTTGTCTAGGGCGTCATTCTTGAAAGAAAATCTAATTATGGTGTCCTCTCAATCTATCACTTTTTATCTGGAGATTTGTACTTTTCAAGTCTTCACTAAGACTCATCCACACCAAAAGATTACAAATATAGTCCCACCACTTTCTCCCATCAGTTATACATTTTACATTTAGTGTTTTTGAAATTTGTATAGAATTTACTTGTGAACATGATACGAGGTAGATATTCAGATGCACTTTTCTCCATATCATTTTCTTTCAAACACAATCTATAAAGCAACTCGTTCTTTCCCTCCTGGTTTGTAGTGAAGTGAATATGGATGCATGCATACATTTGTGAAGATTGTATCATCAGTGTGAAAGGTTCCCCCAGGCATAAAAAGTGGCAGAATTTATAACTTTATCATATCCCCAGTTCGCATAGGAACTCACAGGTATGTGATTGAATTCCACTGTCCTCTTTGCCTATCTCCACGTCCACACCATAGTCACCATGCTGTTGGTGTCTTTATGTTGGCTTTGGAGACTGTCACTGTACCTAGTAGGATAATACATCCACCTTTGTTTCCTTTCCAAAATCTACTTAGTAATCTGTACATTTTCATTCTCCCACGTAGATTTTTAGAATAAATGTGTTGACTTTATTTTTAAAAAATATATAATTTTGATAGGGGTTACATAAAGTTTTAGTGTATGGTAGAAAAAATTAAGTTTTATAATGGTAAATTGCTTCATCCTTGATCAAGCTTTCTTTCCATTTACTGCCCTTATTTTATGTTATTTAATAAAGTTTATTTTTTCTCATAAATTACATACATTACTTTTAGAATAATTTTAGTTCTTTACAATGGTAATTGATACTGTGAAGTAAATCCCCTTTTCATTGTATTATTAGGTAATTCTGATGTAGTAGAATATTATTCAAGTAAGTAAATGCATCTGCAACCTTGTTGAATTCCCTTAATAATTCTAACAGCATTACTTTTTATTCTGTGTTTCCAGTAGATGATCATATTATTTAATAACTTATACTTTTAGTATGAGTTTATAACATAAATTAGGGTTGAACTTTATCATATTGTTTTGAAGTATTTACTGATAGAACCGTGTGCCTTTTTCTCTATTTGTTAATTATTGTGGTGTATTATCTTAGTGGATTTGTCTGTTACCAGGATAAATCCTGTCAACTATGTTGTGTTAATTTTGACATGCTTTTGGAGTTGGCTAGCTAACATAGGTATATGTCTGGAGATTTATATTAAACCCAATTAATCTACTTATTAAATCATCCTAATGTTTTACCTTTCTTTTTCAATACTTTATCTCAGTTTCTGAAAGAGTAGTGTTAAAATATTCAAATATAATCATTGATAAATTTATTTTTCCAAATGTTTCCATTGTTTTTATCTATTTTGAAATTATATTAAATTCATATATGTTCACGTTATTTTAAAATCTTAATTTTTATTGTTATATATATAGTATCTCTTTTCCTTGGAATACCTGTAGTCTTATATGCACTGTAACTTATACTACCCTTTTTTTTTAATGTAGCTGCTCTTTGTTTTTATTTATTTATTATAAATTTATTAATTTATTTTATTTTTGGCTGTGTTGGGTTTTCATTGCTGCACGCAGGCTTTCTCTAGTTGTGGCAAGCAGGGGCTACTCTTTGTTGTCATGTGTGGGCTTCTCATTGTGGTGGCTTCTCTTGTTGCAGAGCACAGGCTCTAGGCACATGGGCTTCAGTAGTTGTGGCATGGGAACTTCAGTAGTTGTGGCTCATGGGCTCTAGAGCACAGGCTCAGTAGTTGTGGTGTAGAGGCTTAGTTGCTCTGCAGCATGTGACATCTTCCTGGACCAGGGTTCAAACCCCCATGTCCCCTGCATTGGCAGGTGGATTCTTAATCACTGCAACACCAGGGAAGTCCTACCTTGACTTTTTAAAATATTTCTGTACTATTTGATTTTATGGGTATTTCTCTAAGACACCTTATTAGATCATGTTTATTCTCTCCATTCTGACTGTTTTTTATTTCCAGAAATTTTAGTTCATTTACATTTATTGTAATAACAGTTTGATTTGCACTTATTTTAACAATATTATTTCCTAATTTTAAAATTCTACCATATTATATCTCAGATTTTTATACTTTAAAATTCTTTTTTATTGTTGATTAAAATTTCATAGTTTGTGTATACCACTAGTTGTTTATTCATTTATCAGAGGCTGCATATTTGTATTATTTCCAGTTTACAACTGTTATGGGAATAAAGACACTGTAAACATTCACATACCAATCTTTGTGTAGACATAGGTTTTACTTTCTCTTGGGTAAATACCTTGGAGTAGAATTGATGCCACTGTTTTTCAAAGTGGTTGTATTTTTTGCATTTTCACCAGTAATGTATGAAAGTTGCAGTTGCTCAAGATCTTTGCTAGCATTTTGTCTGTCTGTTTTATTAATTTTAGCCATTCTATTTAGGTTTATTGTGTTATGTTTCTGTGGGTTTAACGTACATTTGCCTAATAACTAATGATATTGACCTTTTTTTAACATGTCTACTTGCCATATATGTCTCTTCTTTCATGAAATGTCTTTTCATATATTTTGTGCATTTCTAATTTAGGTTTTATTATTCCTTAATTTTGAGTTATAAATATTCTTTATATATTATAGATGCAGGTCTTTGATCAAATATATGTTTTATAAATATATTCTTCCAGTCTGTGATTTGTCCTTTCATTCTCTTAATAGAATTCTTTTAGGAACAAAAGTTTTCAGCTATTGTAAAATCCAACTTTCAATATTTTATTTCATACTTTATGCTTTTTGTGTTTTATTTTACAAAAAGAAAATAAACAGAAACACATTGCCTTCTCTAAATTTGTGAAGATGTTCTCTATGTTTTCTTCTAGAAATCTTCATCTAAAAGTTTTAATTTGTTCATTTTTAAGGTTTGTTTTGACTATTCTTTGTCGTTTGTATTTCTATAAATTTTAGAGTCAGCTTGCTGACTTCTAAAAGAAAAAAGTAAGATTTTGATTGGAATTGTGTTGAATCTACAGATCAGTTTTAGGGATAATTTACATCTTTGTTTTAAAATGTAGGGGTTTTTTTTATTATGGAAGTATGGTGAAGACAGCAGATCAGGAGAAAAATTCCATTGAGAAGATAATTTGTTACTCACAGTTGCCAAGAGAAAGGGCCATGGCATACCATGGTGGGGGAGGCTCACAGTGAAGCACCAGGGTCAGTCAGGAGGCAGGAGGTATGGGGGGCAGAGCATGGCCAGGAGTTCTTTACTGTGGTTTCCATGGGAAAGGCAAGGCCAGGAAAGCAGGCTTAGGATTGGCAAGTTGAAATAATTTCTGTGGGTTCTGGGGTGTGGGTGCTATCTTTGGCTGTCTGGTATTAGGTCCTGGAATGATTACGGCAGGGAGATATTGCCTGCTACCAGGCGCAGTTGGTAGCTCAGAATCTGGACTCTGGGTTGTTTAGTTTGCATATGCAAGACTCCTGGGAGGGTTGTTTGCCATCTCTAGGAATTGACCAGCCCTGGAAGGGCCAGTCCCTCCCCTGTCAGCAAGGCCCCAGATGTAAGAGCCTCAAGAATACAGAAAATAAGAAAACGCAGTCAACACAATTTTTAAAATACTGAGTCTTTCAACCCACGAGCCTGGGATTTCTTCACTTATTTACTTTTTAAATTTCTCTCATCAGTGCTTTGTTGCTTATAGTGCCCATATCTTGTCCGTATTTTGTTGGATTTACCCTTAAATATTTCATGTTATTTGATACTATTTAAAGGGATAGTTTATATATTAAACATGTATCCTAAAACTTGCTAAATTTAATTATTAGTAAGATTAGCTTTAATTGTAATTATATTTTCTCTACCTCTTTTGTAAAAATAGAGTATATTTTAATAGTTTTAAAAAGTCCTACATTATTGATTCCATTGTCTGTGTTACTCCTGGTTGTTACCATTGTCTGATATTTTCTCTCTCAGTTTGGGCTCATAGTTTCCTGCTCCCTTGCATGGCTGGTGATTTTGATTGGATTACGGATATGGTGATTTTAAGTGGTTGGGTACTAGAGATTTTTGAGCTTCTTTACATATTGTTGTGGTTTGATCTGAGCTGCAGTCAAGCTCTCTGGCGTCCATTTGACTTATTTTTTTATATAAGCTTTGTTAGGGTATGGATAAGTAAATTTTGGCACAGTCCTCCCAAGAAATACTCTGATGCTATGGAAGTCACAACCTTGATGCCAATCTAATAGGTTGGGAATATGCTCACTGTACAGTGTTGTGTGAAAAAAGAAGTGAAGGCTACGTAACTGTATATCAGGTGATCCCAGTACTCCTGATTTTAAATTAAGTATATAGACAATAAAGTTTAGAAAAATACAGCATTTGGGGTCATTAAACATATTTTTAAACTTTCTCTGATTTTACATTTTTCTTCAACACATGGATATGATATGTTTTAGAGAAAAGATTAATACTATTAATAATTTAAAAATGCTTGGACTCACTATAATGGCTAAAATGAAAATGACAGTCAACGCCAAGTGTTAGCAAGGATGTGGAACAAATAGAACTCACAAGTAGTGCTGGTAGGAGTGTAAATTAGCACAGATATTTTTGAACTGTTTAGGGCTATTCACTAATATCACACATACACCCTGTGCACCAGCAATTACATTTCTAGGAAGACATTCAAAAGGAAAGATACATGCAACCGTGCACCAAAGCCATGAGCAAGAATGTGTGGGGATATCATACCCTCAAATGCTAATAACCCAGAGATCCATCAGCAGTAGAGTGGTCAGAAAGTTCTGGCATATCCATGCAATGGAATACCACCTAGAACAGGAGTAATGGAACTACCAGTACACTACACAACAGGAGTAATGGAGTAATGGAACTACCAGTACACTACACAACAGGAGTGAATCTCACAACATGCGGAAAAGAGAATCCGAACACGAGGAATAAAGTACAAGTCAGGGCAGCACATTTCCATCCTATCTGAAGTCAGGGTCATGGTTACCCTTGGCGACCAGAATCAGGCACGAGGAGCCTGTGCGGTGCTGATGTGCTGTGTGCACACCTAGCGCCAAGCCCAGGGATGGCAAAATCGAAGTGTTTACGAAATAGTCTTTAAATAAACGATAGACGGATGGGTGGATGGATGGACGGTGGACAGATGACTTGGCCTTGCTGCTCAAAACTGTAGATTTCTGTCTCTCTGATTTATTCTCTCTGCCTTCACGATCTACCACTGAGATAATATCAGGATTTTCATCTCTCCGTGGCTTTACTGAAATAAACTATATTACAGTTGAATCCAATCTGGTACAGCTGTGCTCCCCGTTTGCACAAGCCTGGACTCAGGAATAAGTTCCTAAAATAACACCAGTAATAATCATCTTCTCCTCTATGCTCGAGGTTTTACTCTTTAACTATGTCTTCCAGTTTTATGTAAAATATGCCAGGACAGAACACCAAACAGATGAGTTACCGTGGAAGGGAACTCAGAAGACAGCAGGCTTTTCTACAACAGAATGCAAAAAAGTAGGGAAAAAATGAGCTACACGACCACCCAGTGTGAGCTTGTGCTCACCAGAGAGCAGAGACATGTTTGCTTAAGTGTGCTTAGTAAGGAAAAGCCAGTGTGATTCTGGGTGATCACAGGGGTCTGCCCAGAGAAACCGGCACCTGATAGGTCTCTATGTTCAGGGGTGGATTTCATCCTCAGAGAGGTGAGGGGTTGAGTGTAAGTGGGATTGTGAAAGGCATTTAGAGGTAGCATCGGAGCAAACAGACAAGGGCGGTGGCTGGGATGTGTGTCATCAACTCCCCGAGGACCACATCTGGGCAGTCAACAACCACGGAGGTGGATGGGACAAGGATGAGAATGCCAGCTGTTTTTCTCCTATTGAGCACTTGTAAAAAAGTAGAAGAAATCAAAGGGAGCAGAATTACGGGATAGTAGAGCTGCATAGTGCCTTAACTGAATCTTGGTGTCATTTTACAGGATGGGAAACTGAGGCCTGGGTGACTTGGATAGCTTGCCCCATGTCCATGGTAAATGGCTGTAGGACTTATATTTTAACTCAGAGATCCTGACCCAGGCCAGCCCTGCTGCCTGAATGGTGAACTGGGAAGACTTTTTGGGCTTTCACACTGTATGAGAGCGGATCATCTTTCTTACCAAGGCCTGAGAGAGGTCATCTTCACTGGCACTTTGCTAAGACCGCACCCTTCTGTTTAGAAGCTTAATACTCCCTTGTAGATTTCAGAAGGCAACGCAGAGGTGAAGCATTTCTGCCGTGCTCCTCGGAGTCGAGAATGGCCCAACTCTGTCCACTGTTTTTGGTATAGATTGACACCCTTCATTGGACACGTTCCGACAACCACGGAGATACTTCTGAGAGGGCTGGCTGGCCAAAGGCATGGGGGCGGGAGGGCACAGAACCAGAATCAGGGGGCCTGGGCCTTGGTGCTCTGTCTGCGTGACCCCCGACTTGTCCTTTCCACTCTCCATTTTATTTGCCTCCAGGTGAGGCCTCGTACAGCCTGCCTCTCATCTCTTCTCTTGCCCTGATGGTCTGCTCATCTTTGGGTCTTTGGAATCCCCACCTTCGCTCATTTGCAGACATCCAGAGTTGGCCGGAATTTTTGAGTGATATCCCTGGAGCCTGACAGTGAAGGAGAAATGTCAGATGGCAAAGAAGCAATTAAGTTCCAAGACAGCGTCAATGATTTGTGTTTTAAACTTTCGATTTATCTACACCTCAGTTTGAGTCCATTTCCATGAACTGCAACGATTGCCTGATACAAAGCCACTGAAGAAAAGCCTCCCGGAGCCTGAGATGGAAACAGATGGCCAGTACCGGTGAGAACAGCCCCCATTCATTCCATCCAATTGTTCCCAACAAAGGCAAAAAGTAATTAAAAACACACTTAAGAATCTAGCTTTGTATTGATCAATGGCAGGGTAATGGGGAATGTCGAACTTTGAGAGTACCAGAGCTCAAGACGAACCAAATGATTTTTTTTTTCCTGATGGATTATTAGGAAAAGCACCGCTGTAATATAATTTTACGGACAGTTGGATCAATGATGTCAACTCTCACCCCAGGTTTTGAATGATGACTCAGATTTGGGAGTCTGGATTAATGTAAGGGGCAAACAGTCACATCTCCTTTAATGGATCACATGGAAACACCCAAAGTGACCCGAAGCAAACTATTTACCACACAATTCCTGAACACAAGAGCCATAGTCCCCCTTCCCTGACTTAGAATCTTGCTTTTCTTAAGTGTCAGTGCATCATCAGAAATTTATTTTATGCAACGAAAGGCAGCCTACTGAGGTCATCTGAGAAATGCTTTTCTGTTCAAGGAGTTGGCAGGGATGGAGAAATCTGGGTGAAACTGGAAACACCTTCACTCATCAGAATGCACCACACAGAGGAGGCGAGCCTGGAGGAATGTCTCTTTTTTCCCCTTTCTTTTCCATCCCCAGTGGCACATCCACCAGCCCCTGACTTGGACCCCTGCTGTGGCCCCCTCCGTCATCTCCTTGCCTGGGTTTTGCCCCTCCCAGCCTCCCTGACACAAGTGACAGAAAGCCTTCCTCCACGAGAGCCTGACCCCTTCACCTCTGCTTGTATCCCTTCAATGACCCTCAGCATCTAACACTCTCCTGGCTCCTGGCAGGGGCTCAAGATATATTTATCGATTGCATAAATAGATCCCCATTTTCTAAAGGACAAAGTGTGAGCACCTTAGCACAGATGGCCTGTGAGTTCTCCCAGCCACTGCCCTCTGCACTTTCTGGTTCCTCCCCACTGACTCTTCCTCTCCCCAGTGAGCCACACTCCCACCCACGTTCTGTGGTCCCAGCCCCGGACATCCTTCCTAGTCTCAGCAAGGGAAACATGAATCCCACTGAGCTCTGAGGACCCACTGGAAAGATTCCCGTGTATCATGTTAGGTTGCATCAGACTTACCGCGCCATGTCAATTCCCACCCCCACACCGAGTGTTCTGGGAATGTTTTGAGGCTGCTTCTGACAGTGTAAAGGAGTAACTGAATCTGCGTGCAACCTGATAACGGGTGTCCAGAGCCTTTGGCACGTGATTTGATATTCTGACAATGTAAGATCTGCTCCTGGGTTTACATACACAACCGTTTGCAGGCTTAAATGGAACTCAGTGCCTGACCCCACAACGCCCCAAACACACACCCTGCCTCTGTCTACTGGCTCCACCAGCTGTTGAAATCCCAGCCTGGAGCCTGGTGTAGTGGGGTCCAAACACACTCTCTGTTTCTCAGATGAGCAGGCTCCTCTCCATTCCTAGTGTCTGACCTCACCTGGCTCTTGTACCTTTTCTAGCAGAGAGGGAAAGGGGGAGGGAGGAGGTTGGAAAGGAGCAATACCTGTCTCTTGGGGTAACGACGTGTGTTTGTGTTAACCTGGTTTCTCTGGTGTTAATTCTGAATCAAAATCCAAATCTCTCATTAAGGCTGTTTCCTTGTCTTTGCCCCTGGAGGAAGGGGCAGGTGCTGTGTGAACTCAGTGTGCTGTGGTACTGCAGGTGGTGTGGGTGTTTCAGGTCTGCAGGGGCTCTGGACGGTATAGGTGATGCAGGTGACGCAGGAGATGCTTGAAGACAAATATTGTCTCCTCATGGGTTAGGGGACGTTTGCTGCTCCAACAGCAACTTTGGGCTGAGACTTCTCACCATGTTTTCCCCTAGTGTTGCCCCACCTGCTGGAGCACCCATAACTATTACCACCTTGACCTGTGGCCTTGGCAAGGACAGTTTAGGGGAGAAGCCCCGATCCGGCTTCACCGTGCCCAGACCGACTGAGGTCTGGCTATGACCCACATGAGATCCCAACTTGGGCACCCACGTGACAGCCTATGGGACCACCATGCCCTCACCTTGGCTGGTGACCCCCTGGCCAGCTCGTCTTCTCCTACAGCCAGGTCGTTTACTATCTGTGATACTGGGGAAGTTACTTACCCTGCCTGCATCCTAATTTCCTCAGCTCCAAAATCGGGACAGTGTGACCATCGGTCTTATAGGCAGAGCTGATAATTAAGGGAACTGGTGCCTAGAAAATTCTGAGAGCAGCATCAAACATATATCAAGTGGTCAGCCAGGACTGGTTCTTATTACAGCTTTCCTCCTGCTGTAATTCACAGTCTGCTCAAGACAATGCCCTCTGCCCACCTCCTGCCACTGGGGGAAGGGAAGGAAGTACGGTTAACCATACTTGTGCATGGAGTTATGAGTTGACTGCGTTTCCCCCAAATCCATATGTTGAAGTCCTAATTCCCTGTTCCTCAGAATGTAGCTTTCCTTGTAAATAGCGTTGTTTGAGATGTAATTACTTAAGATGGGATCATCTTGGGTCAGGTTGGCCTTAATCCAACATGATTGGTAAAGGGGAAAGGTGGACCGAGAGACCCCTGCACAGGGAGGCACTGTGGGAAAATGCAGGCAGGGGTTGGGGTGATGCCACGGAAGTCAAGGGTGCCAGCAATGGTCACAAGTCCTCCCGAGGCAGGAGAGGGCATGGATCACATTTCTCCTTCACAGCCTCAGAAGGAACCAGCCCTGCAGACACCTCAACCCCAGACTCCCCGCCTCCAGGCCCTGAGACAACACATTTCCGTTGTTTAAGAACCTCAGTCTGCTGTACTTTGTTATGGCAGCCCCGGCAAAATGACACACATGCACACACGCTCACCCTAACCCTAACACACACACACACACACACACACACACATACCCTAAAACACACACACACACACACACACACACACCCTAACCCTAACACACACACACACACACACACACTCACCCTAACCCTAACACACATACACACACCTTAACCCTAACACACACACACACCTTAACCCTAACACACACACACATACACACCTTAACCCTAACACACACACACACACACCTTAACCCTAACACACACACACACACACACACACATACCCTAACCCTAAAACACACACACACACACACACACACCCTAACCCTAACACACACACACACACCTTAACCCTAACACACACACACACCTTAACCCTAACACACACACACTCATACACATATACATATATATACTCTCACACATGCATATACACTTACACACACACACACACACTCTCATGCACACCCACACACAGACACACACGGTCATTCTGATTTCGTTGATGCCTGAAGTTGACACCTGAAACTAAATGTTGTTTTTCTTTCTTGTCATTCCCCAAACTTACCTTTCCGCATGCTGTAGCTGTGTGGGCATCACCTGCTCAGGTAGAGCCCCCTCTGCTTCTGCACCTGCTGAACTCCACCTCATCATTCTTTGGTTGTGTCCAATCAGTGCATATTTACTGTCTGTCCACTTGTGGTCAGCCAAGGACTGAGGGCCAGGGAGTCAACACAAAGGCAGCCCCTGCTGGCCAGTGGCTCCAGGGCACCTGCACGCTGGACTCCAGATCTCCATGGAACGCCTCCCCACTCAGCACCCAGGGCACCTCCATCCCAGCTCTTACTAGGGTCTCCTTGAGCCCATCCCATGGTCATTTCTCCCACTGTACCACCATTCTTAGGACAGCAGCCTTTGTGTCACTCAGACTACTGCCCCCTCCACTGTCCCTGATGGAGGACTGCAATAGAGAAGGGGTTCAAAACATGTGCAGTCTCTGGACCAAAGTTTCTGCTGGACATCTCACATCTTGATTAATGAACACTCTGCTTTGAAACATACCCTGAAGAGCTGCTCTCATCAAAATGATCGGCAGTTATAGGCACTCAATGGATATTTGCTACGTTTAATGGAATTGAATTTCCGAAGAGCTGAATATTTCCTCTGTGAAATACCCAATACGTCCTGACTGTGCCCAGTGATAACACGGCATCCAGCTCTTTGAGTTGGTGGCCAAAGACAGATGCAGTTTCTTAATGAACAAAGTCAAACTGGGAAAGAGCCTTTCCTGAGAAGCAATGAGGACATTTTCATTAGAAAAACACCTTGGAAAAGGATCTTGCTTAATGTCAAGAATGAAATCAGCTGTGTCTTCAACCACCCCGAAAATGTACCCCTGGAGGTGCCTCGTGTCAGTGGCAAGATCACAGTGGTCCCTCCACTCTTCTTGGCAAAGCCAGGAGGCACCGAGATTAGGGAAGTGATGCCCCTGACCGTTAGGCACAAGCCCCGAGATTAAACGAGAGTCCATGGCAAAATGTTGGCCTCTGTTTCTCTGAAAGTGCCTCTTCCTGGGCGAGAACTCATGGTGGACGGGGGCACCTCGAACGGTGGTGCCAGGAGTGAAACAATCCTGTCTCTTTGCCAAGCTCACCTCTGCCCCAGTCTTGGTATAAACATCCCTCTTGCAGGTGATGGTTTCAATAAGTAAACAGTAGAGCAAGGCAACTTGTGGGTCCACATAGATTCCCACTGACTGGACGTCTCCTGTGTAAGAGTTGGGTTTCTAGATAAAATATAGGATACCCGGTTAAATTTGAACTTCAAAAGCAGTAGATACTTTTCTGGCATAAGTATAGCCCAAATACTGTCTTTTTATTTTGCTAACTCTGGTAACCCTAATAGGCATAATGTACTCTATTGATTACAACATTTGCCCAATCGCTCTGGGTAAATGATTAGACAGTTATTGAGTCCTTTTCTATGCATTGGACTGGCCTGTCTCCACCAGCCTTTTCAACTTGCAAAAGTGACAGAATTTCTCTAAGCCACCCACAGTGCTATTGTGAGAATTAGTGGGGGTAGGAGGTTTAAAATGCCTACGTAACATGCTAGTTTATGCATGTTTCCCGCGTTCACCCATCCTTCCTTCCCTCTTTCCCTCCCTCCATCGCTTCCTTCCTTCCTTCCATCCTTCCAGCCAGTTATCCATCCTTTATTCATTCTTGGCTACCAACTAAGTGATAGGCACTGTTGCAGTGCTGGAAAGATTTACGTCCTTGTTGTGGGAAAGGCCTATAATAACTCTGTAACAACTCAGAACAAATAATGAAAAATAACTGTCACACTGCTGCTGGTGGCCTACCCATTCTCTTTATTGGCTGATGACGATCCCAGGTGTCCCTTCTAAAGGATTTCCTTCCCAACAGGAGAACAGGTATAGCCTCACCTATCCGTCCCTGGTTCCTTCACGCAGGCCTCTGCCACAGCCTGGTGGACACAGAATACAAGACGCCAGGATCCTGACCTCAAGGAGGGGCAGATTCTGAAGTTCAGCTGCTCTCCAGAGCGGCGTTCTTGGTCAGCTCTCTGCCGGAGCTTCATCCTGTGTGCCTCCAGCCCCGTCCCTGTTTCCCCAGCTCCATCCCTGCATTCTCTAAGCCCCATCCTGGCCCCCTGAGCCCCTCAACAAACCCTTGAAGGAGAAACAGCAGGCTCTGCTTCTGGGGAACAGCATCTAAGCCCACTTTCCACTTTCTAGATTTTCAAAGTATCATGATTTCGTTTGTCCCGTTTGCATTCAAGAATTAGGCAAGAGAGCTCCATTGTGCTCCAATTTTACAAATAAGAAAACTGGACTCAAAGAGTTTGTACAAAGGCCACCACAGGCCAACTGAAGCCAGACCCAGAGTCTGAGCCTCTGGCTCCAGGACGATGTTTCTACACCAGTGAAAAATTCTCAACTGCGGGCAGTGTGACCGCAAAGACTTCCTCAGCCCCACCAGGAACTTAATCCAAGAATCCATTTAATTTGCAGCCAATGTCTCGTCCTTCTCCAAAGAATGTTTTACCACCTGCCACCCAGCCCTGGGTGGCTTCAGAGCTAGACAATAGGCCCTCGGTGACAAGAGCCACTGAAATACAAGGCTTTATTCTGCTACTGTGTTTGAGACATAAATTGTTCTTATCTCAAACCATTCTCTAAACGGTTAAGACAAAATCTGCATTTGTCTGTGGGACAAAAGGGTAAGAGCTCAGAGCTGAGTGTGGAGAGAGGAAGAATGTCATTACGACCAGCAGTCTGAGAGGAGAATCAGGGGTGCATCACCGCCACTGCAGGGGAATGAGAGTGGGCTGTCGCACGTTCTCCCCTCTGTCTGGGCGCAAGGTTTGATGACTCAGCACCAGAGTCCAGCTGGTGAAGCAGTGTGGGCATTCCATGGGGCAGAGCTGGGGTATGTGCGGCCGAGTCGCTGCTTAGCTCGCGTCCCCCGTCAGTGCTCAGCTGGGGGCCCTGGGCAGTGCTCACCGGGGGACCCTGGGCAGGACACTTCACCATCCCACCCCCTCCTGTTTCCTCCTTTAAATGTGCTTTCCATATGTGACTAGTTAAATTTCTATTAATTGTATTAAATACAACCTAGCTCCACAGCATCTCTAGCTACATTTCAAGAGTTCATTAGCCACATGTGGCCAATATCGAATGAAAAATAAATCCAGATTTCGTAAGGAGATGCTTTATTCCTAAAGATTATTGCTGGTAAGGGGGTGGGGGTAGGACTCTATCACAGAAGGGGGAACACCCTGATGGTCTGCAAGAGGGTTAGTCTTTTATTGAAGGGCACAGACAAGTCTAGAAAGAGCTGGTGTGTGAAGTGGGGTGAAAGGGTGGCATGACGGGGCCATAGAGCAGAGAAGATTTTGTCAAGAGGCCAACCAGGTCCCAAGAGGGAGCGAACGCCAGCTGAGCTGAGTGTGGGCTAGAGTTCAGGGCCTGGGAGCAGAAAGTCTTAATCAACGTTTGGTTAAAAAGTCTCTTGGATCAGTGGGGACTAGGCCGTCAGCTAATCATTTATGAGGCACAGAATCAGCCTTGGAGGGTCCATGTCTGGCCTTGTCCCGGGGGAACTGCAGGGCATCCATGAGTCTTGTCTGAGTCATATGGGGAAAGGGACTTTTTGCAGGAAGCTGTTTCCCAGAACACAAAGGTGGAGGGATTTCTTAACCTTCTCTGTTTCCCAGGAGCACAGGGTTTAGGAGAAGCTCGGTGTTGCCACTGGCATCCGCCATGTTGGACTGCGTGGATTGGAAACCGTTCCCATTGCTGAAGACATTCATTTGGGCAGTGCTGTTCTGTAACTGATAACAAGAATTTCCCCATTCAGATTCGTTGTGAGACGGGTCACCAGGGGGCTTCCTAGCCCCGAGCAGACTCCCAAGAGCCCATGGGCCCTCTTTTCCTGTCTCACCAGCTGCTGGTGGCAATGTAGCTCTTCCAGTGAGTGTCAAGTTTCCTGAGATCCTGCCACGGCACCAGATTCCACTGCAGAACAGCCTCCCCAGGTGGGCCTTCCTCCCTTGTCACTTATTGGGAAAGATCAGCTTCATAAACCTACAGGCGTCCTAGATTGATCCTTTGGCTCCCAGTCGATCTGTTGCACAGTGCGTGGATTCCTGTACTCTGAGACCACTGTCTCCCCTCCCAGCCTCTGCAGGTCCGTGCTCTGTGCAAACCTCAACCACCATCCGGGACTGAATCCTTGGACTGAGACCCCCATCTCCCACTGCAGGTGGCAGGGAGGACTTCCCTGGACACTGTGTGAAGCCCCTTAACCAGACTTTAGCCCGGCTTCCACTTGCACTAGGCTGTGTCCCCAGAGATACCCCCAGCCTCCGTGCTGAGTCTTTGCTCAAGAAAACAGTGTGGCCAAACCACAGGCTGTGCACTGTCCCCACCCCACTGCCCAGCCAGCCTCAGGAATTCTCCACTTAGCCCCTTCTGTGACTTCCCACTCTCTGCACACAGCCCCCATCCTTTTTTGTTCCCCCTTTTCACGTTCTCACGATACCATTTCAGTCCCTCTCTGTTCTCCCTTTACAAAGCCCGGTCACCTCTGTCTTGGAGTCCAGTGCAGTTGACACTAGAGTCTCTTTCCTACTGCAGGAGTCTCAATAAAATCTGTCCTGCTTCCTTTCACAAGTGTCCACAGCTACTTTGTGCAGGGCACAAGCCTCCCACAGCCCCTCTTTCCGGACAGCCCCTCCCTCCGGACAGCCCACCCCAGGTTGCCATGGCACCGCCTCGCCCCAGCACCACTGACATGAAGGATGATGCCACTCTGAAGCTCAGCCTTTCCTCCAGGCTTCAACGCAGGGACAGCGTGTGCTGGAGCTCCAGAAACAGCACTGAAAGGTTTCAGCTGAGGGACTGTGAGGCCACTGCTCCAACGTGGACCCCATACATTCAGAGTCTTTCTGCCCTGGCTCCAGGTGCTCTTAGGATGAGGGGGGCCCTGGGTGGGGTCTGCTCTTGTGGGATGCAGATTTTCCGAAGCAATAGTCCCAACGTGATGCTGAGTCTGTCTTGTGCTGTTTGTTTAGTTAGTTAGTTAGCCAGTTAACTTAGTGATGGGTGGAGCTGTCTCCTGAATCATGCAGGGGGGACGCTCCCACAAGGCCACACCTGTCTTGGATGTTGTCTTCCCTGCCCCCACCAAGGAAACCTTGCACTGGAGCTTCTACCACGGGGTGGCCTCCGGGACCTAACTGCCAACCAACAAGGCTCCTTATGGAATAGCACCGACCCTGCTCTGGAAGTCAGAGCGTGAGTGTGTTACATAAGTCACCTGCTTCTGCTTGTGCATCGGTATCTGGGTGTACCTGCCTCTGCTTTCCAGGGCTTCCTAATGCAGTGTTGGAGACAGATGTCAGACAGTTGTGATCTTTTCATTGTTTCCCTAATTTCACCTCAGAAAATGACTGATGGGAAGAAAGACGCAGAGCAGAGACTAATTTATAGCTAATTCTTCCAAACAGTCATGGTTGGCTAAGCCAAATGTGGTAGATGCTTTTCATTTAATTTCCAAATTTGCAATTAAGCAAGGAGCAGCAGTCGGTGGGTTCTCTCTCCACATGTCTGCAGGACGACTTGGCAGAGCACAGGGCAGTGGAGTTAGAAAACCCAGGACACTTGGGTGCTGTTGTGGTTCTGGGGATGGGAGACATAAGGCTCTGGACAGAAGGAAGCATTCTCCAGGGTCATCTCACACACTGACGGTCACTGGGCTGCCTGTTTAGTGGGACCTACTGAAGGTCAAACCCCTGTCCTCCTGGTGGACATTCCAACAGACCAGGTAGATGATAAAACAAACAAACGAATGTGATTTTATCGCTCTTTAATTATTTTAAAGAAAATGAATAAGGTGCTGTTAGAGTGACAGGTGGCAGTTAAGGAGAGATGGCCATGGTTCAGAGAAGTCCTCTCTGGGAAGATGACCTTAGTGCTGATCTCCAGGGGGTCTGCGATGGTTAGTTTTTTGTATCAGCTTGGCTGAGCTATGGTACCCGGTTTTTCAATATAATCCTAGTCTAGCTGTCGCTGTGAAGGTGTCTTGTAGATGTGGTTAACACCTATCATCTCAGTTCATTCTAAGTAAAGCAGATGACACTTGATGATGTGGGTGGGTCATCCAATCAGTTGGAGGCTCTCAGCACATAAACTGAGGTCTCCCTGAAGAAGAAGAACTTATACCTCAAGAATGCATCATCAGCTTTTCCTGAGAGCTCCAGCCTGCCGGTCTGTCTTACAGGTGTTGGACTTGCCACCCCTCACAATCCTGCAAGCCAATTCTTTGCAAAAATCTCATTAACTTATTTTTATTTGTACTTCTATTAACTCTATTTTATTTTTATTTTGTTGTATAATAAACACACACACAAAATCTTACTTGTTCTAGTTCTCTTTTGAACCACGCATGCTCCTAATACAAGGTCTGACACTGCGTGCCCTCCCTCTCAGTTTACCTTAGGCACAGTTTCAGTGGAACTCATTTACAAGTAGCTTCAGCTTCTCAGATGTGCTGAAAACATCCAAATTTCTACCTAACCCTGACCCTCTCTCCTGTCTGCAGAGTCAAAAAATTCAACAGCCAGCTGGACATGGAGGCTTGGATGGTACCAGATATCTCAGCCTCATCATGTCCAACATGAAACAAGCTAACACGCCCTCACAGTTTCTCCCATATTCCTTTTTAAACAACACTTCACTAGTCTTTAATTATAATGTAAAATAGACCAACAGGAGAGTGCATAAGTCATAAGTGCACTCTGTGTAGAGTTTAATGAATTTTCACCAAGCAAACACATCCATAAAATCACCACCCTCGTCAACTTTCACATCACCAGGACCCCAGACATCCCCCGTGCCCTTTTCTAGCTGGGACCACCTTCCTCTTTGCAAAGTTAACCACATTCTGACTACTAATACCTAGGTTGGTTTTACCTGTTTTGAATTTCACAGAAATGCAATCATAGAGTATATATTCTTTTGTGTCTACTTCTTTCACTCAATATTATGTCTGTGGGATTCTTCCATGTAGTTTTGTTGATTAATAATTTATTCATCTTTATTCGTGTAGAGTCCTCCACTGTGTAATTATACCACAATTTACTTAATCATTCTACTGTGAATGGATATGGGGGCTGTTTCCAGTTAGAGACTATCTTAAGTGATGCAGCATGATGATTCTACACATGCCTTTGGTGTACATACATATGTGGCTCTGTAGGGTATATATGTATGAGTGAAGTTGCTGGACTCCGCATTTTGTGTATGTTTATCTTTTGCAGATACTGTCCAACAGTTTCCCAAAACTAGCTGTAAAACGTAAAGCTCTCACAGAGTTGGAGTGTTCTAGTTGCTCCACTAGAACACTAGAACACTCCTTGCCAACACTTGGAGTTGCCCGTTTCAATTTTACCTTCAGAGTATATGTCATGGTATCGTATTGTGATTTTCATTTGCATTTTCTTGGTTAGTAATGAGGGTGAACACTGTTTCCCATATTTTTGGCCTTTGGGACGTCTTCTTTTGTGAAGTGACTGTTTGGGTCTCTTGCCAATATTTTATTGAGTATTTTCGGTTGTTTTTTCCTTGTTGATCTTGAAGTCCTTTATTATAGGTGCTGTGAATATCTTCTCTCATTCAATGGTTTGTGAATTTCCTCTTTTTGGTATCTTTTGATGAACACAATTTCCTAATTTTAGTGTAGAATTTTATCATGTCTTTTCTATACAGTGAGTGCATTTTGTGTCCTGCTTAAGAAATCTTTGCCAACTAAAGATCACTCAAGTATTCTCCTAAGGTGTCCTTCTTTCACATTCAGATTTATATCTCTGGAAATGAATTTTGTGTGAGATGCGAATAGGACAAGATTTATTTTTTCCATCTGCATCTCCAATTGACTCAGCATCATTTACTGAAAAAACATTCCTCCACTGCTCTGAAGCACTGTTATTATAAATCATTTGTCTATAAAGTTTACATCTGCCTCTGGACTATATTCCCTTCCACTGGTCTCCTTGTCTGTCCTTGCATTACAACACTGTCTTAATCACTGCAGCTTTACAATAGATCTTGATACAATAGATCTGCTAGCGTGATTCCTCCAACTGCATTCTTCTTTAAGATTGTCTTAGCTGTTCTTGGTCCTTTGCATTTTCATATAAATTTTAGAATCGGTTTAGGAAGATTTTTAGAATAACTCTATTTCAAAAAAGAAATGCTGGCCAAGATTTTGTGTAGGATTACATTAAACCTATAGATCATTTTGGAAATAATTGATATTTAAGTATTATATATTTCAATCCATTATTTTTTTTAATTTCTCCAAAGAATATTTTGTAGTTTTCTGTGTAGAGATCTTTGCACATATTTTGTTATTCCTAAGAATTTAGATTTTTCAAGTCATGGTTAATGGTGTCCTTTTAAATTCTATTTTATATTGTATTTGTTTTTGGTATACAGAAATAATATTGAGCTGTGTATAATGACCTTGTCCCCAGAGATCTTGTTAAATTTACTTATTAATTATCCTGGTTTATCTATAAATACCTTAGAATTCTCTACGTAAAAATCTTATCATTTGATAATAATGGTTTTCTTACTTTTACCCAGTATTAAAACTGTAATTTCTTTTTCCTGCCTTATTTCACTGGCTAGATCTTCCAGTACATTTCTGAATAGAAGTGATGGTAGCTTGTCTTGTTCCCAATATGTATCAGGTAACACACCATCAATGTTTTCTCATTAACTATAATGCTCATTGTGGTTATATCTTAGTTTTTTTTTGTTGTTGTTGTTGTTTTTTTACCATGAATCAGTGTTGAATTTCTTCAAATTTTCTTGTGTGTATATCTATTGAGATGATCATACAATTTCTCTTCTTTTTTGGTTATAATGGTGATTTAAAATGACTGATTTTCAAATGTTCCCTTTGTATTCCTGCACAGTGGCACTCCTGCAATAAACTCAGTTTGATTGTAATCTATTGTTTATTTCTATACGTCATGGACTTGATTTTCTAATACCTACTTTGGGAATTTTTGCATCTGCATTTATTAGAGACATTAGTCTTTGTATTGGTTTCCTATTGTCACTGTAAAAAATTTCCACAAACTTATTGCTTTAAAAAACACGAATTTATCGCCTTTCAGTTCTTCAGACCAGAAGTTTAAAATCAAGATGTCAGCAGTGCTGCTTCCTTCTTGTTGCTTCAGAAGAGAATCTACTTCCTTTCTTTTCTTTTAGCTTCTAGAGGCCGCCTGCTCTCTTTGCTTCATAGCCCTTTCTTCTCATTGTTTCAGTTTCTTGTTTTAGTCCTCACAACTCCTTCTACTGACTCTGATATTCCTGCCTTCCCCTAGTAAGGGCACTTGTGATTACATTAAGCTCAGCAGGCTAATCCAGGATAATTTTCACATCTCAGACGCTTGACTGAATCACCTCTGCAAAGTCCCTTTTACCATAAGATATTCACAGGTCCAGGGATTAAGATGTGGACATTTTTGGTGGTGGAGTGGGATATGATTCAGCATACCACAGTCCCTAAACAATATTTATTTGTAAAGTACACATAAGGTCTTATTATCAAGATGTTCTGATCTCATCAAGACAACTGAGAAATGTTTACTCTCTTTCTATTCTCTGGAAGAGTATTTTGTAGTTAAGAGTTTTGTATATTTTGTTGTTCTGTAAATGTTTAGAAGAATGTAAAGGCACATAGACTCAGAAGATATCTGGGGGGTAATGGAGAAATTTTAATTATAGATTTAATTATTACTTTAATAAATAGGCACATTTTTAGATTTTTCTATGTCCTCTTGAATGAGTTTTAGTCAATTGTGGTTTTCATATTTTAAGTTTTGCCTTCTTTCTCTCTCATTCTCTCTCTCTCTCCCTTTCTCTTTTTCTTAACCTTATTCAGTACTGTCAGATATTTATCTAATGTATTATTCTTTCTGATGAAACCAATATTTGCTGTTGTTAATTTATTTCATTATAATACTTTGCTTTTTCCTTTAATTTCTAACTTTAGCTTCATTTTGTACTTAACTATCATTTTAAATTTAATTTACTATTCTTTTGCCAGCTACCTGAAAATGATATTTAGATTGGTTTTGAGCCTTTAATCTTTTTTATTATTAAGTCCATACACTTCCTTCGAAACACAGCTATATCTCATGTATTTTTCACTGTAGTTTTATAACCATACATGACAAAATATTTCTGTTTCCTTTGTGAATTGTTTTCTTTGAGCCATGTTTTATTTAGAAATGTATTACTAGTTTTTCAGATATTTGAAAACATCAACTCTACTATGGTCAGAGAGTATGCCATGTATAACTTCAATCATTTCTTGAGACTTGCTTTATGGTTCAACATAAGGGTAAGTTTGGTAAATTACCCATATGCACATAAAAAATGAGTAATCTATATTTGATGGATGCAGTGGCCTACATTTTTAATTATGTTAAATTTGTTAATCATGTTGTCAACATTTTCTATATGATAAATGATCATTTTGTTTGCTTTTGCTTTTAGTTATGAAATGAGATATGTTGGAATCTCCCATTATGATTGTTTCTTTGTCAGTTTATGCTCTTTGTTCTATCAGTTTTGGTTATGCATACATACAGGCTATGTTCACGGGTGATAGTATTTGTAGAATTGTTTTATTTCCCCAGAGGAGTGACCCTTTAATTGCTATGAAATATTTCTTTTTTAACTAGAAATTTTTTCTGCCTTAACATCACTTTGTCTGATATTTGATAGTGACATCACTTTGTCATTACTATGATGAACATTGTTACTGTTGTTATCAGCTAAGTTTTGCTTGGTTTATCTTTTTCCATCTTTTAATATCAGCCCCTCTGTATCTTTAGTTTTAAGATGTGACTCATATAAAGTATATAGTGTATTTTTTCCTTTACTATGAAAATCTTTGTAAATTAATCAGTGTTCTTAGTCTGTCTATATGTAATGTAAACACTGATACTTTTGGATCAAAATTTCCTGCCTTAATATTTCTACATATCATATCTGATCTATTTCTATTCTTTCTTTTCTTAACATTTTTTAGTTGATTCCAGTATTTTTATTGTTCTTTTTTCCCATTATCCTAACTCATTATTTATGTCTCCTTTTACTATTTATTTAACTTGTGTGGAGTAGTACTTCCATCTTTGACTTGTCAACTTCTAGAATATTCATCTCTACTTGAACATAAAAACAGTGTAATACTTTAATCCCCTTCCTTACTTTTCCACCATTATTGCCTTATATTTTAATTGTATATATTTAAAACCCTTATAATTGTTACTATATGCAATTATAATTACAATTATTACTACATATGTAATTATACATATTTACATATAAACATATGTAATTATATGGTTAAAATCACAATTATATATACAGTGTACATATATGTTTTCTTCCTTCATTTATATGCTTTTACTGGGAGTCATTTCTTTTTACCTGAACAACTTCCATAGTTTCCATAGTGAAAGTTGTACTAGAGTCTAATTATTTCAGTAGTTGTCTAATTATGTCTTCATTTTATCTTTAGTTTTGATATTCTTTCAGCATATAGAATTCTGGGTTTTCTTTCATCCCTATGAGATACCACTGTCTTTTGGATTCTAACATTTTTCTTGGGCCCTCTTTCTTATTATTGGTTTTTTTAAGGTAGAGTAATTTATTTTCTCTGATTACTTTTAAGGTTTTTCTCTTTGCCTTTGTTTTTTACAAGTTTGACTTAAATAAGTGTGTGTATGCATGTATGTTTGATTTTTTGGTCAATTTGGGGAAAATATTAGATGAATGTTACTCTGTTCTATTTTTTCTTTTTTCTTTGTTTGATTCTGATTACGTACATACTGGACTTTTTATCATGTCTTGTATGTCTCCTTATGCCCTTTTAAAATACTTTCCATCCTTTTCTGTCTGTTGCTTTAGTCCAGATATTTTCTGATAAACTGTCATTTCAGTTAGTCATCCTCTTTACTTATAATATTTATGAATTTGGTTATCCAGACACGCATTTATGATCACATATAAAATGTCTAGTAAATTAGAAATACTGCTTTTAATCATTCTCAACCTCACAAAATGATTTTATTTAAACTCATGTTCCCCTGGCATCACTCTTTGTCACAACTCAAGTAACAGTTGAGTCATGTAAGATAGTCCTCCAAAGGACTCTGCCTTCATTTCCAGCTAAATTGTTTTTTCTTGAATTGTATAATATACTATTAATGAAGATTTACCCTAAACTTTATATACACACTTGCATAATATTTAGTATAGTTGATTGTTGATTCAACATCTAAATGTATGTTTATGATTGCTACAAAAGAACTCCATGATAGTTGTTTTTTGTTATTGCTTTTTCTTTTTATAACTGAGATATAATTTGCATACTATAAAATTCACTATTTTAAAACACAAAATTCAGTGGTTTTAGTATATCCTCAGCATTGTGTAACCATTACTAATATCTAATTCCAAAACATTTTTCATCACCCCCAAAGAAACTTCATACACATAACAGTCACTCCTCACAACCCACCCTTCACTCCCAGACTTTAATAACCACTCATCCACTTTATGTTTCTGTGAATTTGCCTATTCTGGACATTTTATACAAAAAAATTATATGATACATGATCTTTTGTAACTAGGTTCTTTCACACAGCATAATGTTTTCACAGTCCATCTATATTGTTGTAAGTGTCAGTACTTCATTACTTTTTGTGGCTGAATATTCCATGTCTTATGGATATCTAACATTTTGTTAATCCACTCATCTATTGATGGACTTTGGGGATTTTTTCACTTTGGGCTATTGTAAACAGTGCTAGTAGGAATGTTTGTATACAAGTTCTTGTTTGAACACTTGTTATAAATTCTCTTGGGTATATACCTAGGAGTGGAATTGCTGGGCCATATGGCATCTCTGTGTTTAACTCTGAGGAACTGCAAAACTCCTTTCCACAGTAGCTGCACCATTTTACATTCCCACTAGCAACGTACCAGTGTTCTAATTTCTCCACTTACTGGCAAACTTATTTCCCATATTTTGGTTATAGCTATCCTGGGGAGTGTGATGAAGTATGTCACTGTGGTCCCTAATGTCTAATGATGTTGAAAATCTTCTTATGTGCCTTTTGGCCATTTGTGTATGTTCTTTGGAGAAATGTCTATTCAAGTTCTTGCCCATTTTTGAACTGGGTTATTTATCTTTTTGTTGTTGAGCTGTAGGAGTTCTTTATATATGCTGGATACTAAAGTGTCATAAGATCTATGATTTGCAAATGTTGATATTTTCTCCCATTTTGGGGCTGCTCTCTTGACTCTCTTGATAGTGTCCTTTGATGCACAAAAGTTTTTAATTTCAGTGAAGTCCAGTTTATCTAATATTTCTTTTTTTGGTGACATGTCTAGGAAATCATTGCCTAGTCCAACATCCTGAAGGTTTACACCTATGTTTTCCTTTAAGAAATTTATACTTTGAGCTCTTACATTTAAGTCTATTGTTCATTTTGAGTTAATTTTTATAAATTGTTTGTGGAGGGGCCCAAATTCATTTTTGGCATATGGATATTCAACTCTCCTGGTGCCATTTGTTGAAAAGACTATTCGTTCCCTATTGAATGGTCCTAGAAAATCCCTTGCAGAAAATCAGTTGACTCTCAAGTTCACCCAACATATCCCCATGTCTATGCTTATGCCAGCATCACACTGCCTTTATTACTGCTTTGTGGTTGGTTTTGAAATTGGGAAATGCAAATCTTCCAATTTTGTTCTTCTTTTACAAGATTGTTTTGGCTATTCTAGTTCCCTTGCAATTTCATGTGAAGTTTAGAATTGGCTTGTCCATTTTTATATTTTACAAAGTCAGTTCAAAATTTTATAGGAATCGTGTTGAATATGTTAAACGATTTGGAGAATGTTGTCTTCTTAATAATATTAAGTCTTTTAATTCGTTAACATAGGACATTTTTCCATTTGTTTATGTCTTCTTTACTTTTTTCAACAATGTTTTGTAGTTTTCAGTGTACAAGTCTTGCATTTATTTTATGGAATATATTCTTAAGTATTTTGTTCTTTTTGATAGTATTGTAAATAGAATTGTTCCCTTAATTATATTTTTGGATTGTTCTTTGACAGTATATAGGAACACAACTGATTTTTTGTGTGTGTATGTGTGGTACGCGGGCCTCTCACTGTTGTGGCCTCTCCCGTTGTGGAGCACAGGCTCCGGATGTGCAGGCTCAGCGGCCATGGCTCACAGGCCCAGCCGCTCCGCGGCATGTGGACTCTTCCTGGACCGGGGCATGAACCCGTGCCCCCTGCATCGGCAGGCGGACTCTCAACCACTGCACCACCAGGGAAGCCCACAACTGATTTTTGTATATTGATCTTGTATCCTGAAACTTGATGAACTCATATATTAGCTCTAATAGTTTTTTGGGGGAGGTGAATTCTTAGGGTGTTTTCATAAATAAGATTATGCCATCTGCATCTAGAGATAGTTTCCCTTCTTTTCCAATCTAGAAAACTTTTATCCCTGAGTTTAGTAAGTTGGGTCTTCTATTTCTTTTAATTGGTCAGTCTAGGTAAATGTTTGTCAATTTTATGATTAAAAAGAAAAGCTTTTTATTTTATTGATTTTCTAGTCTCTATTTTGTTTATATATAATTTCATCTCTGTTATTTCTTTATTTTATCTTGTTTTGAGTTTAAATTGCCTTTCTGTTTCTAGTTTCTTAAGGTGGAAGTTTAGGTAATTGATTTGAGATCTTTCTTCTTTCATTAGTGTAAGCATTTACAGTTGTAAATTGGCTTCAGAGCACTGCTTTCACTGCATCTCTAAATTTTGGTAGGTTGTGTTCCAATCCAGGTCAAGGTTTTTTCTAATTTTCCTTGCTATTTCTTCTTTGATCCACTGGTTAATTAGGAGTGAGTTGTTTGATTTCCACAGATTTATCAGTTTCCCGAATTTCTTCATTTTGTTGATTTCTAATTTCATTCCATTGTTGTCAGGGAACATGCTTTGTGTGCTTTCAATACTTTTAAATTTATTGAGAATTTTACGGCCTACCATATGGTCTATCTTGGAGAACACTTCACATACACATTTGATGTTATTGCCAATGTAATTGTGTGTCTACTGTTGCTGGGTAGAGTGGTCTACAAACATCTCTTAGGTCTAGTTGGTTTATTCTATTTTCTTGCTCATCTTCTCTCTAGTTGTTCTGTTTATTATTGAAAACGGGATATTGACATCTCCAGCTATTGCTATTGAATTGCCTATTTCTCCTTTCAATTTTGTCAGTTTTTCCTTCTCTTTCATTAACTGCATGTGTGTTTATCATTGCTATGTCTACCTGATTATTGTACTAATTCTCCCTCAAACTTTATTTTCCTTAAAACCCCATCTATTGAGATCTTGATTTCTACTACTGCTGTCATTTAAATTATTTCATTTAAAAAATATATTTGTTTTCTTATAAAATTTTCCATTTTATCTTCTATATTTTTAAATTTTAGTAATTTTAAAGTTTATATAAAATAGCTTCTATATAGACATCTTGGGGTTCTATGTCTAATATTTGTTTTTTCTCTCTTCTCTGTTTCCTTGGTTTTGTACTGCAGGCTGATATGCCTGATAATTATTGTTGTTGGATGTCAGAAATTGTATATAAAAATTGTATAGATGATTTAACGTTACCACTTTCCCTCACAAAGCAGTTACCGCTGCTTCTGGCAAGCTTTTTCGCTGGGGCCAGTTCCAAGCTATGAATTCGTTTATTTGGAGCTGAGTTTCAATGTTTGCAAATTCTGGCCTAGTTTTGGCTTGCTTTTTACTCTTCTGTAGCCCCTCCAGAAATCCTAAATTAAAATTTGGATTATTTTATAGGGCTTTTCCTTTGAAAGGTTTAAAAAAACATTTATATCTCCTGGCCACAGAAAAGTACCAAAAGCTCTGTTCAACTTCTTAGTCCCAGTTTCCTCTTAAAAATCCAACACACAGGCAAAGCCAAGAGCGGCTGAGGCCAGCCCAGATCAACCAAACGGCCCTCCCTCCAACACATCCTTCACCTGCCAAACTCTGAGTAAAAAACCAAATAGCTTCTGGGGTAGTGTGTTATGCAGAATGTGGGATTAACTGCCTGAGATACTCCTTTTCTCCATAAAGAGTTCTTATTATCTCTGCAACACTGGGCTTGCAAACACCTCTCGGATGAAGCTTCTGCCTTGAGGTAATGGGCTTGTACAGCCGGAAGCAGATGATTCAACCATCCCGACCATTTTCTGGCTGGTGAACTCCTAAACATGTTGCAAGATTCAGCTCCAGAAAAGCTCATCTGAATTCCTTCACCCACCTTCTAACCCCTAACCCCTCAAAACCTTAATGCTCAAATCTGTTAGGGCAACGTTCTCATTATAACCCTCCAGTCACTTGGCATGTGCTGCCCCGGATGGCCCCTGCACGTTGAATATGCAAGTTGGCAACCAGTTATCTTTGGATCCTCAGGGCAGTGTCTGGCGTTTGTTATTGGCTTAATTGGTGCTCATACAATGATGGGTAACAGTGACAGTGTCTGGAAGCTGTGTGATATTTCGTGGTATACAAAATATCAATACTTTTACAACATTATTGTTTTTTGTTTTTGAGTCTCACATTGAGGACTGACTTTCTTACGTAAGGTAGACACTATCTTTGGGACAAGCTTTTTGACTACTTCGTATATGAAGAAATTAGACCTCAGTGAGGTTAAGTAACTGGCCTGAGATTACAAGGCTTTTAGTAGAACAACGGGGATTAGAATGCATACTCTTTTCATTTTGCCATATGGCATCTCCATACGAGCTGGCTTTCAGGCACCCACTGATGGGAATTTAAACAGAGGCCTTTGGCAGCAAGTTTGGCTTCACAGTGTTGGCAGCCCCTTCCATTTCCACGTTCAGCACATGGAACCACAAACTCCCTAGAAATTCAGGACTTGTCCACTGGATACCTGGGCCGACACACACTAATCCTTGTGCTCACTAACCATGAGCTTTCACAAAGTAAATCGAAGTTGCAAGCTGTTCTGTGCTTTCATCTGAGAGGAAGGCTTTTGTTTGTGAAGAATTATACCAGGAGGTCACTGGCAGCTTTTGTCAGACGACATGGAAACATCTGTTCCAGTCAAAGTCTCCTCACTGGCTCATTTGCAGGGAACAAGAATCTCCTCTGGCGGTGAAAGCAGACCTGGTGAGGTGGCCTTAGCTGGAATTTGGTTGTTTTCTGGGTTACCCCCCCCAACCCCCCATTAAGCCCTGCGGGCCTAAGACTACAGGTGACTGATGATCTAGTCGTACTTCAGCATGGCTGGGAGGGCAGGGGCCTCGCCAAGCCCAGGGAGGAATGTCCCAAGGTACCCTCACCTGACAAGGGACAAGTGAGCATCTTGGGTTGAGGTCAGGGGGCGGCGTCTGAGGATGACTCGCTCACCCTGCCAATCCTGAGATGTGTATTATAGTAGGAAGGAGCTAGAACACAGAAAACAAAAAAGTTTTTGGTGACTGTATGAGTCTTACTGAAAATGTTCCTCTTTGGAGCAGGTACGAGGGAGTGGACTGGCCATTCCTCCATGTGATTTGTGGTGTTGTGAGGACTCAAGCTGCTGCTGGTTGTGTGGGGCTCCATCTACACTGATGTAACACTTAAGGACTCTGCTGTTGGGATGCACTTTATGACTACTGTCATGACTCCTGTGACCCCAGGTCTGGGACTCCTGTCTCCATGTTGACCTTCACTCTCTTGACCTAGCCTTGACACGTGTGTAGCAGAGAGGGCAATGGCTAGAAGGGAAAAAAGAAATAATACATGTTAAAGTATCAAGGGTACGTTCAACTTGTGTGGTGCCCACCAAAGCAGACTACAGCTGCCTGCAAAGGAACATTGTATTCTCAAGTCGAGTCTGATATCATCCACTGGTCATTGCTATGGTGTGATGACTGCCCATGTCCACTGATCGGACACACTGTCCATTAGCAAATGTGTCCTGGATACCTGTTACACTTTAGGGATTTTCTCTGTCAAGGTAAGAGTGTAGACTCTAGAGATGTATTAACAGCATCAGAACCAATCAGAGAAATTCCAAGGAAGTGGCTCCCATGATTCTAGAAGCTGAGACATCCCACATCTGCTGTCTGCCAGCTGGAGACTCAGGATGGACAATGGTTTAAGTTCTAGTTCAATGTCCCAGCTCAAAACCAGTCAGTCAGGGAGAGCAAATTCTCTCTTGTTCTACCTTTTTGTTCTTCTCTCTTTTTTTATCAGTACCTGCTTTTCTGTATCTTTGCCAATTCAGATATATCACCAGGGACTTCCTTGGTGGTCCAGTGGGTAAGACTCTGCAGTCCCAATGCAGGGGGCACAGGTTCGATCCCTGTTCGGGTAACTAGATCCCGCAAACATGCCGCAACTAAGAGTTCGCATGCCGCAACTGAGAAGTCCGCATGTTGCAACTAAAAAAAGATCCCACATGCCGCAATGAAGATTGTGCAAGACCAGCCTAAATAAATAAATAAATCTTTTCTTTAAGGAAAGGATTTCTCCAGATATAACTTCAGACTTACTGATCTTTGCCAATCTATACATGAAAGTGGTATTGCTTTATCATTTAAATTTTCATTTCTCTTATTATGATGAGGCTGAGCATCTGTTTTTATTTTTTATTTTTTTCTTGAAGTATAGTAATTTACAATTTGTGTTAGTTTCAAGTATATAGCAAAGTGATTCAGATATATATATATATATATATATATCTCATATATATTTTCTATTTCAGATTATTTCCACTATACGTTATTATAAGATAATGAATATAGTTCTTTGTGCTATATAGTAGATCCTTGTTGTTTGCCTATTTTATATATAGTAGTGTGTATATGTTAACCCCAAACTCTAAATTTATCTCGCCCCCCTCCCGACACCTGATATCCCCATTGGTAACCATAAGTTTGTTTTCTATGTCTGTGGGTATATTTCTGTTCTCTAAATAAGTTCAAACATCTTTTAATTCATATAAGATTCATTTCAATTTCCTTTTCTGGGAACTATACATACTTTTTTGGGGCCCATTTTTCTATTGTGAGTAGGTTTTCTTATTTATTTGTAGGGACTGTAGGAAATTAGCCCTTGTCGAGTATATGAATTGCAAAAGTTTGGGAAATTTGATGTTCATAGAAATATCACATAAGAACAGCACCCCCTCCACATCAAATACACAAACCTTTCCCAAGCATGAGGAGAATATAAACTTCAGTTTATATAAACTATAAACTGCACATATAAACTTCCACTGGAGGAGAGCTAAACTCCTGAAGGGAGGTTTTGGATTGGAAGAATGTCACGCTTTGTCAGAGAATCAGATGTGTATTGTTCTGAAAAAACATAAAATGCACGTGTCTGTACAAATGACTTAGAGTCTCTAAGTCACCTACATGCATGAAAAGTTAATGTTTTATTGTGTATAATACAGCCGACCTGGGCCTCTCTGATGGGAATATCCACTGGTTCATTTCAGGCACAGGGGAAGATGACAGTCACCTTGGGCCCTTCCTGCCATGCCTTTCTGAGATCAACACATCATCCAAAAGTGAAGATAAGCTCACAGTTTGGGTGCCCTATCGCCAGCTGCACACATAGCGCTCCACTGAGATGTCTCTATCTTAGGATATAATGGGGAACAGTTGGGACATAAAAAATTATCTTATTTTCGCATGACACCGAGAAAGAAAATGTGTTGTTTGACCCCAGATACAGCAGAAGACAGCTTGTGAACTAAAAATGAGGCACAGAAAACTACACTTGGTTTTTTTGGATAAATAAACGTATAGACTACTTAAGAGAGAGACTCCCTGGGGAGGGCTGTGGAAATAGAGAAGGACGACTCACTACCTCTTCTTACAGAGGACGTGGGGTGTAAGTCAGCCACCCAATATGAGCTTGAACCAGGCGGGCGGTGGTCACTGGATTTGATTTTAATTTGTCTATTGCTAGTAAACATTTCATATGCTTTTTGTTGTATTCAGGCCACAGACAGATTGGACGAGCCCCCCTCCCCCAATGGAGAGGATAATCTGCTTCACTCAGTCTAGGATTCCAATGCTAATAGCAGCTGGAATTAAACCCACATCTGTGCACCCCGTGGCCAGTCAGCTTGGCACAGAAAATGAGCCATCACTGTCCAACAGCCTGCCCGGGTTCTAATCCAGACCCCACCATTCCCCAGCTATGGGACACCCACCAGCTAGTCTGAGCACCTCTGGGCCTTGATTTTCTCATTTTCACAATGAGGCTAAAACACAGAAACTACCTGAAGGGTTATGATGAGGCTTACATGAGAAAATGCCCATAAAGGGCTGAGATGATGTCTGGTCCATGTGAGCACTGAGGAAAAGGTGCTGTCAGCTCCCATGAACCACACTGGGACCCCACCCCGAACCTGCCACCTTCCAGACCCCAGCCCATCCTCCCGCCTATAGGAGACACGTGACCTTCCCTCCCTCCCTTCCTCCCTCCCTCCCTCATCTGCAAACACTCTCTGGATGAATGAATGATGTCTCTAAGAAGAAGGTGTCGTCTTCTTCCCCTAGGGATCCCTGAAGCAAAGTCAGCTACAGAAAACATACTTCTCTGATTTGGAACATCCTATAAACAAGCCTTAATTAAAAAATAAAAAAATAAAAAGTTTTAGAGCAGCCAAAATGGAAATACATCAACTCTCGACAGAAAGTACTAAATAGCAACTATCACACATGTAAGTGAGCGCTCTGCTTTTTCTCCATTCTCCACAAGGCAGAGGGCAGTTGAGGCAGGCCCCGTGCCGCGGGCTCGGAAGCCGTCAAGCAGAGGAGGGTGAACGGCGTGGTTTAGGGATGTGCAGACACTCGCCTACATTTTACGGCTACTTTGGATGAAATAACTGTTAATTGACTCTATAAATTCTATATATAAAAAGATACATTTGCTTCTTGAGTGCAAGTTTATAATTTAGTTATGTTTTAATAATGGCGTAGATCGTTCAAAAAAAACAAAGATTGTTTCAAAGCTGGACCAGCGAAGCTGATGAAGGGTGGGCAGGGAGCCTCGTGGGAGGAGCACCCCGCCGGCCCCGAGCCTCCGAAGTCAGGCCCTTCCAGGCACGCACGGCCCCCGTGGTCACACTCACCCACGCTCCTCCTCTGGTTTCTCTCCCGGCTTCTAGCCTTTTCTTTTACATAGAGTCACTAATTTTTTGTCATTTTTATTCTTAATTCATGTACACATGTGGAATGAAGTTTTTTGTAATTCTTAGCTTCTTCAATCAGGTATTTAATAAATGTTAATTAAACCTTATGTCCTGGGTGATGTGCTCCGCACTACGGTGATGGACGGGACGCCCGCTGTCTGGGCCTCCTAAGCATTACTGTGCAGTGGAGGAGAGATGTGAACCAGAGGGTGTAGATGGACGAGGGCTGTGCGTCGTGACAGGGGCCATTAGAGAGAGCAGAGGCCCAGGGTGGGGGGTGTCGGGGTGCCTGATCCTGGGTAGTCCCAGGGGAGCACGGGGCTCTCTTCCCCACCTACCCGCAGAGCTGCCACGCAGAACAACCCTGCAAGGTCTGCTCTTTCCTCCACACCGTCCTTGCTCACGTGGACTCGGGGGACCCTCTGCATCCTGATGGGGACCAGGTGGTCTGCATCCCAGTTCCTGGCTGGGGCAGGTGGGGGTGGTGACATCGCCTCCTGGGGCTCCTGCAGGGTGACCCACTCCAGCATCCCTGGTGCCCCTGGGTCACGTGGCCTCTTTGCTGTGGGCAGCCCTGGACCACAGGGCACCTTTCAGTTATTTGCCAACCACGCCTCTCACCAGGATGGATGTAGCCAGTGCTCAGCAGTGTCCACGGAATGAATTCGGGATCAGATAACTCTATCAGCTCTTTCCCAAACCAATGTGAGTGAAGACCTTCAGCTCTGCGTCCTTGCCCTGCCCCTCAACTCTGCTCCAAACGCCACAGCACAAGCCTGTGTTTCCTCCCCGCAGAGTACAGGGGCCCAGGCTGGACTGACGGCCCTGCTGGGCAGAAAGTGACCCCCCCGACCCAGCTGGCCCCTTGCCCTTCCCCCTGTCTGTGATCCAGCCCCATCTTTCTGGAGAGCAATGACTCCACAGGCCTAAAATACATTCTTGAAACCTGTGAGGAGATTAGCAAGAGTCCTATCCACTCCTGAGTGTCTCCTATATGTCAAAATGTTGACACGGTCCCTGCTAACACGTGGCTGTAGAAAAAAAATCACGTCTTTTCAAGTTTCCCGCAATACCTGTCGTTGGCAACGTATGTTCCTGCATAATGACGTTCATAAGTGAAGTGACATTTCAGAGTAATGAGGCTCCGGTGACAATGTGTAAGTGCTCTGACAAGTTTTCTCTGATACGAAAAGGCGGCCGAGAAAAAACCCAAATCCACAGCCCAGACAGGCTCTCGGCTCAGAGAGCCGAGGTTGCGCTGTGGGCACCCCTGCCGCCCAGAGCAGCAGCCGTCTCAGGGAGCTTGCTGGGAACACGAGGCCCATCCAGGCCCCCGCGCACTGGCCAGAAGGACCGACAAGGTCGCCTGCCGAGGGGATCAGAGAGTAGGAGGCGGGTGTGGAAGACAGAGGCAGAGGGAGGGGAGGAGCCAGCTGGGGGGGCGGGTGGCGGAGGCAGGACTGGGCGTACCTTGGACAAAAGCTGCTTGACTTCTTCACTTCTCTAAATTCTGATCTGCTCCTCTCAAATCAAGGACAGCCACGACTGCCTCCCACGACTGGATCAGACGAAATGCAAAAGAAAATGCTCAGGGCCTGGGGCACGGAGGGGGGTCTGTGTTCTGTAAACAGAACGATGGCGCCTGTGTTAAAATACATCCCACTTTCAGCCCAGGCTGAGGGATGGACGCTCTAAGTGGAGAGTTTGGGCAACAGAGACCTTGCTTGCCTCACCTCCTTAGAGGAAGGGTGGCCAGATGCCCAGATCTGCCTTCAGCCTTCCCTGGCCCTGCGGGTCCCCAGGGTGCCTCTTGGAGCACAGGAGTGTCGCTTTGTTCAGGGCTCCCGCTAAGGACACCTGATCAGCTGGGGCCGCTGGCTCCACCTTGCGAGAGCCAGGAGGACACAGCTCACCTCCACCCCTTCTCAGGCCTCCAAAGATCTGGCCGGGCCGCCTGTGGGTGCCTCCTCCCCCCCGGCCTCTCAGGACTGGAGGGGATCACCAGGGCAGCCAGCCAGGGGCAGTCCTGGGAGCATCAGAGAGAAGGTCACCCTCTTTGCTGAGAGCCCAGGGAGCTGGGGCCCACCCTCAGGTTGGTGCCCCTTCCTCTTGGACCACAGGAGGGAACATTCCAGACCCTGAATGGCCATTGCCCTGCCCAGCCCTCCACATGCACCCCTAAAAAATTCAAGTTTGTCTTATCCAAAGCGGTTCACTGTTGCCAAGACAGGGACCCTGGAACTGTGCTCCTTCATTCTACAAATATCTGCTGAGTGTCTGCTGTGCCAGAACCCTTTAGAGGGAGACAGACAGGCCCCACCTCTGGGATGTGAAGCAACAGGGAAAATCCCAGAAACCAGCTGGGTGTACAGAGGAGGCAGAGAAGGGCCACCTGAAGTGCTCTCTGAGCTGCGGGAGGAGAAAGGGGTACCAGCAGGAGAGCAGGCAAGGCGATGGGCAAGGCCGTGTATGAGAGTCAGAGCATGTGGCCGGGGGATGGCCGACAAGTGCACCAAGTGTCCCTGTGCTCCGCCCCCGGGGGACGGCCTTCCTCCTTCCCCAGAGGCTGGCTGCTGGCCTCAGTGCTGGCCCGAGGGGAAGGTGCTGGGACTCACACCCTCCATTGTGGAACCCCCCCCCTCCCATTTTGAGCTCGTGCCTTTTGAGGAGCATGTTTCAATCTCTTCTTGGCATTTACACAGCACTTTTGAAACTGAGCAGGGCCCTGTGGGGCTCCTGGGCACAACAGCCTTTCTGTGTCCCCCATTTCTTTAATTACAGGAAACAGGCTTCATTCAGCCTCCATAACCTTCCCTGAGTTCCAAAGGGCAGGTTCAAACAGATTATTATTAATTAGGGAAGGGAGGGGCTGTGGAGACAAGGGAGGAGAAACCAAGAAACAATAGTGCAGCCTGGGGGCAGGGTCCTTGTTCCCCCTCAGGATACACACAACACTATCTTTGAGCTGTTTTGCAGTTAAACGCCCCCGCCAGGTGGAAGAACTTAACTGCATGCTGCCCACCAGCAAGTAGACTCCAGACCTGTTGGAACCAGAAGGTTGATGCCTGCCGACTCCCGATGACCTCACCACCAACCAATCAGAAGAATGTCCACGAGCTGACCACGCCCTGCTCCTTGAACCATTGCTCTAAAACTCCTCACTACTACCCCCTCCAGGGTGGGACACTCAGTCTTGAGGGCATGAACCCTCTGTGTCCTCCTTTGCCTGGCAGAGCAATAAAGCTATTCTTTTCTACTTAATCCAAAACTCTTTTCTCTGAGAGTTAATTCAGTGTCGGGGGAGAGAGGCCAGATTCGGCTTCACTTTCAATGACCAGCACGTCCCTCTAGGGCTCAAGGCGCCCGCCCTGGCAATGCAGCCTTGGACGGCACAGCTCCATCCTGAGGCCCCATTAAAAGGGTCTCAAGAAAATTAAGCTCCCTGAGGTTTCCAAGAGCACTGCTTGATTACATGTCAGGAGCTGGAAATCCACTGCCCTTTCACCCCCATTTATATGCCTTCTCGAGCCCGTCCCTGGGATGTGGGAATACAGGGTTGGTATGACTTTGCTTCTCTTCTAAGCCAATTGCTCATTAGGAAGCTGAGAATTTGCCATCAGGGACAGTAGGGCTGTGTCTAATGGAAACATCCTCATTCTGGAAGAAATGAAGACCAGAGCAAATCTCTGGGCAGTCCAGCTCCAGACCAGGGTGGTACTGTATGCTGACCCAAAAGAGAAGGTGGCAGGGAGTCTATTTCAGCTTGGCAAGGCTCTCCCCCAGGGTCCTCCCACCCCCAGGACATGGGCAGCCTCCCTCTTTCCCATTTCTTCTGTGCTCAGTACACACCGCATTTATTTCACAGCTGAAGCGGGTTCAGTTGTGGCTCACGCCAAAGATATGTCCATCTGGAAGCTCAGAGGGTGACCTTACTTAGAGTCAAGGTCTTTGCAGATGTCATTCAGGGAAGGATCTCGTAATAAGATCATCCTGGATTAGAGTGGGCCTTAAACCCCATGACACGTGTCTTTATAAGAGACAGAAGAGGGTACAGAGACCCAGAAGATGGGCACGTGAGGATGGAGGCGGAGATTGGGTGACACGTCCACAAGGCAAGGGACGCCCAGGCCCCGGCCAGCACCGAGAGCTGGGGGACAGGCCTGGGCACGTTCTCCCTGGGAGTCTCAGAAGGAGCCAGCCCTGCTGACGCCTTGATTTCAGGCTTCTGTCCTCCAGACTGTAAGAGAACAATACATGTCTGCCACTTTAGGCTTCCAAGTTTGTGGTCCTTTGGGACAGCAGCCCCGGGAAATGCATGTGAGTCCTCCCTGCATCTCTCTTCTGTTCTGTGCATCTGAGGAGCATCCGTCCACTAACTGTGGCGTCTGTAGCCTCCAGCCCTGGCCCTGAGGTTGGCATACAGTAGGTGCTCATTAAGAGCTTGTTAAACTGCACCAGGCTCTGTACACGCGGTCACAGGGAGTGTCCTTGGACATCACTCGGCAGGACCAGAGAGGACCCCTCCGTGGTTTCTTACCATGGAAGGAGGAGGAGGAAGGGCTCGGGAAGAAGCAGTGGATGGCAGACAGAGGGAGGGAAGCGTGAGGGGCTTTTAGCAGACGTTTCAGAAGCAGGTGTGAGATCCGGGGCACGCGGGCCAGGGAGGAAAAAGGGCATATGAATCAGCGAGACTTGAATCATGAAAATGAGTTCTTCTGATTGCCTTTTACGGAGTGAAATTCAGCACGGAGACACGGACAAGGAGCCACGACGCCGCTGATGTTGGGAGTGATCGCCCACCGAGGGCGAGGGGATGGGCGGGGGCGGGGGTGGGCGTGTTTCTGCCTCTGAGTAGGTCCCACCCGGGAATCCAGTCGCTTCACTGGGGGCGTTTCTAGACTCCTTTCTGTCGTCTTGGCATCCTGGGCTGCCTGTGAACAGCCGTCAGGGGCTGCTTTGCTGCCAGGGTCCTGGGGACCACCCTCCCCGCCTGCTGTGATGAGAGCAAGACGCGGCCCTGCATCTCGGCGTGGGGACGGTGGGGTGGGGGGCTGGGCGGGCCGCCGAGCGGGACAATCCGTGAAAATTCCCGGGGACGCCGACGACGATACCCGCCACAGCCTTGGAGCCATGGGACAGGGTGGGCCCCCTGCCAAACCTCCAGGAACCCTTGCTGAGCGCCTACTGTGTGCGGGCGGGCACGCAGTGGTGCTTTATACCCATGCCCTCGTGTCCCCGCACCCCTGCCTGCGGGGCCATGACCAGGAGTCACATGGAACCTAACGTGAGGACTACGTGCCGAGCGCCCCCCGCAGGCTACGGGACACCCACCACCCCAGTGGCGTAGGGACCCCCACGGGCTCCCTCATGGGGGCTCAGCTGTGTCCCAAGTCCTTATAACCCCAGCCTGGCATCATCCCTGGCTCCCCCTTCCTGCAGGAGGCTGGCCGGACACTGTCCTGTGAAGGGAGACCCTGTCCCACTGTCCGGGGTGGGATCCCAAGCACGGCCCTGCCAAGGCCCCTTGGGTTCTGGCGCCCCTACAGCGGCCCTGGACTGACCTCCCAGCTGGAGGGAAACGCCCACGCGCCTTGCTCTTCCCCGGCCAGACCTCTGCATTAGCGGGGGCCCCCGGGGTCTCCGTCCTCTGTCCTTGATGGTCCTCAGTCACACAGAGACCCCTCGGGCTGGCAGGCCCTTGGGCTTCTCCTGATGACCTGCGTGCTGCCACTGCAGCCCCCGCACAAGGTCATCGTGGTGCCTTCATGTCTGCCTGGGGACCGGCTCTTTGTGGTCGAGTCTCTGGCGTGGAACCCTCAGCTCTTGAAGTCTGCTCGCCCGGACGCCCCGCAGTCCTGGGGCAGCGACTCATCTTTCAAGCTCATTCGTAAACATTTGCTGAGCAGCCGCTGCACTTGGGGCTTTGCTAGGCTCCAGGGACACTGGTGGAGAAGCGTGAGACCCCACTCTGATGGGGGAGACGGGCGAAGGTGAATGAATAGAAGAATTAAAGAAGATACCTCTACAGGAGGCAACCCCATGGCGCAGCCGTGGAGACCGAGGCGCTGGGGGCCTCCCTTGGCTTCATCCCACCCTTCCCTTATTTATTTAACGCTTGTCTCCTCCATAAACCCAGCAAGAACCACTTTAGTATTAGTTAATATTTATTTAGCGCTCTGTGCCGGACTCCGGGCGAAGAGGTTGACGAGGATTAACTCATTCCGTTCTCACAGCAAACCTCCCGGAAGTTCTATTTTTTTCTCTATAATGAAGATGAGACACTCGGTGCTTGGGGAGGCCGGGGCTGGCCACCAGCCGCCGTGTGGAAGCTCTGGGACGTGACTGCAGGAGGGCGGAGTGGGAGGGGGGTGTCCTGGCTTTCTGGGAGGCTCCCCTGCTCCAGGAGGCTGGGCTCTGGTCTGTTCGCCACCGTGTGCCCCAGCTGCCAGCAGAGCGACTGAGTGACTGAGTGAGGGCAGATGTTATTGTAACGGGAACACTGTGCTGTGCGACTCCTCCCCCACTTTCAGATCACTCCAACTGGGCTGCATGCAACACCCATCTCCTAAGTGCCAATGGAGAGGCTCGGAGGGCAGGACTCAGAACACCTCACATCTCCCTGGAAGTCCAGAGGGCATCCTGATCATCCCCATCCAATCCCTGGGGGGCTTCCTGGAGGAGGTGGTTCCTATGGTGGACCTTGAAAAGGACCCACACATCACCTCTCACTGCTGAGTACAGGCTCCCAGATGCCCCAGACGTGGCACAAGGACCTGGGACAGCAAGCTGGGGCTAGGCTTCAGCTCTGCCATTTGGGCTGGTGCCTAGAACACATCATCCATCCATCACTCGTGGATGTGCTGGGTCCTCCCCCTCTGGCTGCACCTCCTGGGGCCACACAGGAGTCCGGCTCATCCAGAAAGGGGCACGTCCTCCAGAAAGGCCAAGATGCAGGCAGCACACTCGAGATATTTCCATCCACACACGTTGGTTAGAAGAGCAATTTCCAAGAATTAAAGGCTACAGAAACCTAGCTATCCCGAGCATTTACTCTCTGAAGGGTCCAGGATTCTACGGAGCAAAGAGCCGGCTTCAGTCCTACGCCCTCAGCGTGTTCAAGGCTGCACTGTGAGGCTCCGACAGGGCTCTGTTAGTTCTCGGGTCTGTTGCTGTCGTTCTGTCCTGAGCTTTCTCCTCTGCTTCTCTTGTGTGTCTTCATAGCACATCTTGCCTACGAGCCCCTTATTCTGGCTTGTCTAGAATTCAAAAACCATGGAACCAAATTGCATGCAAAACTGGATTCATCGTGCCCAGAGGGAGGGGCTGAGACCTCTTTTCTGGAGTAGTGAGAACTTGGGACCCCACTCAGCTGCTCAGAAGAAACCCCTTCATCTCGCAAGGTGTGCCGTTACCTGCCCTAAATTCCCGATTAAGAGAAAACTTTGTAAGCTGGGAGGACTCCTGCTGAGGTGGGACTTTCCCAGTGTGCACTAGTGGAGGGAAGCTCTTCCCAGGATTTCTACAGCCCTTTGCCCACAGAGCTCCAAGGCATACACATTCCATCATTTTAGCCTTTTATACACTCATGACAGTGGTTTGGGAAACACCTCAAAATTAGACAAGCATTAGCTTAGCTTATAAACTTAAAAATAAACTGTAACGGCTTTAATGGTGTTGTATTAAATGCCAGACCTCATAATACCTTACATTTCTTTAATACTTTATGGCTTTCAGCGCACTTTTAAATAACTTCTCCTCTGGAAGGTTTTCACAACAGGCTGGCCTCGCTCCCTGGCGCTGGCAGCCTGGGGTCCAGCCAGCCTGGGTGCAGACTCACCTCCTCACCCTGGCTAAGGGCCTCTGTGGTTTCCTTGGGACAGACGCCCAAGTCTGGTTGGGATTCTGGAGCTGCCAGCGGGTCCATTCTGCCTGGACCCCATCCTCACACCTGCACTGGCGACCTTTTTCCGTGTCTGAGCCTAGGAGTACTACCTGGGGAGGGGATGGTGTGGTCTCCCCAGCTTGGTGCTGAGGAAGGAAGGACCTCACCCTAAGCCGTAGGATGAAGCCTGTGGGGGTCGGCGCCCTCCCCTCCCCAGAGTGTGCACTGTGGTGGCCGAGGGCAGGCCTTGTCCACATACACGTCCACATCCACGTCCAGTCCAATCTCTGTCTCTCTCCGCTGCATCGACCTTGGGCGCTCAGAAGGCTGCCTCACCCTGAACCCCTTGTTTTGTGCAGGACCCCCGAGGCATTTGCAGGTCCCGGTGCAAAATGGAAACGTGACACCAGGGGGACATCTGCCCAGATGTATTGGGAACTGCTCTGGGCTCTCCTGTCGATGTGCATGGTTTCATCTGAGTCCTTAGAGAGTAGAAAGCAGAGTCTCAGAGACTGAGTGGCTTGCCTGGGACGCAGGGAGTTTGATGGGCTGGGGGGCCCTGCCTTGAACCCAGGTCTCCACCTCCGAGAGCCCAGGCCTGCCCTCCTCCCCTCAGGCTCCTCTCCCTGACCATCCTGGACATTCCGGGTCAAGCAAGCTTGAACCCATACTCAGTGGCTTATTTGGTTGGTAGTCTTGGAAAGCTCCCATATTTTTCCAACTCTCGCCTCTCTCTGCACGGTAGGGAAAATGTTCAAGAGGAGGGCTTGTTAGGATACAGAGATTGAGACTAGATGGGGCCCTCCTGGCACAGCTAAGACCTCAGCAAAGAGCAGCTGGTACTCGTGCCCCCACCCCGATCATCATCGTCATCATCCTTGGGCATCGCTCCTCCTCCCAGAGCCCCCAGTGCTAGGTGTCTTCCACTCAGCACGCTGCCTCTGGGTACCCCAGCCTTGGACCTGGGTGAATCTTGCTCATGGTGACTTGGAAAAGGTGGATGGAAGGGTGTTAACTCTGTGGGCTGCTGATGGCTCTCCTCTCCCCCAAGCTCAGCCTCTGCCACGTGGTCCAGCCTGGACGGGATCCTACACAACCGCCCACTGGCATGCTATGGGGATCCTGTATTTTATTAGAGACCAGACCGAAGCAAGCTGAGAGATGGGGTCTTCTTTCACGCTTTGTCTGTGACCTGGGAAGAATTGTGTTTTTCTCCTTTCTGCAAGCATGAAACGAAACAGAAACATCCCAGGTACCTTCCACGGCAACCTGGGCTGGTCCTGAAGAGGTTAGGCACTCTGGTACCTGCTCAAAACGGCTGCAGGTAGGTTTTCATAACATTTCCTGGCTACCCAGTACTAATGGAAATAAAAGCAAAAATAAACAAATGGGACCTGATTAAACGTAAAAGCTTTTGCACAGCAAACTGTAAACAAGATGAAAAGACAACCTATGGAATGGGAGGATATATTTGTAAATGATGTGACCAACAAGGGATTAATTTCTAAATATACAAACATCTCATACAGCTCAGTATCAATAAAACAAACAACTCAATCAAAAAATGGGCAGAAGACCTAAACAGACATTTCTCCAAAGAAGACACACAGATGGCCAACAGGCACATGAAAAGATGCTCAACATCGCTGATTATTAGAGAAATGAAAATCAAAACTACAATGAGGTATCACCTCATTCCAGTCAGAATGGCCATCAAAAAAATTCTATTTATTATTTAATAAATACTGGAGAGGGTGTGGAGAAAAGGGAACCCTCCTACATTGTTGGTGGGAATATAAATTGGTGCAGCCACTATGGAGAAGAGTATGGAGGTTCCTGAAAAAAACTAAAAATAAAGTTACCATGTGATCCAGCAATCCCACTCCTGGGTATATATCTGGAAAAGATAAAAATTCTAATTTGAAAAGATAATGCACCCCAGTGTTCATAGCAGAACTATTTACAATAGCTAAGACATGGAAGCAACCTAAATGTCCACTGACAGGTGATTGGCTAAAGAAGATGTGGTGTATATACACAACAGAATATTACTCAGCCATAAAAAAGAATGAAATAATATCATTTGCAGCAACATGGATGGACCTAGATATTCTCATACTAAGTGAAGTAAGTCAGAGAGAGAAAGACAAATACCATATGATATTACTTATATGTGGAATCTAAAAGAAATGATACAAATGAACTTACTTACAAAACAGAAACAGGCTCACAGACATAGATAATTAACTTATGGTTACCAAAGGGGAAGGGTGGAGGGATAAATTAGGAGTTTTTGTGATTGACAGATACACACTACTGTGTATAAAATAGACAAACAACAAGGATCTACTGTATAGCACAGGGAACTACGTTCAGTATCTTGTGATAACCTATAATGGAAAAGAATACATGCATACTATGTACACACACACACACACACACACACACAAAACTATAACTGAATCACTTTGCTGGATGACTGAAACTAACAAAATATTGTAAATCAACTATACTCCAATAAAAATTAAAAAAGGTCTACCAAGGAGAAAACCATCCCTTCAGTTCTAGGACACAGAAGGTTTATTAAGTCAACACTGCCCACAAGTGATTTCCACCTCCCCAAGCTTCAGTAATGAGGGCAAGGTCTTTAGGGGACAAAACCAAGAACATACCTTGAGCCAGTGAGTGCACACTTGACCACATGCCCCTGTGTGGATTTACCATCTGGCTTCAGGGTGCCCTGAGCTCACCAAGGACTCCTGCTATACCTGGGTTGCTGGCACAAATCTCGTTACCACTCACTCGCTCTCACCAGGAGTGGGCAGGGAGGTGCCGACCTCCCTTTGTTTATGGGGACATCAAGGGCCTGGGAGGGGTGAAGGGGCCCAGCTGGAGAGCACAGGTGAGGCGAACTGGTCCACTGTGTCCAACCCCAGAGCTGTGTGGTGGGACTTGAATGCTGTCCTGCGGAAACTCAGGAGTAACAACGACTATTTCTGCAGCCAATCATTGAGTAAGACTTGCCTCAAGCGGCCTCTCTCCCCGTCCACTTCCTTCCACTGGGAGACTTTCAACCCTGCTCCTCTTCTGGTCTTCCTGACACACCACCCTTGTCCCGCCAAATGGCAGAAAGCCTGGTTTCTGAGCTGCCTGCCCTTAGCGGCTGCCGGGCTTGGACACAGTTTGTGCGTATGTGAAATGGGCATAGCGGTCTTTTTTGTCAGAATTGTTTTATTATTACCCATAAATTTATTTCTTTGCTTTAATGACATATCTTCTTGCCCTTGACCTTATGAGGCTGAAATCAAATTTCAGGTTAATTTCCAAGTACCTAGTCCTATAATTTTTGGACTGTGCAAGTTACAGAGAGAATCTTCATAATTCTTATGAGGAGTATTTTACCAGTTACACTGCTGGAGCTAAAGATTACAATTTTATAAATATCTTTAGTCATTTTAGTATAATTACATACTATAATGTAATAGATTTTTTAGTATAACAATAAAATAGACTAATATATCTTGTTTATTTGGGGCATAAATGATTCAGAATAAGGTTTCAAAATAACTGTATAATTATCTGAGCGGTGGAGCAAGTTTTACTCCAAATCAGAACATAGATTTGTTTTAATTTTTTAACATAGTCTTAAGAAATGCTGGCTATTTTAGGTTCCTTTCCATCTCCCTCCCCTCGACCTAGATCAATATGGTCTTTGTGGCATGAGGATAACAATATCATTTAAAAATTAATTTATTGTAAGAGTTTATCAAAGCCTAAGCCAATCAAATTCAAATATTAATCTCTAAAATAATGTCTTTCTTATTTAAAAATTTTTCCAGCTTTATTGAGGTATAAGTTATTGACAAATAAAAATTGTATATATTTAAGGTATGCAGCATGTTTTGATATACATATATTGTGAAATGATTACCACAATCAATCTAATTAACATGCCCATTGCATAGTTACATGTATGTGGCAGGGCAGGGGTGATGGTGAGGACACTGAAGACCTACCCTCTTAGCCAATTTCCTGTACACTGTACAATACGGTATTGTTAACAGTAGTGACCATGCTTACACCCACCGCATCTCCAAACCTATTCGTCCTGCATACTTGCAACTTTGTACCTTTAGACAAACATCTCCCCATTTCCCCCACCCCCAGCCTCTGGCGACCACAGTTCTACTCTGTTTCTGTGAGTTCAATGTCTTTACGTTCCACATGTAAGTGAGATCATGCGATACTCGTCTTTTTCTGTCTGGCTTATTTCACTTACCATAATGTCCTGCAGGTTCAAGGTTCATCCGTGTTGTTGCATGTTGGCAAGATTTCTTTATTTATTGAGGCTAAAATAATATTCCATCATATATATATGCATGTATATGTATCCCATCTCTCTATATCTATCTATATCACCTATCTATCATCTATTATCTATCTATCTATCATCTATCTGTATCTATCTATCTATATCTCCCCCTATCTATCTATCTATCTATCATCTCTCTCTCTATCTACCTATACTCTATCTATCTATCTATCTATCATCTATCTATATCACATCTTATTTATCCAGTCATCCGTTGACAGACACACTTGGGCTGCTTCCATGTCTTGGCTATTGAGAATAATGCCCCAATGAACGTGGGAGTGCAGATATCTCTTTAAGGTACTAATTTCATTTCCTTTGGCTATATACCCAGAAGTGGAATTGCTGGATCATATGGTAGTTCTATTTTTAATTTTTAAGGAAGCTCCATACAGTTTTCCACAGTGGCTGCACCAATTTACCTTCCCACCAAGAGTACACAAGGGTTCCTTTTCCTCTACATCCTCCCACCTGAAATAATGCTCCAATTTCCCATTTTCTGATGATTGAAAAATATGTTGATATATTTCTTGAAACTACAGACTACTAATATTGTTAGATTTGAAGGATTTTATTTTCACAGAATACAGTTTGTTCTTTATTTGATTCCCTTTAAACTTTTTTTCTGGAATGATTACTATATCATTTTAAAAATACTCTATTTTAGAACAGTTTTAGATTTACCAGAAAAAAAAAAAAACCTGTGAAGATAGCATAGAAAGTCCCCAGATACCCCACAGCCAGTTTCTCCTATTATTAAATCAAACATTAGTATATTTGTTCAAATTAGTAAACCAATATTAATATGTTATTATTACCTAAGTCTATATTTATTCGGCTCTCCTTAGCTTTTACCTCATGTCCTTTTTCTGTTGCAGGACCACATCCAGAGCATCACACTTAGTTGTCCTCTCTCCCCAGGCTTCTCTGGGCTGTGAGAGTTTCTCAACTTTCCTTGATTTTGATCATTTTGACAGTTTTGAGGAGTACGGGTCAGTGTATTGTACAATAGAATGTCCCTCAGTGGGGGTGTATCTGATGATTTTATATAAGTAGACTGGGGTGATGGGCTTTGGAAGAAAGACCAAAGAGGTGAAGTGGCATTTTCATCACATTCTATCAAGGCTACATGGTATCGTTGGTGATGTTGACTTTGATCACATGGGTGGGGTGGATTTGCCAAGTTTCTAGAAAGCTACTCTTGCCCGACTTTCCATACTATCATCTTTGGTAGGAAGTCATTGTATGCAGCCTGCACTTAAGGAGTATGAAGTTACACATATCTACATAAATTATGGAATATAGACATAAATTATTTGAGATTATTCTGCATGGATAGTCATCTCTTCTTCTCCATGTTTTGATCCATCCAATCATTTACATCAGTACAGACACATGGATATTTGTTTTACATGTTGCATTACTATTTGATACTTTATTGATTTTGTTGTTCCAGATGTTCCAATGTTCCAGATTTGACCATTGGGAGCTATTTTAGTTGGCTCTTTTGTTTCTGTGACGTACTCCCATCATCGTGTGTGTGTGTGCATGTGTGTGTTTAGCACTTCCTTCTTTCTGGTACTGCAAGGAGTTTCAAGTACATCTTATATATTTCCTGCCCCAATCCTTGCATCTGCCATTTCTCCAAGAAACCCTGGTTCCTTTCATGGAGAAAACTATTTAGAAACCAATATTTGGATGTAGGTATCCTCATTGCTACTGAGGTGCTGTTGCTTCTGATAGATCAAGGAAATATATGTGTGTATACTAATCCATATGTATACACATATCTATACATATTTCTATATGTAACAGTTTGTATCTGTATTAAGCTAAACAAAATTTCATCCTGGTCATTCTAACCCTACTACATTTCCACATGGGTTATTCCAGCCTCCATGAAAAATGCATGTCTCGACCATCACCATATAATACAGACTAGTTTCACTGTCTTAAAAGAATACCCAGTGCTTCACCTGTTCAACCCTCACCTTTATTCCCTGACACATGGCCAACGTTGATATATTTACTTTCTCTATAATTTTACCTTTACCAAAATGTTCCATAATTGGAATCATATAGTATGGACACTTTTCAGACTGACTTCTTTCACTTAGCAATATGCATTTACAATTTTCCATGTCTTTTTGTGGTTTGATAGATCATTTCTCTTTATTGCTGAATAATATCTTATTGAATAGACCAATCACATTTTGTCTACCTATTTATCTACTGAAGACTATATTGTTTGCTTCCAGTTTTGGGTGATAAAGCTGCTATAAATATTTGCATGAATGTTTTTTTTTCACAGACATAAATATTCATATCAGTTGATTAAACAACTACAAATACATTTACTGGATCATCTGATAAAACAATGTTGTTTAGCTTTGTGTTAACTTCTAAACTGTCCTCCAAAGTGGCCATACCACTTTACGTTCTGACCAGTAATTAATTTTATGTATTATATCTGTAATTTGTGTCTTATCTCTTTCTCGGTTAGACTGATTAGAGATTTATGAATTTTGTTGATCTTTTCAATAAACTAACTTTTAATTTTGTTGATTTTTTTCTATTGTTTTCCTGATTTTAATTTCATTGATTTCTGCTCTGTTTTATTATAGTTTTTCTTGTTTTTGCTTTAGGCTTAAATTGCCCTTCTTTCTCTAGTTTTTTTTTTTTCTTTTTTTCTTTTTTTTTTTTGTGGTACGCGGGCCTCTCACTGTTGTGGCCTCTGCCGTTGCGGAGCACAGGCTCCGGACGCGCAGGCTCAGCGGCCATGGCTCACGGGCCCAGCTGCTCTGCGGCATGTGGGATCTTCCCGGACCGGGACACGAACCCATGTCCCCTGCATCGGCAGGCGGACTCTCAACCACTGTGCCACCAGGGAAGCCCTCTCTAGTTTCTTAATGTGAGATCATAGATGATTGATTTTAGATCTTTCTTATACTCTAATATATGCATTTAATCCTATTTTTAAAATTTTGATGAGTTGTACTCTGATTTTTATTTACTTGTTTCTAAAAAAATGTCTCTTAAGATTTCTTCTTTTACCCATGTATTATTTAGAAGTGTATTATTTAATCTCCTAATATTTCAGATTCTTCCATCTATCTTTCTATTAGTAATTTCTAGTTTAATTCCAAACCTGAGAACAGATTTTGTCTGATTCCTAGTCTTTTAAATCTTTAAGATGTGTTTATGGCCCAGGATGTGGTCTATCACGGTGAGTGTCTAATCTGAACTTGGGAAGAATGTGTATTCTGCTGTTGTTGCATGAAGAATTCTACAAATGTCAGTCAGATCCAGTTGATTGATAGTCCTGTTCAGGTCAACCATAACTTTAATGACTTTCTGCCTTCTTGATCTCTCCGTTACTGACAGATGGGTGTTGAATTCTTCCAGTGTAATAGAGGATTTGTCCATTTCCTCTTTTAACTTTTTACCTGATGAATTTTGACAGTCTGGTGTTAGGTACATACACTTTTAAGATTGTTATGTCTTCTTGAAGAATTGACTCCTTTATCATTCTCTCTCTTTATTCCTGATAATTTTTCTCATATTTCCAGAAGTCAGCTGCCTGAAATTAATTCAGCTATTCCATATTTCTTCTAATTACTTTTAACCTAGCTGACTCATTATATGTAAAATGGGTCTCTTGTTGATAACATATACTTGGGTCTTCTTTAGTTTTTTTTTTTTTTTAATCCACTCTAACACTCTCTGTATTTTAATTGCTATATTTAGACCATTCATATTTAAAGTGACATTTAAAATATAATATTTGTCCTGTTTTAAGAGTTTTCTGTTAATTGCAGTTATTCTATGTTACTTTTTTAGTCTTCTCTGTGTAAGTCCTCCTTGAAATAATACTATGTGGTCACATGTGTAAGGCAGGTACCTTATAACTGAATATTCTCAATTCTCCTGTTCCTTTTTGTCATTCACTTATACATACACTGTAATCACCCAATAAGTTGTTACTATTATTACTTTGAACAGTTACCTTTTCAATCAATTAAGAATAAAGAAAATTAAATATTTTGTCTTACCTACATTTATCACTTCTCTAACATTTTTCCTTTCGTTATAGTCTGAGTTTCTGACTTATATTATCTTCCTTCTTCCTGAAGAACTTCTTTAAACATTGATAGGCAAGTCTTCAGGTGATGAATTCTTTCAGTTTTTGTCTTAAAAAGTCCTTATTCTTCCCTTTTAAAGGATAATTTCATTGAATATAGAAGTCTGGATTTTAAAATTTAACTTCTTATATATTTCACTGCACCATCTCCCTGCTTGCATGGTTGCAGATGAGACGTCTACTGAATTTGTATCCTTATTCCTATATAGGTAAGGTGTTATGTTTTCCGCTGGCTTCTTTCAAGTTTTTCTTTGTGTTTGAATAAAATATGAATGCAATATCCCTAGGTGTATTATTATTTTCTTCTTTAAATCCTGCTTACTGTTCAGTGAGCATCTCAAATCTGTGGTTTGGAATCGGTCATTAATTTTGGAAAGTTCTTAGCTATATATGTATATATAGAGATAGATAGATAGATATAGATATAGATAGATAGATAGAGATACACGCACATATATATTTTCTGCTTGCATACCTCTTTCTTCTCCTTTTAGTATCCCAATTACACGTATATGTTATATCTTTTGACACTGTCCCACAATCCTTGGATGTTCTGGAAATAGCCATGGTGGCCACCTCTGGTTTTCCCAGCCTGCCTGCCTCTGTTGGTCCTTTTTCCTCTCCCCACTGCCCCAGACCCTGGGTGGCATCAGGATCAGGCGAATTGCAGGAGCTGCCACATCTCTCCTGCAGACACATGGCACATTCAGTCCCTACCCTGTTCCCAGAACCTTGTCCTTGTCTTGTTGCCTCACCCTCTCCCCACCTTGGCCACTTTCTGAAGGTAGCATGATGCAGAAGAGAGACCTGGCTAGGAGTCAGGCAGCTCATGCCTCCTCAGTTTCCTGTGTGAATTGGAGATGCTGCTAGCCCTGTCTGACCCTGAACTCCTGGTCTCTAAGTTAAGGGTAATAACTCCTGGACTTCACAGGGCTGTCATGAGGATCAGCTAACAGGCATGAAGTTTGCTGTGTGGTTGATGCAGGCTTCAGGAAATGGAGCTCACACAAGCGCCCACCCCTGTGCCTGGCTCTGCACACATCTCATCTCCCAAGTGTCCCTCCTGCTCTCTCTCCTCTCATGTAGGCTGGCTCTGTCCCAGCAAGCGATCTGCATGTCAAGTTCTCTGCCTACTGGGTGTGAATTCCAAGTGGCAGAAAGCTCTCCATCTCCTCCTTGCAAGACTCCTCACTCAGGCATAAGACCCAGACCATGGTCTGAGTCAAACCTCTCCCCAAGTCCAACCAAGGGCGCACAGTTTGTAACTGATGAAATAGTTGCAAACCTCTTCTATCTCAATTAGGAATGTCCTGCTCAAATTTCCCCTTATACTTTACTTCCATGATTGCTTTCTCCATTTGGTTTTTATGCAAGTAAATTTCAAGGCTGTCTTACAAGCACATCAGGTGGGAATCATAAGAGAGAGGCTAGAAGAGGATCTATGTGGGGAAAATCTACCGTCAAATAAGTTTGGAAAATTGTAAGTAAAGCTAAACAATTTTTTTCAATTGCTAGAAGTTTCTGAACCTTTATTTTCATGACTGAGTCCTGTGGCTCAAATTGCCCAAACACAAAGCTTTCTCCTCCCCTCTTTGTGCTATCTCAGATACTTTTCTTTTTCTCTGTGAGATCATCTTGCAGGAATAATGCCCACTGTGGAGTCCTCTTTGACAGTGCTGGCTGCAGTTTCAGGGAGACCATGGCAAGAGTTACATTTCCTTCCTGCTGTTATACCTATAGTGTCTCCCAAGCAGGGATTCTGTGGCTCTGCAGCCCAGAGGTTCAAGGCTGGTGACTGATGCCTGCTCACCACCCTGCATGATTTTATATCTAACAAGCCCTCCTGCCAGCCTGATAGAGGAATGGCAGAGGGTGCTGGCTGGTCGGGGAGGAGATGGCAGTGACTCTCCTCGTGGAGGGCACACTCTGATGCTGGAGGTTCCAGGAGAGGAATCCTGGTCAAGGCAGGACACTCTGAAGATGTTTTCAAATCTAGTATTTGATGACTCTACTAAGACTCGGTTTACTTTTTCTTTTTTAAAGTAAAATGCACGGGCACAAAGTCTACTAAGTGTATATACTGTCAGCACATCGTTAACCCAATTTTGTTTTGCCAAGTACCTTGTATAGTGCGTGTTACAGTATCAGCACTTAGCAAATGTTGTTGAATGGTAGAATAGGCATTATATCCTAGAATCCGGAGAAATGCCATCTTGGGGATGATGGTGAACAGATAGCACGATTCAAACCAGATGCCAAGGAGATTTTTAAATGTCTCAGGGGATGACATTCCCATCATTTATTTGGTAAAAATTGCTCTCTGCTCCATCTTGAAGCCAGCTTTTTTTCTGGCACTGGAAACACAATCTAAATAGCATTAAATTCCAGTGAAGTTTTCTCACTTCCTACTCATGTTCCTCTTTGACTTTAGGCCAATCTCAATTGGCCCAGTTTGCTGCAAGCCTGCCTCATCTTAGATTAAACTGGGCAGTCAGGTTTCTTCTTGTCTTCATTAGCCACACTAAGGACACGGGACTGATGATCTCAGTGCATCATTTTGATGTACCGTGCTAGGTAACAGGCCTCACTACTGCCATTGTTCTTTCTTCACCATAGGTCTACGCCCAAGAGTGGAAGGAGAGATGTTACTTGGAAGGCTATAGCATTTGTTCGTCTGGGAGAGGATGATAGCTTGGACCAGATGATGGCAGTTGGCCTGGAAAGAAGGGAAGTGACTTCAGATATTTTTGGAGGAAAGGTCACCAGGATCTGCTGATATTGGTTGTGTTGGTGAGGGGTGGGGTAGTGGAGAAGGTGTAAGAATGTGAGGAATCCAGGATTTATAACTTTGTACTGGAGCAACTGGACTGTCACGCCATTTATAGAGGTGGGGTGATTCACAGAGGCACTGAGACCCTATAGGAAGGAAATGCAGAGTTCAGCTTTGGACATAATAAATCTGAGATGACATTAGACATCCAATGTCAAAAAGGCAGTTAGATTTACTAATCCTGGAGCCTACCGGCCAAGAGTAGAGTTTAGGGAGTCATCAGTGGATAGATGGTATTCATAGTCACAGGACTGAATGGGGTCCTCTAGGAAATGGGCTGCGGCTGAGTCTTAAAGCTCTCCAGGGCTTGTAGCCCCAGCTGAGAGGGAGCAGTCACTGGGAAGAGATGACTGCCAGGAGTTTTGTTGTCTCAGAAGCCAAGAAGGTAGAGTAATCAACTCAATACATTCATATGTAAAGCAGGGAAATCACTGGTGATCATGAGATAGGACAGGGTCGTGAGTGTAGAGGGCAGAAGCCAGAGGGAAGTGAGTTTAGAACAGGACATGAAGGGAAGAAGTTAAGCTGGTGATACTGATGATACTTATGAGGGCCTTCTGCTGGGAAGAAAAGATGAACAATGAGGTAGGAGCTAGATGGAAATACAAAGCCAAGAGAAGTTGTGTTTATACTTTATTTTTGTAAGATGGTATACCTACCAGGGCCCATATGTAGGGGACAATGCACTGATTTCAAAGGCAAAGGGCACTGCAGATGAGAAATTTTATCCCTGAGAAGGCGGGGGGAGACAGCAAAAGACTGAGCCTCTGATAAACATGGGCACATTCCTTGGGACATAAAAAGGGAGGGTAGAAAGATGAGCACAGGAGTAGGAATTGGTGGATTTGGGAGCAGAAGGAGGAGGCAGCTCTCATTTTCTCAGTGAGGCATATCATGATTATGGACTACAGAGGTGGGAGAAGGCATTAAACACTTAACTTGCAAAAAGGAGAAATTAGCGTTTTACAAAATGTGTTGGGATTGCTGGGCAATTTTGCCAACCAACTTGATGGAGCATTTAAATAAGTCCTGCAACCATGATTCAGTGTTTTACTGTCACTACGTTCAGCAGCCTGGGTGAGGCACAGAGTGGGTGGAGAAAGGGGGTCAGTATGTCAGAGGAAATGAGAGGCCAGGGAGCTGAAATTAAGAAGAGGATTTAGAATGATGGACCTAATGTGAGCAAAGTGTGAAGCCAAGACATAAGGGGGGGGGGTCTTCAAAAAGTGGTTGGTGGTGCAATTAATTCAACATCAAAATGACACGAACTTGAATGTGACAGTGAAGACTGGTGAAGTGGGGCACTAGAATAAGGATGCTGGAGAGAGAGGTGATCCATGGGTAAGATGCTCTTGCAGTTCTGGAGATGAGATTGCCTAAGATCTGACGTGAGAGAGGATGGGGCAAAGGAAGAGATGACCAGGAATTAGGAAACTGATTAACTGAGAGAGCAGAGAGATGCTCCTTGTGGATGCTGATATCATGGGGGATGGCGGACATGGAGATCAAGGTGGAAAGGCGGAGTCCAGCATATGCCATAAACACTGGAATGGACTGGACCTCAGATGGTGTCCACACAGGCTGGGCACCTAATGGAATGACACACACTTTAAAGAAGCCAGGAATTTGAAAAATGAGTTTGTACACAACAAAAGTGTAAAAAGAGACTTGCCCAAACCCCAGGGCTGACCTCCAGGTGTGTAGGTTGAGTAGTCTCAAAGTGACAGAGGGACAGGGATGGTGGTGCTTTCAAGGAACAGCTGGATCTCAAGCCAGAAGAAAGAGAATATAAAAGAATATGGTTATTTTGCATCTGTCTATTAAAATGCAAACATATGGGCAGGGATTTTACCTGTTTTTGTCATTGTTTTATCCCAGTACCTTGAACAAAGCCTTGAACATGGAAGGCACTCTGTAAATATTTGTTTAATAACAGTTGGATTATGAATGTTGCTGTTTATGATCACAAAATAGGCGCCTTATGCAATTTCTGCTTTCTGTAAGTCAGAGAGGTTTAGTTTGAATTTTAAGTATGGTCTAATCTTAGGTCACATAAGAGTTGAAATAAGCACTATTCTATAGAGACAGTGTATTGCATTTCATAATAACTATTATATACATTATATTATTTATAATAATTAGAACTTACATACCCCATTTACTTTTTTGCCTACTTGATCTGTCAAAGAATAGAAGAATTTTATGCAGCTGTTGTTGGGTGTCTGACATGTTCTCTTCATATTTCAATCTGATTTTTCTTTATCTGCTTTGATTCTGTGTTATTTGGCACATAAAGGTTCATAACTGTCATCTCATTGTGTCAAAATGAACACTTAATAAACATCACCCACTTTGTCGTGTTTAGTTTTTTACTTTGACTCACACTTTATCTTAGGTTATTGTTGTCTCCTGTGCTTTGTTTGCTTGGTAAGTATCTGTCTATTCTTTCACTTTTAATCTTTCCAAACCTCTTTGCTTTAGACAGGACTCTTGTTAGATAATGTGTAAACAGGCTTTGGTTTTGTTCCAGTCACCCTTGAGTAATACATGTAATCCCTTTAAAGTTTCTGCACCGTGTTTCGTCTGATTTTTATACCATTGACTTTTGTGCTTCTAATCTCTAGTTTTCTTATTGCTGTCTTCGTTTTATCTTTGTCATATGTTCTTTCTCTTTGAGAACAGTGATTTTGAAGGCATCTGTACAATGCCAATTCTTCGACTGGTCAATTTTAATGCTGTTTCTAACTCTTACAGAGTTGAACTCTCCTCTAGTTATCAGTGTCTATTAAGTTTCTTAGTGGCCCTTCCACCTTTGTAAGATCCAGAAATCTTCACTCTTAATTTCTTCCAGAGTCCAATTTCCAAACTTTCAGGTTTTACTGCTAAATTCTGGAATTAAACAAAGCTCATTGATTTTTAAACATTTTCTCTACATAGATTCTATTTTAAGAATTATTAACAATATGTAACTTGGAGCTGGGTGTACAGAATGTATGAATCATATGCTTAAATGGTTTCCGGGTTCACTGTTATCTCTTTTACACCATAGTGCCTCTACTCCTGGTTAACTTTTTTTTTGAACTCATTTTACAATTGACTAAAATGCATTGTGAGGTGATTTGTCCAGACAGGGTACATGGTTGCTATATTTTCAAAGCTTTCGCATATCTGAGACTTGTTTTTTCCTTGACTTCATTTGCAGATGCCCACTGAGCAGGATATAGTATAATCGAATCCAAATATTTTTGTCTTAAAATGCTTTCAATGTCCCTCCCCTGCTTCCTGTCTTGTAAGGTTGCAGAGAAGAACGATGTGACAAGGCAGGCTTTCCTTCCTTTGTCAGCAACTGCATGCCCAGGGCCTGATGTCGACCTAACCAACAGGACAGCACTCAGTTCATGTCTGCTATTCAGATCACTCCAACCCCTTCGCCAGGCTAGAGAAAGATAACAGAAGTCTGGTAAGAATATCCCTCGTGGATTTGAATTCTCCTCTCCCTAAAGAAACATGCAAATTAGTCAACACTATTTTAAATGACTCTGATTGTTACCACAATCTCTAAGATTCTGTTTAAAAGGGGTTGAGGCTGGGGCTGACACAATCTCACCAATATACATGATCATCACTCTACTAGAACTTTCTGAATTTGTTAAATTGGGGAGTGAGTGCCAGTTTAAAAAAACACAGAAGGCTGAAAATAAGAAACTATTTTATTTGATGCCTTTAGAATTGCAATTCAGGGGACACACATTTGGGTAAAACTGAAAGAATGTTTCAGGGAAGAGAAAGGGTCAAGAGTTTATAAAGCCAAAAGCCATGAGGCTGTGCTCTGACGCGAGAAAGGAAATATTTATCCTTAAGGGATGGCGGTCACAAGTAGTTGTAGGGTGAGGGTTCAATAAGTATCTTGAGTTTCTGGCAGATGTTCTGGATGCGATTATGCGGACAAAAAGTGGTCAAAAATCAGATTCCATCCAGGCTAAGATGTGCATAAGTCACACGTCCTCAGTGGCCTCCTGCCTCCATTTTAGAGAACCCTCTTAGCAATACTGACTCCAGTTTGATTTTCCTTTCACATTTCCTCCTTTTTTTTTTTTTTTTTTTTTTTGTGGTACACGGGCCTCTCACTGCTGTGGCCTCGTGGCCTCTCCCATTGCAGAGCACAGGCTCCGGACGCGCAGGCTCAGCGGCCATGGCTCATGGGCCCAGCCGCTCCGCGGCATGTGCGATCTTCCCAGACCGGGGCACGAACCCGTTTCCCCTGCATCGGCAGGCAGACTCTCAACCACTGTGCCACCAGGGAAGCCCTTCCTCCTTTTGATCAAGATCTTTCTTTGGAAAGCACTGATGATCAACCATGTAGTTATTTGGCCTTGGCATTGAATTTCTTGGTGCTGGGAAGGCTCATTCCCAGAGATTCATGTCCCATGGAGGAGGGAAAGAGGTGATTTAAGGAGAGGTGTGCTTTCAGAGTTTATGGGCACATTTGAGCAACAAGGAACCATCTAGGAAGTGAGTCTTAAGTGGCATTCTAAAAAGGAGAAGTTTATGTCTCTTCATTAGAAGGAATCTTATAGGTGTGGTCAACAATCTCCAGATGCCAAGTTATCATTATTCCGGTGGAGGGCTTTAGAGTACAGCAGTGAGAGAGAAGAAGTGCAAATGGTTTAAAAACAACAAAGAGAATAAATAAGAACAATGATTAGTATAATGAATTGCAAGTTGGATGGCAATAAAGCACCAAGTCCAGAGGGGAGCCAGCTGAAAATATCTAGATGTCAGGATCGAAGCACGTTTTGTAGTTTGAAATGTCTCTGATGATGTCATCGGGTGTTTAGGTAAACTTTCTGAGTAGATCATATAGCAACAGGCACGACGATGGTCAATACATTAGCAGTTACGGTGATTTCTCTGAAGTTTCTGTCAAGTTGTCCAACCTTAGCTTGCATGGCTTTGGAAAAAGGGCAGTCGTAGTTCTCAATGATTCCAAGTCAAAAGGATGGGACGAACACCGGAAACGCTAGTTTGGAGAGTCATAGCTAGATATAGGAGGAAACTAGAAGAATTCAGGATCTAGTCCAGTTTATCGGGTAAATGCCAAAACCTCAGAGACAAATAATAATGCTAGATTCTAATATCCACAAAGGTATATTATGGAAACAATTTGTCACTCTAAAGTCACCCTCATTTCTACCAAAGATAGCCAAATTCATATTAATTTGTTTTCAAAATAAGACTGGTTTTAATGAATTTGCCTGGATTATTTACATAAGTGTATCAAGAATAACAGTTGATCGTATAGGCTCTTTTAAATATGCTTTGCTGGAACTTTTCACAAGAAATCTCAGCTTGAATTTTCAAAGGCCTCTAGAGGCCAGGAAAGCCAAGCCAAGAACTTACCATTGGACTTTGCCTGCAATACTTACAGATTTGGGCAAACTCTTCCGGAGGTCCATAAAATATCTTGTGGTTTCTGCACCTGCCAGGAAGTGACTTTCCTTACTCACAAGTTTATGCCACTGGGAACCCTGTAAGCAAGGTCCCAGGCTGTTTTCTCAAGGGTCTTTATTGGCTCCATAAAGTCAATCTTAGCTCCTTAAAGCTGTCTGGTCATATCTGAGTCTATGCATGTCTCTCTCAAATAAGACATTCCAGTCAAAGCCTTGGTAATATAACTGATATTTCCAACGTGTCCTGTTAGGAGGAGAACAGATTCTTAGTGAACTTATGCAAATAATTATACTGTTATGAAAATAAGAGAACTCGCTAAGAACTTCTGAAGTCTGGAGGGATCGGGTAGGAAGAAAAAGATACATGTTTCATCTTTGTTTACAAAGGTACACTTTATCAAATTGTTGCAAGTCATAGATAGCTTAAGAGAACACGTTTCCTTAAATCTGGAAGAGCAAAACATAGAAGAACCGGCAATGTTTAAAATAAAAAGTCATAAAAATTATACTCATCCTCATCAGTTTATTCAGTTCCATGGAAAAAATTCTTGATCTTTTATCTTTTGTTAGGAGTTTTATGAAACCATCAGTTTTTTCATTAGAGTTCTGTAAATTTTTATCCAATTCAATGGTATGGTCTGAAAGTTTAACAGAAATCTATACTCTTTAGTAACTGTCATGAATCTCTCTGAAAATGAAACATTTGTAAAAGCATCAGAGCAAAACAATAACTCTGTTAATGAGAAAGACTTTAAAATGGCATGATTGAATATCTGATTACAATGCAATTGACAAGGGAATCAGGTTTTTTCTGTTATGTGAAACATTTTAAGTAGAATTATGACTGATAACCTATACCAGGACATATCAGATTTCCAGGAATTTCACAGTTTTTGAAACACTGATTATAGGTATACAGACACATCATAAAGAAACCTTAGTATTACTTCTTTTCTGACAACGCTTTCCATGTAGTTTAACATATCAAGTAAACTTCATTAGCCTAACATCTACCTTTTTATAAGAAGAGAGAACAAATTTTTTTAATGTCTGAAACATTTATATTAACATATTTCCATAGAAATAACCCAAAGAAAGTTCAGTACAAGTTGCCTTCTTTGTCTGCTTACTTGTTCTCTCACACTGCAGGCTCCCATCAGTCATCAATCCTACACACATCAGTGTACACATGTCAATCTCAATTGCTCAGTTCAGCACAGCACCATCCCCACCCCACCGTGGTTTTCCCCCCTTGGTGTCCATACGTTTGTTCTCTATATCTGTGTCTCAACTTCTGCCCTGCAAACTGGTTCATCTGTACCATTTTTTCTAAGTTCCACATACATGCATTAATATACGATATTTGTTTTTCTCTTTCTGACTTACTTCACTCTGTGTGACAGTCTCTAGATCCATCCATGAGAGAACAAATTTTTGACATATTTCATGGGCTCTCTGAAATATTTCATATCTCAAAGGTAGTTCTTTTTTTTTTTTTTTTGTGGTACGTGGGCCTCTTACTGTTGTGGCCTCTCCTGTTGCAGAGCACAGGCTCCGGACGCACAGGCTCAACAGCCATGGCTCATGGGCCCAGCTGCTGCATGGCATGCGGGATCTTCCCGGACCAGGGCACGAACCCATGTCCTCTGCATCGGCAGGCGGACTCTCAACCACTGTGCCACCAGGAAAGCCCTCAAAGGTAGTTCTAAGTCAAAAAGACTTCATTTAGAATTTAATTTTGGGAAATTTGTCAAAAATATCAAAAGTTTTTAAAACACTTGGTCAAATAGGATCATGGGTCACTATGAAACAATGCTTAGTTATCCATTTAACCAAGACAACAAAGACTTCATAGGCAAATATAGAAGGTTATATAGTTCTGATCAAAACTTAGCTCTTAATATCAAGAGAATTAGTTTACTTCAGTAATTAAAGTCCTGATAAAGACAACATAGAAATAAGTGGTTATTTTGACAAAACATAAGATCTACATTTTATAATCTTCTATTATAAAGATCTGAACAAAAGGAAAAAAAAACTTTGTCCTTTTAATAAACAGAAAAAACAAATTTTAATTTTGTACCAGCTTACTTTTGATATTAAAACTCATCCATTTAATTAAATTTATTCCAATTTTAGTCAGTCATGACCACACAAAAAATGCTTTCTAAACACTTCTTTTTTTTTCACAGAACTTTTACAACTTTCTATGTCCATTTTACTTGTTCCTTGTTTTCTTTCCCATCTAGAAATAACCAGCTTTTCTTTTCCCTTAATATTTCCATTTGTTATACCTTTAAAAAATTCCCTTGTATACAAAGATATTTTCCTTATTAATTGTAGTAGTTTTAATTAAATATATTCATTAAAACTTTTAACCCTTAGAATACAATTTCTAGTGAAAACTAAAAAATAAGCAATTATGAACTATTTGTTATACCAGCTTTTTTTTTTTTAATGTGGCACAAAATGTGGCTAACAGACCCAAGCATCTTTAGTTTTTTCGTAATAAGACAAAAGTAGGCAAACTTAGACTTGTTTGGCAGTTAAACTTAGACTTGTCTAATGATCTAGACATTCAACGAATTCCCATCATTTAATTTAACTTAGCAGGCCTGAGAATTGGGGGCCAATGGTGTAAGTCGTAATCAAGTCCTGAGTCTGAAAGCTCCAGAAACAGGAACTGCAATGTACAAGAGCAGAAATCCCAGCTTAAACAGAGAGAGAACTTGCCCTTCTTCCATCTTTTCCTTCTATTCAGGTCCTCAGTGGATTAGATGACAACTACCCATGTTAGTGAGGGTGATGATTACTCAGTCTACTGATTCAAATGCTAATCTCTTCTGGAAATGCCCTCACAGACACAGCCCAAAATAATGTTTTACCAGCTATCTAGGTATCCCTTGTCCTTGTCAAGGTGACACACAAAATTAACCATCACTGTGGGTTATTTCAGAGATCCTCTATGTAAAACCAAGGGGTATTTTCAATAGAAGTATTAGAAATAATTCAAGACAGGAATAGTATCTGCCTGAGCTGTGGTAGAAAAAAAAAATAGTTCGGACACAAGAGGTCTTAATCCAAGCTTTACTAGAAAAATGTGGGGTGTGAGATCATACTAACTATGTGATCTGCAAAGTGTCACATTAAAAATTTACTTTAAAGGGACCTTGAGTTTGTAATAACCCAATGCCCCTGCCAGAAACAAAAACAAATCCTCACTGGAAGAACAGTCTTTAAATCCAGTCCTAGGAGAATTCTCATGGGTAATATCAAAATATAATCTCTCTCTCACACACACAAAATCACAAGACACTTTAAGAAGTCAGCTTCCATGAATCAAAGTCAGCAGAAACAGCAACCACAGAATGAAACCTGCACAGAATGAGGAATAAGAAATTATGAAATACAGAATTTTTAGTGAATGTTAAATACATGTTAATTACATTTAAAGAACTAAGGCATTGATAGTATAAAGAAGGAATGGGAAACTATTAAAACCGAGCAGACAGATTAAAACAAAATACAGCAAACAAGATATTTGAAAATGAAAAGGTAATATTTTAATTTAGAAACTTGAGTGTGGATTAAACAGCATTTTATGCTCACTTGAATATATCATCAGTGAACTGGAACATAAATATCAAGAAATTACAGGTAACTCAGACAGACTAGTGTGAAAGAGAGATTAGAGACCTGGAAAACATCAATAGAAAGAGGAATTCTAATATACCTCTAACTGGAGTTCCAGGAAGCAAAGGAAAAGAAAGTGGGAGAGAAGTGATATTCCAAAGAGAGACTAACCAAGAATTTCCCAGAATTAATGAATGATAATGATCCCCCCATATCTCAATCAATCTAAAGTAAACTAAATAAAAATAAGTCTGTGCTTAGATAAAGCATAGTAATACTTCAGGGAAACAAAGACAAAGGAAAAATCTCAAAGGAAATCAGAAATAAGAGAAACATTACCTACAAAGAGGTAATGAATGGCAACTGAATTATCCAAAGAAACACTGGATGCCAGAAGTTAGTAGAAAATATTTTTCATGTGCTAAGAAAAAATTACTGTCAACTTGACATTGTGTTCCTGAAGAATAGACTTTCTAAGAATTAGAGGACAATATATTTTTACATAAACACATTCTCTACACCAGGACTAGGGAAATAAGTATTTCCAGGGTTGTTCACGTTCTGACCAGCCAGAGCAGAAAGTCTTTACTGAGCAATTAGGACACTCAGTTGAATCCCTAGAAGGGACCAAGCACTCCTTTTTTCCTTCCATTTTCTCCCTTTTTGAATGGAAATGTCTAAAACCGTTATCCTATTTCGTCCCATTATTGTATTTTAAAGCAGATCACTTATTTCTTGAGTTTCACTAATTTACAGTTGGAGAAGAATTTTGCCCCAGGATGGATTATATGCATATCTTTATCCTAAGTGTTAGATAATTTAAATGATAAAATTTAGAACTATTAACTGATTGATAAGACATAGATGAGATTTTGGACTCTGTGTTAATGCTGCCATGAATTGAGACTTCTGGGGATGTTGGGATGATCTGAAGGTATTTTGCATGTGGGACAAACACAAATCTTTAGAGGACAGAAGGCAGACCATTGTAGAAATAATAATACCCCTACCCAAGGACGTTCACATCCTGATCCTTCAAATCCTTAAGTGTGTTTTGGTACATTGAAAAATTGTACGATAATAAACGTGTGTTGTTTGAAGCCACTGAATGTGTTGAATTTATTACAGCAGAAACAGGAAACTAATGAAATGGAAATTAAAAACTGAAATTAAGAACTTAATAAATGAGTTTAACAGCCAACTCTTCTCATCAAAGAAGGGATCAGTGAACTGGAATATAACTCAGTAGAAAATACCCAGACTGAAGCACAGAAAGCAAGAAGGGTGACACATAAGAAAAGCATTGCTGCCAGAGATGAAAAGGTTAAAAAGAGGATATCATTAATTACATTTTAAATAAAAATGAAAATTAGTATGGTCCATCTTAGAAAAGTATGAATTGCAAATCAACTCAAGAAGAAATCATGTTAGAACTTGAACCAGTAATTTTATATATCTCTCTAAGGATTCCTCAAAGTCCAATCAGTTTTAGACAAGCGCTTCAACCACTGTAAACAGAGAAAAATTCACTTCTTTCCCAACCTCTTCCAGATTATAAAATAAGAAGAAACACTTGACCTCTCCCTTTATGAGATTGCTAGAATATTGTTACCAAGTTCCCAGATCGATAGTATAAGAAATTAAATTACAGGCTAATGATAAATCAAATGCAAATATCTTCAACAAAATATTAGTAAACTCCATCCAATACAGGCTCACCTCACTTCCCTTTATTGCACTTCACAGATATTGTGTTTCTTTACAAATTAAAAATGTGTGGTGACCACGTGTTGAACAAGGCACCATTTTTCTTCAAATAGCGTTTGCTTACTTTGTGACTCTCATGTCACATGTTGGTAATTCTAGCAATATTTCAAGCTCTTTCATTATTATTATATTTGTCATGGTGATATGTGATCAGTGATATTTGATGCTACTGATACGACCTGCTGAAGGCTCAGATGATAGCACTTTTTAGTAATAAGCTATTTTTAAAGTGTGTACTTTTTTAGATTTGATGATATTGCACACTTAATGGACTGCAATATAATGTAAAAGTAACTTTTATGTACACTGGGAAACCAAAAAATTCACGTGACTTACTTTATTGTGATATTCTCTTTATTGCAGCGGTCAGAAACCAAACCTGCAGTATCTCTGGAGTATGCCTGTAACATATAAAACATGCAATCTACTGTGACAATTGGGGATTATTCCCAGAACACGAGTTTGGTGTAACATTAAACTAATTTACCATATTAACAGATGAATGTTGAAAACTGTCCAATTGTAAAATGCAGTAAAATAATTTTACAAAATCAATATTCTTTCATGATAACAAAGAAACTCTTTGCAAACTGAGATAGGAAAGGAACTGTCTAACCAGATAAATACTATCTGTTGGGGAAAAAACCTCAACATTAATCATAATTACAGGCTTTAATATTTAAAGCCTTATTGTTGAAGCTGGAAGGAAGAAAATATGGGTCTGATGGAGACCAGCTTCAGAGAAGAACAAAGGATGCAGCACCTCGGGTGCCGGGTTGGCCCCATTTGACACTGGGGGATCTTTCTCCAGCTTGGAGCCCAAGGAGGGTGCAGGGGCTGAGAGGCAGAGCACAGGAGGGATGAAATAAGGAGAAATGGAGCGGCAGCTCATACAACCTGACAGAGGTTAGGACTCACACACTCTGCATCTGAGTTTCCTCACCAGCCAAAGTGGGATAGTGATGTTTTCGTCTGTGAAGATTTAGCAAAATTTATTTAAAGTGTGTTGCACAGGAAAATAGACACATCATCAGAAGCCATTATTCTTTGTATGATATGAGGTTGAATCATGTGAAGTTGTGGATATCCTAGTGTTTTTGATGTTCAAAAATGGCATTTCACGTGGTTGAACTTGGAAGTTCCTGTTGAGGTGTATGTAGGCTACCCTTGTAGCTAGTATGCTCTAACTAGTGACGACAAAGAGACCAAGGGCTGATTGTCCTGAAACTAACACTTCCACGTGTATGTATCTTGTATTCTAATATTCAGTTGTTTCTTTTCTTCTCCACAGTTCATTATTTTTAATATTGGGATAGGTTTTACAAGCAAGGTTTACGTGAAGTGTCATTTTCCCTTTATAACCAGAAAGTCCATAACTGAATCGTTGATGTGTCTTACAATTCATGATGTCTAAGATTTAATTTCAAACTAAACATCATGGTTTTGAAAATGATGCCAGAGGGAAAAAAATGAGATGATCTACTAATATTTCTTGGCATTTGATCGTTGTACACTTGGCCCCCAAATACCCCCAAACATATTCTCCAGGCCCTTTGGGGAAGCACTACAGAAGGCAGACCTGGCCTCTGCTGTGCACATCCTTCTCCCACAGCTTCTGAGAACCAGCCATTCATCACCTGAGGGACCCAGGAAATTATTCACAGACCAGCAGAATCTGAATGCCTAATATTCAATATTTCAAAAACTAAATGCAAGATAATGCCTTCTATCTATGAAGTCCATGGAGATTGCTCTGAAATAAATGAGGTTTTATGTCTTCATTATACACGAAAGCTATTTAATTACATATACCTGGAAAATACATCAGTCATTTACCGGAATATAGCTAGGCTCGCCTTCCTTGTCCTGAGAAGCAGGAGCAGAGTCTGGACAAGCCTTGTTCACACTGGTCGCGCCAGCATTCACCTGGGACAGGTCTACAGGCAGATTGATCTGACCCCCAGGTCTGTCTGTTCCATGGGACCATCTGGAACACCCTTTAATAGGACGGCCACATGTCCCAGTTTGCTGAAGACAGTCTCATACTCCTGTTCAGTTTAGCATTTTGCCAGGTGTTTCATTCTTAAATGAAGCATCATTAACAATTGCATTAAAATAAGCCAGGTGGGCTGGTAAACTTCCACCTGCACTTCTGGCTTCTGCTGTGTTCCTGTCGAGAACCAGAGCTAGGATAGTGATTAAATATGAAAACTTCATCATGGGACTTCATAGGTGAGAGGAGTGTGAAATGTTTGTGAGATGGAGATGGGGAATGGTAGTGGAAAAGCCCTGCTGTCAGGTGTGTAGACAGCAGTCTGAACGCTCCTGGTACAGTTTGTCTTTTGCTGTATGTTATAAATCTATATTTTGTTTTTTGGAAGACATTTATTTTGCAATAACGTTCACCATTGAGACATTCAAAAACAAAGCACTCATAGAATAAAAATTAAGAAATGACTTTCTGCTTCTCCAGGAATTTCTTGGTGTGCATGCATCTTCAGTAAGATATTTGGTATTGTTCTCCATGTAAACACCAGAAGACACAGATGTCCCAAGAGAGCATCTGCATCTTCTTCAGAAGTCGGTCATTATGTTAAGATGTGTGTCCTCAAAGAGGCAAGCAGATCCCGGGTAGTGCCAAAGCAGAATTCCATTTCACTCTGAGAGGCATTGCTGTTCAATCTGATCAGCTGACGCCTTTCCTAGTTTAATCTTGTTCATTTTTGATTCTAGTCTCTCTTGTGTACGTCTGAAAAGCAGAGCAACAACTATTAATACGTTGGGTGGGTTATCACAAAAGAACATTGTAAATAGTTAAATGAGAGTCTTACATCCGTGTCATCAGATTCTGGAAATAGTACGTCAGTTGATTTATTTTTTTAAATGAGGTTTTATTTAATACACATAATAAGATTAAAGCCTTATTGTGTCAAAATTCTTTTCACCTTACTGTGAAGAGTATTGTAAATTATGTTAAAAATTTAAACATTTAAAAGAAAATCATTTGGTTTTGTACAGAAATTTCATGAAGTCTGATGAAGTGTAGAGTTACGGGGAAAACAATATTTTACTAGACTGAGAAACTATGGAGCTTTGACAATTCCTAACCTCATTCAAATTGTGATGTTATATGTGCCAAAGATTTACAAATATTTTTTATTCATACACACTTCAAGTTAACTGAAGCATTTTTTGGTAACAAAACTGATTTTGAATGTGAAAACGATACTAGCGCTTCCACTGTAGTCCATACTCAACTGGGTCTTAAAAATATGGGGGTCTTGAAGTATTGTATATCAAGCTAAGTGCCCCACAGTGGTGTTAGCATTTTTGTAAAGAAATCCTCTACGTTTCAGTGACACTTTGTTCCAAACTCTTTGATTTTAGAAACCTTTAATGAAGTAATTCTACATATGAAGTTCCAAAAATAACTTGAGATTTAAAGCTTTTGGCAATTTGCAATTATTTAGCTATGTTTCTGTCTTAAAATGATCAAGAAACTGATTATATTAAACACTGAGAGTTTAACGGGCAATAACGTTTAAATCTGACGTTCTATAATTGCATTTTGGAATCTATGAGCATGTGAGGAGAAGTTTTCGGTGAAACTCTTGTTTCCTCAACATTTTATTGTGGAAAGTTTTGAGCATACAGAAAAGTTGTAAGAATTTTACAGAGAACACCCATACACCCATCACCTCTGTCATACCACTAACAATTTATTACAGTTGCTTTTCATGTATCTGCCCATCTTTCTATTCATTCATCAATACATTGTATTTTATGGATTCCTTTTAATGTAAGTTGTAGACATCAGTACATTTTATTCTTAAATATTTCTGAATGCAGACCACTAACTCGACATTATATATGTTCATAATTCTTTTCAATTAGAATTTGTGATCTGTTAAGTACACAGTTTTTAGGGTAATATTTGACGAATTCTGGAAAATACACTGGCTAAGCAAAAAAGGTACAGAATAATTCATTTCCCCATTTCTTCTTTCCACTCCACCTCCATCCCAAGAGGCAACCATTTCTTTGATTTATTTCACCATAGATTAGTCCAATCTGTTCTAGAACCTCATAAAAATGTAATCATATGGTATAGACTTTTTTTGGGGAAAGGTTTCTTTCACTCAGCATGATGATTTTGGGATTCATCCATGTGGTTGTGTATAACACTAGTATTTTTTTTTCTTTTCCATTGCTGAATATACAACAGTCTGTTTATGTTATGAATATACCATTGTTTGTGTATCAATTACCCTGTTGATGGACACATGGGCTGTTTCCAGTTTGGTGCTATTATGAATAAAACTGCTAGGAACATTCTTGAGTAAGTCTTTTTATACACATATGATTTCACTTCATGGGCATATGTTTGTTTTGGAAGAAACTGCCCAATATTTTCCAGAGTGGCTGTAGCATTCTAAAATGTCACCAGAAATGTAGGAAAGTTCTGACAGATTCACATCCTCACCAACATTTGGTGTTGTCGATAGTTTTAGCTTCAGCTATTTTGTTAATTGTGAATGAATGATAAACCTTATTTTGGTTTAAGCTTACATTCCCTGATAGCTAATGATTTTGAACACTTTTTCCTGTGTTTATTGACCATTTGTGTATCTTCCTTAAAATTGCTGGCTCATTTTTAGTTGGACTGTTTGTCTTTTCATCATTGAGTTTTAGTTCTTTTGACAGCCTTGATAAAAAATATTTTCTTCCAATATGCAGTTTACTCATTCGCTTTCTTAAGACTGTCTTTCAATGAGAAGGCATAAATTTGATGAAACAAATTAATTTTTGATTCTTTTATGTGTATTGCCTTCAGCGTATAAAGAAAACTTTACATAACTTCAAGTCATGAAGTTATTCTTTTGTGTTTTCTTCTAGAACCTTTATAGTTTTTTATTTTTGTATATGTTGTGAGGCTCCAAAATTGAGGTTTACTTTTTTCCTAAAGACAACTTGTTCCAGCACCATTTGTTGAAATGACTTCCTTTCCACATTGTATTACTTTGATGTTATTTGTCAAAAATTAATGGACAATGTTTGGGGGCTTTCTATTATATTTCAGTAATCAGTCTTCCTATTCTTATTCCAATACCACATGTTCTTAATCACTATAGCTTTAGAGCAGGTTTTGAAGTCAGGCAGTGTAAGTTTACCAAGTACTCTTTTTTTTTTTTAAGATTTCTTTTAGTATTCTAGATGTTACACATTTCTTTATAAAGTATCAAACCAAGATGGCAAATACTACAAAAAATTCCTTGTAGAATTGTTTTAGGGATTGCATGGAATCTAAAAATCAATTTTGGGGGAAGTGATAGCTACCACATAGATTGAGTCTTCACGCCTCCCCAAAAGGGAGGAAAAGGTATATCCTCCCTTTTATTATAGATTTGGGGCTTTTCAGGTTTTCTATTTTATCTTGAGTCAATTCTGATACATTTTGTTTCAATAAATTTACCCAATTTGTCAAATATATTGGCAAAAAAGTCTTCACAATATTCCCTTATTTCCTTTAAGTATGCATAGGATCTTCAGTTATGTCCCCTCTTTTACTCACATTATCCCTAATTTGTATTCTTTTTTTTTTCATGAATCATTTAGAAGCTTATCAAATTTTTGAATCCACAAACAAGTGGATTCATTCATTTCTTTGCTGTTTTTCTTTTCTCATTTTATTGATTTCAGTTCTTATCTTTATTATTTCCTCCTTCTTACTTTGAGTTAACTTTCCTTCTATTTTTAGCTACTAAAGATAGACCTTCATATTATTGAATTTGCACCATTATTTCCTAATATGAGCATTTAAGTTTCCTTTAAAGCACTGCTTTAATACATCCTGAAGGTTTTCAATATGTTATATTAACATTCTGGTAAAAATAAATTTCTCTTTCCTTTATGATTTCATTTTTGGCCCATGATTATTTAGGAATGTATTCTTTAATTTCTCTATATAAGGTTTTTTTTCTAGATATTACATTGTTGTTGATCACTAACTTAATTCCACTTTAGTTTGAGAACATATTCCATAGTATTTTACCTTTACTCATACCTGTCTTATGGTCTAGCATATGGTCTCTCTTGGTGATCATGCCATGTATGTGCTTGAAAAGAAGTTTTGAAGTCATTGTGTGTAATGTTCTATCAGCATCAATTTGGTGAAGGTGATTGATAGTGTTGTTCAGATCTTCCATGTCAATCTTAACGTTTGGTTTACCTGGTCTATTAATTGTTGAGAGAGAGGCATTAAAATCTCCAACTATTATTGTATATTTGTCTATTTTCCCTTTCAACTTGTGAGTTTTCAAATTTGTAATTTTAAGCTCTACTTAAAGGCATATCCACTGTATGATTGTTATGTCTTCCTGAAGAATTTGTCCTTCTATCATTATGAAATCTTCTTCATCTCTCTTAATCCTCTTCATCTTGAGATATACTTTATTTGACAATAAAAGCCATTCCAGTCCTCTTATATTAACTGTTTGAAAGACATATATTTTCCCATCCATTTACATCCACTTTCCTCTCTTCATCATTATATTTCAAGAACACCTCCTATAGAACGTGTATAGTTGAGTCTTGCATTTTTATTTATTTTGAAAAATCCCTGAACTTTTTTGGCGTGTTTAGTCAATTTACATGAATGCAGCCACTGTTGATTTAGTCCATCAACTTACTCCACCTGTTTTTTCCCCTCTGTTTAGCCTTTCATATTTTATTTTGAGTTAAAAGGATACAGATATAGATATAGGTATTTGGGTATATCTATTATGGTTGCTCTAGATTATTATTTATACCCTTAATTTCTTTTACAGTCAAAATTGTGTCACTTCATATATAAGAATCTTGAAGATTTGTAGTTCTATCTACCTTCTGGTCTTTTGTGCTACAGTTATTATATGTATTATATCTAAATATGTTATAAATTGCATAATGCAGTACTCTGTTTTGCTTTAAACCATCATATGTATGTTAAAGAAATAAAGAAGAAAATAGAGTCTAATATATTTATACACATATTTTCTCTTTAGTCTTTTCTAAAGAATCAAGTTTCCATTCTGTAGTATTTCCGTTTAGTCTAAGGAATTTAGTATAGAGTACACCTGTGAAACTACATAGGTTGATATATTTACATATTTCAATAAAAAGTTAGACATGAGAATATACACATTTGGAAAAAATTGAGTTTACCAGGTAACTCAGTACATGTAGAGAAAAGATTTTTTCAATACAAAATATTATGGTATAAAAAGAAGGGTCATTTGAATTTTTCATCACTTTCAGATGTATTATCTATAAAATTTATCTTAGAAAAAATTATAGACCTGTTTCAAAAATATTAAAATCAAAACCACATTAAAAATACATTCTTCAGGGACTTCCCTGGTGGTCCAGTGGCTAAGATTCCATGCTCCCAGTGCAGGGGGCCCGGGTTCAATCCCTGGTAAGGGAACTAGATCCCACGTGCAGCAACGAAGATCTCGCATGCTGTAACTAAGACCTGACGCAGCCAAATGAGTAAATAAATAAATAAATGTCTAAGAAAATACATTCTTCAGAAAAATACTAGTAACATATGTTTGACGCAGATACAGCTAAGAAGTAGACCAAAGCACCTGGATACTTATCAACCTGCTGCTTTATTTTAAAATTAAGATAATCAACATAAAGAAACTTTTAAAATTGTGCTTCAATGATCACAAATACATGCTGTTTTTTGGAAAGAATTTTATTTTTGAAAATGATTTTTGAATAGAATTATTTTATAGGTGTATCAAAATAATAACAAAACCAATTGATTTGTGTGTGTATATATGTCTGCGTATATACATATATCTGTGTCATATATACGTATTTTTATGTAATATGTACATAAATGTATTTATAGTATATACACATATACATATTTTTCTTTTTAAGAGTCATGTATATATAATTAAAAAAATTATTTATGTTTCTCGCTACCATTTATTCTCAAATGTGTCCTAGTTTTACTGACAAATGATACGATCGCCTTACCTTTAAATTTCCAGCAACCGCAGGTAGGGAAAGATTTTTCACAATTGCTTGCATAGACAAGTACTATCTATTCCACCAAAAAGGGGCAAATTCTGCTTCTGTTTAGGCCAAGGCTCTGGACCAGGGCTAAGCAGAGCAGAACAGAGCGGTGGGTGCCGTCGTAACTCCCTGGGCTTCCCCGGACCACCAAGATTGGGTCCTGCACTTTGTGAGATGTGTTCCCCAGGTGTAGATCTCAGGCAGGCCCAGCCCTGCAAGCAAACCCACTGGAGAATGTTTTCACTGGGAACTGACTTCCTCTTGCCCAACCTTGGAGAAGATGCTCAGGAGAAAGCTGTCATCACTGTTACCTGCACCTGACAAGTCATAAGATCCAGAGAGAGGGAAGGCTCAAAGGCACTGATAAAACCCTCCACGGGATTGGCAAAGAGCAGCTCTACTGGACCCAGTAGTCTTGGGCCTGTGGGCTGTTGCTAGTTTTATTATTGGTGCTTCTTTTTTCTTTTTGTTCTGGTGTATGCAGGGGGTAGGAAGAGGTTGAAGGGCAAGGAAGTTTGCCCCTGCTCTGTGTAGTCTGCTTGTTACCACTTTTCTGCAGCTAAGTTCTTATGTCTCTCTTTTAATTTGAAATGTCAAAGTGTATTTTTTTTAAAAAGGAATAGATTATTTTCATCAGTTTTCTGTTTGCAGAAAAATTAAGCAGAAAGTACAGAGTTCCCATAAATCCCCCTCACACACAGTTTCCCTGTTGTTAACATCTTGCATGAATGTGGTATGTTTGTGACAATGGATGAGCCAGTGTTGGTATATTATTAGTAACTAATGTCCACAGCTGACATTAGACACTGGACAACCGGGAGCTCTGAGTTTGGGGGATGGGAGAGGTGAAGGGGGTGGGTCCCCGCAGCCCAGGATCCAGGCACAGACGCTGAAAGGCGCGGCCACAGTGGGAAGGTCCACATGGACCCTGCCCCGCCCTCCACTGCATAAAGAAGATATGGTACATATATGCAATGGAATATTACTCAGCCATATAAAAGAACTAAATAATGCCATTTGCAGCCAAATGGATGGACCTAGAGATTATCATACTAAGTGAAGTAAGTCAGACAGAGAAAGACAGATACCATATGATATCACTTATATGTGGAAACTAGAAAATGATACAAATGAACTTATTTAAAAACCAGAAACAGACCCACAGACATAGAAAACAAACTTATGGTTACCAAAGGGGAAAGGTGGGGGGAGAGATATATTAGGAATTTGGGATTAACAGATATACAACAGTACCATATATAAAATAAACAACAAGGGCCTACTGTATAGCACAGGGAACTATACTTAATATTGTGTAATAACCTATAAGGGAAAGGAATCTGAAAAATAATATATATGTGTTTGTGTGTATAACTGAATCACTTCACTGTACACCTGAAACTAATACAACATTGTAAATCAACTATACTTCAATAATAAATAAATAAATAAAATTTTAAAATTAAAAAAAAAAAAGAATAAACTGCAGCTGAGCAGGTCTCAATTCTTCTTGCCTTGAAAACACAGTGGGTCCAGAAGCCTCTTTCATTTACTGTCAGTTGTCACTGTCCCTTAAAAACCTTCACCGCACATCCCATCAGCTACCTGCACCTTCTTTTCCAGACAGGCCTCTCCCTAAGAAGACACCGCAAGGACTCTTAGGCCCTTTCTGGGAGGGTCTACTGGTCATCACATTGCATGTCTAAGGGCTGCAGAGGGAGCCTGACAGCTACACAGGCCCCTGATTTGGTTGATGCTGTCCCTGTGCTTATTTGCCATCCGAATGTCCTTTGCCATGAAATAGCTCTTCATGTTTCTTGCAGCTCAGATTCTCAGCCTAAAGTTGGTCACTTTCACAATCAGCTCACACAGAAGACCCTGGCCCCATCCTCACTATGGACTCCCTAGTGAGGATGTGATGTGATGGTAGAAGCATCTTCCCCATGCCAGCTGATCTTCATTTCTCCCCAGGGGCCATTCAAGACCACAGGGCACACACACAACGGCAAGGACGGGGGCACTTGGACTCTCTCTCTGCTCCATGTCTGTGAGGGAAAGGGAAGGAGTTGCAGCCTCAGGACAGAACGAGATTCCAGGCTTCCTGCGGACACTCGGGATGAGAACACGGCGGAGTTGCGTCCGGCTGTAATGCAGGCTTGTGGGCCACTCCCACACTTCCTCTGACATTGCATTTCTTGTCATGCTTCCAAGATCAAATCAACAGCTTAGGGAACCCCCCTAAGGGCTGGCCTCCTGCACCCCCATCTTTTGCATGAGAAGCAAAAGGAATTCTGTGACAGGTTTCATCCCATTGCTTTCAATTAACAAAAAACTTGATTTCCTCTCTATTGGCATAATGGTCCAAATTCCTGGAAAGACTCATTTCCAGGATGACCAGGGCCTCATTCATGCAGGTTCCCATGGATAAGCCTGCAGTGGGCAAGAGGAGACGGTGGAGCCTGAGAGATCCCTGCTCAGTTAAACACTGTGCAGTTCCATTGCGGCCATGCCTGCCCTGATGAATGGCATCATGTGAGTTCTTCATTTCTCATCCTGCAAGCGAGGACTACAGAAGCGCCTTGAACATGGGAAGGAAACAGGATGGGCAATGTCGAGCTCAGCACAGACACAGTCCTACTAGAGGAGGCTGGCGCCCACGGGAGGTTATAACCCAGTCCTCCCAACAGGCCCCAGGGGAGACTTTGGCTTCTAAATGCTTCTTTTTCAGAAGGCCCTTCTTCCCCAATTAAAATACACAGGTAGATAGATAGATAGATAGATGGATAGATAGATAGATAGATATAGGTAGGTAGATGACTAGATAGAATATAGACAATAGGTAGATGATAGGATAGATGATAGATAGATAGATAAAATGCATCCAAGCACCCAGCTTTTCCATGGCATCAGCGAAGAATCTGAAGTCAGAACTCCTGAAACACTCCCATCCCCCTCCCAGCCCCCCTGCTGCCCCCTGACCCTACCAGTAACCCTGAAGACTCAGGGCCAACAAGCAGACACATCGCCAGGCATCAGACCACATCTGTGTTTGTGGAGCTGGCTTTTAAAAACATATATATATATATGTTTATATATATGTATATATGTTTGTATATGTGTATATATATATATAAATACATACATATAAAATAAATAAAGCATGGATAGCGGAGTGTTGTTGATTCTGTGAATATTTGCTGGAGACATTAGTAATTTTGGTATCACTGGAGTGAGAGTGAAATGCTGTTTTCCCTTTACTGTAATGAGTGTTGATAGTGGTGACAATCCCCAGTCCTGTGTTTATGTGACATGGAGTGTATAAGAACTCCCAGAACTTTACAGTTTGCTCATCTGTACAGCTCGCAGAGCAGGGGGTGGGAGGAGGCATTGCTGGCACTCATCCGAGAGGCTGGCGGGAAAATGAGACAGGATGGGGGCTCAGGAGAGCGGTTCTCTCTTCCTGGCCCGGCTCCTATTTACGCCCGTGGCCTCGGGTGAGGTGAGGCATTGGTCTTCTCAGAACCTCGGTGTGGTCTTCTATAAAACGGAAGGGTTGGATGCTTAGGACAACCTCTCCTGGGCATGGTATTCTTATGTGAGAGACTCACTGAATAAATCAGAATGGACGTGCACCTGTTATCTTAACTATCTGGAAGTCTCAGGCTGAAGGGTCTGACAGATGAAAGAATTGAATAAATGCATCAGACACCATTGTCATGACCGTTTCCTGATCTGGAAAATGGGTCTTTTAATGAGCTTTTCGGGAAGATTTTTTTCCAGGAATTTAGACCATCATACCAGTAGAGAGGAAATCAAGCTTTTTATTAATTAAAAGCAATGGGACAAAACCTATCACAGAATTCCTTCTGCTTCTTGTGCAAAAGATGGGGGTGCAGGAGGCCAACCCCTAGCTGGGGTCCTCAGTGGGTCTCGGCCACCTAACTTTGGAGGTATTCTGAGATTCAATGAGATGAAATCCTCACAGCACCTAATTTAGTGCCAGACACATGGTAGACATGAAATTACAGACACCTAAAGCTAGGTTCATGCCCAGGTCCCACACCAACTAGCCTGCTGACTTTGCTGTCCCGTGAAAGAGGATGGATTCTGTCCACTTGCCTGGGCCCCCATTGCAGCGAGGGCCCAGAGCATGGTGAGAAGATTTGGGATGAAGTTCTGAGCTCTGGTAGCTGTAGGCTTGGTTCTGGGCTTGTCTGGCTGCGAGACCCCCAGGCAGTAGCTACATCTCTCAGACCTCTGTTTTTGCATCTGTCAAACGGCAGCTCAGAGAAAGGTGGCAGGGCTTGGATCTGACTTCAGAGCCTCCACACCCACCTCCTGGCTGTGGAGCAATGGTTTTTCACAACCATGAAGACTTATCCATGACCATGGTGGCTTTCTGCCTTTCCCCTGTGTGCCCTCAGGAACACGAGGATATCACAGCAGGGTATGGAAACGATGCTTCTTCAAGCTAAGTATCTGAAACATTTCCACTCTCTAGCTCTTGTTTTTGCAGAATAGTTGCATCCATTTCTTCTCATTATTAAAAAAATATAGAAAACAGTCAATGAAACCCATGGACTTGGGCCTGGGGTATGGATTCAGAGCCCATGGCCCCAAGGAGGTAAACGGGGCCATTCCCAGTCCCGAGGATTCTCTGCTCCTCCATCCAGGGCTGGACTGCAGAGCTCTGGCCCACCCTGGCTGTGCACTCTGACCCCAACAGTAAGCAGCTTCCTAGAAGCCTTTCTACCAAAGCAGCATTGAGGCCTGGGGGCTTCTGGGTTACAAGGAAATGGGGCCGTGGGTTTCCTCAGGCTACTGTCCCTCCTGCCAGACTCATAACCACCTCCAAGATCTCTATTTTGGAATGTGTGGAAGTGAGGTTCTCCTACCCCAAATGCTGCTTTCACCATGTTCTGTATGAGTTTTAAATTTGATTTTCACAGCCATCAGGGTTTTGCAATATTATGAGAATTACCATTAAGTGTGAGATGCAGCTCGGGAGATGATAATATTATTATTAAAAATATTCGTCTGTGCATACTCACTTCTTTGCCCTTCATAATCCTTCCTGACAGGAAACCTAGGCAAGATAGATTATTATTATTTTATTATTATTACTCCCATTTTTCTATTCAGAAAACCGAGGCTCAGTGCTCTTTCCTCCGGGGGGGAGGAGGGCATTTTTCTCCTGGAGGTGGAGCTATAGGGCTCAGACATTTTACTGCGTTGAGTGGTGCCTCCCACCCCCACGAATATGTCCAAGTCCTAACTCCCAATGCCCGTGAATGCGACCGTATCTGGAAATGGGGTCTTTGCAGATGTATTAAGTGAAGGATCTTGCGATGAGATCACCCTGGATTAGGGTGGCCCTGGATCCAGTGATTAGTGACTTGTAAGAAGGAGAGAGACACAGGGGGAGGCCACGTGGAGACAAGAGGCGGAGAATGGAGTGATGTGTCTGCCCTCCAAGGAATGCCAAATGTCGCCAGGAGCCCCTTAGAGCCGGGAGAGAGGCGTGGGATGGATGCCCCTTGGAGCCTCCAGGAGGGGCCACCCCTGTCGACCTCTTGTTCTCAGACTTCTGGCCTCCAGGACCAGAAGAGAGAATACAGTTCTGTGGTTTTACGGCCCTCAGCTTGTGTTAATCTGTCATGCAGCCCCAGGACCCTAGCACATCCTCCTCCACAGCCGGGAGTCTCCCTGCCTGCATCCCCACCGCCTGTTGGAATTGCCCGTTGGCTGGAATCCTCTGGAGAAGAGTCTGGCTGGCTCACAGTGGGAGCGCAGGGGCTGCTTCCTCTGCACTGAGTCAATGGACACTCAGCACCGAGGACAGGCCAGAGGAGAGGTCCTGTCCCCGGCTCCTGCCCACGGACTGATCCTGATGGGCTCCTTTGCTGCCTGGCCCCCTCCCCTTGGCCAGATCTGCAGCCTCCTTGTTGCTACAGCAGAGCTGCTTCAAGTTGGGGACCGATGGCAGTGGCGGGTGGCAACCCCACCCTGAGCCCGTTGTAGCCTGAGGGGCTCATGTCCCTGGTGGTCCAGCAGTCAGTGACGTCAACAGGGCTTCCCTCACTTGTGAGCAGAGATACCGAGGCAGGAAGAAATGAAATCTCTTGTGTAAGGCCACTCTCTGGGAAGGAGCAGAGCAGGGCTCAGCCCAGGGGTGCCCTGCTGACACCTGCCCCTGGACCAGTCACATCCTGTCACCTCAGAGTTCAGAGCCATGTTCACGTGACCTGCTGGGGCTGGAGCACGTGCCAAGCTCTGTTGGGAGGGAGTGGGAACTTTCCCGACCCCTCGCTCAGGAGTGAGAGCTCTCTACAGCATCATCGCCAATTACAAGAACGTTTCCCTTTATTTAATCCCAAATACCTTCCTTTGTCAACTTATCATCGTACACTTGTGGGGAAACATGCATCCTCTGAACCTTCTCGTTGCTGTGACTTGGATTGTGATCAGAGAAAGATGATGGAGACAAAATAAGAAAGGGTACATTTTAGCAAATGAGATATTTAAAAGGCAGTGTGTCCTCAGTCTGAAAGTTTGACATTTGAAAGCCACCTTCGATTTTTCTAAAGGAAAGAAAGAAAGGTCTGCTCTAGCCTATGGAGAAAATGTATAAAAGTATGAGAGTTTTGCCTAGAGAAAGTAACATTTTCATTTTCTCTCTTTGAGAAGTTGAGTTGCAAGAGAAAAAGCAAGATTCAGTCTGAAGAGACCCCCGAGCATCAGGAAAGAGGGCAAGATGATGGAGGGTTCAGGTGGCACCCCAAGACCCCTGCCCCCCAAGGGCTGCTTGGACCCTTAGTTGCTGGGTCCACAGGGTCAAGGAGAAGGGGGGACTCGTAGACATTATTCTGAAGGTTTCAAAGTTTTGACCTAAGTGGGGTCTTTTATGCTCTGAGACACAGGAGGCCCTGTCAGACCTGGTGGGCAGTGGGACTCCCCAGGTGGCCGGGAAAGGAGGCATGTGTGTCCAGGGCTGGACTCTCTTTCTGTCTCTCTCTCCCTCTGTCTCTCTGTAGCTATGGGGTGAGCACGTGGGGATAATTCATGAGCTGTCTGGGGAGGCCGGAGGGAGGGATGGAGGAAGGGTGCCCTCAAGGCCAGGCTGCCCAGTGTGGCTCCCCAGCTGCGATGGGTGCATACAGCTGGACCACACCAGTGGCAGTGATGTTTCCTCCTCACACATGATTCCAACCATCTCTGCCGGGGCTGCGGGGCAGACCCCACCCCACGGGACCTGCACCCCAGGTGGGCAAGCAAGACGGGCGGGTGGTCCTTGCTGCGATAGAGACAGCAGTGGGCCAAGGAAGCAGGATGGCCTCCCGGGGAAGCGCAGCCAGGGCTTCACTGCACAGATGAGCAGGTTGGTGTTGGGAGGTGGGGTGATGCGTCTGAGGCTGCCAGGGAGACAGGCCTCAACACGGGCAGCCTGGGGTCAGACCTCCATGGGGCTTGGTACGAGGGCCCACGTCCTGCCCACAAACCCTGGCTCACACCCCAGGGCCTGAACCCATCATGCCTTGGGGGCAGACAGTAAAGCTGGTGGTCCGAACTCTGGATAAATCCTAAGTGCCTGGAACTCCGCCAGCCAAGATGCCTGGACTGCAGTGAGAAGGGGGTCAGGGAGATGTCCCTACGTGAGGACCTGCCCGAGGGTCACCTTCAGAGATCCAGGCAGGCGCAGAGCAGAGCTGGCTGAGTCACTGGCCCTGGACAGGCTGTTTGCCTGAAATGAAATATTATACAGTCTTTGTGAATTGGAGACTCACAGTCAGGAATTTTCATAAGCAGCCCAGGACCAGGAGAGCTTCCTGGGATCATGGCACAGATTTTGTGTTTGTTCTTTGTTTTCTGTTGGCTCTGGTTTTGTTTCTACTTTTAGCATCTCTAGAGGTCCTGCCCAGGGACAAGCCCAGGCACAATGAGAGTGCAGGGGCTGTGCAGCCTCCTCTCATGGCCTGAGCCCAGCCTGGCCACAGACTCTGCACACTTGGATTGTGGAAGCTTTACAAAGCTTCCAGTACTTTCTGTGGACAAGAGGACAAGCTGTGCCTTTGCCTCCTCCATGACAAGGAGGCAGCTATGCTCAAGGGTGAGATGTGGCTTCACCGTGGACACACTGGCTTCAGACTTAGGAGTGGGGCTGCCTGACCTTGAGCCCTCCTTAGCCCCTCCCCTCCCCTGCGAGTGGCCACCAGGATTGGATGGCACACATGCTCATCACCTGCACAGCAGCCGTGATCGACCAGAAGCAGCCTATGTCATTGTCACACTCGAGGACAGAGAGCTCCCTGAGTCCCCAACCAAAGGAGTGGAAACACGTTCTCAGCTTGGAAAAAAATCTCTGGTCCAGTGACGCCTTGCTCTGGGGAACTCTGTTCACAAACGTTTATTTAGTGCCAGATGCGCGTGTGAGAAGCTGAATAATTAGATGGGGTCAGACATCGGAAAAGGGCCTCTTGCTTTCCGCTCTGGACCAGTTTTCGCATCGGCAAGTGGGGATGCTGTCAGTGCTTCCCTCCCAGGCAGGTGGGGAGGAAAGAAGAAGCTGATTCATCTTAGTGCTTGGATGGGACCTGTTACGTGGGAAGCACTCAAGACACCGTAGCTGGGAGATGTCAAATCCTGCACTTGGACCCAAAGGTGGCCCAGCATGAATGGAGGGACGTGGATGGAAAGGCCATGCGGCAGGAGAAACCTGAGGTCCTCCTGAGCCAGGGCAAGGTGTGGCTGCCTCCAGTCTGGAGACCCTGAGGTCCTCGGAGTGAAGGGACAGCCCACCCTGTCACTGGTGGGTGGCTCCAGGACTCATGTTGAATGGTGATGCCACCAGACTCAAAGGAGAGCCACCGGGGGTGGGGGTTTGGTGGGTGAGAGTTCAAGTCAAGCCAGAGGTTCAGAGCTTGGACGGAAGATGATCTTGGGGACAGGATTGTTGTGTCCTAGTAAGGGAGGATGTCTCAAGTTGTCTCTGGGACCCTAAGGAGCAACCCGAGGGCCAAGGGTCAAATGTTCAGGGAAGCACCTTATCGAGAAAGAGCTTTGAGTGTCCGCTCTGCCCCGCTGGGAATGGGCTGCCCAAGACGCACCCCAAGTTCACTGGACACAGCGAATGGTCATGAGCACAGATCCCCAAGGGTGTCCCTGCTACACCGAGAGGCAGCAGCGAGACCCCAGGCAGCGTAGCTGGAGTCTCTGTGGCCAAACTCTTCACCTCAAACGCTGTGGCCTTGAAGGCCTCTGAGACCGTCCACACGGTCAAGGGCAGCGCTCGGCCCATACCACACCCAGGCAACTCTTCCATTCAGGCTGCCGGCCACTTGCCTGGACACACTGGCAGCCGCTCCTGCAGGGAGTGGGGCTCAGGTTATGGGACCTGCCAGTCCTGAAGCTCCCAGGCTTCTGGGCTTGGGGCAGGTGACAAATCAACACTGTTAATAAGTAACCACCGTGATGGGGAACCCAAGGGCTTCACATCTGCCAGCTCTGGTAATTCAAGCCCGCAGCAGGGTCAGTGCCGTGGTTCTCAGTGTTCAGCTGGAGAAAATGAGTGTCCCTGTGCTTCCGCGACCTTCCCGGGGTCAGACAAGCCCATAAATGCTATCGCTGAGGCAAGTCCAGATGTTATTTGCACGACCTACCCTTGATGTTCACAGAGATGCCAGGCCTCAGTGGCTGCCCCGGCTCTGCGGGGTCTGTGCGAGGTTCTGCCCGAGATGAGTGTGGCCCGTGTCAAGCTGGTTCACAGCTGTGTTTTCCGGATCTGGCCCAGGTTTGGCACCGAGAGGCTCCTTCATAAATATTTTTAAATGAGCTAATAAATAAGCAGTGGGAGCCGCAGCTGGGGAGAGTGGAGCAGAGGGTGCAGCAGTGGAGGCTGGACCTCGGGGCGTGTTAATATGTAGGGGCCTGACACGGGAGGCATGGCCGCATCACACAAGCACAAAAAAAATCTGGGCAACACCAAGGCAGAAAAGACCAATCAGCATGAACTAGCCAGGGAGGGGAGACCAGGAGCACGCGGGACTTGTACAGAAATGAAGAAAGGGCTACACTTAGAGAAAACCCAGGTCCGTTATCCTGAAAGACAGCGTGAAACAATGTCAGCAACAGAAAAGGCTCTCACTTTGTGGATGTTTACAGACGACGCAGAGAAATCTCTGCAGACAGGGCATCAGGACAGGGCTGCCCTGAGCTCAGGAGAAGGAAGACAAGGGGCCCCTTTGCTCTCTGTGACCTTGGGTTTCGCAAGGACCTGCAGGCTTGCATCTGCCATGGCAGCAAACCTCACAAGGGGCAGACCAGCCATGCCCAGCCATGTAGCCATCTCCTGGGTGCTGGCAGGTGGGGAGGTGGGGGATGGAAGCTTCCTCTTGCCCTTAAAATTAGCTTAGTTTCCAACTGTTCTGAACTATATGGTGGCCTTTGGAGCAGAGGAGAAGGGAGCGCAGGGCTTGAGACTAGCACCGCTGCTTTCACTCTTTATTTCTGTTTTATTTGTTTTATTCCTTGCCTATAAGCCCCATCATAGGATGCTGGACTCAGCATCCAGAAGTGCCTTCCCTGATTCATCAGTTCTCACCTGGACTCTCCTCTGACTTCGTTTTCTACCTGATACTAAAAGGATGCTGCCTGAGGATGGCATTTTGCTCAGGGACAGCCACTGTTTTTAGCAGAATGAACCCATTCCTTCCCTCAGAAGCACCAGCTGAAGCTGAGGCCACTCCATCCTTTGGTGGATGTGTAAGAAAGCTTGGCAGGGGAGACAGGCCCACACTTTGGGAAAGTGGCCAGACACCAAGATGGACTTACTTCTTTTCTTGCTATGATGGAGCAAACATGAGGTGTAACCATGATGTAACAAGAGTGATTATTTAGGGGCCTGGATGAGACCATCCAATTCCCAACACCAGCTGAGGCATGGTCCTTTCAAATCCAATATTGTTTCTTTTTTTCTCTTTGTTTTTGTTGCTTTCATATCTTGGCTATTGTAAACAATGTTTCAGTGAACATAAGGGTGCATATATCTTTTTTTTTAACATCTTTATTGGAGTATAACCAATATTGTTTCTTAAAATAAATACTAAAAATGACTTTGAATCAAGGACGGGACAGATACTGCCACTTAATGATGACCCAGATAACAAGTGACACCAAAGATCTCTGTCATTCCAGCAGGACGGCAACACCTGGGCAGGTGAGTGCGCCCCTCCTCCGCACTCCTATGTCAGTCGATGTGAGGGAAGGGCCAGGCAGGTGCTCTGCTGCCAGGCTGTACCCTTCCCTGTACTGAGGGCCTGATCGATGCTAAGCCTCAACTCAGATTCTCCCATCATTAGCTCACCTATTTCTCACACTACTATCAGGAAGGCATATTCAGATCCTAGTGTTACTGCTGGAGGATTTGCATACAAGAGCATCTCCACCAGGCTCGCACACCAGAATTAGAACTCAAGTCTGTAGACTCCAAGTCTGGGCTCTTCCTAAAGGGATGTGGCATCTCCTAACAGACGTGCAGCCCTTGTCGGGAAAAGGGAGGGCCGCAGAGTTGTCCTCCACCACTCAGAATCTTTCAGAGAGACCCGCTGGGTGTGGGCACCTGCGCAGGGCTGTGAGCACACAGCTGAGTCAGCTCTGCCCTGGAGGAAGCACCGTCTAACGGGGACTCGGGTGAGGTCCAATGCCTCTTACCACAACCTTAAAGGGGTCGTAAAAAATTACTAACGTTATGTGTCCTGCAAACACCAAGGACGGAGGCACTTATATCTGACAGTCACAAGGAAGTTATCACAGGTGGTAAGACACTCTTTCAGCTGCGTCCAGAAGAAAATTGGAATGAGACAGAGGGACAGGGAGGGGAGAGCTGCAGACAGTGAGGGAGGGGCCACCTAGAGGTGAGAGAAGGGAGCCTGGGCCTGAGTCCAGGGCCTTGCTTATGAACTCATTGGGATCTCCCTCCCCCAACACAAAGGAAGGCTACAGGGAGTTTAATAGGGGCGCAGGCATCCTGTGGGAGGCTCAGGAGGGGTCCAGGGGTCCCTGCTTCTGTGGACCAGTGCTTACTGGTCATGGGCACCCATCCCAGCTCCTGGTCTCAGACGACATGCAGATGGAGCTCGGAGGCTCCTGGGCTCGTGAGGGCAGCAGAGGGAAGCTGTGCCCGGGGGAGCGGGATGGGGGACTTCTCATGGGGCCTGGAGGCACCTGCCGTGAGCCTGAGAGGAGAAGGAAACAGGGAAGGACAAGAAGGAAGTCTTTCTGGAAAACAGGAGTCCCATGGCAAAGGCACAGAGCAGAGGAGAAAAGACCACACATCTGGGACCACGAGCTGCTGAGAAAAGGGGGAGATGCTGAGTTCCCCGGAGGCAGCAGGGAGGGAGGTGAGGCTGCAGGGGTCACAGCACAGCCTGGCCAGGCTGGGGCTGAGGAGCTGGAGGGACCCTCGGGGGTCTGCGGGCAGGGCACGATGGTCAGGAGTTTATCTGAGAGAGGACATGTAGAAGGGGCCGGACCAGGCTCAGGGTTGCTAAGCTGGTCCAGGCGAGAGGTCCAAGCGAGAGGCCCAGCACTGAGGCTATGGGCAGGGAGGGCAGGAAACATATTTCAGGGACATTTAGGTCACATTGATGGAACACCTGAGTGCTCTGCTGACATGAAGAAGGGGGTGGGGGTGATCCCTGGGCTCTCCTGGGCCCCTGGGGAGGGCGGCTCCATCCCCAAGGGAGCCTGGGTGGAGCGTCAGGGGTGGGGGAGGAGAGCAGCCAGGTTGGGGCGTGTTGAGTTGAGGTGTCTGTCTGTGTGGAGCCCAGTTACATCAGGGGTGGGAGACAGATGCCATGTGGGGCTGGGGAGAACCCCAGGGCTTTGAAAAAGGTTTTGGAGGCATCACCACTGGCTGAGAAACTCCCCCCAAATGACAAACCAAGTCAGGAGAAAGGGAGGTGGGACCAGAAGCCAGCAAACTGTTCTACTCGTGCAGCGGGCAGCACTGGACAAGAAACGTCTGCTGCCAGACGAGCATGCCCACCACTCTGACCTTCCACCCCATCCAGCTGAAACGGGAAGAAAGACGTAGTGAAGGAGACAGAGAAAATCCATGACATTATGAGATAACCAATGAAGGAAAACCCCACGAGCGACAGAATGCTTGAAGATTTCTGGGAAAAATAAAGGAGATGGAATTGGAGGGCTGCAGAAACTCAGAGTGAAGTCGAACCCAAAATCTGTAAGAAGAAGCTATTTTCTGTTCTTTGAAGAAAGTTCCAGAGAAACTGCCAGGGCAGAGGCAACCAACAAAAGACAGGGGAGGGGAGGGGAGGGGTGGAAGATGGAAGGTGCTGGGCAGAGGTCAGGAACTAGAGGGCATCTGGACGCTGTGTACCCGCCCTCTCACCTGCCCCAGGATGAAGCCCGTGTTGGGAGGGGACCCCCAGGTACAGGAAGTGTCAGGTGGGAGAGAAGAGCAGACTGGACCAGGGCAGCCTGTGACCTGCAAGACAACTGCCAGGGAGCAAACCCAAAGGCAGGCGGAGCCGATCTTCAGCTTGGCTTGGGCTCCATCCAGGAGGAAGGGTCTCTGAGTCTTGGGTACAGGGGACCCCAAGGGCGGGATCTGTGACCAGAAGAGCAGGGTGTATTCTGGGTGATCTGAAGCCCCACCTTTGGGAGACCCACTTCCTCCCCGCCTGCTACTCAAATGTGGGCCGTGGACCAGCAGCCTGGCCTCCCCTGGGAGCATGTTGACCTGCAACATCTAAGCTCCGGCAATGAGATCTTCCGTCCCCCCAGAGAGACCCGTGCCCACTCTAGCTTAGAATTCCATGCTGACCCCGAGAAAGGACCAGGGCCCCAGCGGTGGCCCTGGGGAGTGTTTCACTCTCCCTAGGAGGTGGACTTGCAGGCGGGCTGGTGTCACCTGGCCATGGTCGGACAGCCAGCTCTCTTTTATGGGTTGTGTGAGGTCAGAGGACCTTGAGAGACCAGTCCCCACTCCCGTGAAGCTGGGATGATCACGACCCCCCTCATGGGCTGATGATTGGAGAATTAAACGAGAGAATCTCTGCAAACACAGCAGCCTGGGGGCTGGCCGCTGGGAGCCTGAATCCCCGTTAGCAAGTCCAGCCAGGACCCACCTCCCACCAGCACCCTCGCCCCACACCCAGCCCTCCCGGAAACAGACCCACCAACTTCAGGCACTGGCTTCGGGACAGTCCCCCCAACGGGAACAAGGTGCTACCGGATCTCGAGTGTTCAGTGGTCACCCCCTCGCACCCCCAAGATTTCTCCCTGAGCGTCTCGAAGGAGTGGCTTTGTCTGTTCCTCTTGGGGTCCTGATGCCTAAGAAATAGTTTATGTAGAGAGAATGCTCAGTCCAGTCACCCCCTTATCCACGGTTTCGCTTTCCCAGGTTTTAGTGACCTGCAGTAAACCAAGTTCCAAAAATATTAAATGGAAGTTTCCAGAAATAAATAATCTGTAAGTTTTAAATTGTGAGTTAAATTTTAAGTTCTGAACAGGGTGATGAAATCTCACACCATCCTACTCTGTCCCACCTGGATCCCCAGCCATCGACGTGATCCCGGCTGACGACGCAGGTTCACCTGAAGCAGGTCGTCCTCCTTCAGACTCATTCAGGAGGTTGCTAGTAGCCTGAGTCTACATCAGGATGCCTCCATCATTCACCTCACTGCATCTCATCACCTGGCGTTTATCATCTCACATCATCACAAGAAGGGGAGGTACAGTACAATGAGATATTTTGAGAGAGAAAGACCATATCTGCATAACTTTTATTATGGTATATTGTTAGAGCTGTTCTATTTTATCATTGTTGTTAATCTCTTACAGTGCCTAATTAATAAATTAAACTTTATCATAAGTATACACATATAGGAAAAAACATAGTATAAATAGGGTTGGGTACCATCTGAGGTTTCTGGCATCCACTGGGGGTCTTGGAATGTATTTGCCAAGGGCAGAGGGGGCCACTGTTCACTCTTGCTAGAGGGATGTGTGAAGGAAAGAAAAACACTAACTGTGCGCTCAGACATGCAACTATTTCCTTGGTTGGGGAGCCTGTTCCTTCCCTCTGCATTTATCATTAGAATGTGGAATTTTCATCCTTTGCCTGAAAACTTTGCTATGTCTCTGCCAAAAACAGCTCCGGTGGCAGGAAGCGGGTCGTCCTGAAGTCACCCCTCCCACGTCTGCGGGGACTGCGGACACGGGGCCTCTCCACCTCCTGCTTCCGTTTCCTCATCATTAGATTTCTCTCACAGTCCAACACACACACAGAATCAACAAGAAGAATCCCTGTCTTTATAAAATGATATAAAATACAAACGTGCCTGTCACCCAGTTTGTGTTCATGGACAATGCAGTAACTCTTTGCTGGGAAGTTTCTATTTCTCCAGAACAACGGTTCACACTGAACTCACTCTCCATGGGCTTTTATGAATTACAGTAGAGGACAGGAAAAAACATCCACGTGTCTCTGGAATCCCAGAAAACCAGAGCTAAGAGGGACTTTAATGATTTTGGAGTTTGAAACTTTTTAATGTGCTCTGGAGACCACGAAGACATCGTGATGTATTAAGCTTGAGAAACTAAGTTATTAACTTATATGAAAGCTGATGCCTTGGTATCATAGATTCTAACAGAGACAGGCAGTGCCGGGCACAGAGGTTTCGGCAAATTTGTGGAGGACACCTGTGGGCTGAGACGATCCTGCCCTCGCCTGTCTATCCTCCTGCGTGGGGACATGCCACTCCCTGGGTGTGGAAGGTAGAAGCTGCAGGCGGAGGCAAGGGGGTCCCTCAGAAGTCAGACTGGGCACTACTGTTCCAGCCCAAAGCCCACAATGGTGATTAGGAAACTGGTGGGGGAGTGCACAGGTGCTCCTGCCAGACTCAGGAAGAGGGACCCCCTTTCCTACTTTAGTCCTGGCCCCTGTGAGTCACTGCCATTTATTCTTACTGAGCACCCCTGTGCTTAAGGCCTCCCTCTGGGCCCAGAGGGGGGAGCTGGTACAAGGGGGAATTGTGCCTGCTGGATGTGCGTCCTCTCGGCTTCCCAACTGACGAGTCTGACCACCGCCCACCCCCAAGGTCACTGCACTGACCTCATCACCACGGTGGGACGTGAGAGCACATTTCATACACTCTTTTCAACGACTGATATCGTTTGGGTGAAAACACGTACGTCTTTGAGGCTTAACGTTGCACATCCTTTACTATGGAGATGCGATTATTTACAAAAACCAGTGTGCGCTCACATACAGACTGTCTCTCTCTCTCTCGGGGTGGGGAGGTGTTCTTCCCCTCCCTCAGCATCTGCGATTAACCTGGACTCTTAGAGAGTGGGATTGCATGCCTTGTCTCAAACTCCACCTCCCAACCTGCAGGAGAACTTCTGACAGAGCAACCGGACACACACGGACCTGGGCAGGAGCCGGGTGACCTGTGTTCAATTAGATCACCAAGATGTGAGGGTACTTGGACCTGACCTCTCCTGGTAGCCAACTACCCCGGCTGCAACACTTCAGAGTCCTCAGAAATAGAAAGAGGGACCCTTGTAGATCATTAGAGGGGACTGTTGTAAGCTGAGTGCCCACGCTGGAAAAGACAATAAACACACACACACACACATACATGCATAACACACACACATACATGCACACACATGCATGCATGTGCGCACACACATACAGATACATGCACACACGGACATGCATGCATGTGTGCATACACATACATGCACACACACATGCATGTGTGTGCACACACATACATGCACACACACATGCATGTACACATGTACACAGAATTAAAATATTCTCACTGATGGCAGCAGGTGCAAGTGCCCCATCCCAGATCCCACCTTCTTTGATGTGACTTTGCAACTCCTCCCATCAACAGGGGGTCACGGTCCCACCCTCTGAGTCTGGGCTGGCCAAGGCACATTCTTGGAAGGGCACAGAAGTGCTTAGTGCCAGTTCTGTGCCAACCTGAAGAGGCCCCCCAGGCCCTTGTTCCCTGTCCTGAAAGGCTGACTCCATGGTGGGAGCAGGCCGGGCAGTCTGGCTGGGGATGAGACAGTGCCTGGGAGGGTCTGGATGCCCCAGCTCAACCCCCATCACAGAGAACATTCCTGCGGCATCCATGGAGCCAATCCCTAGACCAAATGCTCCCCTGGGTATGTGCATGCACCCCACTGAAACTAGCTGAGCCCTGCCCATGGCTGCAGACCCCCACCCATGCTGGCCGGACTGTGGACTCATGCACAGGGGTGAACCACTGCAAGGTCTTGAGAAAGCATGTTACTCAGGGACAGGTAAGGGAAACGCCAGCAGCGTGTCAACTGGAAACCATGACACAGGACAACTTCACGGTGTTCATCCCAGGAGCCTGGAGCCTGGGGCGTTGGGTCCGGAACTGAGCTTTCTGGAAGGATATGGCTGAGAAAGTTTTGAGCTTGGAAGATAACGAGCAACAGCCTGCTTGTGAAGCAGCCACAAGGGTTGGGAATGGAGGAAGCAGACGGGGCTGCTGAGAACAGGTAAGAGCTGAGATGCACACAGCAGGTAGGTAAGCACTTTACACAATCAGCACCTAATCTTTAAAACATGCCTACAGGTAGGAACTATTCTCATCCCTTTTTGCAGGAGAGAAAGACAGAGACACTGAGGTGCACACGAGCTGCCCAAGGTAATAGAGCCCATCCCCTTCCAGGGTCAGAGCTCCCTCCCGGCCTCTGTCTGTTAAATGATTCAGAGCGCGCAACAGAGGCTCAAGACAGGTGGGCCAGATGGACGTTGGCCCTTGAGGGATATTTGAGGAAGTAGTTATGGGAAGGAGCCTGTGTCTTGGATTTGGAAGGGAGGAGGGAAAGCCATGGGCATCACTCCAGGTTGTGTCCAAGGTGGGCTGAGTGTGACAAGGTTTTGAGATGCAGCTCAGCTGGCCTGACAGCGGGGCTGGAGTGCGGGGGGCTGGGTGTCACTGGAGGAAGCTTGAGCCCCCTTGGCCGAGAGGGGAGACCCCCGTCTGAGCCCTTTCCTGCTCCCAGCTCCTAGGGATTCTGCTGGAGTTTCCTTGACGTTTGGAAGTCTCTGCGTCCAGAATGCCGCCTCCTGGATTTCTCGTTGTCATCGAGTGACTTAGAGAGCTATGGGGTCACCCAGCCTTGAGGAACTTCTGAAGAAAAAGAGGGCGTTTGCAAATGAGGGCATTACCCCCATCACCAAAGAGAAGACCAAGGGACAAAGAGGTTCATGAATTTTCTCTGAGGTCTCACCGAGAGTCAACTGTTTACCTGGACAAGAAAATGTAACTCTAACGATTTTACGAGGGACGCACTCGGCGTCTACCCTCCTGCCCCTCACGCGGCCGTGGCATGCCCCCCACATTCACCAGCCAGTCCTGCGCCCATTCCTTCTACCAACGACCCCAGAAGAAGCTCCCGGTATAACGTTAAGATTGATGAAACTCCCTCGTAAGTGCCAGGTCATTTGATCCTGAGACCATGCCCATGCAACAGGCATGTTTACGACGTGCATTTTGCAAACAACGGGCCTGGACAGAGCTGCTTCTGCACACAGGGTTCTCCAGAGGCTGGGAGTCAAAGTGGTGCTGCCTTGGGAATCTGGCTGGTCACTCTGAGGGACGGGTGGGATGGGTCCCAAGCTGGGTGCCTGGGGCTCGGCTCCAGACGTCTGGCGGGGAGCAACTGAGTGGTGAGAAGATGCGTCAAGGTCTGGATGGGGGCTGGTGAGGAGGCCCCAGGGAGGCAGAGAGGCCCGGAGGCATCTCCGTGGATGTGCGCCCTTCACTGTGGCACACGACTGGGGATCTCCAGGGAGCCACCCACTTCCCTCCTGAAACCACAGCCTCCCTCCCTGTGGCCTGGCCAGCTCTGACCCATCTAGGAGGTCTCTGCCCCTGTCACTGCCTCCTTGAGGCTCCTGGTCTGAGGGGAGCCCCTAAAGCCTGGCTGGAGGCCCTTCCCAGAACCCTAGGACTGTGCTCTCATTTCCGGACAACTCGCTGCCTGTAATGTAGCTTCCTACCTCTGGCCTCTGGGGGCAGGGTTTCCTGCATCTTATCCCTCAAGTGTTCCCCGTGGCATCACCAAGTTCCTGGGAAACATCATCACTCAGTGAGCGTCTGCTGAGTGGGAGAATGTTGGAAGGATTGAGTGAATGTGTTCCCTGATTGGGCCTCGGGGTTGGACATATACTAGGTGCTCAATAAACACTTGATTGATGAGTGAAGGGAGTTCTCAGCTGTATGACTTGGGCACTTTCTTTGTTTCTTTAGTAAAAAAAAAATAATCACTTCTGCAGAGAATATGAAAGGATGATCCTGAGGCCCCCATTAGTTTCTGTGATGGGCTGAACTGTGGCCCCCAAACATACCAGGTCCTCACCCCTAGAACCTGCGACTGTTCCTCTACGTGGTAAAAGGGACTTGCACTTGTGATTAAATTAAGGATGTTGAGATGGGGAGATGGGAGCTGGTTTGGGCATATCCAGACACCCCGTAAATGCAATCATAAGGGTCCTTAACCGAGGGAGGTGGAAGAAGATTTGATCACAGAGGAGAAGAAGGCAACAGGACAAGTGAAGCCAGGTGCTCCTAGAGGATGGGGCCACGAGCCCAGGCACGTGGACTTAGAAGATGGAAAAGGCACCACAACGATTCTCCCCTAGAGCCCGCGGAAAGAGTGCAGCGCTGCCAGCTCTGTGTGAGCTGGAGCGCAGGCTTCAGACTGTACCACTGGAGGAGAATGTGTGTGTGTGAAGCCACCAGTTTGTGGACATTTGTCACAGAAGCTGAAGGAAACTCAGACAACCTTTATCCATCCTTGACCCTGAAACAGTCAGTGCTGGAATCAAGGCTGGGGGCTCACATGCTCCTGGGTGACCCCCTCTCCTGGTCCGAGAAGAACTGCTGAGGATGCCAGCTCCTCTCCCAGGAGCCAGGTGGGTCTCACACACCCCAAGGCCCTGCTGGCCCCCCACCTCGGCACCATGGCCAAGTTCTCAGAGTCTGCAGCGGAGGACTCCAAGGGCAGAGCAGCATTCTCCCAGACTCACGCCAAGCCCGGGGTGGAGGGAGGGCGTCCCCATCCCGAGGCTGCACAACCTCCCTCGGCAGGGGGCAACCTCTTGCCACCACAGCTACTGACAACGAAAGCTTTGGGTTCCTTTGAGAATGAAGCCATAGAGAGATCCTGTCCTGTCTCAGGAATTAGCCTTAACTATGTCCTTCTCCTTGGGGCCATCAAACTTTCTATTCACCAGAATATTCTTCACGTATGTCATCACAAACACAGATTGGCAGAGTTAGACACACTCCAAAATGTGTCTTCCAACTTGTTCTATGAGGAAAGCGACCATTTCTTTAGGTTCATAGTGAAGCCATGTTTTCCACTCTAAGAAGGAAAGGGCATCTTTGAAAATCAACGCTCATCCTAATATCCATCTGCAGTGATTTGACTGGGAATGTCAAGTTTAGTTATTGGTCCACGTGTCTGAGAAGCTGCCCCACCTGGGATGCTCGCCCAGCTCCTGGGAGGACTGGGGAGTCTTGGAAGTGGGGGTCTCCCCTCCCAGATGGGGAGCTGGGTGGCAAATCTCACACACGACTGTCCCCTAGTATCAGACATCAGAATGCCTGGATTCCTCTCCTGGGTCCCTGACCTCCCCGTTGTAGCTGCCAACTTGATCTGTCCACTATTAAAAATGCAGCAGATGGTACATAAAATATGAAGCCACTTCCAAAACGATATACACTCCAACTCTGGGAGGCAAGTAAAGTCTGATTAATCATCTGGAACAGAAGCCCCGACCTCCAGCTCATTGAAAATGTGATTATTTCTGTCCATGTTTGAATATTTTCTGGAATAGCAAGAAAGCGCTCATTCAGGGCCTGACAGCTCTGGCTGAGCGAGAACGAGAAGCGATTACCCTTGGCTGGCAGCTCTCACCAGGGCTGCCCATTAAGCCCTGATTTCCTCCCCGTTTCTTTTTCTTTTTGTTAACCACCATCATTGCCACGGCAGCGTTCAGATTCTCCATTTCTTGCGAAGCGGCCATGCACGTCCTCCAGTTGTGTATTTGCTGTGTCTGCATGAGTGTCCTGTGGCTACTGTAACAGATTGCCACAAGCCTCGTGGCCTGAAACAACAGAAATCAATTCTTTCACAGTCCTGGAGGTGAGAAGTCCAAAATCAAGCTGTCTACGGGGCCACATTCCTTCTGAAGGCTCCTGGGGAGTGTCCTTCCTGCTTCTTCCAGATCCTGGTGGCTCCTGGCTTGTGGCCACATCACTCCAATCTCTGCTCCATCTCCACAGGGCCTAATATTCCTCCCCTACCTTGTGACAGTTGCCATTGAATTTTGGGCCCTCTCGAATCCAGGATGATCTCATCTTGAGATCCTTCACCATATCTGCAAAGAGCCTTTTTCCAAATAAGTTCACCATCACAGATTCAGGGCTTTGGATATAGAAGATCTTCTGAGGGGTCACCATTCAGCACACTACCCCCCCCCCAGTATTATCTCATTGATTTTGCTAGCTTGTAGGGATTCATTTTAGGGGAGAAAATCACTATCATGTTAAAAAGTGGATCTGCTTTGCCTGTACGCAGAAAATCATGAAGATTCTCAGAGACGAGGGGCCGCGTGACTCCCCAACATGCCTGTGCCTCTTTCTGGTCCCCAAGACTGGCCGTCACCACTCTGCTTAGCCAGCTCACGGTCATAACGAAGGACCTGCGAGGTGTCTCACAGCTGGTTCCTCTTGAGGCCTCTCTCCTGAACCTGTAGACGGCTGTCTTCTCCCTGTGTCCTCACATGGTCATCCCTCAGTACATGTTCATGTCCTGACCCCCTCTTCTTAGAAGGACCCCAGCCAGATTGGATTAAGGCCCACCCGTATGACCTCACTTTACCTTCCTCACCTCTTCAGTGGCCTCACCTGTCTCCAGTAAGGCCACACTAGGGGTTAGGGCTTCAATGTGCAAATTCTGTGGGGGACGGAATTCAGTCCATAACAGCCTCTAAAACTGACGGGCAATTTTGCAAGCACCCACCCTTGACTCAGTTGCCCTAAGGTGAGTCAAGGGCCCAGGTCGGAGGGAAGAAGAGAGGGAGGAAGTTGGCCTTTTGCTGGCTGTGTTGACAGAGCACCCCAGGGCTTGAATCTTGGATGTGAAAGCCATGCCCTTTCAAGGCAAGGGTGTCGAATCTCCAGGGAGGGTCAAGGAGGAGGGGGCCATCCTCTGGTCCAGGTGCAGCTGTTGGACTCATGGGGAGGCAGGGACATACGTGGTCATGTCACCAACAGTCTGGTACAGGCCGGGCTCTGATAAGTGCTGTGCCAGACGGGAATAAAACTCCCAAACATCTGCTGCTGTCCCTGCCCCAGCCTCACGTCAATCTAGACAATAGCCTGAATGGGGGCTGCCCCATTCAGGAAAGCAAAACAAATTAGCATGCCTTGTTAAAGTTCAAGTTCAGATAAAAGCATCATTAGTTTTCTTGTAGAAATAAGTCTATATTAGTCTGCTCAGGGAACAAGTACCACAGACGGGGTAGCTTAAACAATGGACAGTTATCGTCTCACAGCTTGGAGGCTGGACGTCCAAGGTCAAGGTGCTGAGAGGCAGGGTTAATTACAACGTGTCTGCCCTTGGCTGGCAGCCAGCCACCTGCTCCCCATGTCCTCACATGACGTCACCTTTGCACAGGTGTGGGGACAGGGCAATGTCCCTGGTACTTCTTCTTAAAAGGACATGAATCCTGCCAGGTCAGGACCCGCCCTTTTGACCTCACTTAACCTTCATTACTTCTTTAAATTTTATGCAACACCATTCAGTCCACAGTGAAGTCCCAAATACTCCATGGGGCAAAATTATACTAAAGATGCGCATTGTTCAACTGAAATTCAAATGTAGCTGTTCATCCTATATTTTACCTGGCAACGTTAGCCTAAATCCAACCTTCCTCTGAAAGGCCAGGTAGGTGTTGCTGGCCAGAGGGACAGACCTCTTAGGCGGGCTCACTCATCCCACAGAGGTTTCATCCCAGGCACAGAAGACACGGCCCTTTGAACAGCCGGCGCTCGGGTGGGTCCAACTTGGGCCTGAAGGCAGGTGACCTCAGGGTGGGCCCTGGTACGAGTCCCAGCTCCACTGTGAATTTCATGTTTTTTCCATCTGTTCTGAGAGAACACGCTTTTGCAGGTCTGATGAGAGCTGTGTATATTATGCACAAATCCAGTGAAGTAAACAGCGGGTCTCCCATTTTAGGAGACAGAGAGGCCCCTTAACCTGCCTGGACCCCGACCCCGGGATATGGCCAGCAGCTCAGCCTGCCTGACAGATGGACAGTAGAGTGCACCATGTTAACTGCCCTTTCCCCTAAGTTCCAAAATTATTCTAAGTCCTAATCGTGTTACAATCTTGATCCATTCTTCAGTTCTAAAACAACAATTTTAGAAGAATACATTTCCAGGTTAAAGGTATCCAAACCCAATGGCGTTGTTCACGTGTGAAATAAAATTTGCACGTGCCAAGCAAAAACATCACACATGTTGCTCACAGGCTACTTTCCTGTTTTAAGTTTCAAATGCAAATGGGAACTTCAGGTGGTCCCACAGGACGACGGAGCTGAAGCACCTCATGTTCCAGGTCTCATGTTCTGGGTCTTTCTCTTTACGCTGTGCACTGCTGCTTATTCTAGATCTTCTGCTCAGATGAAAGTCTATGTCCTGATGTGGGTGACAGGGCACAGGCTGTGCTCCAAGGAACAATTCCACACTGTCCAGAACTTTCACTCACAATGAACCCACATCAGTGAGTCCAAATGTGCCAGGGCCAGTGCTGTAACCGGGATTTTTAAAAGTCAAAATCCATGTAGAATGTGGCACTTATTAAAGATGGAGTAATAAAAACCAGCTAATTTGAAGTTTTTTGTAAGTGTGTGGGTGTACGTGTGTGTTCGTGTGTATATGTGAGTGTGAGAGTATGTATATGTGTATGTGTGTATGGCGTGTGTGTGTATATGTATGTGTGTATGGCGTGTGTGTGTATATGTATGTGTGTATGGTGTGTGTGTGTATATGTATGTGTGTATGGTGTGTGTGTGTGTACACTCACATGTACAATTAAAACTCCACAGTAAACAGAGTAATCACTTAGCACCTAGAACAAAACGGTATTATTTGGGGGGTGGGTGAAGGATATTTTATCCTGTTCAGAATTAGAGGTGAAAGGTAACGATAAGAGCCTACTGACTCTTCTCCTTTCTATTCCTGTTTTTAAATTTTCTGCAGACAATGCATCCGTTTACTGCCTGCCCTGAACTGAACAGCCCCACCAGGGGCCATGCTCCTCTATTGCCTGCCATGGGGCAAGTCTCTGGATCTGTAGGGTCTCGGACTGAGAAGGTCAAAGATGCTAGCAGCATTGGCGTTTGACTTTCTGGTGTGGAAAGCACGACCCCCGAGTCTAACCCTGATGATACACACAGGGTTCCATCCACACCTCATTCCTGATATCAGCCTGCTGAGTGTTCCCTTCCTACCCACCAAACAGTCTACTTAGATTGTCAACTAACGCAGGCCCTGCTCCTGGGAGAAGGGTCACCATCCCCTTTTGTGGGTGAAGACACTGAGGCTCAGGCATGAGTTTCTAAAGCCGTGCGGCTGTCAGCAGTGGACCCAGCTTGGCGCCCAGGCCCGCTGCCCACCAGGTCCAGTCTGTTCACACTGGCCGACCACCCCTCCCTGTGACCAAGCAGGGTCCCCTCTTGGGGCCCTCATCTGTGGGCTCACCCAGGTACTTGAAGATTTCTCTGCAAAGTTAACACCTTCTTTGTGTTTTCAGGAAGAGAGGAAGAAGGTGCAGGGCTGATTCTCCATGGCCATTCCTGCCAGCGCGGCTGCATTTCCCAATCACCCCGACGCTGGCACAGGGACCACAGTGCCATGACGCAGTGGCAGCAGAGGTGGTCAGAAGAGGGCAGCCAGAGGGCCGGGCCTGCACGAGGCAGCGCGGGGGCCATCCATCCCTCCTAATCAGATCAGCCTGGCAGCCCTGATCTGCCAGAGATGTCTGGCCACATCTCCGATCAGCTTGGTGACAATATGCTGTCCTGTTCCCCAAAGAGACTTGGCCAGAGAGCGATGGCTGGCGCAGGACACTAACCCAGTGCTGTCGGGCTGAAAGGAGGCCTAGGCTGGATTCCCAAAGCCCTTCGACGCCAAGCTCAGGAGTCTGTCCTGGATCATGCGGCACCAGGGACCTTGCCACTGCCAGATGACACAGGCCACCTGGCTCTCATGAGTCCAGGGCCGGAAGCCACTTTGAACTTCATCTGGTGACTGGGGCAGGGCAGGCCCAGAGCTGGTCTGAGGGCGCTGGCAGGGTTCCTAGGAAGGCCAGCGTGGTCCATACGCAGCCTCGTGCACATCCCAAAACCTCGGCTGGCGAGAGGCTCGCCCCAGCCAGCCTGAGGCAGCCCTTGCTCTGCTAGAAGGGGGGTGGGTGTGAGCTGGGTGTGTACTGGGTGTGCACTGGGCGTGCCTCGTGTGTGCTCTGCAGAGGAAGAGCCTCCCCCTCTCCCAGTGCTTCTTGGCCTTCTCTTCCTTCCATGAGATAAATGACTGGGGGAGGGGGTGCCCTGAGGACGAAGGTTTTGGATTTACCTCCAACTGGGAAGAAAGAGGAGAAGCACTGAGCTGCAGACAGGAGTCACGAGGGCAGTGTGCACTCTTTCCAGGGAGGGACCGCAGCCCAGACCCCACCTGGAGAAGATGCGTGGCCCAGACTCCCTTGCTGCTCTGCTCGCGTGCTCTGCAATCCAGGGCCTAGTCATTGCCTAAGTGGCACTTCCTTTGTTTTCATTATTTGTAAAGCAGAGGGAATTTTTAAATGTCTGTCAACCAGAGGAGCATGTCCCAGCCCCGCCCTCTGGGTGCCCTGCGCGTGCTCCTGTTAGGAGAGGACCCCGAGATCTCCCGATCGGGGCTGCAGGGGTTGCAGGAAGCCCAGTCACATTTGAATTTCTGGTGAACATGCATCATTTTCTAGGGTACGTTTGACCTAGAGACATAAAGGCATCCTATGCTGTATTTGTTCACCCGGGCACCCCGGTCCCGGTCTCCCTGTTGCGGGAGCCATGAAGAGGGGAAGGAATTCCAGCTGCGTCCCTGGGAAGGGAAGAGCCGGCAGGCCTGGAGGGAAGGAAGGAAGTCAGCCGAGACGGGTTGCCAGCAGGATGGACCCCTGTGTGCACACCGGGTCCCGGGGCCAGAGTGGAGGATGCTATACTCAACCTACAGGCTCCTGTGTCTTCAGCCCAACCAGTCGGAGCTGGAATTTAATTCCTTTCATGAACCAATGAGCTGCATGCAGCAGACCAGAGGAAAACTGGGGCTGCCTGGCTCTGGAATGCTAGACTCCTGTCCTGGAAGAGGAAGGGGGTGTGGGAGCTGGGAAGGTAGAGGTTCTCCTATGACACCAAGGGGTCCTTCTTGCTTATCCTGCTTACAAACTAGACCTGGAGGCCAGGGTTAAGTATGAGTCACATATAAACCTACTGTGCACCCTTTGCACCACTGTCTCCTGTCCAAAAAGATGCTTCGTCAAATCCAGGTCTTCAAAAATAAAGTTATTTTATTTTTATAAATAAATTTACCAACAGCTGGTACTTCATCACCACCAAACAGGTTTCCTCGTGGACTAGTTAGCTTTCTAGCCATGGAAGTGTTCAAGAGGGGTCTTGGGTGAACGAGCAGAAAAACTACATCACCAAAAGGATTGGAGTCAAAGCCCTCTAGGGTCTCTTCCAGCTTCTAGATTCATTCACTCAACCATCCATCCATCCAACCATCCATCCATCCATCCACCCATCCCTCTATCCCTCCATCCAAGATTTATTGTAAACCCTTCTGTGCCTGGCTAGTATATTTGGGAATACAAATTTATTAGTCCCAGCCTTGGAGAAGCCGTCTAGTGGGAGGTGGGGAAATAAATGGGTGAATAGACAGTGACAGACAAGACTCACTGTCTTATAAATGTCGCAAATTCAAGGATCATGCCTGGATTTCTGCTCAGAGCATTCATCATAATTACCTGTTGACTAGGGGAACCAATGTGATAGGAGTGTCATGGCCCAGACAGGGAGTGAGGCTTTGGTCCTGACCAGTCTGGGTTCCGAGTCCAGCTCTGTGTGGCCCTGCACAAATCCCTAGTCTCCTTCCTGACCTTCAGTGTCCTCATCTGTAGGCTGGAAATTAGCATGTATACTTTGCCGTTTAATGTTAAGCAATAGAATGGTATGTGTGACGTTGCCACTCAATCACTGGAGGTGTTGGAATGACAGTGGTGATGATCACAACAGCAAAGCTTGGGACCTACAAGAACCAGAAGGATGGAGAGGGTGCAAGACACTTTCTGGAGAAAAGTGGGCTCTGAGCAGCAGGTGGACAGATCAGGGACAGGATCCGGTCAGAGGTGGAGGCGGCCATCACAATCGTGTCTGGAGTTAAGCACTTGGAACTGAGGAGATAAGCTAGGATATGAGTAGGTTGGGAGCAGATACGGGAGGGAAGGAAAATGCTTAAGCAAGGACTGGGAGCAAAACCCACATTCTCATCCTGTTTCTGTGTTTCTACGGAAGTGTGCCGGCTCAGCCTGAGGCCAAGGAACAGGGACCCGCCAAGAATTCAGAAGGCCCCTCAGCTTGACACCCCATGGCTTCCCTACGGCATGGATGGTCAACACAGACCACATCCCAAACCAGCTCCTGGAAGCTGCATGGAGGATCTCCGGGGAGATTAAGCTCAATGGGAAAGAAGCTGAGATCGATTAGTGATGTCTGCCATGGGCAGCAGTGGACAAAGTCACAGTGTGTGTGCTCTGCTTTGCCCCTAACTTAGAATATATGATTGTGATCCTCATGGATCAGCCCCTCCCAGTCAGACTCACAGTAACTCGTCCCACATGGGCTGAAGCAAAATAAAATCATTCCACCAGGGATGAAACCCCTGTCCTTTCCTATCTGGAAAACTCACCCACAATTCAAGTGCCTGCATGGCTGACATGATGCTGAGGAAGCTGCTGGAAGATGCAGGATCAGAACATGGTGTGGAGGTGGGTTCTTGTACCGGGTAGCGTTTCATGGAGGCCCAGAGAGGGCGGGAGGCCTGCCACAGCACACTGCAGAGAACAACCCAGACAGCAGAAGCTCCCACACCTCTAGGATTGGACCAAGCTGGAAACCTCCACCCAGCACCACAGCCCTGCCTCTCTCTGTTGGCCTCTGCAGTCCCACCTGCATTTCTTTTCAGACCACTGTGCCCCAGGGATCTCAGCACCCTCAGGTCATGCTTCTGTGGGCCCAGGAGACATCTTCCTCCTCTAAGAAGAAGATGATTCAGTTACTTAACTTTTCAGGAAGCTATTTTTCATCTCATATTTAAGTTACGTCTCCCCATCTCCACATTTTTATTACACTGCCTATAAGATTCTGTCTCAGGGACTTCCCTGGTGGTGCAGTGGTTAAGAATCCACCTGCCAATGCAGGGGACACGGGTTCGAGCCCTGGTCCGGGAAGATCCCACATGCGGCAGAGCAGTTAAGCCCGTGCACCACAGCTACTGAGCCTGCGCTCTAGAGCCTGTGTACCACAGCTACTGAAGCCCGCGTGCCTAGACCCCATGATCTGCAACAAGAGCTGCCACCGCAATGAGAAGCCCACGCACTGCATCGAAGAGTAGCCCCCACTCGCCTCAACTAGAGAAAGAGTGCAGCACCAAGACACAACACAGCCAAATATAAATAAATAAACTAATTAATTTTTAAAAAAGACAGAGAAAGCAGATTGCTCCATCTCCTAAAAAAAAAAAAAAAAAGATTCTGTCTCACCATCTATTTCCTTAATCAGACTGAGTCCTTCAAGGACAAAGATGGTTACCTGCTGGTGGATTCCCGGGCCCATCGTGGATCCCGGTGGGGGGCAGCGGGGCTGCACACAGGGTTACTTTGCTGACCAATCCTGCACAGTAGAAGCATCCAGGATTCACCGGTGAAGACTCTGGGTTCCAGCTTCCCTCGCCTCTCCCTGCACTCCCCTGACAAAACCTGGGCTCTCTGTACAAACACCACGGAGGAGAGTGTGGCTCCCAGTGGGCTCCCAACACCTGGGAGGTTCCCTTCAGGAGGGGCAGCTGATCTGGCCCTGAGGCAAGAGCAGGCTGGGAGTCTCATCCTGACAGCTGACTCCCTGCCTGAACACCCCCACTACTGTGCTGCCAGTGGCTGGACTCCTCTGCTGGGTTTTCTGACCCAGTGGAGAAGGAGAGCAAGGACAGGGTTTCTGCTTTTCTGCTTTAGGAGCAGCAGTTAAAAGCTTGTTCATATGAGCTCCTGTTTTTAAAAACAATCTAAAAAAATTCCTGGTTCTGTCCTTTGAAAGGGACTGGAAGCAAGGAGTAGACCTAGCGCCCAGGTCTTGTTTTCTAAATTCAATCCCTCATGAACAAGAGCCAGAGTTCCCTGGAGGCATAGGTGACTCCAGGCATGGGATGGAGAAGTTCAAGGTGAGCATGGAAACCAGTGGAGCCAGAAAACCAGGAAGGATTCAAAGACTAATGAACACATTCATGAAAGACACCGGGTCCTAGAGACAGGGATTCACTTGGACCAAATTTGGGACAAGTTGACCATCAAAAGAATAACTGACCATGAAATACTAAAAAACACTAAGAATATGGAAGTCCATAAGACTCAAAAGAAGGGAATGCCAAAGAATAAATTCAGAAAAGGGAAGGATTCAGGAAATAGGTGATCTGGGTGGGGGTCATCCGTGGGTGCTAAACCACTGGTGAACTCTTGTTGGGGAACAGGATACTCACAGGGTCTCCATGTGTCCCCCATAGACTGTTTGTTTCTTACAAAGAAGAAAAGTGCACCTTGAAGGGAGGGGGCAGGTGGTCATTACCTTAGCCAGGTGACCAGGCTTAGCATCAGCAGATGTGGAAGGAAGGACCACGGTGAGCCTCTTGGTGCAGGTGTGATGCCAGGAAGCACAGAGCATCCCCACGTAGAACTCCTGCCGGAAGGTGATCCTATAGCTAATGACAGGAGGACAGCATCGGACAACTCCAGATTATGTGGACCACTTTACAAGAAAAGTGGGCCAGACATTTTGGAAATGTCACTGTCACGAAAACACAAAAGGCAGGTAGATGTACCTGACTGAAGTCTCTATTATGGGCTGAATTGTGTCTCCCCGGCAAAGATCTGCTAAAGTCTTAACACTCGGTACCTGCAAATATGACCTGACTTAGAAACAGGGTCTTTACCGAGCTAATCATGTTAAAATGAGGTTATGAGCACGGCCCTGACCCAGTCACTGGGTCCTTATAAGAGGAAGCACCATGAAAAAAAAAAAACCTTTAGGGGCTTCCCTGGTGGCACAGTGGTTGGGAGTCCGCCTGCTGATGCAGGGGACATGGGTTCATGCCCTGGTCCAGGAAGATCCCACATGCCGCGGAGCGGCTGGGCCCATGAGCCATGGCCGCTGAGCCTGCGCGTCCGGAGCCTGTGCTCCGCAATGGGAGAGGCCGCAAAAGTGAGGTGCCCACGTACTGCAAAAAAAAACAAAAAAACAAAAAAAAGGAAGCATCATGAAGACAGACACAGGGAGAAGGCCATGGGACATGGGACATGTGATGACAGAGGCAGAGACTGGAGTGATGTGTCCACAAACCGAGGACACCAAGGATGCGGGCACCACTGTGGGTGGAGAGAGGCCTGGGATGGATTCCCTCAGGGCTCCGGAAGGAATGCGCCCTGCCCACACCTGCCTTCAGGCTTCTGGTCTCTGGGCTGGGAGAGTCCATTCCCGTTGGTCTGAGCTGCCGAGGGCATGGTTATTTGTTGTAGCAGCTGCAGGAAACTGCACTGACCAGGGAGCAAAGGAGCCCCATGCAAGATGCTCGACTGAATTCCGTAGTTTTATAGGAACGAAGGAACGGAAGAGCAGACAGCTGTTGGTGACATTCGACGGAGAATTGGGAAAATTTGAAGCAGGGCTGTGCGTCAGAGGGTTGCACTCATGTACAGCTCCTGGGGGAGGTGACAGCGAGCCTCTGGCAGGGACACTCTGCTCCTGGCAGCACCTGCCCCACGAAGGGATGTGGTGTCTGCAACCTGTTTTCAAAAGTTTCAGCAAACAGAGGAGAGGGAGAAATGAAGAGAATGCAACCGGACGTCAACAACCGAGGACCAGGAAAAGGAGTTAGGGGTGTTCATGGGACTGTCAGCCTTGCTTTCAAAGTCAAAGTTTTGTAAAATCATTTGGGGAAAAAGAGATGAGGGGGAGGCAGAAGTCCTGTGGGTGTCTGGCATCTGGAGGCCTCCTGGGGATCATGGTAGGTGCCCGACCTCCTCTGGACTGGCCGTGATGGCTCATGGCCCACAGCTGGCCCCAGACTCATCTGGGACCACTTCCGACTTGTCCCGACCAAATGGTAAGGAACGCAGGGCCTGTGCTCTGGCCCACACATCTGGGAGGGGGTGTGTGACACACACACACACACACACACACACACACACACACACAACCACACAACCACATGCACAGAGCTAAGCCGGCACACAGCTGCAGCTGCTCCGTGCTCTGAAAATTACACTGTCACAGCTGCTGTGGGCAGGAGCCCCCTGCCTCATGAAGGCGGGCAGCGAAGTCCGCTCCTCCAGGAAGCCAGCTGAGCCCCTTTTCCCCAAATCCTCTTCTGTCTTCCCTTTATCCTTGCATCCCTTAGAGCACGGTCAAAGCTGAGCCTCGGCACAGACACCAGGTGTTGTCCTTGGCTGTGTGCACCTGGGTCTCATCTGTCAGGCGCTCCAGATGCCCAGCCTCTGGCCCTTTGCCATCTTCCCTGAGGTTGCCAGGATGGAGGCCCTACAGGCTTGATTTCCCTGAGACAAGTAAAAGGGGGTGTTTCCTGGAGCCCCATCTTGGAATTGAGATGGAGTCAGCAAAGGGAAGCCTGTTCCCATACTGGGAACATTCTGGAAGGGTCAGGGCCTGTGGAAGGACGTGGAAGCTTGGCAAGGTCAGCCTGAGCCCCCGCCCCCCCCCAATGCCCCATCCTGTCTGCGTGAGGACGTGTATGTGAGGAGATTTAAATGCATCTCCACCAGTGCTGGTGCTGAGATGAAGCCCGAGTGGCCCTGGAGTCTGGGATGGGCGTGCCCAACAGCTCTGCTCGCCACCACCCTGCCCTGGGGCCCGGAGGCTGACCTGTGCACACACGTCCGCAGGCTCTCAGCCCTCTGCTCCCCAGATGGGTCTAGCTGAAGGGAGGACAGGGAAGATACAGAGGATGGAAGGATGAAGCCGGGGGTGACAGGCCCGCGCCCTCCTGTGGGTGGTCCCTGTGTGTCCCCTGTGTCCCTGCTATCGGCCCTCCTCCGTGGCAGCCCCTCTCTGCAAGGGAGGAAAGCGCCTCTCCCTCGGCCTCCTGGGGCACTTGGGAGGGAAGCGCCCCTCTGCTGCTGGACCGGGGTGCTCACCCTCCTCCACTGGCTCCCCTAACCCTTCTGCACCCTGTCAGCAGAGGGGACATTAAACATCTTGAGCCGTCATTCGTTTCTAGCCAGCGCTCTGATTGATATCACGCCTTGAGGACAATTCTTTCCTGAGACGTTCATTCAGCGAAGGTGTTGAAACCTGTGCGGCCAGTGGATTTGGACGGGCATGTTGGCCAAAGATATGGGACCACCTGGCCTGTCTCAGAGGCGGGAGGCCACTCTGTCTTCCTGAAGCCATGCAGTTCAGAGGAAGCAACTTCTGGCTTCCTGACACCTGGAGACAGCGCTTCTGTTCCTCAGGCAGTGCCAAGGCTGTGCTGGGTCCCCCGCAGGCTTTGGGGGCCTGTCTTATCCTCAGGGGACCCCTAGGAAGCAGCTTTGTCTGCCGTCTTCCACAGACCAGGCGAAGAGAGTTAATGTCCCGCTTTACAAAGTACGATTTGGATGTAAGTGGCAAGTCGCTTTGCTGAGAGCTTCCACAACACCCCAGCCCTGTGTCCGTTGCCCCAGGAAGCTCTCTGCTGCTTCCCTTCCCCGGGGACGGACAGCAGGGCCCTAGAAGGCCTGTCTCTGTGCTGCACTGACCAAGAGATGCAGGGCTGCTGGGAACATCCTCTACTCCTTATTAAGGTCACTGACGCCTTTTTCTCCTCCAAGGTTCACAGTTGATGAAAAATGCATTTAATTCTCCCATGGCTGTGCGTTCATTTCACCTCGCCTGAGATGGCCAGTGGAAATTAATGTGCAACTATGTGTCTGATAGTTTATCAATAAAAGCCCTGGCCTCTATACCTTTGAATTCCACAAAGAAAATCAGCCATTGTCAAGAGGGCAGCACCTCCCAATTCCAGATTCAGCAACGTAATCAAACTCTATTGATCCCATTCCTGCACACCTTTAATTAGCCCCCGATTCGAGTCCGGGAAGCCCTGCAGTGCAGCACAAGGCAGCAGGACTCGTGTGCTTCTTTTTAATTTCCAGCAACGAGCCGATGGTTATGAGGATGGCCATTTTACGTATTTACACTGATTGCCTTTTCATTGACTCCACTTTCCATTATGAAACACACATGCAAATTTGTCCCAGACCAGCTTAATTGAGTTCAAGTTGTGTCATTGGACATCTAGGGATGTTAAAAGCACGCTCTGCCTCAGCTAAGTTATTATTTGGCCCTAAACCAAATGGACCTCGATTGTTCAAAGAGAAGGCATCAGATAAACACATGTGGGGAAAAACGCTAAACAAAGCATCTTCATCGTGTCGACTCTCTCCGCGCTGAAATAGACAGTGGAGACGAGCCTGGCATTAGATACAACATCTTTCCTATGTAGCACAGGAAACATTTGAAGGCTCATCTTAAAATACGGGTGCTTCACAACTGTTAGACGTGTCTGTCACGGACCAGGCATTCTGCTCTGTAACGCGTGATGTGAATTGCCCCAGTCACACAACGGCCCTCGGAGACACGTGTTAGCATCTGCGTGTGAAAGACAGAGGAACAGGTTCAGAATGGCAGGAGGACGGGCCCCGGTCAGCACAGCTGCCAGGGGGCGGGGCTGGGGATCCAGGTCGAAAGCCAAAACCCACGTCCTGTTCATGATCTTATCCTGACACCCCTGCCCCAAGGTCTTTGCAGGTCAAGCTGCCCATTGGTCGTTGTTTACAAAGTTTCGCGGTTCAATTTTACTACCATGTATCTTGCTGAATACTCGTGCCCCAAGTCAAAGGTGGAGCGAGCTGAGGTTGAACTGGAGGAAAGTTCCGATTCGGCAGGTCAGAGTCAACTCTAAGGCAGGACTCAAATTCACTGCATTTGACTCAAAAGAAAAAGGGTCAAAGCCAGACAGAGCTGCCAAACAGGCCACAGGAGAGGCCACACAAGGAGTTCTTCCTCCAGCGAGACCCTCGGGAGGCCTCCGCCCACGGCTGGAGACTGGCTACTGCACTTTGAGGCCTCTTCAGCATCTTAAGGGCTGCAGGCTCCGTGAAGCTGCCTTTCAGGTGGCCACGGCTGGGCGTCTGCCTTGCAGACACCCTCCAGCCTCAGCTGGTACCTCTATCCCTGGGTCTACCCTCCCCCAGCCGTCTCCAGACCAGGACACAGGCTCTTCACCCATCACACGGGTACCTCCTCGTGCTACTGGAGTCTGGGGGCTCCAGCTCAGACCTCAGCGTCCACGACATCACGCACGGGCTGGTGGGAGGGATGGATGAGAGGGGGGAGTGGGCAGGCCAGGTGGTGATACATGAGGGGTGTGGCCTGGGGCGTTGGCTCTGCAACCAATCAGACTCAGGACGGTGGGCTGGAGATGTTTCCTCAAGAAAGGATGCCTGAGCTGCGCCTAAAGAAGCCGCTGCAGGGAGGGCTGAGACCTGAGGGAAAGGATCTCAGGCAGGTGGGGAGCACACGTCAATGTCCAGGGGCACTAGGCAGCCTGAGATGCGGAGGGGCAGCTTTTTTCCAGATGATCATGGAGACTCATTAGAAGATTCATTTATTCATTCAGTTAGTAAAACCCTCCCATCCTGGAAGGATTAAGTTCCCTGTCCTGAGAGGGGAGACAAGGTAAAGAATGAGGGGCCTGAGACCCTCCCCTTAAGTTTATTTCCTTTGACCCCCAGAGCACCTTGCCCTGCCCCACCCACCCCTGGCAGCCTTCCCAGTTTCTTAGTGTGTGTTTTCCCACATAAGAATTTTGACTAAATGTGGGCCATTGTTTTAAAACTATGAACTTCACCACATGTGAATGGGGGTGCCTTATCTATGGTACCCTGTCTCCGCTTTCTTAAGAACTTCCGTGGTGTTATCTGTGCATCTAGCCTGTCGTCACGTGCTGGGCAGTGGAGGGGGCAGAGGCATGGTTTGTGCAGGTTTCCACGTGGAGGGGGGAAGCCTGCACAGCAGTAACAAGGGGGCGCTCTCCATACAGCAGCCACATGAGTGGGTCACACCCTGCAGGCACTGAGCAAAGGAAGCCAGACACAGAGGGATGCGGTGTGACCCCACTCCTATGTGACCCAAACCCAGCATGGGTGCTCACAGAGGGATGGCAGGTACACGCCGGGTTTGGATCTCATGAGAGTGGCCGAGTAGCTCCTACCTGTATGGGGATGTGGGAGCCCAGAAGCAGTAGCACCTGGGTGACAGGAGGGGCTGCGAGAGGCTTCCCAGAGCAGGTGAGGCTGAGCTGGGCTTTGGACGGTGCATGCGTGAAGCTGAGGGTTAGGATTAGGGCTAGAGATGGATGCCTTGGGCTGAGAGCAGAGTGTGGGTTTCCTGGAGAACAGAGCAGGGCTGGTTGGGGAGGGGAGGGGAGGTCAGGAAGCTTGTGGAGGCAAGCAGAGGGGGCGTGTGCACACTAAGAAGCTCGCTTAAACTGCACACTTTACATGCAAATCCACAAAGCAGGGGATCCCACACACACAGCCCCTCCCAACACATCTGCTTCAGGCTGTGTGATCTGTCGCCAAGTGCCCAACTTTCTGGACCTAGATTTCTCCTGGACAGGAGTCTCTCATCACCCTCACTGCCCCAAGAGCTGTCCTCTGTCCTGATTCTAGCTCCATCAGTCCTCCAGAGCGGCCAACACAGGTAAGGCAGCGGTCTGATGTGGCCCTCGCCCCAGGCTTGGCCACGGCCGCTGCACGGCTGTGTCCAGGGACCCCTGCGGGGTCAGGATTGGGGACCTGCCTTCCGCACAGTCGGTCCTGGGTACACTGCCCTCCTGGGAGAGAGGCTGTGCACACTGAGCTGGCAGCTCTCTGAGGGGGAGGGCACGGGTTCCTGCAACATCCCCGAGGCTGAGGATATACGGAAGCCTATGCTACCGCTTTCGTTCCTAAGCTCCTAAATCATCCCCAAAGGCACATAATTAAACCACAAATCAGATAATCTAAGGGCTCTGGATTTGTTTTGTTTTGTTTTATCACACATCACACGTCTGGAGCAGTACGCGGCAAAGTTCTCCCACTCAAATGTCGCCCAGTATGACTCACGGTCCTTTCCCGACCAGCAGCAGTGGATTGCCAGCCACAGCAGACCCAGGTCAGATGCTGGGGCTCTGGGTACCACTCCTGCCTCAGTTTCCTCTTCTGTAAGAGGGGAGTAAAAATGGCCCCTAGCGCTCAGGGCTGCTGAGCGTGGATGCGGTAAACACTCGGTTATTCTTCTCGGCACCGAAAACAGCGTGTTCTCAGTCTGTGCACTTGTGTGTTTGTGGAGACCAGGGATGGAGCCCCGCCAAGACCTGTGAGTCCTGTGACCTCCCCGGGCTCAGTCCTCTCGTTGGCAAACTGTGGGTCCTTCCTTCCCAGGGTGCCTATTCCACACCTATAGGAACAGGAAATCATGCCAGCAAGGCAGCCCAGAGCACCACGCCCAGGCCCACTCACTCAGGGCACAGGCGAAGGGATCGGGTCAGGTACCAGCCCGTGGACCCTTCTGTGGGCAAAGCAGGCAGAACAGGTGACGAGCTGTGGGTGGAAAGCTTTGAGATCCATGACCCGCACAGCCATGCCCATAGCGGGAAGATAGGAGAGAAAGTCTGCAGCACCTGGCATTCTCCTGGGCTGGAAGCCTGGAAATCCCACGGCCGCCTTCTTCAGCATGATGCCCAGCAAATCCTGCAAGACCGGGACCCCTCCTTCCCACGTGGCCGCCCACACACACCACCTGGTTCTCCATCTCAGAGTCTCTCTGGCCCCTCGTGAGCCCACATTAGGCCTGCTTTCCCAGTTCCTTCCATGCAGGAGCTGGAAGTTTCTTTCTTGGGATATTGGCCGACCCTGCCTGCCAGGGGTTTAGATCTGTTTTCTCACCATGTTTCTAATATTTCGCAGTCTTCTTTTATGTTGCAGTGGCCTGTTTTTGTTAGATTCATTTTTATTTACAAATTAAATAAAAAGCAATTTATTTAAAATGTAATTTATAAAAAGTATTTTATTATAATGCATCACCCTTACATTCATTTACAATTTTTTTTCCTGTAGCGACTGTGTGCACGGGCTGTGCTAGGAGCTGGAAACACCCAGCCCTGCCCTGGAGGCCTGACATCGTCTGGCGGGGAAGGGGGACCATTCAACTGACGCTGGAAATGCAGCCAGCCGTGTGATGGGCTGGAATTTGTCCACATACGAAACGTCGTTTCAAGCGTGTCAGGAGCTTCACCTTGCCTTGCAATGCTGGTAGCATGTTCTGCATTAGTGAGATTAGTAACGCACTGGTTTAAGAAATAAACTCCAAACATCAGTGGCATAAGGTAACAGAGATTTCTTTTTCACATGGAGACCTTCCACATGGTGATTCAGGGACCAGGCTCCTTGCACCTGTGGCTGTGTGGTCCCCTAAGGTCTCAGTCACCTCTGCTTTTAGCCGCAGTAAAAAGAAATAGAGAGAAAGAGAGGTGCTTCTCAACTCTGTCAGCCAGGAATGTCAATATATTTGGGAGAACTAGTCACATGGCCTTAACTAGTCGCAAAGGGGATTAGGGAATGTAGTCGTGCTAGCTGTGTCCACCATGGCAGACACAACAGTCGTCCTCAGACGGGGCCTGCCTTCATTCTGGGGTAAACATTGTCTATCAAGAGATTCAAAGCAAGTGCCCACCCACTGTCCTTGGGAATCCACTCTATCAGGAGATGAGCCCAAATGCAGATCCTTCAAATCGAGATGTTAAGCATTTTGTTTAATAGTATAAAAGTTATGTTCCATGTGGGGCATCTCAAAGGGCATCTCTCCCTTGACCGGTCTGCATCTTCTCTGGCCAAGCTAGCAAACTGGAAGACACAGGGTTGGGCTCAGAGGAGAGAAGGAATGGACAAGGAGAGTTTCTACCCCAGGGCTGAGCACTGTCCCCTGACAGTGGTCAGAAGCCAGAACAAGGGACCAAGAAGACCAGGAGTTGACACCTGTGAAGGGGCAGAGCTGCAAGAAACAAATGTAAGGTTTTCTCTCCTACACAGTAGTCCTTCCACCATATGGTCAAGCCGGTTGACACTTCCTCCTAGATGTCACGGCAATCTGGAATAATGCTCCTTCTCCACTGCCACGAGCCTGGTCCAAGCCAACGTCCCACCTGGACTCACGCAGCCGCCTCCCAGCGGCCTCCCTGTTTCTGACTCACCACAAGGTAGACACCACACAGCAAGTAGAATGATAGTTTAAAATATAAGTTAGTCATGCATTCTCTTACAAATAGCTTCTAATCATTCACTGAGATATTATTAATAATACTGAAAATCTGGAATTGGTCCAAATGCCTATCAACAGGGATTTGTTAAATCAATGTTGGTCCATGCACACAGTAGGGTCAGTGCAGGGGTACAAGGAATGAAGAGAGAATTCTCTGTACTATTAGGGAGTTATTGCCAAGATATAGTATTAAATTTTTTAAAAAACACAAAATAACAATGGTCTAAAACTTTTTTTTCTGTTGAAATGGAAAGAAGTGGAATAAAACAATGAAACAATAAATTAAATATGAATTAAAATGGTTACCTATGGGGAGGGGGGGTAAAGAGGGAGAAAAGAGAGACATCTCTGAAAACACCTTTTATTAAATATTTGATTTTGAAACCACATAAATCTTTAAATACTTCTAAAAGATTAAATCAAAGAGAAAATAAAACCACAAAAGTTTGAAAACAGCCTGAAATAACCTGTATTTCAAGTCGGTGGCTTACACACACAGGAAAAAAAATTATTATAATTGACTTTAAATTCAGTATTTTGACTGTACCTCCCTAGAGGAATATATCATAATACAAAAGAACACATTCAGAAGTCTTGTTGGTAGAAGACATATTGTTACTTTGAAACTATCTCTTGTATATTTGTACTATAGAAACAAGTAGTAATTACACTGTTGTCATTGGAGTCAAGATTTCCAGAGGAATAGAGAACAGATGCAGGTGTAACACAAAAGAAGTTAAAGAAAAACCCAGCAGTCTTAAATCTGAACCGGAAATTGGGTAAACTAATGGTTTTTTTTCTCTTTAAAGATATATTTGATATGTATTTCCCAGGTTAGTCTAGTAAAAATGCCCAAAAGCATTGACAGTCCAGAGCAATGAGCACTCTCGCACCTGGATTATGTTCTCTAAACGCAGCTTCCCAGGAATTCCCTGGTGGTCCAGTGGTTAAGACTCCACACTTCCACTGCAAGGGACGTGGGTTCGATCCCTGGTCAGGGAACTAAAAACCCGTGTGCCATGCAGCATAGCCAAAATATAAAAACAAAATAAAAATTAAAAAATAAAAATAAGGGCTTCCCTGGTGGCGCAGTGGTTGGGAGTCCGCCTGCCGATGCAGGGGATGCAGGTTTGTGTCCCGGTCCGGGAGGATCCCACATGCCGTGGAGAGGCTGGGTCCGTGAGCCATGGCCGCTGAGCCTGCACGTCCGGAGCCTGTGCTCTGCAACAGGAGAGGCCACGACAGTGAGAGGCCCGTGTACCGAAAAAAAAAAATTAAAAAAAAAAAAGAAAATAAGCTTTAAAAAAATAAATAAACACAGTTTCCCACTGGGAAGAATCTGGGTTTTTCTGAAAAATGGCTGAGTCCAGTTCTCAGGCAGGAACTTTGCAAGACAAGCCTGGGGAATACCCTACACCAGAAGTTGATGAAGCTACCAATCGTGACTATGGTTGTGTCAAAGGGACATGGGGCTGAAGGAGATAATTTGAACATCAAAAGAACATGGCCGATATTCACTGAAAGCACTCATAATTGACAAGGACACTCAAAAACAGAATAGAAGTCATCATTGTTGGTTGCTAATGTAACCACTCATTCCTTGAAAATTGGAGAAAGGGAGGAGAGAAGAATCACAATTGACTTTGCTCTTTTTGTATGAAGTATGTTCCAGGGTAAATAAAAAGTTGATGGAAAAACTGTTTTATAGAAATATGTCAGGGCAGGCTTCCCTGGTGGCGCAGTGGTTAGGAATCTGCCTGCCAATGCAGGGGACACGGGTTCGAGCCCCGGTCTGGGAAGATCCCACATGCCGTGGAGCAACTAAGCCTGTGCGCCACAACTACTGAGCCTGCGCTCTAGAGCTCGCGAGCCACAACTACTGAGCCCTTGTACCACAACTACTGAAGCCCACGTGCCTAGAGCCCCTGCTCTGCAACAAGAGAAGTCACCGCAATGAGAAGCCCGTGCACTGCAAGGAAGAGTAGCCTCTACTAACCGCAACTAGAGAAAGCCTGCGTGCAGTAACGAAGACCCAACGAAGCCAAAAATAAATAAATAAAATAAATAAATTTATAAAAAAAAGAAAGAAATATTTCAGGTTATAGATTCAGAAAGAATCATCGAATTACAAAGTCATCATTTTGCAACCAACAAAGAACACGTGGCTCTAGTTACAGTCATTGATGGGTGCTACGCCTGTAGCCAGGAGTTGAGGGGGCAGTTATGATGGAGGGATCAGGCTGGCAGCCCCTGACGCACCCGTAATCTTGACCTAAGTAAGTGGCACAACCCACGTAATCAAGCCAAAATCTAACTAAGTCTCTGGATCTAACTACCAGTTATCGGAAACTCAAGAATTCTAGAAACATTCTAAATAACATCAAAAAAAGGAATGGTACACTGAACTGAAATACTCTTCAGGTCCGATGACCTGACCTGACCTGACCTGATGCTTCCACACCAAATCTTAACATCACCCACCCCCGAAAACGAGAGGAGGAACCGTTAGAGATGAAATGAGGCTGAACAGACCTAATAGCCGAATGCAGGCATCAGCTGATGTGGACTCAAGCAAAACACATATAAAAAGACACTTTGAGACACTGAGGATGTTTGGATGTGGTCAAGTGAACTTAATCAGTTGCCTGAGGTCGTCTTTCAGCAAATGGCAGAGTTAGGGCTCAAATCTGGGACACGGATATCCTAGTTGTTTTCACCATCCCATGACTCCTCCTTGGGTATCATATGAATTAATATAAAAAAATCTGCTGAAGAAGCCGGCATGTAACAAGAACTGACACAGAGTTTGATGAATGAATGAATGAATGAACGAATGAATGGTCCAGCGAAGGAGGCTGAGCCGTTCGCACGAGAGAGCTCCTAGCCATGCAGCTGGTGACCACTCTCAGCAAGAACCGCCCCACTGGGTTCCTTCGAAGCCAAGAGAGACTCGAAGTGACCCAGATACTTGAACATCACTCCCGTTTCCTGAAGCCATGCAGAGCTGACTTTTCTTCTGGAAACAGAATAACCCTCCTAATGAGAATGGAAATGCAGACCTCATTTGCATGGTTAATTAGGAAGTGGAGATCTCAGTGTCCGGGGACATCTCCTGGTTTCTCCTGAAGCCGCTCACCCTGCTCCAGGTCTGCGTGCAAGATCCCAAGCTGGATGCTGACTGTGGGGGAGCAGGTACCCAGAGAAGAGAAAAGGCGGCCTTGGGGAAGAGTCTTTTCCCCCTGAGTACACACAGCACCATGGCGGTGATCTGGGACATGGCTCTTCCAGGAGAGAACAGCTAAAAGCTCTGAATTCAGTGATTCCGTGAGCAGGATAGAACCAGCAGGCTTTAGCCAAAAGGGATGTTGTTTTTGTTTTTGTTTTTGTTTTCCTGGAGGCAAACACTTCCTCTTCAACAGATAGGAAAGCACTGGCCCAGCCTCTGCCCCGTGGGAATGTAAGATACGCTGAGCGTTCTCTTGAAATGAAGGCAGGCTCTCTGAACTATTCGTAAGGCTCTTGTCTGGGGACCCCCAGCACCTGGGACAATTAGGGTACAGGGGCAACTGCAGCTGGAGACTAGCCATGGGGGAGATGGCGCTGAGATCCCACTGTCTTGCTGGGTCTCTGGGGTCCACTCCTGCAGGTTCTGTGGTCCAGGCCGCAGAACATCTTGACCCGGCACAGAGCCTGCTCCGGGGACCGGCCTGGGGGACGATCCGGAACCCATCTTGCAGTGAGCGGTTTGGTGCGTGATTGAGGAGAGACTCCACGGAGGATAAACTCAGGCTGAGAACATCCTCAGGGTTAGAGAATGATGCTGCAGCTTTCAGGCTGCTTCTCCCAGACCCACCAGGGCTCCAGGTGGGTCAACAGCAGACAGCTTGCACTTGGTGATGGAAAGAGGGGTGAAGAGGCCCCAGTGTCTCCTCCAGGATTGGAAGGATGAGAGATGCTGCAGCCCTGTGCCCCTGGAGCGTGTGGAAGGCAGAGTGTACCAGGAGGAAACATCTGACCAGAGGGCCCTGACGCCTGCCTGCCTACCCGTGCCCAGCCTGGGGGAGCCACAACCCCACTTGGAGCTGCAGAGCGGGCTCCTGGTCCTGCCCCTTGCGTTTGCTGGAGACCCCTGCCTGCTCCCTGGTCAGCAGAATCGGCCCCTTCCCCTCCTCCACTGCAGCCCCCCCAGGGGCTCCTCCCAGCAGCTGGCTCCACACCAGGGGGCCCCCTGCTCCCGCCCCTGCCCCCCGCCCCCTGCTTTGTCAGGAAGAATCTGCTTTCTTCTTCCAAGTCTCACTGTCCTCACTGGATCACACTTGAAGTTAGGGCTTCAGGCCAGACTGCCGCAGACCCCAGGGAACCAGGGTCTCTGAAGTCTTCCTGCTGCATCTCCACTGCCTCCCAGCCCTCTCTGGCCCTGGGACTATTTCAAAATGAGACCAAAAGGGCCTGTCCTTCCAATCCCACAGATGGTGACTGAAGTCCAGCACCGTCCCAGGCACTGGGGGAATAAAGACGGACACCCATCTGCAGTGAAAGGTGCAGGCGTGGGGCGCCCTTCATCATAGGTGCAAAGGTCCAGAGCAGGACACAGTCAGTGCTCTCTGGGAAGGTCAGAAAGGGCTCCCAGGGGAGGTGGAATTTTTGAGTAGGATTGTGAACTGCAGAAGGTAGGAGTCCATCAGGTGAAAAAGGAAGGGCCCTTGACTCCCAGAGCCCAGGATTTGGGTTCAAATCCTGACAGGCTCTGTTAGGAAAAGGCTTACTTGCACAGGCCTTTGTGACCGGCTCCCTTGATTACAGGGTTCAGGGAGGGTGTTTCATCCTTTCAAATGAACACAGCCTGAGGGCCCGTGAGTGCCAGCTGCCCAGGGGAGTGGAGTGCAGCTGAGTGCTGACCTCCGCCGGTGGCCCCAGGTCCACATCAAAGTGCCCACAGGTCGACTGGAGCAGCTCTGCTCCACCCCCTGCAAAACCTGGGGCTCAACTGATGACATCAGCTCATCTCTTCTTGCCTTTTATGTAAGATGTGAAAAAATAACTCCCCAATTCAACCCCGAAATGAACAGTCATATAAACAAAAATAACAAAATATGGTTTTAATCCATTGCAAGGGCCAAGCAACTAAAACATCGATGACACTGAAAGGGACAAGGAGCTTTGGGAACTTAGTTTTTCGTGGAAACACAAACTGGAAAGTGCTTTGGGGAGCAATTGGAGAGCACACATCAGTATGTAAGGCTTGCGAAACGTCTCACGCTGTGGAGTCCATCCACAAAAACAGACAGCTCGGAGATTAATGCGTAACCGCATTCATGCCAGTGCTGTTTCTAATAGAAAACACTGAAAAAAGAAACATGAGTGATGGAAATGGCTGAGTGAGGAAATGGAAGAGGGAAGTGGGTCTACGCCCAGCAACCTGTGGGCATGTCCGCCCGCAGCTGTGCAGGAAAAGGGTTTTGCTGTGATACCACTTCAGGAAAAAATGCCTGCGAGTGTTAATATGTGAAGACCAGAGAAAGCACACATTGACTTGTGAACGATGATGGCTTCCAGGAACGTGTATAAGGAGGGGTGTGAATGGCTGGATATTCTGAATGATTTTTAATCAACCCTTACTACTTTTGCAATTAAAAAAAACTGGAAAAAAAAACACAAAACCTTCCGTGCTAAGGTAAACACTGTCTGCTGGTTCACATACTCGAGCAAATGAGTAGTTTCTCTTCATCTAATTTGCTTAAGACGTGAATGACTTCAGAAATGCTGGCACTCTGATGGTGAGTTCTGAGTGCCGGGGAATGCGGACCGTGCTTTTCACTTATTAACTCGCTTGGTCCTCAGAGCATCTCTGCGAGGTCTGTGCTGTCACGGTTCCCACTTTCAAAGTGGGAAAACTGAGGTGCAGAGGACAGAGAACTTGCCAGGTCCCCAAAGCTGGCGAGAGGCACAGCTGTGCTTTGAACACCAAGCTCTGAGCTCTTGCCGCCCAGCCAGGGGGTGCTTCCGAAAGCCCCCATTTCTCCCAGCTTCAGGCCACCGCCACCCAGAGGAGAAGTCCTCTCCCACCCATCTTCTCTCTCTGGGCACTTGCTACAGTATCCCCGAAGGCTGGGGCACCTAGTGAGTCCCCTTCCCTCTTGGGGTTTGAATTCCATGGGAGGTGGAGACAAATCTGGCTAAAATTTTACTAACAAAACTCCAGTGACTTCACACTGCCGAGCCTCTGGTCACTGTCTCAGTGGGCAAGCTTCAGCCCTGAGGCCAGCTGCCTTGGTCCCCAGACTGAAGACAGCCAGCTCTGGGAAGGGCCACACTGACTGTCCATACAGCACAGACCCCGGCGGGGCAGCGCCGGCCGTGGCGGCCCCAGTGGAAATCCTCTCTGCTCGAGTCCACGCTGGCCGGCCCAGCTTTGCACCCAGAAGGCTCCCACAGGCCACAAAGGGGTCTGTTGAATCGAACCCCCGTTCTCGATGTCCCCGCCGGCATTCAGGGACGTTTCAAGGAGCCCTAAGGATGAAAAGGTGAGTAAGGGCCTCCTTGGGGCCATGAGAACACCTCCAATGACTGTGTTTCCAGAGAACAATTAAAATCCAAATTGAAATCTCCTTTTCCTTGGCAGTTAAAGCCCAAGGAAGTGAAAACCTGCCCTGTTTCCCTCCGGGTTCTGACTCCCTCCGCGGGAGCCCAGCACAGGGTCAGGACACAGGGCAGGGGGAGATCCCAGAGCCCCGCCCCGGGACCGCCCCTTCCCCCCCAAGCCCCTGCCTCCTGGGGACCACGACTTTGCGGGGGGTCTCAGGCCGGCTGAACCCCAGCAGGGCCTCTACCTCAGAGACCCAGGGAGGCGCCGCCCACTGCTCTTCTGCGGAGCCCTGTGCCCTCCAGCTTTGGGGCCATCCTGGTGTCCCGTAAGGGCACTACTTCACCTGTGCCCCCCCCCGCAACCCTCTGTCCAGCAGGAGTGTGTCCCTCATGTCACGGACCCTCCCCTGTCTCTTCCGCCCTTGAGCCAACGTCTCTGCTGCCATCAGTAATGCTGAGTGCGGATCCCAGTGCCCTTCCCCCCTCTCCTCCCTCCTCCTCCTCCCCCTCCCCCTCCTCCCCTTCCCTTCCTCCCCCTCCCCCTCCTCCCCCCTCGTCCCTCCTCCCCTCTTCCTCCTCCTCCCTCCTCCCCCTCCCTCCCCCTCCCCTCCCTCCTCCCCTCCCCCTCCCTCCTTCCCCTCCTCCCTCCTCCTCCTCCTCCCCCCTGGTCCCTCCTCCCCCTCTTCCTCCCCTCCCCCTCCTCCTCTTCCTCCCTCCTCCCCTTCCTCCCTCCTCCCCCTCCTCCCTCCTCCCCCTCCCCCTCCCTCCTCCCCTCCCCCTCCTCCCCTTCCTCCCTCCTCCCCCTCCCCCTCCCTCCTCCCCCTCCACCCCCTCCTCCCCCTCCCCCTCCTTCCTTCCCCTCCTCTCTCCTCCCCCTGCTCCCCCTAGTCCCTCCTCCCCTCCCTCCTCCCCTCCTTCCCCTTCTCCCCCTCCTCCCTCCTCCCTCCCTCCCCCTCCTCCTCCCTTCTCCCTCCTCCCTCCCCCTCCTCCCCCTCCTCCTCCCCCTCGTCCCCCTCCTCCTCCCCCTCCTCCTCCTCCTTCGATCCTGGTGTTTCTAGGACCCCCCAACTCTGTACCCACACAGCCTACACAAGTCATTGAGGAAATGCATACATGGGGTCAGGAGGGAGACCTTGGTCCACCTCCCTGTGTCAATAGGAACTTTCCCCACCTGGAGGTGTTGGAAAGTCTCCCCTTCCTCTCAGTCCTGCTTCTCCAGGAGAGGGAGTGACAGGTCAGAATGTGAGCATTTGGTCGGAGCCCTTGGCTCTCCCACTGGCCTCCCCTGACCTGGCCCTGCCCTGGGAAGGACACCCCGCTTTCCAGATGTTCCTCTCACTTGAGGAAAAGCCGTGGCCAAGCACACGCCCCCAGCCCCAACCTGTAGACACAGGGAGATGGTGATGCTGTCGTCCTGAATCACACCCTTTCCGTTACCCAGAGAGAGGAGGGGTGTACCTGCTCCACGTTTCACACCCCAAACCCCGACATGCACGCTGCTCCCCCTCTGTGTGTCTTAAATAAACTTTGTTTGGGTCTCAAAGGAAGAACTCAAGAGGCTAAGTTCCGAAACGGTTATAGGCCCAGCAGTTGACAAGGGGTTTCCTGGGCGCCTCCCAGCCCCTCGGCCTTGGCCGTCCCGTCCGTGGGATGAGGGTCTGGACCAGCCCCATCCGCCGAAAGGGGCCCCCGGGTCCCTGACAGACGGCGTCCAGACTCTCCCTGTCACAGTTGGCAGCTCAGCTCCGGCACCAGGACACGGCCCGCTCTGTAGCCAACAGCTCTTGTCAGGAGGTCTGTCCTCAAATCCGGCCAAACTTCTGTCTTCCTGCTGCTGGCTGGGCTGCTGAGGGAAGGCTCCTCTCCCAGGAGAGGCCCTGAGTGGCTCAGTGCAGCCCTCCACTGCTCAGCAGCCTGCACCCTCTGTCTGCCCCGCAGGCCGCAGGTCCCTGCAGTGCCCGTGGCCTTGGCTCTCAGCCCTGGGTGACTTCCTCCAGCCCGAGTCCCCGGGAAGGGGCGGGGACACCTAGGCACGGCTGTGACTCTGCAGCCAGCATCCCTGGGCTGGGCCTTGCTGTTGGGCTGGGGTCCAGGGGGTCGGGGGCAGCCTGTCTACAGCTCAAGCCTGAAGCCGGAACTGTAGGAACCACACATCAGCCAGGCCCTCCCTCCCTCCCTCCCACAGCTGCTCCCTCACTTGTGGTTGATTTTTTTTTTCAACCAGCGAGCCAGACTTCACACTTAACCTTGCTAAATTCCATCTTGTTCACTTCAGTCCATTGTTTCAGCTTGTCAGGACGCTTTTTGTACCCGGAGTATTTCTTCCACCACATTACCTGTCCCTCTGAGCTTTTATCTGCAAATTTGACAAGCAGCCCTGTTACGCTTTTATCCTGGTCATTGATAGAAATGCTGGACGGGGCCAGGGCAGGACGGGGCATGTCACTGGAGGTCTCCCTCCGCCTTGACATTGATCCATTTATCAATACACTTGGGCACCACCGTGCCGGCAGCTCTACCGCTACCCGGCAGAAGAGGCCTGTCGCCCAACGCACGCGACAGAGCAGGCAGCCCACCTGGCCTGGCTGCCGGCACCCACCGCAGTCTCAGGGTGCTACTGGCTGCATCTTCCTACGATGCACCCTATAAACACCCAGGTGGCCACATCTTTCCTGGCCTCTCCTCCACACTCTGTCCTCAGCCAGCAATGCTCCCTCATCACCGGGCCCTCCTGGAACTCTTTTTTTTTTTTAATTGAAGTACAGTTGATTTATAATATTTTGTTAGTTTCAGGTGTACAGCAAAGTGATTCAGTTATACATACACATATATGTATATATCTATATTCTTTTTTTCTGTTCTTTTCCATTATAGTGTATTATAAGATATAGCTCCCTGTGCTATACAGTAAATCCTTGCTGTTTATCTATTTTGTATGTGATTGTTTGCATCTGTTAATCCCATAGTCCCAATTTATCCCTCCCCCTTCCCCTTTGGTAACCGTGAGTGTGTTGTCTATGTCTGTGAGTCTGTTTCTGTTTTGTGAATAAGTTCATCTGTACCATTTGTTAGATTCCACCTGGAAGTGACATCACATGCTATCTGTCTTTCTCTGTCTGACTGACTCCATTTAGTATGATAATGTCTAGGTCCCCCCTGGAACTTTTAAAGGCCCAGCTCGTGTGCTGCCCTTCTGAGGAGCCACCCCCGATGACTCCAGCAGATCCGGGGGGACTTCCCTGGTCTGTCCTTGGCTCGGCTGTACATCCAGAAGCCCCCGGCTCAAGGCTGGAACACCCACTGGGTGGTGCACACAGCATCTGGGCAGGACTCTCACGGCTAATTCATCTTGACTCCTCCCCACATCCTGCGCTGGGCCCATGGTCGTCATTCTAGGCTATCAATGGACCGAGTGGCCGTGTATGTGCAGTCTTTTATGACTCGGCCAGGCAAGGACCAATAGACTACAGCTTGTGTGGTCAAATGCAGGCTGATGCCTGTTTTTGTATGGTCTGTGGGTTAATGATTTTTTTTAACATCTTTAAAAGATTGGAAAAAATGATGAATGTCATATTTCGTGATACATGACAATGATATGAAATGCAAATTTCAGTGTCTATAACTAGAGTCCTACTGTGGCTGCCTTCCCACTGCAGCTGGTGGAGGCCACAGCCACAGGGCCGCAGGGCCAAAACTACATGCTCACTGGCCCTTTAGAGAAAATATTTGCTGCCTCTCTTGGAGAGAAATGGGCCCTAGTAGGGCACACATACATCCACAGACGACCAGCATTTATTTATCCAAGGAGATGTGACTTGTAGCCAGTTTGTGCCGGACCAGGAGCTAAGTGCAGGCAACCTGAGGAAATCACACTTAACTGGGGGAAAGAGACAAACAAGGAAACACAAAATAATCCCATACTGTGAAAAAGTGGGGTGAATCACAGGGAGAGAGAAAGTCTTAGAGCAAAGGGGCTGGGGGTTGGGGGTAGCGTGGCTACAGGAGACTCTGGCGAGGGGAGCCGCCCTGCAGGAGCTGAGGGCTGCCTGGAGGAGGGAGCAGGGGAGAGGCGGGGTGGCTTGCGGAGGTCCTGCCACAGGCCGGAGCAGCCAGGCTGGGTGCCAGGGAGGCCCCGCCGGACAAGGAGCCCTGAAGGCATCAGGGTTCAAACAGGGAAGCCGCGTGACCCGACCTGCATTCTGAGAAGTAACAGGCAGACACACAAATTAGCGCCGAGGACTGGACACGTGACAAGGAGAGGAAAGCAGGCTGGTCTGGTCCCAAGTGACCCCTCGTATTTTCCTGCCGACGTGGAGGCTGGAATCCACGATTCCCCCACACAAATCGCTGCTGCCTGGCCTGCCGGCGCCCCTCCACCCTCCACTCATCCTGCTTCCACTGGTCAGCCTGCTCTGGCCCGTCCTGGGTGGGGACTCAGGGTGGACAGGGACCAAACAACCCCTTACATAGGAGGGGACAGCTCTACGTGGGAGCGGCCCTCGTGTGTTCACACGCACACACACGGCCTGCGGTTTCAGTGTCACTGCACGTATGGAGGTCGGGACACAATGTCCCCACCCAGGGCAGCACCCCAAGGAGGTGACAAAGGAGGGACTTAAACCCGGGAGATCTCCAGCCCAAAGCCTACAGCTCCCAGGATGAACAAACGCTCACAAATGCACTCCAAGTGCCGGGGTCCCACACCCCTCCCCTGCAGACAGAAGCATGACATCCTGGCTCTTTTCAGCCCTGGCCTAGCATAGGACCGGGAAGCCCTGGGCAGACTGAGACGGGGGCCCTGTGGTGAGGCAGGGCCCTTGGACAGGCAGGGCCACCCCACTTTGCCCGTGGGCCCCTGGTCTTCCCAAGGGCTCAGGCTGGCTCTGCTGTGACAGGCATTGGGTCAGTGTCCAGTTCCCCACTGGGCTGGAAGCTGGGCTGGGGCAGGTGCCAGGTCCTGCCCTGGGGAAAGTAGAGCAGAACATGAGAAACACAGAGAACACAGGCTGGGAATGCCAGGGTCTCTGATGATGTGACTGGAAAGCAGAATGTCAAGGGTCCCCACTTGGCGCCGTCTCTCCCACCCCACCCTGACAACGGCTAAGACGGCCCACCTTATGCTCAGCAAACCCTTCCTGGGGATAATGGCAGCGACAACCAGAGCACGGGCCTGCTGGACGCCAGATGCCTCACCCCACAGTTCCAGGAGGATAAGGGATATTTCTCTTTGCTTTATGGGTCTCTCTCTAGTGTCTGGAACACAGAGCAGGCACTCTGGAAAGATTACAGAATAAATACACTGACCTAACCCTTGATTACAGGCACGACGGGAAGGAAACTCAGAGTCGTGGCTGCAGGGTCTGCTTACACGGCAAATGCCACTTGTCCATTTGGAAACTGACTTCCTTCAGGAGATTCACAGCAGACACTACGTATTCTGCTTTCAAACCACATCCTCGGAGCCCTGACGTTCCCAGTCTGTGTCCTCTGTGTCTCTCAGGTACTGTGCTGCTTTCCGCATCATGATGTCTTTGCTTGTCAAGCTGGCTTGGTTGGTGTCTAGTTCATCGCTATTAACACAGAATCCTGTCCAGTCCCAGGACTCCCTGCCTTGCCAGACCCCCAGTGAAGGGTGCACTGTCCCTATGGTCACCTCTAAGGTCTCCGCACAGCTCCCAGATCTGACCCGTTACCTGTCCTCCCTTCCCCATGCTCAGGTCCTGCATGTCCAGCTGCAGGTCATCTCTCTTGATTGGCCCATGGCACGCCAGGCTTATTCAGTACACGGTGTCCTTACAGCTTCCCTTTTCAACGGACGAGGACCTTTCAAAACTGCAGGCATCCCTTGCGTTTTTCTTCTGCCTAAGATGCCAAGCCTTTATTGACTGGTCTTTCCACATTTTCCCTGACAGCAACCCAGACTGAGGCATAGTCATTCCTGGATGAGTCAAATCCCTTCCAAATCAGCCTACTCCCCAATTCTCTCTGCTCCTGTAGATCCTGCATTTGGCTTCTGAATTAATCCACCCAAGGCAAAACCTCCACTGTTCGTTGTCTCTCAGGAGAACCAGAGAGATGGCAGGGAAATGTGGGGGACAGAGAAGCACTCTGGGTGATGGGGCACGGGCCTCGGAAAATCCACTCTTCCGTAAAAGCAATGAGAATGCTGGAAAAATTTACCAAGATCAACCTTTTCAGAACTCTGTACATTAAACAAAGTCTTGCAACAACTCAAGCAATTTTTCTTTTCAGGAAAAATGGCTGAATCTTAGTAAAAATAGTAAACTTTGTGGCCTTTTGACTTACACCATTCCCACCTCCCTTCCCCTACTCTGTGGCAACTTTAAAAGCCAATAGCTTTAATGCCCCTGCAATCACGGTCCATTAGTCAGATGGCTCCAGAGAAACAGGGCCAGCAGTACCAGTAGGACACACACACACACAGGTACCTATAACCTAGTATGTATTTTCTATATATAAACATAGAAAATAGATTTACTATGAGAAATTGGTTCATATGATTATGTAGGCTGAGAAATCCCAATATCTGCAGGTGGCAAGGTGGAACAGGAGAGTTGATGGTGGAGCTCCAGGTCCAGTCCAAGTTCAAAGGCCTGAGAACCAGAAGAGCCTACAGTGCACATGACAGTCTGAGATCCAGCAGGCTTGTAAACCAAAAAGAGCCAACTTTTCAGTTCAGGCTCGAAAGCAGGAAAAGGCTGATGTTCCAACCCAACCAGACAGGCAGCAGGAGTTCCCACCTACTTAGCCTTTTTGTTCTATGCAGGTCTCCAACTGACTGGATGAGGCCCCCCCGCACCTTGGGGAGGGCGACCTGCTTTACTCAGCCTAACAATTCAAATGTTAATCTTATCCAGAAACACTCACAGACATGCCCAGAGTCATGTCTGACCAAGTGTTTGGGCACCTCCTGGCCCAGCCAACTGGACATATAAAATTAACCATCACATATGGTGAAAATCGGTAGCCTCAGGACCATGGTAGGTATAACAACTAGCAGCCTGACAGCCATTTGCAGGGACTGAATGAGTCTGGAGCTCCTCCCAAATCTCCAAAGCTAGAGAACTATCACTATGGGACCTGTTTGACAGTGAACTGGAAACAACCACTCAAAGATATAGTCTTTATTTGACTTGACTCAGAACTCACTCTGTGCAAACAAGCTATGTACCCGTGATGTTTGTCAGAAACCATCAGCAGTGATTGCTTCATGCTGCAGCTGCCTGAAGCAGTGACACCAGCTGCAGAAAATGGAAACTGGCTTAAAAATCTTAAAAGGAAAATTGGGGGAACACCATGTCCACAAGGGGCTTTGAAAAACTTTGAAATATTTCTGGGGATGTAGAAGGCCACACACATATGCAGGGCTGTGCACAAGCCCAGGAAAGACCTGAGAAGGGCTCAGTCTCTCACCTGGACTGACCTTGAGGCTCTGTGAATGCAGGAAGTGAAGGCTGAGGCCCAGTTGTAAACTGCCTGCCAAAGAACTGAAAGTTCAGCCCAAAGACACACAGAGCCCCTCAGCAAAGCCTGAGAGGCTTATTGATGAAGGCATTAAAAGAAATCTATGTCCAGTCATTAGCAGAAAACTGAACTAACCAAGGAGAGACCTTAGTTGCCACACACAGCAACGAACACAAATTTTACAGAAATAGTTTGAGAAAGTAACTTAACAAACAGCAGGAACAACAATAAGCATGGGGGTGGAAGGGCAATCTGATTTCCAGAATTGTTACATTATAGTATTTAAAATGTACAGTTCTCAGAAAAAAATTATGAGACACACACAAAAATCAATATATTATTGTTATTGCATATATAATATATTCTTGTGTATATTACACATAGTATATATTCTTTGTATATTGTGTATATACAATTAAATTGTCTATAATATTATTCACCCATTAAAAATTAGGAAATCTTATCTTTTACAAAAACATGGATGGACCTTGAAGGCATTTTGCATTATGCTAAGTAAAATAAATCAGACAGAGAAAGACAAATACTGTATGATCTCACTCTTATGTATGTTTAAAAAAAAAACAAATTTAGAAAAAAAGATCAGACTTGTGGTTACCAGATGTGGACGGTGGAGGAGGGAAAATTGGAGGAAGGTGGTCAGAAGGTACAGACTTCCAGTTATAAGATAAATGAGTAGTAGGGATGTAATGTACAATATGGAGACCAGAGCTAACACTGCTGTATGATCTATATGAAAGTTAAGAGAGTAAATCCTATAAGTTCTCATCATAAATAGAATGTTGTTTTCTTTTTTTCTTTCTTCTCTTTTTTACATTATAAGATGGATGTTAGCTAAACCTACTGTGGTAATCATTTTACAATAAATGTAAAACAAACCATCATGCTGTATGCCTTAAACCTATACAATGACCTATGTCAGTTATTTCTCCATAAAACTGAAAAAAACAATTTAGAGGCACACAAAGAAACCTGAATATATGTACAAAAGTGGGGTGGGGATGCAGTTAATAGAAACTCTCTCTAAGGAGCCCAGACATTAGGCTTAGTAGACAGACTTTAAACCAGATATCATAAATAAAACAGACACAGATATCACAAGAAAACTACAGACCAATATTTCTTATGAATATAAGGGCAAATATTCTCAATGAAATACTAGCAGACCTAATCCAATAACATATAAAAAGGATTATATACCATGACCAAATGGGATTTCAGTGTTAGTTAAACATCCCCAAAACAATCAATATAATAGACCATATCAGTAGAATAAAGAACAAAACAACACGACGTGTCAGTATATGAAGAAAAAACATTTGACAAATTCCAACACATTTTCATGATAAAAAGCATTTAAGAATCTAGGAATAGGAAGAAATTTCCTCATCTTGATAAAAGATATATACAAAAATCTCACAGCTAATGTCATACTCAATGGTAAAAGACCGCTTAAGATCAGGAATAAGACAGTGATGTCTGTTCTCACTACTTTTATTAGACATTTTACTGGAGGCCTAGTCGGGGCAATTAGGCAAGACAAAGCAATAAGAAGCATCCAAATTGGAATGGAAAAAGGAAAACTATCTCTATTCACAGATATAATCATGCATATTGAAAATCCTAAGGAACCCTCACACACACAAAACTATTAAAACTAATAAACAAGTTCAGCAAGGCTTCAGGGTACATTTGAACTCAATTGTATCTCTATACACTTGCAGTAAACAATCCAAACAATTACTAAAAGCAAATCCATTTGCAAAAAGAGTTAAATACTTAAGAATATATTTAACAAAGGAAGTGCAGAGCTTGTTTACTGAAAACCACAAAACATTGCTGAAAAAATTAAGAAAGATCTAAACAAATGGAAAAAAAAACCCTATATTCATGGATCAGAAGACTTAAGATGGTTACGATGATAATATTCCCCAAATTGACCTACAGATTTAACATAATCCTTATCAAATTCCCAAATGTCGTTTTATTTGGAGAAACTTACAAGCTGATCATAAAATTCATATGGATATGCAATGGATCCAGAAGAGTCAAAACAACCTTGAAAAAGAAGAAAAAAGTTAAAAGACTTACATTTTTAAAATTTAAAACCTCCTTCAAAGCTACAGTAATCAATGCAGTGTGGTACTAGCATAGGGATAGAAATATAGATAAATTGAATAGAATTGAAAGTCCAGAAACAAACCTTTGTTTGGAACAAGTAGTGTTCACATGTGAAAGAATGATGTTGGACTCACTACCTCACACCATATACCAAAGTTAATTCACCATTGACTCTAGAATATGACTCTTCTAAATAAGATTATTGGCTCTTACTAGAGATAAAACTGTAACACTCTTAGAAGAAAACATCACAATAAAACTTTATGACCTTGGTTTAGGCAGTTGTTTCTTAGATATCACACAAGATTGGACTTCATCAAAATTTAAAACTTTTGTGTTTCAAAAGTTCATTAAAAGAAAACTTATGTAATGGGAGAAAATATTTGTGAATCATATATCAGATAAAATACTTGTATTCAAATACATAAACAACTCTTACAAGTGAACAATAAAAATAAATAGATTTAAAGGTGGGCAAAGAATTTGAATAGATATTTTTCCACAGAAGATATATAAATGGTGGATGAGCACATGAAAAGATGCTCAACATCATTAATCATTAGAGAAATCCAAACCACAATGAGAGACCACTTCACACCTAATGGGTTGGCTAAAATTAAGAAAAAATAAAAAAAAGACAAGCAATAGCAAGTTTTGGCAAGGATGTGAAGAAATTGCAATACTTGTACATTGCTGGTGAGATTTTAAAATGGTAATGTCACTTTAGGAAAGAGTTTGCCTATTTCTCAAGATATATGGTAACACAGAGTTACCATATGACTCAGCAATGCCACTGCTTGGTAAATATCACCCCAAATTGAAGCATATGTTCACACAGAAACTTGTGTATGAATGATCATAGCAGCCTTCTTCCTAACAACCAAAATGTGCAAAACAACCAAATGCACATCAATCGGATATAGAATAAATTAAAAGCATCATATATATAGAATACAATATTTTTCAGCCATAAGAAAGAATGAAGTACTGACACATGCCTCAACATGCAAGAACCTTGGACACATGATGCTAATTGAAAGAAGCCAATCACCAAAGATTCTGCTTACATAGAATGTCTAGCATAGGTAAATCCATAGAGGTAGGAGGTGGATTAGTGATTTCCAGGAGTTGCAGGAGGGAACAGATGACCGCCAGTGGGTACAGGGTACAGAATTCCTTTTCAGGGTGATGAAAATGTTCTCTAATAACCAGCGGTGATCATACACAGCTCTATGCATATACTAAAACCCACTGGACTGTACACATCAAAAGAGTGATTTTTATGATATGTGAATTATAACTGAATTGTTATAAATTACCTTATAAAATGAAATTAGATCTTCAGCATGCTATAAACTACACAAATAAAGTTTGCATGTATGGGTCAGGGGAAGCTTGAAAGAAAATGTTACTTTATCAGTGGGGCTGTTGAAGATCACCTGCTTTGTTTTTCTCTGTGGTATCTGTCATCCTCTGACATCCATATATAGTAAAACCCAATCACGTGTGCAATCCAGTAACTCCAGTTGTGTGATTGAGGTTACCGGATAGCTGCTGAGTCCATACAGGTAGCCATCTTGGTGTCTGGGGGTCCAACTGCACAATTCACATCCTTCCCAGACCCTGCCCAAGTTTGGTGGCACCTGCAGTATCAGTGGAGATGACCTTGGACCCCGTGGTGTGTTTTCGGGGCTCTCCAGGGAAACAGACAATATGATGTATTATAAGAAATTGGCTCACAGGGTTATAGGAGATGGGTAGCTCCCAAGACCTTCAGACTGTGTAGGCAAGGCAGACACACTCAGACGAGCTACACGGCTGCCCTCTGGAGGGGCTCACAGGTATGCTGGCTGGGCTGCCCACAAGCCCTTCTTTCCTCCCCTGGACTGCAGGGCAGAACCGGGGGCTATAACTCCTGTTACAAGATGCAAGCCTGCGTCTTGTCTGCTCCTGAAGCCTCTGAGGCCCTACTAGGGGTGTCCCCCCGAGTCCCCCCAGGACCTCCCTCCCGCTTTGGCATGTTCGCCCCTGCAACTTCATCAGAGATTCTACCCTATTATTCCTCATCCCCTGGGTCTCAGCACACTTCTGGGAACTGCATAGGTGCTTAATAAATGCTCTCTAATAAAAGGGATTAGATAATTTATGGCCAAAGATAGAGAAAAATTGCCAATGAGAATTACAGACGAATAATGCAAATAGCTCCGAGTTCATCTTGAAAGTTCTGTCTTGGCCTGATTCTCAACAAGGGGAACGTAAAATCTAAGGTTAGCCTAGTTAGCCGGACGGCACTGAACTGAGGAGCTTCCACTGGCAGCCGGGGAGGCCTGATTACACAGATTAGAAACGCGTTTCTAGTGGGCCCTTTAATCCCCCGGGAGGGAAAGGAGGAAAGGGAGCCCGTGAATCCTTCGATATTTCCGTGTCTTTCTTTCCCACCTTCACAGGGCACGGCTGGGAATCTGCCCTTTTCATACAAGTTTAGTTTCAATATTTGGACGTGGGCTTTTCCTCCTTGGATGGGGAAACCAGGTCTCCCTTTTGAAAGGTGCTCCTCGGACTCTGCAGATGAGCTGCCTGACGGCTCAGGTGATTTTCCACATGATGGGGAAACACACATGTCACCACCTGCACGTTGTCTGGAAGCTTCTCAAGGAGGGTCAGTCATCTAACTCGGGTCTGTGTCTAAACACAGGATGATGTGCAGATTGACCATTTTCTCCCTGAAGCAGTAACTCTGTCTTTCTCTCTCATTTATATAAAGTCCCTGTTGCCCAGGCACCTGCTCGAGTTCCCTTCCTGGGATGACCCCCACCCGCGGTGTTCTCAAAGCTCCCAGCCTGGCTTGGAGGTACAGCCTCTGACTACCCCCTGCACACAGTAAGCCCATTGGCTGTGGCAACTGGGAGCACTGACATTTGGTGCCAGCGTGATTCATGAATAAACAAAACTACACTGGCAATCCATGGGAGCTCTGGACAACAGGACCTGGGGATCCATTTCAGAGTCCCAAGAACTTTGGATGGTGCCTGGTCATCCCGTTACTCAGGGAAGTTTGTTTATGGAAGGAAGGGAAGGAGGGGGAGGGAAGAGGAGAGAAGGAAGGTGGGAGGGAAGGAACAGGGGAGGAAAGAAGCAAGAGAAGGAGGGAAGGAGGGGGAGGGAAGAAGGAGAAAAGGGAGGTGGGAGGGAGAGAGGGAGCCTTGTAGGGCATCTATTCCAGTAACTGAAAACAGGATGGCATTTCACGGAGCCATGAGAAGCCATGGACCTCAACTTTCCCAAATACACAGTAATTGATGAAAAGCATACAGTAACAATTGTGTAAAAATAATTATATGTTCTTAATAATATACACACTTGTGTATATAAACGTGGCACCTGGGTGGCACCTGTGTCAAGTGCTTGTGACTAGAGCAGCTCCCCAGGAAGCAGCCCTGCAGCCACGGGGGTCTGGAGTGAGGGGCTGGGATGTAGCCCTCTCCCTTGTCTACACAGCTTTTAGGAAGACCTAGCCCTTTATTACAGAGAATCAATATTTGTACAGTTGGTTCATTGTAAAGTTGTATAGTTGTGAGGTGACACGTTTTCCTAACTGGTCCCCAACAGCAAAAGTTACACGATGATCGAGGGCAATAGGAGGGAGTTATCGAGTGCTTAGGACATGCAGGGCTGTGGCGGGCACCACCCAGGTGTCCCACGCAGCTACGAGAGATGGGATCTGCCACTACCCTCACTTCACAGAGGAGGAGGTGAGGGAGGCATAGGGGGTTGAGAATTTACCCCACGGGTCCACTGCTCCAAGTGGGGTCAGACATTCCACCCTGGCGTCCACTCCCAGTCCGCGCCCTTAGCAGCTGGACCTACACTCTCTAGCACCTTCTTCCTGAGTCACTTCAGCTGTGATCCTTGGGGTCTAAAGTCCTGGAAAGATATGTTCTAGAAACCAGAGGCGTCTTTCCACCTCCTTGGTGTTTGTGTGTATGACGGGCATTCATAGGATTTAACATTGCAAAGTTCAAAATTGAACATTTTTTTTATCCCCAGACTTCATTTTCTCTGTAAAGACACTGATGTTCTGAGGCCCTAAGAATTTGTCCACAACTGCAGAGCTGTTCAGGATAAGAGCTGGTGGCCAGGGCCCGGTCACCAGCCATCCCGTGCCACGCCGCTGCGAGGCGCCTCGTCCAGCGGTCCTTGGCCTTTGCAGGTCCTTTCTGACCCCCCGCTGCCCTCTCTCCCCTACTTTATCTGCTCAGGTCAGTCCCAGACTAGATGAGGCTCCAGTTCTCAATTCAGAAGTCACTTTCCATTTCTGGGTTTGAAGGGCATATTATATTTTAATTTTAGAGTGATCTTTTTCTAAAATAATAAGAAAGAGAAACCAAAACCCTAAATGGGGAAGAATGCAGAGCCCTGAATCAAGATTGAGACACGACAGGCAACCACAGTGGAAGTCAGAGGAGGGTAGGAGCATTGCGAGAGGACAACTATGACCCCAGAATGCAGGTGACTCCACAGCAGCTCCAAAGTGGCAGGTGGAGAGAGGCACCAGGTCTGAGCCAGGTTCCGCCCCCTCAAGTGGCAGCATCAGCTACCAGGAGTGCCACCAGCCTCACTGCTGGCTCTGAGCAGACACAGGGGAGCACCTCTCATGGATAAAACTGTGAGGTGCCCCTGGGGTGGCCACTGGATGGCCTGGCCTGGCTGAGGAAGCTGGTGGAGCCCTGTACCTGCTCCCCCAAAGTGGGCCCGGGACAGACAGTGAGGGCTTCCATGTTTGCTCCACCTGGAAGCTCAGGTCCAGAACGCAGGAGGAAGCCATGGAAACACTGATGCTTCTTCCTGTGAGAAGCTGAGAAAAAGCACTAGAGGCCAGCTAACTTCCAGGGAGCAGAAGTGTAATAATCTAGACAGCGTCCTCCCACTGCCTCTCCTCCCTGGGGCACCCGGGGGGCAGTCAGCCTTCCCTGGCAGGTCACCTGTGTCCCACCCTGGTGTTCACTCACCACCTCATCCTTTGAGCTTCCTGAGCTAACACAGACAGGGCCTGACCTCTCCTCTGGGGGAAAATGAGCTGAAGTAACAAGGCGTTTGAGCACAACTATTTCAGAGAGAAAAAAGAGAAAATGGATTTCAGATGGCATTAGAAATAAAAATGTAAGAACAGATCAAAAATTAAAATTCATCTAATAAATGTATTTCCTGCACCCAGGGTTACTGTTGGAGAATCTATTAATCTCATTCTTGTTTCTTTGTAAGTGACCTTTTCTTTATTTTTGTAAGCTTTTAAAGTTTCCTGTTTGTTCTTTTTGTACGTGAATATTACTATAGTATGTGAATGTATAAGATGATAATGGGGTAGTGTGTTCAAAGCATTAAAGGAAAGTACTTCAAACTTGGAAAATATTATTTTTCTCCAAATAGGTTGTCATTCAAATATGAGGGCATGGTAAGATATTCTCAAGAATACAAGAGCTCAGAAACTTTGCAGCACAAAGAACCATAATGAAAACAGGTTGTTTTTTTTTTAATAAAAAAGGAGATGTTAAAGGAAATATCTGGAATAAAGATAGTCAAATATCTTGGGAAACTTGGATGTTCTTATCAAAATAGGAGAGAACTAAGACTAAGTAAAAAGAGAAAATATGTCTAGAATAACTTGGAATTAAGGTATAGGTACAATCAACATGATAGGGGTTTTGGCAAAGCCCCAACAGTAGACATAAGGGCTTGCTGAAGTTTGTGTCTGTGGTGTAAGAAAAAATAATAAATCTTGGTCTCTCCATCCGTCACCCAGCTAGTTAAAATCCTTGGGGTCTCTGGGTGATGAGTCTCTTTTGTATGCTAATGAGATAACTGGTGGTGGGGGCACCCTAAAGGCTCAGGATGGAAGCTGGTCCCCAGAAAGACCGAGGCATGGGTAGAGGGTTGGATTTTTCAATCCAAACCACAACCCCAAGGAGGGGAGAGGGGCTGGAGATGGAATTCAATCACCAAAGGCCAATGACTTCATCACGTGTATCTGTGTAATGAAATCTCCACAAGAAGCCCTAAAACACGGGGTTCAGCTTCTGGGTCGGTGACCCTGTGCAGACACTGGGAGGGTGGCGCCCCAAAGAGGGAGTGGACACTCCACCCATCCTGCCCCAGTTCCTTTCCCTGTGCTTCTCCTCCATGTGGCTGTCCCTAGGTTGTATCCTTTATAATAACCTGGTGAAAGAAAGTACCGTGTTTTCCTGAGTTCTGTGGGATGGGGACAGATACAAATCTGTGTTGGCTGAGCAGAGCTGTGGGCAGCCTGGGCTCTTGTTTTCAGTCGGCCTCTGATGTGGGGCAGTCTTGTGGGACTGAGCCCTTAACCTGTGGGCTCTGCAGTAGCTCTAGGTGGTTAGTGTCAGAAACGAATTGAATTGAATTGACAGAGCGTTGAAGTGGTGTTGGAAAAGACACCAGGGATTTGGCATCAGGAGGAAAAAACCTCAGTCTCTTATTAGGAAATTCTGAATATATTAATTTTTAAAAGAGGAACAAAGAAAAATATATAAATAATGGACAGATTTTGATTAATTATGATCAATGGAAATGATCAAATATGTCAACAATCATAATAAATGTAAGTAAACTCATTGCACCAATTATGAAATGATAAATTGTCTTAAGACCAGAAATCCGTATGCATGCCATTAATATTATCAGACCTAAAATATGACTGAGGTCTGAGAATAAAAAGAAGAACATTTTCTGGCAAATATTAACCCAACAAGTTTGGCACGGCAACATTAATATATAACAAAGTAAACCTTGATGGAAAAAAATGTGTTATTGGGAATGCCTTTACTATACAGTTTTGGACAGCCTTACTTCACCAAGGAAACTCATATTATTATCTTACTAGATGTAGGAAAAGCTACAACATCCATTCGTGTTAAAGAAAAAAAAAAAAACACAAGGAAAAAAATAAACTCAGCAAAATAGGAATAGAAGGGAACTTCTCTAATCAAATAAAGTGTATCTGCAAAAATAACTTAAATACTATACTTAAGGTTTCCCATTGAAATACAAATTGAGAATGGGACAAATTGAGAATAGAATGACATCTATTCAACATTGTAATAGTGGCCATAGCTAGAGCAATATGGTAAGGAAAAAAAATAAAATCCACTTGAACTGAAAAGGAAGAAATAGAACTATTATTTTAGATGACATGATTATGTATTTGGAACAGACTCTAAACTATTAGGACTAAGAAGTTAATTTTACAAAAATGCTGGATAAGAATAAATATACACAATTCAATATATTTTGCATATCAGGAAAAAATAAATATCAAATAATTTAAATGATATTTTTAGAAAACTAGTTCTTCACTATAGATAGTTTGAGAAGCACTGCTGCATACTAAAACCTTTAATTTTTTTAGAATAATTGAAAGCCTACATAGAGAAGTACTCCATGTCTGTTAATTAGAAGACTCAGTAATGTAAACATGACAGTCTTTATGAATCACTCAATAGGTTTAATGTAACCTCAATAAAAATTCCAGGAGTTTTTTTTTCTTTTTGAGTGTATAGAAATTGATACATTGAATCTGAAGTTTATATGGAAATTCAAAAGAACAAGAGTAACTATGGCAACTGGAAGGAAAGGGACAAAGCTGGGTCACTTGCAATTCTACATGAAAAATTTTATTATAAAACTGTATTAATTGAGACAGTGTGGTATAGGTGCAAGGGTAGGTAAACAGATGAATGGAACAAAACAGAGTCCAGAAACAAATTCACACACTTACAATCCCCTGACAAAAGTCGTACTGCAGTGAAGTAGAAAAGGATAAGATTTTTAGTAAATAATGCTTGGCCAACTGGATATCCATGAGGAAGTGAAAATCACAGTGTTACCTCACACCATATGCAAATGTCAATCAGAGGTGATTTTTTTAACACTAATATAAAAGATTAAAACAAAGTTTTTGGAGGAAAACATAGGAGGACATCTGTATGGCCTTGGAGCAGGTAATGATCTTAATCTTGATATAAAAATTGATAAACATATAGGAAAAAGAATGGCTATATTTGACCTTGTTAACATTGGAACATCTGTTCACCAGAGGACACCATTAGAAGTGAAAGCGAAGAAACAGACTGGGAGAAAATTCCTGTAAAACATATAACACATGGGCTTGTGTTTAGAACATAATGAAAAATACATACAAATTAACAATATAAAGGCAGGCATCTCAAAATCAAATTAGGCCAAAGATTGAAGAGACACTTCATAAAAAGAAGCATTCAGATGGTCAATAAAGTATATGAAAATCCACTGCTCTTCATTAGTCATCCTGAAAATGCAAATTAAAGCACAATCCATTGCCAATATGTATCTACCAAAATGCTCAAAATACAGAAGACAGACAATGGCAGGTCTTGACAAAGATGTGGAGTAAATGAATGGAATGTGGTCCTATTGCTTTGTGAAGCCATTTGGAAGAATTCTCTGCAGCTCCACAAATCTATGTCTTATGCAAAGCAATTCGATTCCTAGGTTCATACCGAACAGAATGTATGCACAGACTCTTCACAAGGCATAGGAAGTGTTTACACCAGCACTATTCACTAGAGTCTCCAGATAGAAGTTTCCCGAGTAGAGTACATGCATCAGCCTTAGGATACTCATATGTATGACCTCCTTGCAGCAGGAGACTCAACAGTCCACAATGATGCCCAGAAATATGAATGCTCCTTTTATTGAGTGGAAACATCAAGGCACAAGACAGTGTGTGTAGTATGACTCCATTTATACAAAGGACACAAAAGGCAAAACTATGGGGTTAGACCTGGCTGCCCTTGAGGATGGGCTAGTAACTGGTGGGGGGAATGAGGCAGGTTGTGGGACCTGCAGCCTTCTGTCTCCTGGTCGTGGTGCTAGTTACACGTGCTTGCTCATCTACACACCTGTGAAAACCCATCAAGTGATACATTTATGGGATATGCCCCTCCTGTAGGTATGTTATACATCGGAGAGGAGCTTACTTAAAAATATGAACCCTCGTGAATGGGTTAAAAAACACTTTTCTAAATAAGAAAATGACAAGATATCCTTATCTGAAAAATAATGTGTATTACAATAAGCAAACAAAAAAACAGAAATAGGTAGAAAGAAATTATCCTACAGAGGGACATCTTAGAAACAGTCCCTTCAAAATCAAGAATGAAACATGAAAGTCAGCTATCAGAACTTCTGTTAACTCTGAAGTGAAAGTCCTAATCAGCACAAATACCAATAAACAATAAACATAAGTACATACGATGGAAAGAAAATACTAAAATCATTATTAATTTCAGAGTAAGTAATTGTTAGCACAGAAATCTAATCTATAGAAGGATTTTTATGGGAAAGATTAACAAGGAACATTAGATGAAAACTAAGGAAATATGAATCTATTATCTTTGGTTAATAATAAAGCATCAATATTGGTTTATCAATTGTAAAAATTGTACCATGCTAATGGATTTAATGATGTCAAAAACAAAACTTTAAAACTTCTCATAGAAGATAGAGATAACTTTTATACCTTGGAATAAGGAATGCTTTATTAAATGACACACAAAATATATTAACTAAAAACTTTCAGTGAAAATGTTTGAGTATATTTAAATTTAGAATTTTTGTTTATCAAAATAAACTTAAGGAAAGTCAGAAAGTAAGTTACAATTTGGGAGACAAAATGTGGAAAACATAGAAATAAACCAATTCATATCAAGAAGGTATAACTGGGAGATTGGGATTGACATATATACACTAATATGTATGAAATAGATAACTAAAAAGAACTTCCTGTATAAAAAATAAATAAAATAAAATTCAAAAAAGAAGACTGTATAAAGAAGTTCTTTATTTCAGTAGCGGAAACAAAACATGCAGCAGTGATCAACATTAATGAATAGATATTTTATTCAAGAGCAAACCCAGAGAGCCAATAAATATATGAAGACTTTACCATCATTACCTAACAGGGAAATGCAACTGAAGACCACATTCTACACGTGTTTGATTGAGAATATTTTTTAAATCCGAAAAAATTGTTGCAGAGTCTCTTGTGCACAGAGTTTGGCATCATATTTTGAAGCTCCACATTCATATACTCTCTGGCCTTCCAATCCTACTTCGGGGTGTTTATCCAAGTGACACTCTCGCATGCCTACACCAGGTGTGCTCAAAATTGTCCCTGAGGGGGCTTCCCTGGTGGCGCAGTGGTTGAGAATCTGCCTGCCAATGCAGGGCACACGGGTTCGAGCCCTGGTCTGGGAAGATCCCACATGCCGCAGAGCAACTGGGCCCGTGAGCCACAACTGCTGAGCCTGCGCGTCTGGAGCCTGTGCTCCGCAACAAGGGAGCCCGCGACAGTGAGTGGCCCGTGCACCGCGATGAAGAGTGGCCCCCGCTTGCCACAACTAGAGAAAGCCCTCGCACAGAAACGAAGACCCAACACAGCCAAAAATAAATAAATAAATTTATTAAAAAAAAAAAAAATTGTCCCTGAGATCTCTGTTCACGACAGCCAAGCTGGACACAGATTGGTGAGTGTTGCTAGGAGGGGGACAGGGAAATGGCTTGTAACAGTCAAAACGCATACATCACAGTCACGGGAGAAATGCTGATGAGCATTGGAAATACGATAAGCAAAGCACTTAGGCCAGGATGATTACATACAGCATGAGGTGCTTTTAAGTAAGGTTAAAAATAATAAAAATGGAGCCCATGTGCCTATTAGGAACCTTAAAAATAAAGGGATGCAACTTTTCTGTAAATATAACTGTTCTAAAATTAAAAGTTTGTTTTTAAAAAATGGGGCCACACAACTTAGGGATAAACCAACCCTCCCCAGAAAAGTGTGTGCAGACTGATGGCATGAGTGTCAGTGGCCCCCCTTTGGCCTTAAGGACACAGAGGATGACAGAGCTGATCAGCTGTCACCCTGTGAGGCTGGGGGAGGGGAGGCAGGCGCAGAACTTGCAGAAAAGAAGGGGAGAGAAGAAAAGGCTGGAACCAAGCGCTGACACATACAGCTCTACTCCCAAGGCACATCTCCAGGGAGATTCCCGTAGCTGGGACATACTCTGCGTGAACCTTGCCGCTTTAAGTCTTCCAAGAAAAATTCTCTCATTAAAAAGGAGAAACAATCAACAAGGAACAAGCATTTGATGTGTGCAAAGACTGAAAAACGAAAGGAAAAAGGAGTAAAAAAACTATAGACAAGAAGAGACAGACTAAAAATATTCACCGAAAAACAACTGCATGAAGAGTGTAAACATTTTAACCAAACACATCGCCATGAAGAGAAGAAAAGTGACAGTAAACAAAATGAAACGATTCTTCTAAAGAAACAGAGCACAAAGGGGGAAAAAAGCTATTATAGTCAGAGATGCTACAACAGGAGAAGAAAGATGGGCCGGGAGAGCTCAGAACAGAAGTTGAAGAGAAAAATAAAAACACGACAAAAATGCAGAGTGGGATGGATGCCACATACAGGAGACCAGACAGGCCTGAGGTTACCTGTTTCCAACCCCTCCGTACCACCGTACCATCCAGGCCTGGCTTAGATCTCTGCACAGATGCTAGAATCCCTCCCTGGAATAAACTCTCTCCCCCATCCCTGTAGCCCCTGTGATGACTGTTGGATCCAACTCCCCTTCCTTTGCTCTGGGCAGAGACATGGGCACCTGGGCCCAAAGTTGACACCTACCTCTATGTTCATGAACCTCAGGCTGACATCCACCCTCCCCCAGACGTCTGCATCCCAGGAAATCCCCTGGGCTGGATGCTCAGCTCTGCATTCAGCCCGGTCAGTCCACCCTCCCAGGCTCAGGCGGTCAAATTTCATAACTTCTTTTTCCTTAAATATCCATTATTATAGGAACACCCCACCCCATCTTACGACCTCATTTCTTATTTCACACACAAAACCCAGAAATAATCGTAAGAGACCGTCTCCCCATCACCAGGAAGCCAAGCGCCCCTCCCCTGTGGCCCTGTGTCCAGGAGCTAGCCACACCCCCACTGTCTGCAGGTCTATAGCCAACACCCCCATCAACTGTGCACCTGACCCTGACTCTTGTCCCCTTCCGAGGACTTTGTATGGTTGTCTCCACTCTCCAGCATCACTAGTTTTCCCTTCTCTTGTGGATATTTCCATATCCGTACAAATGTGCTCTAAAATCACTCTTCTAAAAAAGTTATTTCGTGTCACATTTCTTTCCAGGTACCGGCCCGTTTGTTTGCTCCTCTTTATAGCAAAGTCCTTTACAAGAGTCATCGCTCTGCTTTCGCTCCTCAGTCTCTTTCGAACTCTCGATTCAATCACATTTCAAAAAACAGCATCTGTGTTGCCGCATCCGACACCGACCCCCCTTGAGCTGGCAGAACTCGACCGCGCCCACCATGCCCTCCCTAACACGTTCCCTGCTCTTGGGTCCAGTGCGCCCCGGCCATCTGGTCTCCCTCCTGCCTCCCCGGCCACCCCTCCAGGTCTCCTCATGGACCCTGGACCCTCCTCATCACAGCCTTTCACTCTGGCTTCTATGGGGTCCCATCTCTTGGCCCCTTTCTTCTCTGCCTTCCCGGGAGATCTCTGGGATCCAGTCCTGGGTTTCTATCACCGTTTCCTCCCTCATCTTTAAGCTCAGGAACTGTGCACACAAATGTTCACTCTGCATCTGTACTTGTTGTCTAGTGAGTTTCTAAACTTTAGCACGTTCAAGTCTAAAACTCTTGTCTCTGCACCTTTCAAATCCCTCTCATTCTTTCTTATTCATTGAGCTTCCAAAATTGACCAAACTGTGGAGGCAAAAGCCTTAAAATCACCCATGACTCCCCTCGCCTTTCTACCCCATATCTAATCCACATCCATCGCCACCCAGAGGGAAACTCAAGCCACGTCCTGACTCTGAATAGCTCTCACACTTCTTACCACAGTAGCTGATGCCTCCCTTGTTGCATCCCCATTTTGGCCTATTGTCTACACAGTGTCAATATATCATATTGCCCTCCTACTTGAAACCTAGTTAGGGGTTCCTTGTATTTAGAATAAAGACCTTAGCCCTCCCCTGGCCAACAGACATCCATTTATTTTGGATGGACTGGGATACCAATGTTTCAATTTTAACAAAAATATCCTTTAAGTTGAAGGATTTATATCTTGAGATCAAGATCAAAGACTTAATCATCCAATGTAGGCAAAACGGTGGAAAAAAGTGTAGTCTACAAGTCTGGGGATGGGGGAGCAAGTATATAGCTATATTGCAAGCTGCAGCACAAAGCTTCTATTTGAATAAAGTCTCTTTCCGAAGTCCAAAATTTTCTGAAGAAATGGAATACAAACAAGACAGACTGAAATAGGTATGGGACTGTGGAGAATTTCCATGTATACATGACAGCGATAAGAGAAGATAAAGATGAACAGGAAGTATCCCGCCATCAATAAAAAGATAAAGATATCATGGTATCAATAACAAGATACCAGTCCTTGAAAAAAATAGCTCATCAAAATAATACCAAGATTATCAAATGATGAATGGGGTACTTGAAGATTAAAAAGTCCAAAAATAAAGTACAACCAGAGTTACCTTACAACTATCTCCTCACCCTTATCTTGAATCAGAAAGAGGTTTTCAGTGGATGAAAATATCTTCATGAAAAAAAAAACCAAGAAAAGAAACTCAATATTCAACCATCATGAAACCAACAACAAATAGTGTTTCTTATGATTGCATTTTAAAGAAATGGATAGATTTTCATATTTGTGATTACTTTTATCCTAAAGCGTTTATTTTATTTCTAATACTTTAATCGTATTATTTTTTCTCCCAATAATTTATGGAACAGCAATGTGTACTTAACTACATTTTTAAAGATTTTATATTTCAGTTGATTTTTTTTAAATATGTTTTATCATTTTTGGTAGGTATGTCATTTAGTTTCAATTTCTCTTTTAAGTGAATGTTGAACACTTAAAATTAAATGTCTGCGTTTTGGCCCTGTGTAAAATACCCCAATGGCAGTATTGTTACTTCATTACAGCCTAGGCATCATCGCTAATCCCTCCCCCCACTCCCCTCTAGCCCCGCCAGCCAGCTGGCTGGACTTCACTGTGCATAGTGGTCGCTTTCTTGGCCAAAGGCACTTGCTCTATGTAGTGCCCGGAGTGTGTTACTGGGAAACTCAAATGTCCTCTCAGTTCAGGTTCTTCTGAACGTCATCATCTCAGAGATGCTTTCTTGACCATCCTTTCCGGAGAGATTCCCTGTCACTCTCCGTACCTGTACCCTGTTTCATTTGTCTTAATGGAATTAATTGATCTGAGTTTAAATAATGTATTTGTTGCTCGTGATCTGCCTCCCTTGTTAAAATTAATCACCATAAAAGCAGGGATATTGTCAGGGTTGTGATAGAACAGTACCTGGCATGGAAGACATTCAATATGCATTCCTTAAATAAATGAACGAGCATCGCCCAAAACAGGGGTGTGGGGAGGAGGAAAAATGAAATGTAAAAACCAGAGCTCAGAAGTGGAAGGAAAAATCAGAGATGTGGAAAGCAGAAAAAAATGAATTCCAACATTACTGATAAGTGGTGTCCCTTAAAAAAGAATCCAAATAATGTCTTTGAAAATGTAAAAAAGTAATTCAAAATGTTGTTTCAGACATTAAAGGAATCTTTAATCCACCCATTAAAAGGGCACCTCATAATCTGGGAAAAACTGATGTCAAACAAATCATCACTGAATCCTATCACAATAAAATTCATTGAATTTTAGAATAAATAATTTTTGAACATGCATGCTAAAAGATTAAGCCATCTAAAAGGGGAGAGACATCTCTTTGCTTAAGATTTCTCAACTATAATACTCAACACAATGAAAAAAATTCCCCAAAGAAAGAGAAAGAGACCAAGAACCTACTACCCAGCTACACCTTTTTTGAAAATAGAAACAACAGACACCCGTTCTTAACACCCAGGACCCATGGCCACTTGATATATAACAGAGTAAACTTTGCAGGTTAGTGGGTAAAGAATAGCTCTTCAATGAATTGTGCTAGGTCACCAGTAACTATAAGAAAATAATAAAGTAAACAGATCTCTACTTTGATGTAAGTACAAAGGTGATTTAAACACTCAAATCTAAATGACAAACTTTGAACATCTAAAAGAAAATATAAGAGGATGCCAGGGAGAGGCTTTTAAAAATAAGAACACTGTAAACATACACCTAAAATTAATACTTTGTAAGTTAATTAAAAATTAAAAATAATAAAAACAGTGCAAATCATAAAAGAAGAGAACTTCTTTTTTGAAAAGTTACCATGAAGGGAGGGAAAATTCAATCTACAAAACATATTGGCAATTCATGTGATTTATAAAGAACTAAAATTCAAAATACGAAACAAAAAAGTTTTCAACAATCAATAGTTTAAAAAAATCCAATTGACAAAATATATGAATCAGCATTTTATAGCAGAGGAAAAGGACAATTAATACATGAATCAACAATATGCCTGATTAATAACCAGGGAAATGAGAATTTAAAATGACATATATATTTTAAGCCAAAAAGATTGACATAATTTTTAAAAATTTGACATTTGTAGGCAAATATGTAAAATAATAACATTGCTTAAATACTGCTTGTTACGAACACTTTGGTAGTGAAAACAATTAGGCTTTATCTTGCAAAAAGTAAACATATTCATAAACTATGACTCAGCAAAACCATTCTAATTATATACACCTGAACCAAAAAGGAAATAATCAGAACACAAAAATTTATATGAGCACAGCAGGAAACATACAAAGTATTCAGAGCAGCTTTACTTGTAACAGCATAAAACTTGGAAACAACCCAAATGTCCATAGGGCAATGAATGAATTGCGATAAAAAGATTCTGCACTATATAACAAAAACATAGAATAGAGTTATGTCCATCTATATGTATGAATCTTAGACCTTCACCGTTGAGTGACAAAAGCAAATTGCAGAAGATTGCAGAAACACTGGTATCATTTGTATAAAGTGCACAAGCAAGAAAAACTAAACAATCTGTAGCTTAGGGATACATATTAGTTTGGTAAAATAATAAAGGAAATCAGAAGATTAGTGAAACCCAGACCAGATTATTTGGTACCTTGGTGGGATGGAGCTGGGATGAGGGAGAAGCACATGGGAAACATTAGCTCTGTCATTCTGTTTCCTAAGCAGGGAGGTGAGTGTGCAGGTGCTGGTTTATTATAAACATATAATGTATCTTCTTTTGCATATATTGATGTATATCTTTAGCTCCTAGAACACTGCTTGTTACATAATATATACTCATAAATATATGTTGGGTGAATGAGTGATTACACATTTTCTCAGGATGACCACCAAGAAAGCAAAGGAGTAATTCACAGGAGACCTGTGATCCCGGAAATCGGGGATCCACCAAAAGAGCGAGTTAAAGACATCTCAGAGGACTCTGTGAGCCCACGTGAGGGAGGGGGAGACATACAGGGGCCAGAAGTGAAATGGATAGAGAAACTGGTGTATCTGCCTGTGACATCATGGGATGGGTTTGCAGCTCTCTAAGGGGATCTGGTGAAGGATTCTTGGTCATATTTAAATCAGCAAATGAGGCATTATTGGCTCCAGGGAAAATAGCAATGGTTACCATAGGGAAAGCAGTCATGGAACACTACAATATTGACATGATCATTATGCAGTAGGTACTGAAGGCTGATTCCACCAACACGGTGACACCACCAATGGTGCTGGGCAGACAGGAGGAAAGGGAGTACATGCCTGGGGTGGGAGATGGGGGAGAAGGAGATTGTTAGAGCCTCATCTTCTGACTCTTGCTACAGCGGGCTTGGGAGTATACAGTAGGAAATGTCTACATTTGTCTACATATAATTACACTGCTCTGTCTTACAAACTAAGACAGAGCAGTGTAATTATATAATTTAGAATCTTGGAGACAAGTAAAAGATGAAAGAGCTATAAGAGATGAAACTAGGTGCCTCTGGGGAAGACTCAGGAGAAAGAAAAGGAAGGAAGGAAGGAAGGAAGGAAAGAAAGAAAGAAAGAAAGAAAGAAAGAAAGAAAGAAAGAAAGAAAGAAAGAAAGAAAGGGAAAGGAAGGAAGGAAGGAAGGAAGGGGGAGGGAAGGAGGGAGGGGGGAATAAGAAAGGGAAAGGGATGGGGCCGTTTGCTGCTTTGGGTCATAAGTCTTATTATAACAGTATCTTATTAACCATATAACTCATTTCTTTAAAAAGTTAAAATTAAACATAAAATACTTAGTTCTGTAACTTAGGAAAACAAAAGCAAAAAGGGAAAAATAAAATTTCCAAAATATCACCAGAGGGGGGAAAATATATATTTTTTCATCCAGAAATATATATATTTCATCATCCAGAAAGTTATTTTATTGCTGTGAAAATCTTTTTTTTTTTTTTTCTGGTTCGCGGGCCTCTCACTGTTGTGGCCTCTCCCGCTGCGGAGCACAGGCTCCGGACGCGCAGGCTCAGCAGCCATGGCTCACGGGCCCAGCTGCTCCGCGGCACGTGGGATCTTCCCAGACCGGGGCACGAACCCGTGTCCCCTACATCGGCAGGCGGACTCTCAACCACTGCGCCACCAGGGAAGCCCGGAAATCTTATTCTTTTTCAAACTAGCTGGCAGGCTCTCATTTACTTCACTCTATAAGGGTGTGATTTTATCTGAATTTACTACAAAATTAATGATGACCTTTAATGAAACAGGGTTCAGACCCTGGTACAACCTGATTACCTAATTGCAAATGTGTTTCCTAACATCGTAACAGCACTCTATGGCTTACGAAATCCTTTCTAACACCATTTCATTTTATCCTCGAAAGCTACTTTTTAAATTATTTTCATGTTGCCCATATTTGGATTTCTCTCAACACCAAAAAAAAAAAAAAAAAAATCATGATATCCTCAGACAAGCTTTTGATGTGAATACAGGAACAGAAAGCTTTGCTATTTATATTACTTCCCTTGAGTTTGTTTCATCTTCCATTTTTTTTCCAAAAGATATTTCTGACTCTTGAACAATGTAAGTCTCAGCATTTTTCTCCCAGGAACTTTCTTCCCAAGACCACGCTCCCTCGTTCTATTTCTCCCTCCACGCTAATAAAATGCCATATGCTTTCCACAGCTGGATCACTGTCCCCTGTAACTCTAGTTGCCTCCAAAAGCCTTCTTGGAGGCACAAAGGGTTCCTTTCCTCTGACTCAGTCTCTCTTGCTATTTAAACAGTCCAGGAGTACAGAGGAAAAATATAAACCAGTCTCACTATCAATATATATATACGTGCGAAAGTATTACTTTTGTATGTGGATTTTAAAAAAATCTTTTATCTATCTTGTCCTATTCTGAGTCCCAAAATCTTTATTAATGGAATATTCTATTTCCACCCTTCATTTTCCAATATGAGCAGGTGGATTTTGGAGTTCACTTTCAAACTGTACAGTCTGTTTAAAGATGAAGTCCAGACTCAACACTGACCAGGTCTCTCCATCTTTGACTCAGGAACTGGTCACGTGCTCGCTTATAAATGAGCCCAGAGTACTGTGGGGCTACCCAGAGGTCCCCATGGTGAGGATGAGACAAACTCTGCTGATAAAAACCACAAATAATGTATACCCAGGAAATTATCACCAGAAACTGCCTGTTCAGATTCACTGTTTCCAGACATGAATTCCTAAAGCCCCCATGTCACATTTCTTTGCTCATAAATTTATTTTCACCTCCAAGCATTCTGGTATCTCTTTTCCTGTCAGAGTTGTTGCTAACATTTTCACCAGCCCATCTTCTATTTTTATATTTCCAAAATTTAATATCTCTATTCTCTTATTTCTGTAATTTTGCTCATGATTTTCTATGTCTTTTGTATATGTATGTGGGCGTGTTACATCATTTTGATGTGTCAAAAATTCATATTTAAAAAGTATAGACAAATGAAATTAAATATTCTATTTATACTAGGGATATCAAATTATAAAAGCGTGTAAGAATAAACCCAAATAGAAATGTGCAATATTGTGCAAAGAAGACTATTAAACAGTACTAAGGGATTCACCCAGAAAATCTTCGAACAAATGGAGGGTCATAGAATGGTCTTGGCAAACCAGCCTAGATGTCTGAGAAATATATGATTTCCCCGAGAAATATATGAGTTTAAAGTGATCTCACCAATGTATACTATCCCAATTATGGTTGCATACTTTCTTATATCTCCAGTGATGTGAGTGTGTATTCAGTATATATATATATACACACACACATTATATATATAATATATATGTAATATCGAGTTGAAGTATCCATATATACTAGCAAGAATATCCAAGGGAGAGATGTTTAAAAAAAGAGTCAGAATTTGCACTATTTACCAGATATCATAACATAAACTTACACTAATTATTACACTAAATAAAACAATATGGTACTGGAATATAAATAGATCAATCAATTAAGCAAAATGCATAACATAGAAATTCACCCAAGTGCATATAGTAAATTAATACGAGATAAAAGCGTCATTTCAAAACCGTAGGAAAAAATGGAAAATTTGATATATGTGTGGCGACGAGCATGGCTACTTGTAAAGAAAACATAATCCTGTGAGATTTTTACCTTATGACTCACATCACATAAATTCTACGTGGATTGCTTAAAGGTAAAAAAGAAAGAAGGATAGAAGGGAGGGAAGGGAGGAAGGAAGAAGGAGGGAAGGAAGGACGGAAGGGAAGAAGGATGAAAGGGAGGGAGGGTGGGAGGAGACAGGAAGTGTGGCTGGTGAGGTTCTGCACAGACCCTGTTGCCGGGCTCTTCTTGCCTCCCTGGCTGCTGCAGATGTGGGCGCCAAGGGCTCCCCCGACTCTTCCCCAGAGGGTGCCCCTGTCTGTGGAGACACTAGGTACCTGGAGCCACCCGCAGCCAATGACACTTGGGAGGGACAATTCATCCTCTTTGACCCCCCCCCCCACCCCGGGGGAAGGGGAACATGGTGCTGTCTGCGCTCCGGAGCCCCCATGGGGCCGGGCAGAGGCCAGGCTCCTGAAACCAGGAATCTGCTGCCCTCTCTGGCACGGTTCTGCCCCTCACTCTCTGGCACGAAGTCGCCAGACCAAACGCCCGCCCTCAATTCATCACTGGCCAGTGATCTCCAGATCAAGTTCTGCTTCTAAGTGATCTGGCCCAACGCAGGTATTTGAAAAGCGTAGGATATTTTTTGAAAAAAATTTAGAGTAAGGAAGCCTTTTCTAAGAGATTATCACTAAAACTGTAAACTAAAAGAAAAAAAAATGAATTCTACTAAAATTATAAATATTTAAGCAGCATGATAAAAAAAAATAACATAAAGAAAGCCAATAGACGGAAATAAAACAAAAATGTGTAGATATATGTCTCTGTATAGCTACAGATTCATATCTATATTTATTATAAAGAGATAATTTTCTTAAAATTTCAAGATAGTTATCAAATCATTAAGAAAAATACTAACAGCTCAATAGCTAAAAGATATGAATGAAGATTTGGCCTAAGAAGGAAAAGCAAATGTCACTTAAACAAATGAAGGGCTTCTCAATCCACTACAAAAAACTAGAAAACAATAAAAAATTACAATAAGACATTGCTTTGAATTTGTCAGGTTGGAAAACCAAAAAACTAAAAGCCCCAAAACCTCACTGGGATCTCTGTAAATTGTCAGGGTGCTGGTAGACAGTCACACTTATAAATCACTGAGAAGAGCGTAAAACTTTCCAACCACTTTGACGGTCTGGCAACAGGTGTGAAATTACTGAGGTATCCACCCTTTGACTCAGCAGCTCTGCTTCCAGGGATTTATTGTACAGACATTCGTATGCATGTGCCAGATAATATATGACCGGGGATATTCATGGCAGCGCAACTGACAGCAGCAAAAGAATAGGGATAAAAGGGAATGTCTGTGAACAGAGGGGACTGTTTAAATAGATTGTAATACGGCCCTACAATGAAATGCTTTGCAGTCATTAACTTATTCAAAAGAGAGAAAGAAAGAAAAAAAAAAGTACCATATTTATTGAAAAGGAAGCTCTCTCCGGTAAGTTTTAGGTGACAGAGGGGGGTGCAGGACAGTGCACCCATCCTAGAGTCTGTGTTGAAACTGAGAGCATGCCCGTGAGAGCGTTTTGCGCACATCATAGAAGTCGGCAGGAAGGATGCCCTGTGAGCATCCTGTTGCTGACTGTCTCCACAGAGCGGAGTTTGGAGGCTGGAGCAGGGCTGGCGGGGATCTACATGTGACACAAGTGAATTCCTCTGAGTGAGGGATCAGACCCTCTTTCTCCTCGGGGGGAGGAAAGCCTTTCCCATGTTGCCTGCTCAGCCCCCCTCCAGAGCCCCCACTGGTCAGCTCCAGCTCCCTCCCGCTCACCCCTGCTCTCCATCAGCTGTGGTTCCTGGCGTCCTGCCGTCCACTGCTCCTCTGATGACGGCCACAGCGTAGGTCCAGTGCCCACTTAGTTGGCCAGGCTCCGCAGTGTGTTTTACTAGCATCATCATCGTCTCCATTTAGTCCTTTATCACCAACCCCCTTGTAGAGATGGGCAAAATCCAGCTCAAAGACCAGAAGTCACAGGAGGATAAGCGTCCTGCATCAGGGTTCCACCCGGTCGTCTTGGGGCACCAGTGCCAGGCAGGTGCATGAGGTGGCCCTCCAGCTGGTGCCCTTAGGGCAGTGGGCTGGCTTTTAGCTGACCAGCCTAGTGGGAGCAGACTGCAGCCGTTTCTACATCTACAGTCAGTCCCCTGTCACAGTGAGAAAGCCGCAGGCCTGGGGGGTCCCCCAGTTCTGGTCAGGAAAGGAGAATGGGTGGAAGCTACCAGCTCAGAGAACAGCATGGGCCAGACCACAGAGACCAGGGTTAGGCATCCACCCTAAGGGCTGGAGATAGAGAGAAAGCGGGTGGGGACCTGGGACTGTCCAGGACCTGCATCTCGGAGGGTGGGCGTGCGGGAGAGTAGAGAGCCTCGAGCTGATGGACAGGGTGTGTACAGGTAGCTGACTTCACCCACCAGCTGCCTCAGGCCCGGGTGGCCCGGAAGGGGGTGCATGGACAGCTGTGAGGCCTTCCTGGGGCCTGGGCCTGTGCTCTGGGAATTCTCATGGTGAGTTAAGGCCAGGAAAGCTATGGTGCAGAGTGACCAAGGCATGGAAGACATCAGCCTGAAGCCGGGGTGTCTCACCCAGGGCCTCCATGATCCCCACAATACATCAGCCACACTTTGGCACATGTGTGCACATTCCATCCCGATTGTGGGTGGGGGAGGTCCGCTCCAGGGCCAGGGACCCTGAACGGGGAAGGAGAGTGAGGGCCAACATGGTCCCTGGGGAATCCTGGTGCCATGTCAGCCCTGTGTCCCAGGGGATGGCCACTCCTCAAGAGGCCAGAACAGGCATGCAGGTGAGTCAGAGGGTGGCTTTGAGGCTGTGGGTCTGAGCCAGAGCTGCTGCTCAGCTGCTGTGTGACCTTGGCAGGGTCAGGCCCACCCATGCTGGGAGCTGGGCACCCCGTCGAGGCTCTGGCCCAGCTGGCATCTAAGGGAGGCTTACCCAGTGGGTGAAGAGCCTGGCCCAGAGGTCAGCACACAGGCTGCTCCCTGGCTGCCCTGCGGTGAGCATCTGAGCGGGGGCTGGCCTTCCTCCCCTGGATGGCAGCATCCGTCGGTAGAGCCACGGTATGGACTTCTGACAAAGCATCTTTCCCACTGACCTGTTGCTCTGCATGGCCAACTTGATTTATTTTCAGACTGGACACATTTCCACCCAGGACGGGGTCCTGGCTGCTTCTGGGAGGGCTCAGGCTGAGGACACTTGCTCTGGAGCACACGTCGGAGTCCACGAGGCTTCTCTTGGGCCGTCCCTCTGCCTGTCTGAGCCTCAGGCCACCACAGATGGGCATCTCACCCAGCCTGGTCGTTGCCCTCTCCAGCCCCGCACGGTCGTCCTTCAGGGGCAGCTGGAGCTCTCTGGGATGTTTGTGGCCATGCTAGCGGCGCCCTGGCTGGGAGCCCCGCCATGCATGGGGGCACGCCCACCTGGAAGCTGTGCACAGGCTAGCACTGCCGCAGCACCGAGACTCTGCCCTTGCACTTGCACTGCTTTCAGCCACTGCTGCAGAGACAGCGCATCCCCAGCCAGGGACCGGCAGAAGCTGCAGCTGCTGTGTGTGGTCACAGGGGCCTCCAAACCAATGAGGGAGACGGACGTGCCTCGGAAGACCCGGAGGAATTGCGGGGTCCCGGCAGTGGCACAGGCAGTGACCACTCCTCCTAACTCCTGCCCCCGCGGGGATACATGCCCCCGTGTGTCCTTCAGTTCAGAGACTGCCTACAAGGCGGTGGGGACACGTGTCGGCAGGGAGCGCCCTGCTTCCAACCTCCCACTGCTTACCCAGCTGGACATCCTTCAGTTTGTGGAAGAGAGAGCACAGAGCACGTGTGGCCTCATTTCAACCAAAGAGCAAAACCAAAAACAAAGAGGCAAAAGGGAGGTTGTTTTATCCCCGCATCTAAACGAACACAGGGCCTCATCAGGAGGGTGATGCAGCCTGGAAATCAGGGTGGGATGGGGTCCGGGCCGGAGCAGGGTCAGTCTGGGCTTCATGAGAGTCCACGGCTCCTGCCTGGGGGAGCAGGGTCTGCGCCCCCTCCAGGCTCATGCCAGCCCCAGGCTCAGCCCTCTGAGCACCCCTGACCTGAGACCCTCAGACAGTGGCACCATTCTTGCATGCACAGCCCCTGGCCCAGACTGAGGGCTCTGGGCCATCGCCAGGTGGACAAGGTCCACCCCCCACCCCGTACCCCAGGGTGAAAGGAGCTTAGAGATCAAAGCCTGAGTCTCTGGATGGAGGATGGAGGCGCTCAGCGGAGGGCAGTGATCTGCTCGGAGTACCCCCTCTCCTTGAGCCTGCAGCCCCTCATCCCTGGGTCTCAGTCCAGCATCAGGCTTTCCGGGCGTCTCCCTGCCTCTCAGATCCCAGGGCATGGTCCCTCCTTACTCCAGGCGCTGGGCACAGCTGCAGCTCAGCTCCATCCACAGGGACTGGAATACGGGGAGGAGGGAAGTCCCAGGCCTGGGGGACCCACAGCAGGGTCCTTCACCTGCTGGGGCCACGGGGTGAGGGTGCTAGTTTAGGAGGGAGATGTGCACACACATCTTCCCATCATGCTAGGGTCACAGACCCGGCCCACGTCTGAAACCAGGCAGATCTGGTGCCCCGTGTGCAGTTCTCCAACAGCACCGTCCTGTCCTGCAGATGCCTCGATGGGGCCGAGAACAGGAGCCTGTCCACTGAGGCCTCGCCCTCCCAGCCTGACGCCCTTTGAACATCTACACCTGCCATTCTCATGAGAAGAGAGGCCCATGGCTGGAGCGAGGACCCGTCCGGCAGGGCTTCTGCTTCCTGGGCCAGGTGTAGCCGTGAGCCTCGTGGAAATATGCTGGGAGGCGTTGGCGTGGCTGGAGCGATGGCTGCCAGGCCCACAGGGTGTGAGCCGCCAGGCCGCCATCTCCCTGCAACCTAGAGGTGCTGAGTCGTGAGATTCAATCCTTTCATCTCCCAAGAAAGGAAAAGGAGCCTCGATTCCCGGCAACCATGGAAAGGCCCCAGCTTTGCTTGTCTGCGTGGGGATTGCACGTGGTGGGTGGTGATAGCTACAGAGCTGCCCGGGCTGGCATCTCAGGGTCAGCCCTTCCCTCCAGCCACTCCTCCGAGCATCTTCGGTTCCTGGAGCTCTGTCCACGACAGCTGGCCTACTCCGTCTTCAGCTACTGCTCTTGGTGTCCAGTGGCCGGTGCAAACCTCAGCTGTGTCCACCGCATCCTGGAGGTACTCCGCCTCCCTCCCAGCACGGGACCCCCAGGGCTTCCTGTCCCCCTACCTGCCCTCGCCGTCCTGTGTCTGCCGTGTGACCCTCCCTGGCCACTGGCAGATGCCTCGGAAAGCAGCCGGCACACGCAGGACCAGAGGTAGAGGGCCCCCCACCCACGTCCCCGCCTGGCGCTTCTCCCTGAGCCCCCAGGACCTCAGCCGGCTTTGCGAAGAGGCCGTGGTCTGGGCACTGCCAGCTCAGAGTTCCTGGAGGGACAGATTCTTCCCCTGACAACGTCACTGAAGTCAGCAGCAGCCTTTCCTCCCGTAGCTGATCTCTCACAATTATAAGACTGCACAGTCTGCCTTTACCTTATTAGGCTGTTTCTATTCTCGGCGTGCACTCAGAAAGCCACCGTGGGGCTGTCAGCTGTGGGTTGTCCCCGATGAGGATCCCGTGGGGACCGTGAGCCTCCACAGAGCTGCCTTCACCCCGGCGCTCACACTGTCATCCCCGTCGGCCTGGAGATAACCTCCCGCATCCCTCCTGCCCTGGCTGGTCCTCCGAGTCCTGCGGGGCCTGTCGGAGCCCCTGGGGCTGGTCCAGCATCCCTCGCAGGAGACCCTGGGGGCAGAGATCTGATTCTGAGGCCCAAGTGCCAGCTTTGAGGATGTGCTGGACAGCACTTTCCAGGAGATCCTGGGAGAGCCGGCCGCCCAGATCTCGGGACCTACAAGCCACATGTGGTGTTTCACCCTGAAACTGTCAGAGCTAAAGAGATTTCAGGATTCTGCTCCAACACTCTGCTTTCAGGCTCCAGCCTGAAGGCGCAGTAAGGAGGGTGGACGATGAAGAGGGTGGATGGACTTGGCCCAGCTCAGCCGCGCTTCACTAATCCAGAGCCTGTCGCTGCTTCCTTGGTCCTTAGCACACACATCTGGAGGAGCTTTGCCCTATGGAAGGTTCTGGAAGGCTGGATGAGGGCTTCTAACTGTGACTCTGACATGCGCGGAGGGGGAAGGAGGAACGTGCATTTCCGGAGGGCCCCGGGCTGTTCCCTGCAGGGTCCAGGATGCCAGCATCACCTAGGACTCTGCTCATATCTTTCTTTCTTTCTTTTTTTTTAAAATGAAATCTTGTGGGGTTTTTGGTTTGGTTGGTTTTGTTTTTTTTAATATTTATTTATTTGCTTATTTGGTTGCGCCGGGTCTTAGTTGTGGCACGTGGGCTTCTCAGTTGTGGCATGCGAACTCTTAGCTGTGGCACGCATGTGGGATCTAGCTCCCTACCAGGGATGGAACCCGGGCCCCCTGCATTGGGAGCACAGTCTTAACCACTGCGCCACCGGGGACATCCCTCTGCTCATTTCTCAAAATCAAGAACACCCAGTGTTCTCGTCCAGTTGAGCTCAGAGCTTGAGGGTGGGCTTTGGGCAGAGCTGGGGCACAGGTACCTCTGGGGGTCATTGGTGAGTGACAGTGGTGACCGTGGCTGTTGTGTGTTGCACATTCACTGCCCAGGGTGTTCTGCACGTGCATGACCTTAAATCCAGTGACATTATGAGGAAAGGCTGCTCATTTCCACTCAGCCATAAGTAAGCTAAATCTCGGGAAGGTGGAATCAGACGATGCACATAAGATACTCACAGTGCCGCCTACACATCGTAAGCTCTAAAAAGGTCTCCATTAGCAAAATCTTCTCCATCGTCATCTCCATCCCCTGGAGTCCTGCGTCTCCCAGGGTCCAATGGAACATCCAAAGCAAGATTCTCAGCCTGTAAAATATGACGGCTCTCCCGACACCACCCCAACTCTTCTGGAGGGTAGCGAGTGTTTGGTGGGGCCAGCTCCCTGGGCGGGGGTGGTCCCTCAGGGGCAGCTTACTCACGCACTGTCCATGCCCTTCACCCCACTTCCTGCTGGGTTCTGTCCAAAGGCTGTGTTACCTCCTCCAAACATTTATTTCTTTTACCCCTGAGGAAAGCTCACACCTTTGCTGAGAACTACATTTATTTTTATCTGTTATTTATTCTCCTGACTCATTGAAATTGCACCCTTCAAGATGCCAGTACAAAATGTTAAATAAAAATTAGTAAAAATGCATAAAATGGATGAAAGTTGTTAGGCTTCTTTTATCTCCTGAAATATGAATTTAAATATTTCACTTTATGATCCTGAGAGAAAAAATTAAATAAAAAAGTAAGCACAGGGTCTTCCCTGGTGGCGCAGTGGTTGAGAGTCCGCCTGCTGATGCAGGGGATGCGGGTTCGTGCCCCGGTCCAGGAAGATCCCACATGCCGCGGAGTGGCTGGGCCCGTGAGCCATGGCCGCTGAGCCTGCACATCTGGAGCGTGTGCTCCGCAATGGGAGAGGCCACAACAGTGAGAGGCCCACGCACTGCAAAAAAAAAAAGGTGGTTGGATGGATTAAAGAATGGAGAGGAGATCTGGGGAAGAGAAAGTAGGATCTGAAAATCATGGATATGCAGAGAATGGCACATCTGGGAGGAAGAAGGTGAGGCCAGCTGAGACTGGATAGGTGGGCTGGGAGAGGATCTGAAGTCTTGAGAGCTTTCAACTCCATCAGAAGACTGTCAAGATTTATCGAGGGAGGCAAAGAGGGACTCGGCAGAATCTTTAGACGGAGGAGAGAGCTTGCCTGAGGCCCTACTTCCTCTGCATGCTCCACAGTGTCAGGCTCACCTGTGCCCACAGAGCTGGTGCTGAAATCACAGGGTTCACTCTAGAGCCCAGAGGACAGAAAAAGGGAGGGCTGAGTTAAGGTGCTTCTTGGGAAGCTACCTTTGGGGGAACAAGCAGTGGGGAAGGGGCGATGTCTTCACTCCGAGCCTCTCTGCGAAGAGAAACTGTCCTGCAAATGGTTCGGGTGCAGGATGGCAGGAGATAGCGATTTCTGAGCCCAAATCCAGGATCTCTTATGCTGATCCCAACCCCCATGTGAAGGCGAAATCATTTGGACTCTATGCTATTTCTGTCTCAGACTGAGCCCTATTTGAAGAGAGACAAATTGTGATAAATGATGTGCAGTTGTGTTCTCATGGGGCTGATTGCCAAGACCAAGTGAGTTTCCTTGAAGGTCTCCCCAAAATGGAGCTGTATTTCTCAGGAGTAAGGAGGCAGGTGCTTCTCTGCCTCAACCCCTGCCTCTCCGATCCCGACCCCCTCAACCCCTTCCCCACTTTGGAGCAGGAGTGATGAAAACTGGAGTCGCTGTGGTCTTCATCATCGCTGCCCATACTAATTGACTCACCCCAAGTGGAGAAGGGCTGGCAGAGGACACTCTAATAAGGAAACAGGTGCTTCTGTTTTAATGGGGCCGTCACAGCCACCTGCAGAGCCCAGGGCTGGAGTGCTTCCCTAACAGGAATAGAGCAGCCCAACTCTGAACTTGTAAATCATTACAGAAATTGGGCTTCAAATACATCCCCAGAGGCTTGGGGTTTTTCTTTGCTGTGCTCCTAATAAGGAACATTCTTCCAAAGAAGTTTATATACATTAAATTTTTTTTTAATCTTAGAATCATGTGCATTCTTCTGCCCCTCTGCTAGGTGAAAAATATGTTGTTAATTGTGCAATTCTGTGCCATCCACTGGGAAGTCAACACAGGGACAGGCACTTCATGATCTTTACAGAAGACTCAACACAGCTTAGATTCCAAATTGGCAAAGGTCACAAGCAAAAGGTTCAACCAACCCAGCGCTGATGAACAAACCCATTCAGAGGCATTAAAAACCAAATGAAGTGTCATTGCTTTGAATGTGATCCAAGAAGGGAAGCAAAGTCTTTTCCTCAGAGGTGTGTGGAGTAGAATGTTTTCAAATGAACACACTAGGAAGAATTTTCTACACTAAAATAATAAAAGTTGGACAAGCCTGATGACATGCATGTCTGAGGACACACCTCAACCTCCAAGACATCCCAAGGTTCTCCATGTCCACTCAGTGTCCAGAGGCTCTGAGTTCTGCTGTGTCCTATGTGCCATGTGTGGTAGGTACATGAATGAACAAACAATCAGACAATTCTAACTCTGGAGACTTATTCTTACTTGTCTCAAGCCAGAGTGGATATGAGGAATGGTTTTGAAAATATGCAGAATTCCTTGCATGCATCAGAAGGCTTCTGCTTGAAATATTGGTTTTTATCTTATTTGGAAATAATTATTCAGATAAATATTAATCTTGGATGACAAAGAAGTCAAGAAGCACGTAGAATACCAATAAGAAGGCAGATCATTTTGAACACGTGGGAGGATTTGTACAGAATCAGAAACACATGCATGGTTACTCTTCAATGGACACCCCCAATCTTTGTGCCCGAGTGCCCTAGCCAGACTGCTATCCTGACCGTGGGAACATTTTGTTCTCTCATTAAATGTTTTCTGAGCACTTGGGCTGCTCTGTTCTTATAATTCTGCCTTGTGCAGAAGATACAGTCAATAAAACACAAGGCTGGCCCTTAAACTCGCTTGTAGACACAGGGGACAAATAAGTAACTAGACAAGTGACGTGCAGAGCAGTTGGTGTGGAGAGAGCTACGAGCACCCAGATGGGCATTCACAACTGTGCTCATCTGCTCGGGCTGCTGTGAAAACACACCAGACGCTTATTGCTCACAGTTCTGGAGCCTGGAAGACCAAGAACAAGGTGCCAGCAGGGTTGGCTTCTGATGAGAACTCTCCCCTTGGGTAGCAGGTGGCTACATTCTCTCTGTGTCTCACATGGTATTTCCCTGGTACTTGTGCCCAGAGAGAAAGAGAGAGAGAAGTTCTCTAATGTCTTTTCTTATAAGGGCACCAATCCTGTGGGATCAGGACACAACCCTCATGACCTCAATGAACATTAATTACTTTTTGAAGACCCCTTCTCCAAATATAGTCACACAGGGGTTTGGGGTTTCAACATATGAAATTTGGAGACACAATCATTGTCTGTAACAACAACCCAGGCAGGGAGGAGCAAAGGGTGTTTGTGGGGGTAGGTTTTATAGAGGACAGTAGGGTCTCTAGGACAAAAGGCCAAGTGCAAAGACCTGGAGAGTGGAAAGAATGTCGGTGATGGAGGAAACCAGACTGAATCATGTGTGTGAGTGTGTGCATGTGAGTGCTTGCCTGTGTGCACACGTGATCATTCTTGCAAGCACCCGGGTGCATGCGTGCATGTGTGTATGTGTACCTGTGCCTTTGTGGTGGAGGAGAGTGGGGCCTGGGGACCATTCCCAGAGTTGGGAGTTGAGGTTGGGAAGATCAGAACTGAAGAGCCACAAATGCCATACAAAGGAGGCTGGAGTTAATCTCGAAGGTAGTGATGCTCCCTTAAAGCAATTTTCTGAGAGAAGCCTGTCAAAGGAACATGCATCTGAGGAAGAGACTGCAGGATGGCGAATAGTGGAAGTAAGCGATGCGGAAAGCCAGGAGGACCAGTCCCTCAACAAGCCAGCAGGAAATTCTCATGGGTCGTTGTGAGAAGTCGTGAGATCAGCCACATGAAGAGTGAGGGCACCGGACATCCAATGACATGAGCAATAGTGTGCCAGTCACCTGTCTGCAGGTTCTTGACCTCCACAGGGTTTGGGTTCTTCAAGGGAAGGGCCAGGATACCTTTCCTCTCTGAAATCCCTATGTCTGGCACAAGGCACATGTCCCACCATTCAGTTTTACAACTGTTCCATCTTCCTGATGAATCATACCTGTATGGCTAGGAGATGTCTTAAAATTCTATTTTAATGATTAATTAATGCACTGTAGCTCCAAAAATTACACATCATGATTATTCTCTATAATCAATATTTGTTTAGGTTTACTAATATGTTTACCATTTTTTTTGCTCAACAATCCTTTAAACATCTTTTCCCTTGCCTCTGAAATAAGTATATTAGACATTTCTTTAGGGAGATAAACTCTCTCACTGTTAATGATCTAGAAGTGTCTTTTACCCTCATTGCTGAATAATGGTTTCACAGGTGAAAATGCGAGTGTAACTCTTTAGAAACAGAATTCCACTCTCCTTTGGTTTCCATTGTTGCTGTTGGAATATAAGCTGTTGTTTCAAGCCATTTCCTTTCAGGTAATCTGGAGGCTTCTACAATCTTCTCCTTTTCCTCTGATTTAGGGTTCTCCATTGGTGTGTCTTGATATTAATTCATTTCTATTTATTTGCATTAGGATTTATTAAACTGTCAGGATATGATGATTTATGGTCTTAATCTGAAAAATTCTTTGCCATTATGTTCAATTTTGCTTTTTTCCATTTTTTCTTTCTCCCTTCTTTTCTCCCTTCCTTTCTTCCTTTCTTTCCTTCCTTCCCTTTTTTTCTAGAAGTCATATTTAAATGTAGATGGTTTTTCTCACTCTATCCTCTACTTCTTTCAAACAGTCATATTTCCCATATCTGAGTCTCTCTGTGTTGAATATGGGGTGGTTTATTGAGACCTACCTTGCATTCTACCTGTCTTCTGCTCAAGTACTTCAAATCTTCCATTTATCCCGTCCACTGAGAATTAAATTCAATTGATGAGATGCTTCACTGTGAAAGTTCTATTTGCTTTTCAGCTATGCCTGATCTTTTTGATTTTCTCATTCTTTTTAACATTCTTACTCAAAACTTTATTTTCTTTAAACATATCTGTTTAATATTCTTTTAAAATATTAAGCCTTGTATATATAAGTCCTCTGCCCCCCCACCCATACCCTTCACTCTTGATGTGTTTTACCTGATTTTAGTTATTTCTATTCTTAAACTGAGTGTTTTTGTTCTTTGAAATCCCATTGAAGTCATGGATGGTAGTTTTTGAGGGGAGTGGGTACCACCAGGGAGGGCATGTGTTTGCTTCAACCAAGCACCTGGGAGTGACAGCAACTGAGAATGATGTTAACAAATGCATCCACTTGGGACCCAGCTTCTCATTCTCAGTGGTAGCTCCTGTTTTATCCCTGGTACCTAAGGAAAATTACCTTCTGGTCTCCATTGGCATGAGGGGTGGGAGGAGTATATTCTTCGCTCGTCCACTTTCTCTATGAGGGAGTGGCATTTATTTAAGAGTCTCAGTTCAAGCCCCCCCTCTCCTGGGGCCATCCCCATGTCTCCCTCACAACTGAGGTCTCCAGGGTCCAGGGTCGTAGAATCCCTTTGAGGCAGTACAGCCATCAGCACAGCATGGATTTGTGCCATGAGGACTCCCTGTGCTTTCATGGAAGCTTGACTACACACTTAAAATGCTGTTTTAACATGTAGTTCAGCATGTTTAACCTTGAGTCGTAGGAGGTTCTCCAGGGTGGGAAACACACCATGTGTCCCACAAAACAGTCCCCCTGTGTATTTCAGACACATCTCAGCCACGGCTCTCTCCATGTCTGTCTACCCTCCCTATTGTCAGCCACTCAAGTACAGGGACCGTAGCTTCCCCAGCTCTGAGTCTCCTGCACCCGGCACAGGATCCTCCCCGGGGAATGATTTCATATCACGAGCATCTTCTCATCCATCATGTATTGCACCTCAGAGCTCTTCTACGCTCCAGGCGTAGCAGATGTTTTCTCACTTTATCATGTGGGTAAAACCTGAGACTCAGAGATTTTTAAGTGACTTGCTTGTGATCACACAGCTCATAACTGGCTTGCTGACATCTCACATTTTTTGTCACGAGACCCTGATCACTGTCTGCGTGCTCTGCCTTCATGACAAAGCTTTATCTGTGTCCATGCAGTGTGGCGTGTTTATTTGGCTGCCTATGATGGGTTCACAATACATTGCAGACATTAGTTTTACAGCCAGAGGGGCTGTTCATTCCTCAGCACTTTTAGAGTAGAGTTGCTACCGCATTTTCCTTTAGAGGGAAAGTTCTTTGGAACGTCCTGAAAAGTTTTTGCAGGATTTGACTGAGGAGTAAAATTTGATGCGTGCCGCAGAGGATAAAATAGACCATCGTATTCAGTGGCTTTGAAAAGAGGACAGGCAATTGCTGCTCCCTCATTGTCTCCAGGTCTCTGTTCAATTTCACCCTTCCCGTCAGACCTTCCCTGATGGTCTCTTTAAAACAGCAATCCAACCTTCACCCGGGTGCTCCCCACACCACTTACCATGCTCTATTTTAATCTATAGCTTCTACCATCATCGGACATGCTGTATGTTTTGCCTGTCTCCCCCATTCGAATGTCAGTGCCACAGTGGTAGAGACACTGGCTGGATGCTTTATTAAAGTGTTTCCAATGCTGAAAAGAATGACGATGATATAATTTACAAGTATGTGGCTCATTCTTTCCATTATTTCAATTGAGACTGGTATCAGCCTTCTGAGATAAGCAAGGGAGAAGTGCAGTAAGTCCCCTACATACGAACCTTCAAGTTGTGGACTTTCAAAGGTGTGAACGTGCGTTCGCATGTCCAATCACGTAAGTTAGTTCACAGGTCTGGTGTACATTGTCACGTACGTGCATCCTCTACAAGTGGTTGTGCTTTTGTGTACTTTACTGTACAGGACTCTATAGAGTCCAGTAGTACAGCCTCTTTATTTCAAGCCCAGGATGTCTGGAAGCAAGCGTAAAAGCAGCAGTGATGTAGCTGGTACTGCTAAGAAGCACCAAGCAATAATAATGGAAACAAAAGTGAAAATAATTGAGAGAGTGGAGCAACAAGGGGAAGAAGAAGTAAGTGAAGAACCGAAGAGATTCACGATGCAGGGAATGGCAAGGGGATTTTCTTTATTTGAGGAGGCACTGTTAGCTTTTGAGGCACAGGACCTAAACATAGAACTGTACACGAAGGTTGCGACAGCTGTTCAAAATGCAGTTCAGTGCTACCATGTCATCTATGATGAGAAAAAAAAAGAGCTACTACCCAGACATCAGTGGATCATTTTTTCAAGAAGGTAGATAGAACTGAATCCAGCAAGGAACCAGAACCTCTTCCAGCAGCGTCAGGCATGAGTGAAATTGCAGCTGGCCCTCGGTCTCCTACTGCTGAAGATCCTTCAGCTCTACCATCTCCCACCTCCTCTCCTCTCTCTCCTCCAGTCAGTAACTCTTCACTTCCCTGTTCACTTGATGCCAGCCCCTGGATGCCAGCTGTTGTACTGTACTACTGTACTTTTCAAGGCACTCTACTGTAAGATTAAAAATGTTTTCTTTTTTGGTGTGTGTTTGTTTTTTTTGTATTATTTGTGTGAAAAGTATCATAAACCTATTACGGTACAGCACTATACAGCCGATTGTGTTAGTGGGTACCTAGGCTAAATTTGTTGGACTTATGAACAAATTGGACTTACAAATGCGCTCTCAGAACAGAACTTGTTTGTATGTAGGGGACTTACTGTAAATGATGGGAATGCAAGGATGCTCAGAGAAGCCTCTGTAACTGAGAGCTCGGGACTCATGACCAAGATGGTGGCCAAACTTCACAGCAGCCAGTGACATTTCCCAGAGTTCCCCTGCTGCCCAAGGACAGGGAAGCCAATTAGTCCCTGAGTGGCTTTGGGTAATATACTGTCTTTCCTTACCTAAATGTTCCCATCTGTAACCTCTCAGGTGGTTTCCGGATCTGAGTCATTGTGAGTCATCTGGGGGGCTTCTAGACCGGTGACACGTTTTTATCAAATCCTGAACATATTTTTTATGCATTATCTCCTGTACGTACACCTGGTCTCATTCTTACTCCAGATCACTTCTTCTACCCACAGTTTATACCCCACAATGTCACACACACACAGTATTCATATGAAGCCACCTGGTAGAAGCCCTAGATTTTCTACACCACATGGTGAGGTTAAAAATAATAGTACTCACATCTCACGGTTGCCTGGTTCTGAATAGGCACTGATTGTCTAGTTTGAGCATCACAAGAACGGGAAGAGTCCCATCCAAAGGATGAGAAACCTTCTAAAAGTTGTGGGAGGACCCTCGTTAGTCAGGACCCTCTCTGATGTCCAGAGTTTCAGCACTGTGTTCCCCAAATCAAGGCCAGTTACTAATGCCACTTGTGCATTGATGGTCACCCCATGGATGTGGACAGGTTTCCGTAGCCCAAGGGCCCAAACTAAGTACCACACGACACGCAACACAAAGGGGGTCCTTGTGTTTGTTTTTCATTCTGGCAACCGAACAGAATTCATACTTTCACAATATTTGGTTTTGAGAGTACTATGGGGATTCAAAACTGTCAAAATTACCAGCCAGAATGTATCAGTATTCCTTATTTGTTCTCACCCTCCAGAATCCACATGTTCAACCTTACAGGTTTTCTCAAAACACAAACCATTTAAAATTCCCAGCCGGTAAAGGAGCCAAGAAATGACATGTCTAAAAATGAGCTGCACTATAAAAAAGAACAAAATAATGCCATTTGCAGCAACATGGATAGACCTAGAGACTATCATACTGATGAGGTAAGTCAGACAGAGAAGGACAAATATTATATGATATCACTTATACGTGGAATCTAAAATATGACTCAAATGAACTTATCTACAAAACAGACTCACAGACATAGAGAACAGACTTGTAGTTGCCAAGGGGGAGGGGGGCGGGAGGGATGGACTGGGAGTTTGGGGTTAATAAATGCAAACTATTATATATAGAATGGATAAACAACAAGGTCCTACGGTAAAGCACAGGAGACTATATTCACTACCCTGTGATAAACCATAATGGAAAAGAATATAAAAAAGAATGTATATATATATATGTGTGTGTGTGTGTATAACTGAATCACTTTGCTGTATAGGAGAAATTAACACAACGTTGTAAATCAACTATATTTCAATAAAAAAGAAATAGATACATCTCAAAAAATGAGCTACACACACAAGTACACATGTGCACACATGTACACACACATGTACACACACATACCCGCACACACTCAAGTGGGTTTGGGTTTGGAGCCATGGGATTTAGGACAGCGGGTCAATGAGATTTATGAATTGTGACCCGGTAAGGGGAAGACCATTGGTTTATGAATTTCAGCTTTTGTGTCAGGCTGTCATGATGGAGGAGTTCACAGCATGCCCAGCTGGGCTCACATTCTCAATATTTAAGTATCATTCATAAGTTTATGAAACTGTCTGAAAATGTTCATCTCCCTGTTGATTCTAAAGATTTATTCTTCCTGGAGCTTTTATTATGTAGCTAAGTCCTGGAACTGAGACTCAGAGCAGGGTTTTATTCTATTTTTGGGAGGGTGAAAGTATCTGTTAAACACGTAGGTGTTTTCTGCGGCTCTGGGCACTGGGCTGGAGCATCTGGCTGGGCTGGGGAACATTCAAACCAGTGGTTTTCAACAATTTCACAGCAAGTATGGCTTTTGTCATTTCCTTCCTATTAATTCAGGTTTTTAAATAAAATAGTTCTGACAAAACCTGACTACTGCGTGCTGTTTCACAAGCTCCCTGTGTTTTCTTGGTCAGGGTTGTACACCTCCAGGCTGGGCCTCATGCCTCCAATATTCTATATGCTCTTTTCTTGTCTGTTTGGACTATTGGTGAACTTTGACCTCCCTAACACTCTGTGAGCTTGATTTTATCCTGGCATTTCCAGTACGTCCTTGTACGATGCCCGCCTGCTACGTGCACTCAGAAATAGCTATTGAATGAATGGGTAAAGAAGATGTGTGTGCAGGTGTATGTGTGTGTGTATACACACACACACACACACACACACACCTACACACGCACAATGGAATACTACTCAGCCATAAAAAGAATGAAATAATGACATTTGCAGCAACATAGATGGACTTAGAGATTATCTTACTAAGTGAAGTAAGTCAGACCGAGAAAGACAAATACCATATGATATCACTTATATGTGGAATCTAAAATGACACAATGAACTTATTTATGACACAATGAACTTATCTATGAAACAGAAGCAGTCTCACAGACATGGAGAACAGACATATGGTTGCCAAGGGGGAGGAGGGGTGGGGGAGGGATAGACTGGGACATTGGGGTTAGCAGATGCAAACTATTATATACAGAATAAACAATAGGGTCCTACTGTATAGTGCAGGGAACTATATTCAATATCCTGTAATAACCTACAGTGGAAAAGAATATGAAAAAGAATATATGTGTGTATATATATATGTATATATGTGAATCACTTTACTGTACAGCAGAAATTAACACAACATTGTACATTAACTATACTTCAATTTAGAAAGAGAGAAATATCTATTGAGCTGCAGCACATACTAGAACTCAACAAGCCTGGGAGATAATTAGGGTGGCTGTGCTGAGTCTGATCCTTCAGCTACAGTAACTGACATCAGTGGAGTGGCTACAAGACACCACTCTTTCTGGAGGATGTAGATGATTGCGGTTCCACGCCCTAAAGTCCCTGAGATCCTTACCTCTTCTGGTCCTTGACGGACCACTTGAGTTGGGAGTGGAGGCCTTTGGGAGCCAGAGGACACTTGTCCTGGGGCTGATGCTGAAGTGATGGTGGTCCCAAGGGGGTGGATGTACTGACAAGCTGTCGAAGGCTGCAAAAAGTGGATGAAAGCGGGGCGAGAGACAGGGCAGAGAGTGAAAGGTTGGGAACAGGCTCTCAACCTGCAGGTGTGAAAATATATTCTTTGCAGAGCATTGTTCAGAAATAGCCCCGATATGATATTTGCATTGATTGGTCTGTAGGAATTGAATATAGCACTGTGTGTGTGTGTGTGGGTGCGTGGACCTGAGCTATGTGTCTGCATGCTTGAGGCACCACACTGCTATTCACAGGCATACACACACACACCAAAGAAGACACTCGTATGGGTCAAACGATTTGTACTGTTTACAGTCGTGTTCACGATGCACAGGATTTGTGCCGAAGGTCTGTTTGCTTTGCTGTAGCTTTGGTCCCAGGGGTGCTGCAGAAACAGGCTTCCTCCACCAGCGGGGACAAGCAGACAGGAGGCAGCAGAGGTGGAAGGAAGGAGGACGGTGCTCAGGGAGGCTGCGTGGACACTCGGGGCCGGTGGCCCAGGCTGTGCTGTTTCCGTGTTTGCATTTCCTCGCTGGGACCATGTGGCTGCCCCCCTTCCCAGGGCTCAGGGCATGGTTGGTCTCCCAAGGGACTCAGGAGAAAAGCTGCCAGGTCTCCTGTGGGACCATTTAGGAAATGAGCTGGGATCTTTTGGGGGGCAGATTCTGGGCCACCGAACTTCTCCCCCGTCCTCAAGATGCCTGCTGTCTCCAGTCTTGTCAGTTTCCATGTCCACAAGCCTGGTATATCAAGAAGAGGTGGTCAGCTCAGCAGTGCAGCCTGTAGGGATGGAGAGGGGCATTTTGGGAGAGAAGGGGTCAGCTGTGAAGGGTATCATTAATTCACTCAGTCATTCAACAGACACTTATTTGGCATCTACTGTTTACCAAGGTGTTGTTTCTTGTTAGGGTTACATTTATGGCTAAAACAACCCCCCACATCTAGGTCTTCTGCAGGAATTGGGAACATTTCCCATCAAGGTGTCGAACTTTTTCCTGCAGGCAGTGGGTGCCAGTTTCTCTGTGCTCTAGTTGTTCCAAAATTCATTCTGTAGTAAAATCTACATTAGAGATTAATCTAAGTGAGGGGGAAGGTTTATTTCTTCCTTTATAAAATGGGAAGTGAGAACTAATGGACCTTGGAAGCCTCTTCCACATCTAAGAAATGGTTACCCCTCAGCTCTGTGACCTGTACTTGGGGTAATTTCTTCTGTCACTGACTCCATTGGATGGTGCCAGGTGGGGGCAGTTGTCTCCCCTGGATCATTTGTCCATCCATCTGTTGATCCCCCTCCAAATAACTACCTATCCACCCATCACCCATCTATCCATCCACCCACCTACCCACTCACCCACCCATTCATCCCTTCATCCTTCCAATCTTCCACCCATTTACCCAACACCCATTCATCTCTTTATCCATCTATCTGTCCATCCCTTCATCCCTCCATCCAACCATCTCTCCTTCTTCCCTCTTTCTCTCTATCCATCCACCCATCCATCCATCCATCCATCATCCATCCACCCATCCATCCATCCATCCATCCATCATCCATCCATCCATCCATCCATCCACCCATCCATCCATCCACCCATCCACCCATCCATCATCCATCCATGCATCCATCCATGCATCCATCCATCATCCATCCATCCATGCATTCTTCCCTTCCTCTTCCCTCTTCCCTCTCTCTCTCTCTCCATTCCTGTCTTTACACTAAGCCAAGCACAATGAGCTCACCTATGCTTTCACCTGGGTAGATGCTGGGGTGAGGCTGAGATGGAGAAAAACATGTGTCCCTGGCTTCCTCCGCTACAAGCCAGCAGCTTACCTGGAAGACAGTCATGAGTTAACACCAGGATCAAGTCAAGCCTGCTGTGTGGCAGCTCCAACCAAGCTACCCAGGATCAGGAGTGCAGGGCCTGAGACCCAGCCTTGCGGGAAGGCCCTGGAGCCCCTCTCTTGTGAGTAGGGCTGGCACATCAGGCCACATGTGTCAGAATTAACCCCTGAATCCAGGAGGGGCTCCCATGTCTCTGCTGGGTGAGGATGCCAGGCCTGGCCTTACCTTGTTTCCTGTGTGCTAGATGGGAGTTCTAGAATACTCTGCTCCATGTCCTTCACTAGTGTTTTTTGTCTGTCTCCTTCTTATTCCACAAAGCCTCTTCTGTGATCACTGCAGCCTCCCCTCAATTTCACTTGTTCTACAATAATTACTCTAAATCAGTCCACAGTGAGGGAGTCAGTTATGGCATCTTTCCAGGCTTTTGGGAATCACATGGAGCAGACCCCCTGCCTTCACCATGAGGGCATAATGCTCACTCTGCTGACTACACTTCTGTGTTAACCCTCCTTGGTTATTTTATAAGTAGATGTCTTATCCAAACATCAGTCTCCATGTGGCTGTGAGTAATATCTCGATTCTATTTCTTTATCTTCCACAAACCCCAGCACCATTCTCGGCAAACAGTGGGGGTTAACTTGTTGGTTTAATTAGTTTGTGTTTCCAACACCTGCCCTAGTGTTTTCACAGCTCTTCTTAGCTCTCTGCCACAGCCTGAGCTGTACTTCCTCCTGGAGGCTGGAGATTCCTGCTCCTACAGCCCATGGTCTTACGCCTTGAGCAGCTCTGACCCGACCTCCACTCCATCAGAACACAAGCGAGTTCTGATCACAGCTTCCACACAGGGAACCTAGGGCACTTGTGCTGTATCTCTACACTTCCTCTCCTGCAGCCTTCGGAAGCCCACACTGCCCCCAGAAAATCCCCTTTGATTTGATGTATGTTATCCCCATAAGTTCTCCAAAATTTACCTCTGACCACAGACACAGTCCCTGTATTAAGTGACAAAAGAAAAGATAGAACCTTCTTTTATGTGGCGCTGGGCTGTAAATCTCAGACACTCAGTGAACTGGGGGAGAGTGCGTTAGGATCGGGCATCAGGACAGGGTTGTGTGTGGGCTTGTGTGCTTGGGGGCAAAGCAGGCAGGAGGAGGGGCTGTGCTCGGTGTCTGCAGGGGGCCGTGAGGGGGCACTGCACTCAGCTGCCCACTTCTAGTACTGAGATTAGGGACATGGAAAGCACCTGCCATGATCTGTGTTGTAAATCACTTTCTCTGTAGATGAGTCCCAAACTCCTTATGTTGAAAAAAATAAAAAGCAAACAAAAATCAATAGTGCCACATATATACAATGGAATATTACTCAGCCATAAAAAGAAACGAAATTGAGCTATTTGTAATGAGGTGGATAGACCTAGAGTCTGTCATACAGAGTGAAGTAAGTCAGAAAGAAAAAGACAAATACCGTATGCTAACACATATATATGGAATTTAAGAAAAAAATGTCATGAAGAACCTAGGGGTAAAGCAGGAATAAAGATGCAGACCTCCTGGAGAACGGACTTGAGGTTATGGGGAGGGGGAAGGGTGAGCTGTGACAGGGCGAGAGAGAGTCATGGGCATATACACACTAACAAACGCAGTAAGGTAGATAGCTAGTGGGAAGCAGCCGCATGGCACAGGGATATTGGCTCGGTGCTTTGTGACAGCCTGGAGGGGTGGGATGGGGAGGGTGGGAGGGAGGGAGACGCAACAGGGAAGACATATGGGAACATATGTTTATGTATGACTGATTCACTTTGTTATAAAGCAGAAACTAACACACCATTGTAAAGCAATTATACCCCAATAAAGATGTTAAAAAAAAAAAAAAAATCAATAGTGCCACAGGGTGAGTTAAGGAACGCCCAGAAGCTGAAGGTATGCTTATAGCGCATCCGCTGAAGGATGGGTCACTCGCCAGGGGCTGTGAGGTCTTGCTGCCACCGCTCTGTACTGAGGAATCCAGAAACGATGGACCAGCCCATCGGGGAGAGAGCATGTTCTCAGATTCAGAGCCAAGGTGGAGGTGGGCTTTGGGGAAGTAGGGCTATAGGGGTACAGCATGAGCCTGGATTTTCAGCGCCTCAAATGCCAGCCTCAGTGGTTTACCTTTGATCCTGGAGCCATGGGTAGTTTCCTGCGCGCAATCCAGCTGAAAATTCCCCAGCACCCATTTGATATCCTAAGTGTCGGCAGAGGGCTCATCTGTCGGAGGGGCTGGGGTTCTCATTCCTGCTTTCTGCAGATCTATTTTTTGTTTCATTCGGAAGCTGGCCTCTGCTTATAAAGTGCCGTTGCTCTATCATTTTAAATAAAATTGATCCTTTTGTGGTTTCACCCCTGCATACGCTTTAATTCATGGGAATCCAGTTGCACTTCCCAAGGGATATTGCTTAATGCGGTGTCAGAGGTGAATAAATAGTAAATAGGGCACATCAGGGTTCCCGCATCCTCACTGCTGGTGGCTCTTCCAGGGATGCACGTCAGCCAAGCAAGGGGGCGTGATGTGCCCAAGCCAGGCTCCCACCCAGACTGACACCCCAGTATGGTGTGGACACTCGTTTGGGAGGGAGGCTACTTACGTTCAGCATCCTCTCTGCACGTTTTGACGTAACCCACGCACCGACTCTCCTTCCGGCTGTCCAGGCGCTGTGGGTCTGATGTAACCCACGCACCGGCTCTCCTTCCGGCTGTCCATGCACTGTGGGTCTGGCGTAACCCACGAGCCGGCTCTCCTTCCGGCCGTCCACACGCTGTGGGTCTGACGTAACGCACGCACCGGCTCTCCTTCCGGCTGTCCAGGCGCTGTGGGTCTGCGCTTTCTGCCCGTTAGATTTCTGGGGCTGAAGAGGCTACAGTCTGGCCAGGAGTCTGGCTGTGACCAGTCCGTTGAGGGATGTTGGACCCACATGATTGGTAGAACGTCGGGAAGGGTGAGGCTTCTCGCTCTCGTGGAGAACACGGGATGAGCATCCTGAGACCCAGGCCCCGAGCTGGACACGGACCCTGTGATCTTGGAAAATGACATTTTAGGGTCTTGGTTACCTCATCTATCAAACCAGTAGGCAGACCCCTAAACTGCTCCGGTTTGTCTGAAGAGGCAGGACCCGTTGTTGAGTCCTGGGAGACCATGTCTACTGGGGAGGTGGACTGTGGGTGCCTAAGCCCTCCCCCGAGGAATTAGGGGATGAGGGGAAGATGTATAACCTCAGACAGGACATACTCACAGGTGAGGATATTTAGGGATGGTGGCTAGGGGACCCCAAGTCAGGATACAGAGAGAAAACAAAGGTTCCAAATCTACCCTTCCTGTTGGTCAAGATTTGTGTCTCCTTTCCATTTTCTAAAATTATGTATTAAAAGTAATAGAGATATAGAACCCCTTCCCCAGCCATGCACAGAGAAGCGGGCTCCGAGATCCCGATGTGTAATCAACATGCTTCCCACAAACTAATCCACCGGCCGAGCCAGGAATGATCGCTGCCCCTGAACAATGGCAAAGACCCCTGAGAAAGCATTTTGGATTCTGAGCCTATCTTTTGTACCAAAGGAGGAATTCCTCCCCTGGGGTCCCCACATGACCTTCGGGTGAGGGGACACGAGAGCCCTGGATGTCACAAGGCTGCAGACACGCGTTTCTGGGTTGCTGTCTGAGGCTCAAAGGGCAGGTGGTTGGGTCTCCACAGTGGAGCCAGACTGCCCCCATGGCTCCTGCAGCCTTGCAGGGGGAGAGCTGTGTCCTGGAAAAGCACAGGCCCCGGGAGGGTCGCTTTCCATTGGTGTTTCTGGAAGGCAGAGAGAGATGGATGGCTCTGTGACAGTGGGAGTGTGGGACAATTACAGTGTGATTCCTCTAAGTGTGGCACGGCAGCTCCTAGACCCCAAAGACGGAAAGCATCAGCAGTAACAGGCACATTAAAAGAGAACTTAACCATAAGAGCACGACTGCCCCTTTAACGAGAGTCTGCCTTCCCTTGGAATTGGCTCCAGAAAGCCCAGCCAGAGATATTTGATGAGCACATGTGCTGCGAGCCTAGGCACCTTGAGTCCTGCGGGCTGGGCTGAGTGGCCCTGGGGATCGCCTGCACCCCCTCCTCTTCCTGCCCTTCTCGGCAGCCTGGTCCCGCTACATCTGAGTAAGTTACCTGACATCAACCTTGAGGGCCTCCCGGACACTCTGGTGAGAAAGTGCTCTGAGTTCTGCAGGGCCCCCAATTCCAGAAAGAAAGTGGAAGAAACCAAGCAAAACGGTAAAAGAACAAATGCATATTTTCAGGAAACGCAGGCAAAATGATCCAATCTAGAGCGTGGGGGCAGCTAAAGCTGGAGTTTTGAAAGGCTGGCAAGGTTGGCAAAGAGTAACCAAGGGAAACACAGAGGCACCATGACCTTAGGGAAATGAGCAGTTTCACAGAAAGTATACTCTTATTGAAACTGAACAGTAAGGATGGAAGAGCTCAGTAGTCAGTAGGAACCCGAGTGAGCAGATGATACCTTCCCCCAAGACCAGCCCTCTGAACTTCAAATCTGTAAATCAAGCTGGACGTTTTCTTTTTTTTTCTTCTTAATTGTATTGAAGTATAGTTGATGTACAATGTTGTGTTAGTTTCTGCTGTACAGCAAAGTGACTCAGTTACACATATATTTATTCTTTTTCATATTCTTTTCCATTAGGGTTTATCACAGGGTATTGAATATAGTTTCCTCTGCTATACAGTAGGACCTTGTTGTTTATCCATTCTCTATAAAATAGTTTGCCAGAGAGAAGTCCCAAATAAACAAAACGAGAAAAAAAAGAGGAGAAATCACAACTGATACCACAGAAACACAGAAAACCATAAGAGAATACTATGAACAATTATATGCCAACAATTTTGACAAGCTAGAAGAAATGGACAACTTTCTAGAAACATACAGCCCAGCAAAACAGAATCAAGAAGAAATAGACAACCTGAACAGATCAATCACTAGAAATGAAATAGAATCTGTAATTAAAAAAAAAAAACTCTCCCTACAAACAAAACTCCAGGACTGGGTGGCTTTACTGGAGAATTCTACCAAACACACATGGACATTTTCCCTGAGATGTCTCAAAGGGATGTGGAACTTACCCAAGAACCCTTCTGTAATGCCCGCGGCCCTGATCCTTGCCCCAACCTGTGGCCCCAACATTGGTTTTTATGAGCATCACCATCGTGTACTCCACCCCCAACCTGAAAGCTCCAGTCACCTTCTTCCCTCATCCCTCACATCCAATCTTCTTTTAAGTGTGTCTGAACTCTGTCCCCTTCATCCTCCTCCCCCTACCATCATCTCTTTCCCAGGGTGGCAGGGACTGCTCCCCCAATTTCTAGGGGTGCCCTATTTACCCGTAAGGTGGAGGTCATGTGATCTGAGAGCGTAAGTGGTGTGGACTGCTCTGGGCAGAGGCAGGGAAGGACCACCACGTCTCTCTTCCTGGGGGCACGTAGCACAGCTGCAGGATGGCAGCAGACCACCCACCATGCGGAAGGTTTAGAGTTGGGGAGAAGTGAACCTATTATTTTGTGTGGCTGAGGTAACACACCTGCCTTAACTTATCTGCCTGGGACCACAGCTGTGCCGGCCTCACTGGTGTCTCTGATCCCCCCTGAATTCATCCCAGTTCGTGTTTAATGATGTGCTCACGGCAAGCTTTCCTAGGGCAGGTTTAGTCTACGTGCCCTTCAGCAAGCGGCCAGCTCTTCCTGAGCCTAACCCAGTTTCCACAATCCAGCTCATTCCTTGGCAATAAATCTGTTTGCTGCTCTTCTCACCACTAATTTTGAAACCTCGTATGTGTAATCTCGTGGTACAGCATAAACTCGGAGGAATCATTCAGATGGACGTGCCATGCAGGCAAGGAACACACAGGATCTCATCCCGGCTCAACCCCAAGTCCTCCAAGACATCCCTGGAGGGGCAGCATACTGCAGCGGTCACTGGGAACCTTCCCGGGGGGAAGTTGGCCAGAGCTTGGATCCTGGATTCTCCACTGACTACCCGGGTGGCCCTAGAGAAGCTGCAGAAGTGTCTGTGCCTCTGTTTCCTCAATAACAGCTACCCAAGCAGGGGGTGGGTGGGTAAAGATCCAGGGAAATCACGCCTGCAAAGCGCTCAGCCCTGCGCCTGGCCCAAAACACGCTTGCCTAACAAATGTTCAATACGGTTGCTCGCCACGGTTGGGCAGCTCTGATAATTTTTCCTCTTTCTGCATCTACATCTGCTCCCCTGCCACTTCCTTCCATCTGTCTTGCCCCAATCCCTACGGCCACACAGAGGAGGCCCTCTCTCTTCCTCATATGACAGCCCATCAGAGATGTTGTAAGACAGGAATCATCTTCCTCCAAATCTCTGCCTTCCTTCCTGCATGGACCCAATTCCCATATCAGGTGCATCCCTGCTCTGTCGAATGCCTGGTGCTGTCACCTGGCTGCCTACAAGGCTGTACCCTCGTTACCACAGTCCAGACTGACTCAGAGTCAGCATGCTTCTCCTATCTTCCGTGGAATGCCTTAGTTGTCCTGAGAAATGTCTCTGCATCCCTAAAAGGTAATCACTTTTTTTTCTAGCTTGTCGTGAGCGCCAGATTTCCTCGTGAGCTGCAAAATTCCTAAGCCCTTTTTGAAGGGAATACCTTTTTACTCAATAAATTAGAAACTGATCCATTCAGTGGGACACCAGCGCTGGGTTGTGGAAGGGAAATATTTGTGCAGTAAGTTTCTCCCGGAGGCCCATCTGTCCCGTGACCAGGCACTGAAGAAAGCATTCTTGTCAGACATGCACCAAAGGCTTTCAGGGGGAATGGCAGCGGGCTACAGTTCTCTGGATGCCGGCATGAGACATGCCAAGGTCTCCCGAAGGCTTCCAGGGTCCGGGTTCGCTATGGCAGCTCCTCTGTGTCTGCTGACCCCTCCAGGGACTTCTCCTCCACCTCCCGAGGGGCTCCTGTGCCGTCAAAGGCTCTGACTGCCGCACAGGGTGTCGCTGGGCCTGCACAGCACCCGTCTGGGCTTCCACTCTATCTGATGGTCTGGCGTTGGGCGTGGTCTGCCTGCCTCCACCGTGGTCCCGCCTCTGCCTCTATCTCTCCGCTGCATCTGCACACCCTCCTCTCTCTTCTGGCCTGACTCCAGCTCCTGGGGCTTCCTCCACCTCTGCCTGCTGACCTTCCTGAGGGAGGGCTCACCATCCAGGAGGATCTCAGGCTGAGATCCATGCCAACAGGCATTTCTCTGCTTGGCACTTAGTGAGTGACACCCTCCTTGTAAACCTTATCACATGCGATCTCACGTAAAGCAATTCCCACATAGGGCTGGGGACTTGCCCCATCTGTGAAGTCTGCCCCACGGCCCTGTGATACACAGAGAGTTCTTTTCTTTTCAGATGAGAATTCTGAGGCTTGGGGGATTTGGAGACTTGCCTAAGGTCACACACTGAGTTTGCGGCAAGATTTAAAAGCAAGTCCACTGGCCCAGATTCTTGGTCCACACTGATTCTAGTGCGCTAGGGCTCACCGGTATTTAGAACCAACATCCTTCTCCTCCCTTGCAGATGTGATAAAACAGGTCTACAGGTGTCAGGATGCTACTTCCCAACCACAGACCATGATGGACAGAGAACTCTAGCCTAGAGGTTCCAGCTCCCAAACCAGATCAGATCCCTCTCAGTGAACCACAGCCACTGTGCACTGGAAGCAGAGGTCGCCTCATCAGCCCATGAACACGCACATCTGAGCAGGTCCTGGGCACCAGGCACTGTGTGGGGCAGGGATGGGAAAAGGACCCCTGTCTTGGGGAAGCAGCAGTTGCCATGGGGGGAATGAAGAGGGAAAAGGCATAGGGAGAGACTGACATCGTGGGTGGAGAGTGCTTGCAAAGTCCCTGGTGGACTGGATTTATGTATTCTTTTCTTAGCATAGGCATACACAGCACTACCTTCCAAATATCATGATAAACACTTCACGAAGTGGTGAACCCTTGAGGTGGTGTGAAGGGTCTCTTCTTATCCCTTTGCAGGTGAGGATCTGAGCTACCGGAGGTTCTAGTCCATTATGAGGGTCAGACCGCAGGCAAGGGTCCCCACTCTCCTCCGCAGACACCTGCACAATGGTGGTGCCCTCAGGGCTTCCTGCTAAGCGGGTACCTCAGTACCACGTGACATGGTGACAACCGACCACGCTGCCTCCTGGAACCCACTTCTGCCTGAGTCAGGAGCCTTGGAGTGCTGAGACCCAGCCACGTTCCATCAGCTTCAGCACTTGGCATGTGGACAGAACAGCCACAGAGAAGCGACCTTCACTCCCACACAGGAAACACTCCTGGTCTGTAGAGCCCTCTGGGTCTTGAGGACAGGCTGGGGGTTAGCCAAGCAGCAAGGACATGAAACAGCCTTCCAGGTACCAGAGTGAGTAAGAAATCAGAGAAAATGGGCCGCAGACATCCCAGGCTGAGGAAGGCGGATGCAGGGGTCCCCTCCCCGCCAGCCCCTCCTCCCCAGGGTTGCCGTGAGCAACAGGCAGAGTGGGGAGCCGGATCCAGGCTGTCAACACGAGGGCTCTGACAAGACCGGTTCTGACAGCCTCAGAGAGCCGCAAACATCCGGCATCATGACTATTTATAACTCTGTGCTTCTCGTCACCCAGAAACAGGGGAAAGGAAACAGAGCTATTTGGTAAGAGGTTTGGGCAGCCTCGATGTGGAGGATGCATCTTTCGGGGGCAGGAACCACCCACATGGCACCCAGGGCCACGTGATCTCTCCCTGGACGGAAAACCATCTGGTGCCCACACTCTGGAGCCAAGATGGCCCCGGGCACCTGGAGCCCAGGTGCAGGAGCTGGCGCTGAGTTCACCCAGGCTGGGGCCCGGCTCGCCCACTGGCATCATGGTGGGACGAGGTTGACAACATCTAGAAGCCTGGGTCCCACCCACAGAGCTACTGCATCGGTGGATCTGGGCTGTGGCCTGCGCACCAAGATATTTTAAACCTCCAAAGTGATTCCAATGATCAGAAGGTCAGGAGACCTGGAAAAAGAAAGTGTGGTTTGGGGCAAGTTATTTCTACTTTTGAGCCTCAGTTTCCTTCTCTGTACAATAAACAGCTGGGGCTAAATAATTTTCAATTTATTTTTCTGGCTTAGCTTTTCTACGATTTAAAATGCCACTGTCCTCAAATTCGATGTCCCTCCTAACAGGTTTTCTGGCTTAACGCTGCTGGTGAAGGAAACAACCAGTGTGGGAAGTGGGCAGGGAGAGCTCGGCTTTCTGGCTCCTGGGCCAGTCCCGCCCCACCCCGCAGGCCAGCGACAGCCCAGCTGCCAGACATGGGGCGGCCGATCCCTCCTGGGAGGCAGTGATGCTGCTACAGGCTCGTGCGGAGGTGCGCTGAGGCAGTAAGTCAGTCTTCAGTATCTCCCGGCATAATGTCAGCTGGTGTGTTTTCTGTCTGAATTGCCGGTGTGCCACTGATTGGGACATCCACTGCTTCACTCCTCGGTGCCCAACCTGCTCTCCGAGTCTGTTATCCATCATCATTTCTATCCTGAGAGAGGCCACGCTGCCTCGAGAGAAAAAAGGAGCCTCGTGGGGAAGTGAAGAGACCTCTCTCGTGTGATGCGCTTACAGCGAGATGAAAGCGACCAAAACACCAGGAGGAGGAGGTGGGAGGGGAGCGGCCGTCCCCACCTGTCCTCCTCCATCATGGTCTCCTGAGCATCTCCCAGCATCCAGCCCCTTCCCTTCCAGCTTGTTTGTTGGAGTTTGGAGAGGGGTTTGCGGAAGATAAACTTATAGTGGCCTTCCTCCCCTCTTCCAGATGCCTCTTGGCTTCCCCAAGCCTTTCAGCAGCGCCCCTCACACCTACATCTCCACCCCTCATCTATGGTCCATGATGACATCTCCGTACCACACCACCACCCCCGCCCATCGGGGTCTCCTCAAGCTTCACAGCCTGCAGGGATGCAGAACTCCCTGGAAAGCCTTTAGCGCTCACTGGGATTTTCAAGGATGGCCCCCACATCAGGAGCTCTGGGTCTCAAAACCCATGCCCATCGGGTCACCGGATCCCGTCTGGAGATCTGCCTTAGCTGGCCCTGGGGTTGGCCCAGGCATCAGGATTTTCAAACGTGGAGGGTTATTCCATAAGGTCCTCCCCCTGCTTCTTCCCCTGGGGACCCTGCTGGTTCTCCAGTGCCAGGTCAAGCCCCAGGAAACCTGTGACTCCTTCCCCTCTCTCCCTCCCTCCCTCTCTCCTGACTGAAGGGCCCCTTCCACTTGTCTCCAGCTCCAGGGAAACGCCAGTGTGTTTCTGCAGCTCTAGTCTCTGCTGGTCCACAGTGTTTCTGCAGCTCTAGTCCCTGCTGGTCCACTGCTGTTCCAAGCAGTCAGGATTTAGCCATCTCTGCTGGCCCAGCACAGAACGTGGGTCCTGCACTCTGCATCCCAGCCATCCTGGCAACTACCCCTCCTGCATCTGCATGTGCTGTTGACGTTACTTGGATTAGCCTTCTTGTGTTGTTTTCTTGGATAAATCCTACTCAATAGCCAGAGGTTAGATCAAGAGCCACCAGCTTTGTGCTGTGTTATGGGTTCCTTTGTATCTTCCAAAAAAAGCTATGTTCTAGTCCTAAATCCTGTGCCTGTGAATGTGAACTTATTTGGAAATAAAATCTTTGCAGATGTCGTCAGGTGAAGATGAGATCACGCTGGATTAGGCCCACCCTAATCCAGTAACTGGTGCTCTTACAAGAAGAGGGAAACTTGGACCTACGGACTCAGGAAAGATGGCCATGTGGAAATGGAGCAGAGCTTGGAGGGATGCAGCCACAGCTCGAGAAGCCGTGACAGGCAAGTAAGGACCCTTCTGCAGAGTCTTCAAAGACAGCACCTGCTGACATCTTGGTTTCAGACTTCTGACTTTCAGAACTGAGACAGTACATTTCTGCTGCTTCAAGCCACCCAGTTTGTGTTACTTTGTTACAGCAGCCAAAGAAACTGGTCCAGGCTGCCTGTCCTGGCCCCTCAGCCTGAGATAGAGACCTAGATTCCTCTCCTATCTCCGCCCCACATCGGGGTGACTCCCCCACCAGCTGGTAAACCCTGACCTTCGATGGGGAGAATCCAGGGCAGCTTGGACTCACTGCTCTGGGTGCAGAAACTCTCGTGCTGTGAGACCTGCCCAACCTTCATTCATTCAGCCAAGGTGTGCGGCCCCATGGGAGGCCCCAGTGCCCCAAAGATGTGTGCTTTGGTCCCTGCTTCTAGAAGCTCAAGGAAGCAGGTGGAAACATAAACATCGCCTCCCAGAAGCGGGGGAGCAAGGAGAAGGGGCTCACCTCTGCGTGTGGCTGTCAGGGAAACCAAGCCCTCTTGTGTTCTGGGTTAAGAGGATTGGGACTCGGGGCTCACGTGAGTGTCAGGGGGCTGAGGGAACACAGTTCAGGTGTGTCCCCCAAAGTAAGGAGAGCCACAGCCCTGAAGCCCAAGGCCATGGTGGGCTGAAACCTCCGTGAGAAGCCACGTGGGTCTCTCGTCTGCCCGCGTGTGGGTCTGGGCTCCCCTGAGAATCCTGGTCCACCTCACACCCAGCCCCAGGGGAGGGGCTGGGATGGGAGGGGATGCGGGAGATACAGCTCTGGATCCTCACTCCTGTGGAGATCAGGGCGTGGTGGTGATGCAGAGACATTGGATCATTGGCAGTGCCCACTGCTTCCTCAGCTCAGCATCCTGACAACTTCCCCACATCCAACCCCCATGTCAAGCCCAGAGCAGCGTCAGGCTCCAGTCTGACAAGCTGAACCGTCCCTCATAGATCTGAAGATGCTCTCTCTCTCTCTAGATGACAGACACCAAATTCCACATCATCTATCTCTGGGGATGTCCTTCTAGCTCAGACACAGTTCTTCTTTGATATTTTGTAACTTCAATCCTGAAACACAGGGCTAATCCCACTACCGCACGTTACATGGGGCACTAAGAGAGTGGAGGAGGGGGCGAAGCAGCATAATTTATGCATCATATGCTCTTAAGCATACTTTCCTCCAAAATACAGTGAACTGTTACCATCCTCTTTTCTGCACCTGGTTATGTGACCACAGCTGGTATTTATAACTTCCTTCCTCCATTATTCACTTCAGACCCCGTTTCCCCTGAGCCTCAGCTGGTTGCAGATCTTTGTAAGGTGGGATGACTGAAACTTTTGTCCCTAAGGGTCAGGGTCATCCTGCCTCTGTTAGTTTATTGCTGTTGTCCATGAATTCTTACCAGTGGATGGCAGGCCAGAGGAGATGTGTCGGAGAATGTCCTGGGTTTCCGGTTGCTATTGGCTAAATATATGTGTCCCCAACATTAATAGGTTGAAATCCTAACCTCCAATGTATTAAGAGGTGATGAGGTCATGAGGGTGGAGCCCTCATGAATGGGATTAGTGCCCTTATAAAGGAGACCCCAGAGAGCTCCCTCACCCTTCTCACCCTGTGAGGACAGGGCAAAGGGTCTACAGTCTGCAACCTGGAAGAGGATCCTCACCAGAACTCAACCTTGTTAGTGTCCTGATCTGACTTCCGGCCTCCAGAACTGTGAGAAATCTGTCTCTCTTGTCTATAAGCCACCCAGTCTGGGGTGTTTTGCTGTGGCAGCTTGAGCAGACTGAGACACAGGCTACCTTCTCTATGCCCCCATAGGATCTGGGCAGAACAGCCCCTCCCCACCAGCTGGTCCAGGGAGAGGAAGACAGCAGGTGGCCTGGTGACCACTTTCAGCCTCCAGGCCAGTGGGACCATTGTTGTTTCCCTGATAGACACATCTCCCTTGGGAACTAAGACCATTAGACCATCAGAGCCCAAAATCATGGGGCCAGAAACCTAAGGTTTCACTAGTGTGTGATTTTAGGTAACAGAGAAAGGAGCCTCTCCCACTTACTGGCTTCTGTTTCTGAACCCGTGGATATTATCTGTGGGAGAAACAACATCATTACAGAGCATTGGCTGCTATGGGTTGGATTCTGCCCCCCACCCCCAGAAAAGATATGATGCAATCCTAGCCTCCTGCAAGTGTGAATGTGGCCTTATTGTCAAATGTGGTCAAGTTGACACAAGGTCAGTAGGCTGGGCCCTAATCCCATGTGACTGGCGTCCTCATAGAAAAGAGTGACATTTGGACACAGAAGACATGCACAGAGGGAAGACCATGTGAAGAGACCACAGGAGAAGACCACATAGAGATTGGGAGATTGGGAGTGTCCAGGGCTGCCAGAAGTGGAAGAGGCAGGAAGGGTCCTTCCCTCCAGGTTTCAGAGGGAGTGTGGCCCTGCAGACACCTTGATTTTGGACATTTAACTTCCAGAACTGTGAGTGAGATCTCAGTTGTTTCAAGCCACTAGGTTTGTGATACTTGCTACAGCAGTGACAGCAGTCAATGAGGCACCCAGCTCATCCCAGGATGCTTGGGGCTTGTGACAGCATCACAGTGAGCAGGACAGGCAGACCCACGTTCAGAGTCAGGGCTTGTCCTAGGGACAGATCACCACTCCTTCTGGGATGGAAGTTGTCCAATCTAATCCCTTGCCACCTCACAAGTGGCTGGACCCCAGGGAGTGGCACCACAGAGGGTCCTTATAAGGAGAGAGGGAGCAGGAGGTCAGATAAGGATGTCATGGTGGAGGCAGATTCCTGACTGATGCGGGGCCACAAGCCAAGGAAAGTGGGGGACCCCAGATGGTGCAGAAGGTAAGGAAATGCTTCTCCCCAGAGCCTCCCAAAGGATCCAGCCCTGCCCACACCTTGCTTTTATCACAGTGAAACCCATTTTGGACTTCTGACCTCCAGAACTGTAACGAGAATAAATTTGTGTTGTTTCTTTAGCCACTAAGTTTCTGCTGATCTGTCACAACAACATAGTCAACTGACATACTTGTTTCATAGTTAAATTTTCAGTCTCCACCAGGACCCTGCAACAAGCCAGAGCTGTTTCTCAAAGAAGAAGAGAAAAGGACATGCATTGCCCCAAAATATGTAGGTTCTGTGCTGGGATCCACAGTCTTGGCCTCAGAAACATTATGCACCATCCATCTTCCGGGACTTATGGTCCAAAGGGCGGAGCAGCTTGCCCAGTAGCCCGGACCAGCTGCAGTGCCTTCTCCTGTCTGGATCACTTGAAACAAGAGGCCTGTGGGTTACTCGGAAATGGGCCAGGGCAGCATGTGGAGGTGTATGCTGCCCCTGAAATCTAAAACCAGTCCAGCGGGTGCTGGAACTCTTTCTCATGGTCGGAGTGACCAGGGGCAACAGCATGTCCATCCATTTGGAGGGGATTTTCTGACACACAACAGACCACTGAATCCCTCAAACCTTCACCAATGTGGCAGCTTCCTGCAACTTTAGGAAATGCACGGACAGTGGTGGAGGTGGGTAGCAGGGATGCCAAGCTTACAACGGAGCCCAGCCAGGTACTAACAGAGCCCGGGGGAGAGGCGCACGGTTCAGAGAAGGATGACAGGGTGGTTGGTATGAGAGGGACCACAAAAGCCTTCAAGGCAGAGAGAACTGTTTGACAAACTTTGGAACATCCTGACCCACGGAGCACCGAGTTTGGGGTGAAGAACAGGCTGTAGTCCTGTCAAGTTTCAAAAGGACAGTGAAGAAGCAACTGAAGATTGATTTAGCTACTGGAGTGTTTGTCCCAGTTTTTGACTCAGAAACGTATGAGACCTCCTCTCTGACTTTGAAGATTTCCGAGAGGGGCAGAACTCACCTCCTGCACATGGCACCCAGCAGCTGAAGCCCCACCTCCTCTCTCCTCTTTCAAGTCCTTGCTAACAAGGAGCCCTGCTTCCCCATCACAGTTTTCATTTTATACAAGTAAACATCCTTTAATTGAAACTCCTGGGCATTTAACATTATTTATAACTCTGCGAATTAAAAGCCTCATGGAACCCTGGTTCCATCTCATAACCGGTGATTCCTGGACTGCTCTCTAATTATTTGGGAGATGTTGTGTAGCATCACTAATTATAGGGTCGATTTAAAATGGGGCGATCGGAGTTGCCATTTCAAAGGGAGACTAAAGACAGGCATATTTGGACTTCAAAGTTTCCTCTCAAGAGGAGAACCATCCAGGAAGCTTTAGAAGCCAAACTTCTAAGTTTCCACAAAACCGGCAAGAGCCCTTGTATTGGAATTCTGCCATCCCGGCCTTGTAACCTGATCTAGCGTTGTCTCTGTTACTTATCTTCAGCAGCTCCCATGCAGAGACCCCTTCTTCCACATGTAAGGCCCCCTTCTCCCCGGCATCTGATGGAGACTGCTGTTCACAAGCTCTACTGTGATTAAGAACAACATAAAAGTGCTGCTAAAATTCCATTCCCTTGGTGCCCCCCGACCCAGAACCTTCTGATCAATATGTCATCAGGCGGGGGTCAGAGAAACACCCAAGGCAAATCTGATGCACCCCCCCCAAGCATGGACTATACCTCCTTTAAGTAACACTGGCTCAAAATATCCCCTCACGTGTCTGTGTCATGAGAGGAGGGGCTGCCTTGGCCACTGGGCACAGCCATTGTGCTGCAGGCATTGCTCAGCTCCACCTCGGGCTGAAAAGAGGCAGAAGGAGGGGAGATGAATGTTTGGAGACAGCAAGGCCTTGGATGAGAAGCCCTGCTATTCTGTCAGGACCATGTGGTCTCAGCTTCATCTTCTGTGCCCCATTTGCAGACAGCTGTCTGTCTCCCTGACAGAGCTATTTGTGTCCCTCAAATGTGCCCACAGGCAGTAGAAAAGCCCTCAGAGGTCCTGACATCGGCCCCCTGACAACCTTCCTGTCAGCTCGCTCCACAGGACCTGCTTTCAGTGCTACTGCTGCTACCCCCACCACCCAAAGCCCCTGTTTGAAATCTCTGCTCATTGACGCCTGCTGGTTCAGCACCCTGGACAGCTGCCCCGGGTTTCAGGACTTGGCAGGGCTCTGGACTCAGCACTGCTTCAAACAGGACCTGGGTGTTAACCTCTGGCTCGGCCCACAGCAAGTGAGAGACACCCTTTCAGAAACCAGCACTGTGGCTGCCAGGCCCGAGTCCCTGCGTGGAGGGCACCGCAGAACCTCCACCTCTCTCCGCTGCTTAAGGATAGGTGTTACAACGATAAAACTTTTAGAAAAACACATAAAAGAAGAACAGAAAAGGGCATGCATTGCCCCTTCTTTGGGACCTTGCACTAGGCAAAATCTTGGCACCAAAAGCTCGAGTCATAAAAGGAAAAGTGATAACTTGGACCTCATCCAATGTAAAAACTTTTGTTCTGTGCACAAACCTGTTATGAGGATGGAAAGGCGAGGTGAAGCCTGAGAGAAAATATCTGCAAACTACACACCTGACAGAGGCTTAGCAACTAGAACGTATTTAGCAGGAAGCCATCCTGCTGAGCCCTGGTGCCAGAGCCAGAGTGTATGTTCAGCTCCCGCAGGGCCCCTGATACACCATCCCAGCAAATGTGGGGTTCTGACCCCCTGCCTCATCAACCGAGGATGGGGTGGGGCTCAGTCCCTCTTGATCCTCTGACCACATCCCAGTGAGAGTGGACATCTCCTCCCATTATCTCATCACCATGGACACCAAGTGGGCACCATCGCCATGACGGGGGGAGCTGAGGGCTGGCTCATACCACTGTGTCAGGATTGGACCTTGCTGACACCAGGAATGGGGAGGGGAGGGCTTACCAGCCCCAACACACACACACTTACGCTTTCTCATTGGGTTGGGGTGGCAATGTACCTCTGCCCCTGTCCCCTACAGGGGAGTCAGATCACCAGCTGGCTCCACTGGGTGGGGTTAGGGATGGGTGGGGTGGAAGATGAACTCTCCTTCAGCCCCACAGAAACTATGGTGTGTAGGGGGGGGGTTCCCTTGCTAACAGCTTTTATGTGAAGTTTTGTCATATGCTTTTTTGATCCCAGTGATATAATAAATGATTTTTCCTCATTAACTAATAATTCAGTATATTACTTTAATTGATTTTCAAACATTAAACACTTTGCATTTCCAAGATAAATTCTACTTGATTGTGGGCACCATGTGCCCTTGCAAAGAATGTGTATTCTGCTATTGGTGGTGACGTACTCTAAAGATGTCCATTAGATTCAGTTGGTTGATGGTTTTCCATTCTCCTAGATACTAATTTACTTCCTGTTCACCATTTCTTCTTTTTTTTTTTTTCGGTACGCGGGCCTCTCACCGTTGTGGCCTCTCCCGTTGCGGAGCACAGGCTCCGGACGCGCAGGCTCAGTGGCCATGGCTCACGGGCCCAGCCGCTCCGCGGCATGTGGGATCTTTTCAGACCAGGGCACGAACCCGTGTTCCCTGCATCGGCAGGCGGACTCTCAACCACTGCACCACCAGGGAAGCCCCCCTGTTCACCATTTCTATCTACCGAGAGAGGGGTATTGAAGTCTTCAACTGCAGGTGTGGATTGTCTATTTCTCCTTTCAGTTCTATCTGGTTTTGCTTTATGCATTTTTTAAACACTTTTGTTGGGTGCATACACGTTTATGGTTGTTATGTCTTTTTGGTGAGTTGATACTTTATGATTATATTATGATCTTCTTTATGCCGGGTATTTTTCTTTGTTATAAAATCTAATCTATCTGATATTAAAATAGTCACTTAATGTGGAATGTTAAAACCTTAGTAGTGCTCTGGTCCCTTTACTTCCATCCCTTTATGTTGTTATTATCTCATTACTGCATCTATGTACATAGAAACCCTACCGGACAATGAATGGTACAATTTTGCTTTCAACTGTCAAGCACATTTTAAAGGACTCAATAGGAAAACAGTCTATTGTATCCTCTCAATTATTTACCATTTCTGTTGCTATGTCTTTGTTCCTGATTTTTCAAGTTTCCTTCTTGTATCATTGCCCTTCTGTCTGAAGAAATTCTCTATAAATTCTTTTAAAGCAGGTCTGCCAGAAATGAATTTTCAGTTTTCCTTCATTGGAGAATGGTTTTATATGACCTTATTCTTGAAGGATATTTTCACTGTATTTAAAATTTTGGATTGACAGCACTTTAAAATGCTTTCAGCTCTTTAAAAATGTTTCACTTCCTTCTAGCCTCCATGATTTATAATGAGGAAGCTTCAGTGAGAAAAAACTGTTGTTACCCTATAAGTAATGGATGAATTTTCTTTAGATGCTATCAATATTTGTTTTTGTGTTTACATTTCAATAGCTGCATTATGGTGTGTATGGTTGTAGATTTCTTTTTCTTCTTTTGGGGGGGGGTGGTACGCGTGCCTCTCACTGTTGTGGCCTCTCTCGTTGCGGAGCACAGGCTCTGGACGCGCATGCCCAGTGGCCATGGCTCACGGGCCCAGCCGCTCCGCAGCATGTGGGATCTTCCCAGACCAGGGCACGAAACCGTGTCCCCTGCATCGGCAGGCGGACTCTCAACCACTGCGCCACCAGGGAAGCCCCTGTAGACTTCATTTTTAAAATCTTTTTTCCTCTCTCTTTTTCACATTGGATAATTTTATTATCTATTTTCTTAATCATCTCCAGTCTGCACCTGAGACTAATGAGTATTTAATCTTGGTTATTACACTTTTCAGTTGTAAAAATCATTATTTGATTCTTCTTTACATCTCCTGTTTCTTTGCTGAAATTGCCTTTCTTTCCATTTGTTTCATGAATGCTTTACCCTTATTGTTGGAGCATCTTTATAATAGCTCCTTGATTTTTTGTTAGGTATTTCCAACATCTGCTTCATGTTGGTGTCACCGTCTGATATTTATTCCCAGGTAATTTTGGATTATATCCTGGATGTTGTACATGTTTCACTGTGATACCTTGGGTCTTATTTAAATCCTATAAAGAATGTTATTTTTGTTTTAGTGGGCAGTTTGGCCCAGTTGAAGTTCAGGTCTCCAGTCCCAACAGGCCTTTAGTGGGTTGTGCCTTGAGGATCAATTAAGTTTTCAAAAATTTGCAGAGCTTTTCAATCTACCCTAAGTCTGGTGTTTGGGGCGTAGTCTATTCTGTAGTTCAGTTCTCAACATCTATGTGTACTGTCTGCAATCACATACACACACGCACATCTCGGGGATGAGCCCAGGAGTTCATACACAGCTCTAAGAGGTCACTTGCCCAAACTCCTCCGTCCTCACAACCTCCTTGGTGTTTCCAATTCCCACCTTGTTCCTCTGGCCAGTCATCCCATTCTGCCACACATTCCTGCGACTGTACCCACATATTGAGGCAAAGCAGGAGAACACAGAAAGAGAAAAAGCAAAGGAATTTTGCCCCACACTCTTGAGACCACAGCTTCTTTGGTAGGAGAGGAAGTTTCCTTCCCTTGGGCTGTTGGCTGCTGTGGGCTCCACAGCAGCTCCTCTGCTACCACCGTGGGATTGCTGGGGACCGGGACATGAGAGAACAGAGGAGAGAGAAAAGCAAAACAAACAGTTTTCACTACCTTCTCTGAGCCTGAGGTGTTACCTGGCTTCTTTCTCAAGCTAAGACTAGAGAGTGTCCCTGGGGTCCGTCTACACGCACAGCTCAGGGTTACAGGCTGTACCGAGCCCAGGCTGCAGGAATGCAGAGTGTGGCAGAGGGACTCACTCCCTGTAGGTGGTACTTGGGATTCTGACCTTTTCCTCCCCAATCTTCCCACTGCTGTTTACTTTTCTGAATCCTCAAACAGCAGGTCCGGGCATTCTGTTCAGGTCCTGCAGCACCTTCAGTGGAAGAGATGGAGTGGAGTGTGCTTATGCCGTCTTACCTGGAACCAGCGTAGTCACAGCTTGTTTTATTTTCTGATGTTTCTCTGTGATAATGGGATGTAGTGTGTATGTACATACACGTGCACACACCCCCACACACGCTGACTTCAAGGTTTCAGTCAAGTCTGCTAAAAAACTAACATCTGGTAGGAATGATCTTAGGATGAGTCAAGAAAGATGTCTGTATTCCTTTAGACAGCTCATGTGAAACATTGCGACATCCCCCAGAACTAAGTCATTTCACTGCCAGAGTTAAAATATAAACCTGAAAATCCCCAGTTGTAAAGTCTATGGCCAAATCTAAGCGCACTAGACCATACAAGTTGTTAGCGAAGTGAGTGAAAAGTGCTTTTGCTGCAATACAGAGCTGATTAGATCCAAGTCCAGAGCCTTATTTCCTTTCTACCAATTCAATTCACCAAAACCTTATGGAATGAAAGAACAGTGTCAGACACTCCTTGAATTGGGTGCTTCTGACCAGCTAACTCTTTTTTTTTAATTTTTATTCACTTTTTTTAAAAACAGCTTTATTGGAGTATAATTACTTTACAATGTTGTGTTAGTTTCTGCTGTATAACAAAGTGAATCAGCTATAGGCATGCCTATATCCCTTCCTTCTTGCATCTCCCTTCCACCCTCCCTATCCCATCCCTCTAGGTGGTCACAAAGCACCGAGCTAACTTTGAAGTCCCGACATTCTATGTGTCAAAGCACTCCTGGGTTGAGAGGTGCCACCCAAGCATTCAACGTTGAAATGTGAGGACAGAGAAAAGGGAGAGAACAGGGCATCACCTGTGTGAAGTGCTCTTTGAAGCTGGTCCAATCAAAGCCTCCTTTTCTCCTCTTGGGCTCAGCTCTTCATTTCCAGCACACCGCATCGACCTTGGTGTAACATAGCACGTTAAAAGCACCTGTCAAGTGAAATCTGGATTTTTTTTCAAATCAGTTTACATCACGTTCAGGTTCCATGACAAGTTTTATAATTAAATTTCAATGACTCCTACCAGGTCAGGTGTGCCTGAAACTCTTTTCACAGATGTGTTTTCACACACACAGGAGCAATGTGATTTTAATGCTGACACCTCTTTGGATGAATGGGTGATGTTTACAAAGGGAATCTCCTGGTTCTCTAATTTGTCAGTATAGGCTAAATGGGAGAAAGAAGAGGAATAATGTGTGAGGATTTGTTTCATTCGTTTGTCAAATATTAACTGGACGTTTAAGTGGTCCCTGGCTCCCCTGGGTCCTGGGTCTGCACGTGGTAGATAATATTTTCATAGACTACAACATAGCTAAGCCAAAATGTAGCATCCTTCATCTTTAATCAAATGAGCTTGACTTCTATGTGAAGCTCCTACTCCACCACACTGACATGGAAATCTTAGTCTGAACTCCAAATTAGGAGTTTGGGATTAAAATATACACACTACTGTATATAAAATAGATAACCAATAAGGACCTGCTGTATAGCACAGGGAACAATACTCAATATCTTGTAATAAGCTGTAATGGAAGAGAATGTAAAAAAAGAATATATGTATTTATATATATGTATAACTGAATCACTTTACTGTACACCAGAAACTAATACAGCATTGTAAATCAACTATACTCCAATAAAATTTTTTTAAAAATCAACTCTATTTCAATAAAAATATTTTAAAAATTTAAAAAAATTTAAAAAAAAGAACTCTCAGTCTGGACAATTTAAGGTACACTCAATCACACTGGGATTCCTCATGATTATTTCAAGTAGAAACATACAGAGCCCCCTCCCCACTCCTTGGTGATATCTCAGTTCAGGAGAACTGTTGAAAACATCCTCCCTCCACTCAGCTTGGGCGAATGGTGACAACAGACCTCCGTGGCCTACAGTTTGTAGGACCCATGTGCACCTGCCAGGAGCATCCTCTGCCACGACCAGAGATCTTCTTCCACTCTTCCCACTTTTTACCCCAAGGGCAATGTTGAATGTTACTCCACTCCAGCTGGAATTGCAGGAGACGAGGCATCTCCGCCCCAACCGCTCCGGCCACCACGCACATCTGGGGTCAGCCTCTACACCGGTCACACCTGAGTCTCTGGGAGAGTGTGGTCCCTGCTCAGGCTTCCCCTGGACGGAGGGGAACACCCTCCCCTTCAGTGTCTCCCATGGGGTTTCCAGGCTTACCTGCCTCTCCAGCCTCCTCAGAGACCCACCAGTGACCGACTCCGTTGCTCGACTGTTTCCCCTCGAGAACGGCCAACCTTCAAAACGTGTTGCCAGTTACTGTTTAGAACACACACTTTGCGCTCTGATCTTTCAAGGTCGCAGGTTTTAGGGACCTCGAACAACTGTCCTTAACTTTAAAACCAACCTCTTGCTTGTTTGTGGCCCTGGCTGTCAAGACTGATAGACGTTTTTCGTGAGAGGAGCACGCAGTGTAAGAGCGACCCTCTTAGCAAGTTTTAAGTATGTAACTCAGTATTATTCACTACAGGGCCTATTGGATAGTGGATCTCCAGAAATAATTCATCCTGCATAACTTGTACTCTTTGATTGACACAAAAATGCTTAAAAATAAAGGGGCAGGAGGAAATTTTTGGAGGTGATGTATAAGTTAATGGCCTTGACTGTGGTGATGGGTTAATGGCTGTATACTTATCTCCAAACTCCTAAAGTTCTACATCAAATATGCACAGTTTTTCTGTACATCAATCATATCTCAACAAAGTGATTTAAAAAAAGAAAAAGACTGATATATCTGATATGTATTTCCAAAACTTACTGTGAGGGGAAAATGTTCAATATCAGACTCTGTTTCTGTATATAATCAGCTTCTGAAACAACAGTTTTAGTGGTAGAAGGGCACGTTCTATTTCTTCAGATGGAAATCCTAAGAATGAAAAGCCATTGACAAGTATTTTAAGATAACATGGAGACAAATCCTTCAAGAATATCACAGTCCATTGAGGAAGCAGGTGAATTAGGGTTGGTTGAACAGTAGCAACAATAGGCCTCCCAGATATCAATGGCTTAGGGATGAAAAACAGTGTTTGAAACCAGTAACAGTCCTGAGCTCATGTCCAGATCCATGGGAAGCTCTCCTCAGGGATCCTGGCTGGCGGCCCCTCTGCCAGCCCAGCATGGGGCTTCCAAAGTTTTCCTGACAACACCACTCCCCAGAGGTGGGGGGAGGGTGTTCTGGCCAGAACTGGGAATACCACACATAACCTTTGTTCATATTCCATTGACTGTAGCTCAGTCAGGCCATGGTTTCCATCTGCAAAGGAATCTGGGCACATGGGGCCACTGGGTGCCCAGGAAGGGGAGCACAGGGATGCTGGTGAACATCATTGCCAGGGGGTCCCTTTTTGGTCACCAGATATCCAACTGCCCCTGTCGTCACATAGAGAATACACTCCTCTCCCCACCACGGAGACATGGAATGTCGCATTCTTCTCCTTCATCCAGCTCAAAGCCTTGAATGGCTAGAGGATGCTCAGGTCCATTCTTCTGGTCCAGATATGGCTCCTCTTGGTTCCACCTCCTAGAAAGTATGAAGAAAAAAGGTCTCTCTTCTCTCCCTCTGGACACACACACACAACCTAGGATGGCAGTGCAGGGCGAGAAGACCCATGCACAGTCAGCTCTGGCCCACAGCAATGACACACTGACGGGAAGGACGTGCGAGGTCCTCTGCACACAGTGAGCAATGTCATGACTGGACACCGGATCTGCTCTCCAGGCAGGGTGGGGGGCTCCTCTGTCCATCGTTTCCATGGCCCCTGTTCTCACACACTAGATGACTCTCTGTTGACCACTGTCCATGGCGACATCCAAGCACATCTCCCTGGGGCACTGCACAGCTTTTCCAGCTGAATTCCTACAGGTCCACGTTCAGCAGCCCCAAGACCATGTAAATGCCTATGCAGTAAATGCCTTCTGTAGCCCCAGTGTGTTGCTTCTTTACCAATAACAAGCAGTGGGTTTAGCAAAATTGGAAACATCATTTCCGCGTGCCAACAACTCTACCGAGAGTTCTGTTCTTCCCAGATATCGTTCACAAACCTCCATTATTTCTTACTTTCTCTGTTCCCAAATCTTTCTCTCTCTGTCAATTTAATGGCAGCTTCCTTGAGGCTACTAGGGGAGAAAAGAAGTTTTGGTAAATAGAAAGTATCCTTAATCTGTTCTTTGCTGCCTGGTTAAATTCCTCTGTTTAGTTGGGAAGTCTTAATGGGATTTTGAAGCTCAATGCCTTTTCAATCTTATCTCCTACTGTTTGGGATCCAGAAGTGCTTTTCCAAACCAAACTTGTGGATTCTCTCTGTTTTCTCTAATTTTTATGTGCAGACTAAATAAGTTATTGCTTGAGTTTATCTCTTTCTTAAAAATCTTTGCTGTAAGTGACAAGGAGTCACCAACACATACTCCTGTTTTGGTCCATACAGGTGCGGGTCTCCATCCTTCCTGAGGGGTATTTATTTCCTTACTGCTTATTACTCTCATAAAAGCCAAGGCTGTAGCACCTCACCTCCACAAACCAATTTCTGTAATAATTAGGGTATGTTAGGAAGAAATCAGAAATAGACCCTCACATTTTAATGCCTTAGAAAAACAAGAAAATTATTTCATTTACCATTAACACATGGACCGGTGCTCAGGATGGCAACTCAACCCTCCTGCACACAGCCCTTCAGGTATCCAGGCAGACGACGGCTTTCAGGGTTGTCTTGCCATTGCTGGAGGAGAAGAAGATCAGGAAAGGGCACGAGGGTTGTTTTCATGGGTCAGGCTGGGCAGTGACATATGTCATTTCCACTGGCCATTCATTGAGTTAGATCAAGTCACACAGTGAAAATGTCCAGATCCCAATTCCAATTCATTCAGGGGTGGGTGGGGGATGGATGGAGTGTGTTTTCACCACCAAGTGAATCTCTGGACACCAACTGGGTGTCCTACAATTCACTAAGTTCTGACACCGTCTACCTGGGGATCCCACAGGTTAAGGGCTCAGTCCTCCAAGGCTGTCCCCACCCCCTGCAGGTGGCAGTCATAAGCCCAGGTTGACACCTCCACTTCTGACTGTCTGGTTGTTGGCCGGAAATTCCCAAGATGCCCTCCTTGGGTGGGATTAATTCACTAGAGCGGCTCACGGAACTCAGGAAACCCATTTACTCATTAGATCACAGGTTTCATATGAAAGGATATGACTCAGGAACAGCCAGATGGAAGAGGTGAGAGGTGCACAGGACAAGGTGTGGGGGAAGGATGCTTCCACGCCCTCGCAGGGCCCAACCCTCCCCACAGCTCCATGTGTTAACCAGCCTGGAAGCTCTCTGAACCCTGTCCCTTTGGGTTTTATGATGGCTTTATTACACAGGTATAATTGATTACATCATTAGCCATTGGTGGTTGAACTCAATCTCCAGCCTCTCTCCTCTCCCTGGAGTCAGGGCTTGGGATGGGGGATCTGAACGTTCCAACCCTCTAATCACATGCTTGGCTCTCCTGGCAGCCAGCCCCCACCCTTAGATGAGGTCCAAAAGTCACCTTGTGAATGTAGCAAATGATACTTTTGTTGCTCTCATCACTTAGGAAATTCCAACAGTTTGGGAAGCTTTGTGCCGGAATTGGGGTCAAAGGCCAAACCTATTTCTTATTATAAATCACAAGATCACACATAGCTATGCCTGACAGAAGGGATCCTGAGAAGTGCGGTTTAGTGCACGCCCAAGAAAGTGCAGAAATTGATTTTCCCAACAGTTTACAGCTTGTGCTGCAGAGAGGCTGCTATGGAAACAATGAGAAGGTCTTGATACACTGAAGACATGTGCACATGGAGAGGAGAGCACAGCAGGACCAGGATGTCTGGAAAACTTTGGGTGGAAGGTGAGGTCTGGGTTGCTACTTGGGTGATGGGTGAGATGTTGTGGGCAGGTGAGTGGGGAAGGAAAATGAGGCAGAGGGAACACGTGGGTTAAAGCATGGCTTGCAAGACCATGAGTGAGAGAGGTACAATGAGGCTGGAAGGGCTGGGATGCGGGTGGGTGGATGGAGGATGGCGGGGGTCCTCTGGAGGATTTGGGGGAGGGCTAATGTGGATTACCAGGGACAGCGGTCCGTCAAGCAGATGGTTCTCAACCTGAAATGAAACAGGGTCAAAATTATACCCTATTCCTCATAACTCAGACTGAGTAACTAAAATTTGGGATAACGCAGTTGGGCTAGGATGGTACCTGAGTCTTTGGTCCAGTGCTCTTCTGTGAAGGGCTCGATACTTTGTCCTGTTAAAGGGCCAGGCTGAGTGTCCCTGCACAAGACAGGATCTTGACTCCCTGATCACTTCGAATGGTTGGGTTTTGTCAGCAAAGAGGGACTTGAGAGTAGAAACAGTACAAGAAATGGACTTTTAACAACATGATTTTGAAAAACGAAAATGGGATTGACTTAACCAAAACTCTATTGATCAGTGAGACAGATAAGGTGGGAAATGTGATGCTTGGAGAGGTGCTGTTTGGCCAATTGGACAAGTCTGCTATCACCCTTCAAGGCTGCCTGCCTTTCTGGGGTAGGCTGACCCCTTGATCCCCACCCCAGACTGACCTCAAGACCTCTCCTGGGGTCCCTCAGGGCTCAGAGCTTCAGAGCATCACAGCGCTCCTCCGTATGGACCCTGAAGGTCTTTCTATAGGCCTTCTTCTATCATTAAAGTTCTGGCATCAAAAAAAAAGAAGAAGAAGAAGAAACAAATATAAGGAAAAGACAGGCATCCTTCCCCAGATAATCCCTCACAGGGAATTATGGTGAGTCTATAATTCATTGAAAATCTTTCCATGTCACAAAGACATCGGGGATCACCCCATCTATCTTCAGAAACAATTCAAAAATGGAATAAAACCATTTAAAAGAGAGATTATGAGACAACAAGAGAAAACAATGGAAAACAAATAAAAAACCTTTTAGAAATAACAGCTCTATTAGGAGCAGTAACATTTTGGGAAGCTGACTGCAATCAGATGGGAGATATGTCATAGAGACAAAGACAAAACAATGCATAATTGGTAATTTATAAGAATAAAACAGAAAATGTACACAAACATGTAAAAAAGACACTTTCCTGAAGAAATGGAGCACTTGAATGTGCCGATCAAAACACGGGAAGGGGGAAGGTTAAGCTGGCACGAAGTGAGAGAGTTGCACTGACATATACGCACTACCAAATGTAAAATAGATAGCTAGTGGGAAGCAGCCACATCGCATGGGGGAGATCAGCTCAGTGCCTTGTGACCACCTAGAGGGGTGGGATAGGGAGGGTGGGAGGGAGATGCAAGAGGGAGGGAGGGGATATGGGGATATATGTATACATACAGCTGATTCACTTTGTTATACAGCGGAAACTAACACAACATTGTAAAGCAATTATATTCCAATAAAGATGTTAAAATAAAAGTTAACTAACAATTATAAAGATAATAAAGAAGCATTAAAAAAAAACAGGATGTCACAGCCTGAGGGGAAAATGATAGCAGAAGGTCAGTGCTGAACCCGTGCCCCAAAGGAGACGCGAGGGTCCAGGGCATCACGTGGAGGTCTCTGAGTTGGTGGAGGGGTCAGGCTGGCCGCAGGTGTCCTCAAAGCAACCACCAAGGAAAAATTAAAAAGAGTAGGACAGTATCTACAAAGTTCTGAAGGAAAGAGGGCAAGCAGTCCTTCTAATAAAAAGATAAGAGATAGACATACCATGTGCAAAAATCCAGAAACAACAAGACCCCAAAACTTTTCCTGGGGAAAAAAAAATCCATCTCACCAAGAGATGAATCTAAATAAACACAAATGGAGACTCCAGAGTCAAACTGAAGATGAACCTTGGAACTATTGAGTATTAAGCTAAATCAAAACAACTGTGGGATCTGTGGGCTGGATTCCAACCAGGAGGGATGGTTATCAGTACAAACAAAATAAACTAATTGAACGATAGAAATACGGGCGAAGTGCGATTGTGCTCATTCTTTTACTTTGATGGCAGAGAGCAATTACTACCATATAAATTTCAAACCCATACTTAAAAATACACAATGATTGTTTTTCAACAAGGGTGTTCTTTCAATGGGGGAAAGAATGGTCTTTTCAACAGATGGTGCTGAGACTACTGGACAGCCACAGGCAAGAATAAAGTTGAACCTCTAATTCACACTGTGTACAAACATTAACTAAAAATGAATCATAGACCTAAATGTAAAAGCTCAAATTATAAAATTATTACAGGAAAACATAAGTGTAAATCTTTGTGATCTTTGCTTAGGGAATGGTTTCTTGGATATGACTCCAAGAGCATAAGCAATGAAACAAAAAAATAGGTAAATTGTACTTACCAAAATTAAAAAACTTTTATACTTCAAATAATACTGTCAGGAAAGCAAAAGTGTCCTTAGAATGGGAGAAAATATTTGCAAATTATATATCTGATAATGGACTTGTATCCAAAATAGATAAAGAACTATTACAACTCCTATACATACGATTTAAAAATAGTCAAAGGGTGTAAATAGACATTTGTTTAATGAAGATATACAAATAGCCAATAAGCACATGAAAAGATAATAAATATCATTAGATATTAGGGAAATGCAAATCAAAACCACAGTGAGATAACACTTCATACCCACTAGCAAGGCTATTATTAAAAGGATAAACATTAACAAGGGTTGGTGAAGATGTAGAGAAATAGGAACCCTCCTGTGTTATGAGCAGGAATATAAAATGGTGCAGACGCTGGAAAACAGCTTGGCTGTTTCTCAAAATATTAAACATAGAATTACCATATGATCCAGCACTTCCTCTCTCTCTCTCTCTCTCTCTCTCTCTCTCTCTCTCTCTCTCTCTCTCTCTCTATATATATATATATATATATATATACACACACACACACACACACATATATATGTATATATATATCCATCCAAGAGGAATGAAAACACACGTCCACATGAAAACTTGTACACAAATGTTCACAACAGAATTATTCATAACGACAAAAGGTGAAACTATCCCAAGCTTCCATCAACTGATGAGTGGTTAAACAAAAGGCGGTGTATTCATACAATGGATATTATTGGGCCATACAAATAATGAAGCACTGATACAAGTTGGCTGAACCTTGAAAATATGACCCTAAGTCAAAGAAGCCAGCCACAAAATACCACATATGTGTATGATTTCATTTATATGAAATGCCCCGAATAAGCAAATCTGTAGAGACAGAAAATACATTTGTGGTCATCAGAGCTGGGACTGGAGGAAACGGAGGATGAAACGGAGTTACTAGGTGCAGGGTTCTCTCTGAGGTGACGGGAATGTCCTAAAATTAGATGATGGAGTCTCTGCTGCTTTGTGGATATAGTAAAACCATTGATTTGTACACTCTAAATGAATGCTTTTTATGGCATGTCAATTATATCTCAATTTAAGCTGTGAGAAAATACACAATAACTTTAATATCCTAACACATTTAGTAGTCATTTTATACTAAAATACGTACACATTTTTGAAACTAATGCTAATGAATAAATCTTTTTTTTTAAACATCTTTATTGGAGTATAATTGCTTTACAATGGTGTGTTAGTCTCTGCTTTATAACAAAGTGAATCAGTTATACATATACATATGTTCCCATATCTCTTCCCTCTTGCATCTCCCTGCCTCCCACCCTCCCTATCCCACCCCTCTAGGTGGTCACAGAGCACCGAGCTGATCTCCCTGTGCTATGCGGCTGCTTCCCACTAGCTATCTATTTTACATTTGGTAGTGTATATATGTCCATGCCACTCTCTCACTTTGTCCCAGCTTACCCTTCCCCCTCCCCGTATCCTCAAGTCCATTTTCTACTAGGTCTGTGTCTTTATTCCCGTCTTGCCCCTAGGTTCTTCATGAGTTTTTGTTTGTTTGTTTGTTTTTGTTTTTTCTTTTTAGATTCCGTATATATGTGTTAGCATACAGTATTTGTTTTTCTCTTTCTGACTTACTTCACTCTGTATGACAGACTCTATTGAGTTATTTGTAATAAATCTTTTTTGAAATTATAAATTTTCATTAACTGAACTTCCCTTCCATTAATTCATATCTAATATGTATACTGCTTACTGTATGCCCAACACTATTTGAAGCACCTCCATATATTCATAGTAATTCTTTCACTTCCCACAACCACGAGGAATATACTATTATTATCTCCATTTTACAGAGGAGGAAACTTGGGAAGACTTACTTGTTCATCTGGCGGTAAGTGGTAGCAGCAGGACCTGAGCACAGTCTGTCTTATTCCAAGCCTGTACTCTTAACCCTGTCTCCACACTTCTTCTCCAAGTAAAATATGTCTTTTATTAAAAACTGATGGGTCAGAGCCATTTTCATTTCATGAGCCCATTTCATCTGGCTTATGCATTTACCTGCCAGTCTATCAATGCATCCTTCCATCTTTATATATTCATAGAGATAAGTCTAGAATAACCTTCTCCAAATATTATCTGTGGTTATTTCTGGGTTCTGAGGATTGTGGAATCTTTACTTTTTCTTCTGTCAGCTCTGAGTCACTTGATGCTCTTATAGTAAGCTTGTGTCATTTTTACAACAAAGTTTTAAAAATCATTGTCCTTTTAAGATGGAGAGACCAGTGGAAAGATGGGCAGACATAAAAACAGATATATGGATGGATGAATATTAGATATATAAGATGGATATAGGTAGATAATAGAGTTAGAGATAGGTAGATGTATAGATAGATCTAAATAGAAAGATTAGATAGATGAGATAGAGATCCACTGACTGATTTATAGATAGGTAGATAATAGATAATATATAGATAGATAGATAGCCAGATAGATGATATATAGATAGATAGATAGATATATAGATAGATAGATAGATAGATAGATAGATAGACAGAGAAGAAGGGAGATGAGATACCATTAGAAGCAGATGGATTCTGACCCAATCACAGATCTCCAGACTCAGAACCTGGGTTGAGAATCAGATGCTTCAGAGCACTCCTGGATGAGTCCAGCCCAGCAGGTCAGCTGATCACTATTTGGGAACCACTGATATATCAGATCGTGCAGGGGACTGGGTGTCTGGAGACCTGGGTGTTGGTTTTAAGTCCACACCTAGTGCTCTATAAGGATAAGACACTTCCTCAATGGGCTTCAGTTCTGGGACAGTCATCAACCATTGTGTGCTGGGAATTAGGTTTCTTGTCAATTTATGTCTTCCTTGCTTCAGGGAGGGGTGTGACAACCACAACTGTATGTGACAGATGTTCTAAATTCTTAATCTCTGCTTTTCTTTCTTTGTTTTTAATAACTCTTTCATTAGTGCATTATTTCGGAACAACCCCAAGCACTTCACTTCCATTGCTTCATTGATGATGTCATACTCTCCATCTATTTCCCCATCATTTCTCTTGACAGTTGATGACAGCATTTCCTTCTGTAGTTGTGTGTTTGTTTAGTTTAATTTTTATTTTACATTAGACTATAGTTGATTTACAATGTTGTGTTAGTTTCATGTGTACAGCAAAGTGATTCAGCTATACATATATCTATTCTTTTTCAAATTCTTTTCCCTTTTAGGTGATTACAGAATATTGAGCAGAGTTCCCTGTGCTATACAGTAGGTCCTTGTTGGTTGTCTATTTTATATATAGTAGTGCATATATGTTAATCCCAAACTCCCAATTTATCCCTCCCCCCCCACCTTTCCCCTTTGGTAACCATAAGTTTGTTTTCTAAGTCTGTGAGTCTGTTTCTGTTTTGTAAATAAGTTCATTTGTATCATTTTTTTTAAGATTCCACATATAATCAATATCATATTATATTTGACTTACTTCACTTAGTATGATAATCTCCAGTTCCATCCATGTTGCTGCAAATGGCATTATTTCATTCTTTTTAATGGCTGAGTAATATTCCATTGTGTATATGTACCATATCTTCTTTATTCATTCATCTGTTGATGGACACTTAGGTTGCTTCCATGGCTTGGCTATTGTAAAGAGTGCTGCAGTGAACATTGGGATGCATGTATACTTTTGAACCATGGTTTTCTCAGGATATATGCCCAGGAGTGGGACTGCAGGATCATATGGTAGCTCTGTTTTTAGTTTTTTAAGGAACCTCCATACTGTTCTCCACAGTGGTTGTACCAATTTACATTCCCACCAATACTGCAGGAGGGCTCCCTTTTCTCACACCCTCTCCAGCATTTACTGTTGGTAGAGTTTTTGATGATGGCCATTCTGATTTGTGTGAGATGATATGTAAGGCAGCTCAGTGTCAAAAAAAAAAAAAATAAACAACCCAATCAAAAAATGGGCAGAAGACCTAATAGACATTTCTCCAAAGAAGACATACGAATGGCCAAGAGGCACATGAAAAGATGCTCAACATCACTAATTATTAGAGGAACGTAGTTGTGTAAGTTTAGTTTCATTTGCTTTACTTTGTAGATTCACACCCTTCCTCCAAGAACCCCAGCCTTTCCAGGAAATCTTTCACTTATGTATTTACCCATCCATTCATTTATTAATTTTCATTAATTCCAGGTACATCATGGGCCAGTCGTGATTCTAGAGGCTGGGGACTGGAAGTACCCATCAGAACCCAATTCCTGGTTGCATGCGTGAACACAAGATGCTGTGAATGGGGGTCTTAGCAGTGGCAAAATAAACCAAGGGTCCTTAACACATCCATTCCATGGGCTTAGCGTGCCCGTGGAAACCTACAGTGGTTTCCAAGAACCTCAGAGTCTGGTTGGTGGTAGAGATGAAGTTAACACGCATGGAAGGAAAACAAACTTACTTGCTCATTCATTCATTCATTCATTTACTAGTTGGCTGGTGAGCGGAGCTGAGCTCAGTGTCAGGAAGACAGAGCTAGGCAAGCACATCACTGCTCTGTAGGAGCTCAGGGGCCATCTCTGGAGGCTAACCTGACAACCATCACACAAACTGGAGAGGGAGGAGGGATTACCTGAGTCCACTGGGTCAGGGTCAGGGTTAGGGTTAGGTTCAGACAGATAACCAGGTGTTCAAGGAGTCATCATGGAAAGGATATTTCATGGAACAGAAACAGCATGTGTGAAAGCATGGAGGTCTGGGAATGCCGGGAAACCTGGGATTATAAACAGGTCAACAAAGTGTGGGTAGGTGGACCCTGAGGCTGGGAGGGTGCAGAGTTGACTTCGCACAGAGGAGTGATAAGAACCTGAAGCCATGGCCAGAGCAGGTGCGGGACCTCACACGGGGCACCCCTGAGGTCAGACGTCCTGGTCTTCGTGGAGGCGCATCAGGCAGAGAGACCAGATGGCAACTGTTGGCGATACTCCTGGTGACAGAGCCGGCACTCACAATGGCCTTAGAAGTGGGGAGGAGAGAAGGACACGGCCCAGAAGACGGGAGGTAGGATGTGCAGGACGAGGCAGCTGAATGAGAAAGCAGGTCCCAGGGTTTCTGAGTTCCCATTTGTGAGCACAGATGCATGATGATTCCACAAACTAAACCAGGGGAAGCAGGAGGCAGGCAGTGAAGGGGTGGGGTGGTGGGACACCAGGAATGAGGCTCCATAGACCTGAACGTGAGTCAAACGTCTATAAGAAATTGAGCATAAATTGCTAGGCGTGCAAAGCAGGAAGACACAGACATCAGCTGAGGGTCAGCAAAGCAGCCGCGGTGGAGGGAGACCCATCCTCTGACTTGGAGTCTTTAGAAAACGTCACAGCACTTTGAAGCTCAGCAGCTCTGACCATGCCTCTCACAGCAAGAAGAACCCTGGGTGCTATTTTTTGGCAAGATCATGTCTAAGAGATATTCTCCTGGATTTGGGGCTCTGTTTTTTTTTGTTTTGTTTTTTTGTTTTCTGTTTTTTAAATTAACTCTTTCCTCACCAAAAAAACCCCCCCACAGTGCTAAAACCTAAAAACCTGAAATCAACATCCGTGTACTAACAATCTTTTGCTGTTCAAAATATCAAATGAGATAATACATAAAGTGGGCTATACCTGGAACACACTCAGTTATCACCCTCTTCCTCCCACCCTGGGTCAGAAAGGTGATTTAATAGAAGGTGCATTTCTTTCTAGATGCCTTGGGCTTCATCCTGGGGGGCTGGAGCGTACCTGGGCCCGACTGCATCCAGCCTCAGCTCTGCGTCACCCCTCCACGGCATCCTGGCTTTAAACGCCCACATTTCATCCCTGCAGTTGCAGTGTTATGGCAGAAATAACCATATTCTTGAAAAAGCGCCGCGTTCAGCCATAAAGCCAGATAAATACGAGACTAAATTAAAAGCTGAGTGCTTGGTTTGGTCTTTACGGCTAATTTACGTGCCCAGCCTCCCCTGCCCTTTGTAGCGTGGGGGCCATAACAGACGCCTCTCTCTGAAGGCACCCACTCCCGTTTGATTTCGCTCGCCGAGTCATCGGCAGGGCCCCGGCCTGGACCCTTTGACGGATGGCAGAACCGCCGCCCAGGCCCCGCGCACAGCGGCGCCATCTAACTCAGCCGTAGAGATGCCTTCCGCCAAGTCCAAGTTCAGCCTCTTCTCAGATTAAGCAACTTCGGGAAAGAGAGATTCTGTGATTTGGAAACTTTATACTGTTATAGTTCTTCACGGGCCTGCCTCACTCATGGCCGATGCCAGGACTCCAAGGCCCAGCGTTGTGGCATCACAAGAGATGCATGTGGGGCTTCCCTGGTGGCGCAGTGGTTGAGAGTCCGCCTGCCGACGCAGGGGGCACGGGTTCGTGCCCCGGTCCGGGAAGACCCCACGTGCCGCGGAGCGGCTGGGCCCATGAGCCATGGCCGCTGAGCCTGCGCGTCTGGAGCCTGTGCTCCGCAACGGGAGAGGCCTCAACAGTGAGAGGCCCGCGTACCACAAAAAAAAAAAAAAGAGATGCCTGTGTGGTTATACCAGCCTCCCAAGGCCATGGGGGCTCTGGTCTCCTCCCAAGAGTGGCAGGTAGTCCTGAATCAACCCCTTCTGCCATCTTGCATGATCTAGGGCTCTCTGAACACTTAGAAGGTTATTTTACATTACTGACTTGTTTCCACATTTCAAGCCTACTTTGAGGGTTGGTTTTCCAGATGTGCTTCCTTTAAATTACACAAACAATAACAACAATGAAAACAGCCCACAGCGGTTTGCGGGCCCCACACACCTGCCAGAAACCGCTCTGTTCTCTGTCTCCTTTACTCCCCCACACACCCTGTGGGCTATTGGTCCAGGGGTTCACATAGAGCTGACTTGCTTGGTCTTGCCAGGAAAGAAGGTAGTGGTGGCAATGGCTTTTGAACCCCAGCTCTCTGATTCCAAACTTGGCACCTCTTTTTTTAACTTCAAATTGCTGTATAACATCTACACAAAAAAAGTGCACACAGTGTAAGGAACCCCCTCTAAGAATTTTCGTAAACAGACCACCCAGGTCAACAACATGCAGAGCAAAGAAACAGAAAATTGACAACATCTGAGAAGCGACCCTTCGGCCCTTCCAGGAGCTGCCCCTACAAGGGCATCCATCGTCCTGACTTCTGACTCAGCACATGCCCTGTTTCTGGGTTTTATACAGAGTGAGGATGCAGGACATACTTTGTTAGTCTGGCTGGCTTCACTCAGGGCTACCTGTGCAGATCTGTCTGTGTCGTTGCCCTTGGGGCCTGGCTGTAGGTTGTTGATTCTCACTGCTGTGCTGTACCCCATTGCACGACTACATCATGTCTACTGAGGATGAGTGTGGGAGTGGTTTCCAGGTTTTATAATTGTCAAGAGCGCTGCTAAGAACATGTGGGTCCGTGTTTCATGGTGGAGACATGGATATATTTCTGGTGAGTGTATGCACAAGAGGGAGGCCGCCAGGTGATTGGAATGTGTGTGCAGCTGTAGTAGATGCGACCCAAGACTTTCCAAGGTGGTGCCCGATTACAGGTGAGCCCTCAACCACTGCTCAACACCCACTCCTAACCAGGAGCTAACCAGGAGCTCTCCCAACCTCCCCTATCCCCAGCTCCATCTCCTGACTCTTGAATTTGAACACCTCCCCATACAAAAAGGAAACAGGGTGCAGACTCCGGGAAAGCCAGAACATGACAGATACCACTCATCCTGCATGTCGGGTCCTCCCTGGGTCACCTTTCCTCTCTGTGTGTGACTCTGACATTTAAATGAGGTTGCATTCCCTGAGCAGAGGCAAGAAAGTAGAAAGGCAAGACTTGGAAACAGAAAAATGCCATACCCATTCTGAGACCTGCCAGGGGGACAATTCAAATCCTGTAACAGAGCCCCCCAAACCCTGTGGCAGAGAACAGCACACACAAACGATTTCCCACAGGTCTGAGTCATCCGGTCCTGGTTTGGCCTTTCGGGGGGCTCTGCCCCACATGTTCCCAGTCCTCCAGGGGGCCTGCAGCCCAGGATGCTCTCGTGACAGAGCAGAGGACCAAGGGCAGGCAGGTCCAGTTGGAAGCATCCTTCAAGGTCTGGAGACCATGACTGAGGAAGTCCTGTTGGCCGCTGCAGGTGTCCACCTGCTTGGTCTGCCCCCAGGGGAAGCATGGAGAGTGACTGGTGGACAGCGTGGGTACAGGGTGGGTGGGGGACAGAATCGAGGTCAATTTCTGAATATGCCAGAAACCCTCAACTGGGAGGAAGGCAGGGGAAACCCTGTCCTTGTTTCCTGATGGAGCTGTGGTTGGAAGGGCACTTTGCTGAGCGTGGAGTAAAGTAGAAAGAGGGGAGATTATTATTATAAGGAGATGTGGGATAAGTGTGCAGGAGGTTAGCAGGGGTCGCCTGGCTGGGACGAGTGATGCCCCGCGGGGGACGGAGATTCAGGCCTGGCAGGGAGCCGAGGGAGGGCATGTGGGATGAAGCCAGTGCAGTACAGGGCTCCCCTCACCACAGGCATCCTTCTGTGACCCAGGATGCCGAGCAGATGGAGGGAAATGCATCTCCCATTAAATATCACACACCTTCCTGGATTTGCATTTCTACACTGTGTTTCTTCCCCCACATCAAAGTTACTGGCTCGTCTTCTCTCTCTGATGGGGTTCAAATGGAGAAAATGTCATACCACCGTTTCCTTTCACATCTAATTATGGGAGTGGAGTGTAGAGGTTGCCGGGCCTGAGAGCAAACAGGCCTCCCCTCTGCCCACCTGCTCCCAAGGCTGTGCATGGGTGGGTGCCTGAGGGCAAATTCAAAGGCCAGCCAAGATCTCAGCAAATGGTGACCGAGCACCAGGAACCTGCACATCTATGTCAGCTTGTTAGGACTTCAGGAAGGCAACCTGGGGAGATGTTTCATCTCCCACAACTTCCTTGGGAGAGAAGGGATGCCATGTGGTGCTGTGTCATCATGCCTGGAGCCTGTGGACTGTGGGGCTCTGTCAATGCTCAGGGTGGGGCTGGACCCACCCTCATCTGGCCCGGCCTCACTCCCAGAAAGAACCAGAGGAAGGGGCTGTGCACTCGTGGGAGCTCCTGGTACCTGTTTCTACTGGAGACTGTAACCTTTGTGTAAAAGCAAATACCTCTTTGATCTGGCTTGATTGGTCCCCTTTGCAAAGATGAGTCAGCAGTGGCCTGAGAGGGCGAATTACGTGAAGGAGGGGATGTGGCTGGAGTGGAAGCAGGGGTGTGACCTCGTCCCAACAGATGGCTCATCTTTCAGCAAAGGTGAAAGTAGTGGTGTGGGGTCACAGCCAACATTGTCTAACATCCCTGTACTTTTGGAGGAGGGAAGAGACGCTGCTTAACTTTGGACTTTACTAAGCCTGAGAGCGGTATAATGTTAAGAATAACCATTGCATTTTTTAAAAAATAAAATATATAACTTTCATTTTTTTATTGTTTTAATTTCTTTGTTTTGATGTGGACAATTTTCAAAGTCTTTATTGAATTTTTTACAGCATTGCTTCTGTTTTATGCTTTGGTTCCTTGGCTGTGTGGCATGTGGGATCCTAGCTCCCCAACCAGGGATCGAACCCACACCCCCTGCACTGGAAGGCAAAGTCTTAATCAGTGGACCAGCAGGGAAGTCCCTGTATAACTTTTAAACTGTAAACAAAAAGGAAGGAAATGAGACAATTCAATAAAACCAACACAGAGAAAAGAGAAGATAAAATTAAGAAACTAAAGAAAACCATGGCAAACAGAAAGCATAGACTAGAAAGATAGACATGAATTCCATCAGTTCAATCATTTAAATTCCTGCAAAAGGGTTGAACTCACAATATAAAGTCTAAAGTAAAAAAACACACCCCAAAGCAGGCATCCACGTATGCTGTTCACAAGTGCCTGAAATGCACCTGAGACACTAAAAGGTCTACAGTGTGGACACAGAAATAAACCACTCCAGGCCAAACATAAAAATGAAAAATAAATCCCAGAATGAGCTAGAGTAACTATATTGATATCATATAAAACAAACCTTAAGGCTAAAACCATTATTATGAATAAAGAAGGCTGCTTGACAATGATTGAAGGACCAATTCAGGAGAATAAAACAATAAACCTGAATCACTATGCACTTCATAATATAGCCTTGAAATAGTTACAGGAGATCTGCGTGGAGTTACAGGAAATTCTGAAACACACACACGCCCCATCGTGGTTGCTTTGAATGTACCAGTAGCTAGGTAACACATCAAGCAGACTGACCATTCCTAAGGACACAGAAGAAGCCTGTTGTTCTAAATAAAGTTTTATTGGAGCATGGCTGCCCTCATTTACATATGGTTGCCCACGACTGCTTTGAAGCTACAATGAAAAAGTGAAGTAGCCATGACAGAGACCACATGGACAGGAAGCTGGAAATATTTCTGTCTGCCCTTTACAGGAAGAGTCCGCCAACCCCGACGCAGAATCTGGGAAGGGCGTAATGAGGGTGCCGATCAAAGTAAAGGATTGACCACACCTGCTCAATCCTTTTACAGTCGAGTAAAAGTCATCTTCTCCAGGAGCCACAGAAGTTACAAACATCAACCATGTTCCCAATCACTGGGAAGTCTCAAAACTACTAGAAGATCAATATCATACAGATCATCTGGTCTGATGACAGTTTGACAAAAATGCATTTCTAAATGATTTGTGGGTGAAGGGAGATATACGAATGGAAAAGAGAACATATTCGAAGCTAAAAAGTCATGAAAGTGCTATTTATCACAACCTGTGTGGTGCTGTTACAGCAGGACTTGGGAGGAAATTTATACCTTCACGTGAACATTTTTGACAAGGGAAAAATGTTAAAATTACTGACTGCAATGTCCTCCTGAAAAAACGAGGAAAAGAACAAGATAAATCCAAAGAAGGTAGAAGAGGAAAATAACTTTACTGAATATGGAGATGTGAGTGGGTCTTGGGCATTGTTACGTGGACACAGTGGGAAGTGTCTGGAGTCTGCAGGTGTGGCCTCTCCAGGCCCCGGCACTGATCTTGAGATGGAACAAGATACCCTGGGATATGCAGACCTCCAAGGGGTGAGGAGGGGACCTTCCTGTCATTTTGCACTGGCAGGACTCTATATTCGAAAAGCAGATGAATTCTGCTTGCCATACAATACCCTACTGTTGCGGGTTGAATTTTCTGTCCCAAAAATGTATGTTGAAGTCCTAACCCCAAACACTGCTCAATGTGCCACATTTGGAAACAGTGTCTTTACAGAGAAAACCAAATTACAATGAGCTCATCAGGGTGAACCCTAATCCAATAGGACTGTGTCCTGATAAAAAGGGGAAATTCGGACACAGACAGACACACACGGGGCATGACGGTGAGGATGGAGGGTTGCAGGGATGCGTGTGTGAGCCAAAACACACCTGCGATTGTCAACAGCACTGGAAGCTAGGAAGAGGCAGGAAAGATCCTTCCCCTACAGGTTTCAGAGGTCGTGGGGTCCTCCTGACACCTTGATTTTGTTTTTTCGTTGTTGTTTTTGGCTGTTTTGGGTCTTCATTGCTGTGCAGGTTTTCTCTAATTGTGGCGACCGGGGGCTACTCTTTGTTGAGGTGCACTGGCTTCTAATTGCAGTGGCTTCTATTGTTGCGGAGCACGGGGCTCTAGGCGGTGAGCTTCAGTAGTTGTGGCACATGGGCTCAGTAGTTGTGTCTTGCAGGCTCTAGAGCGCAGGCTCAGTAGTTGTGGCACACGGGCTTGGTTGCTCCGTGGCATGTGGGATCTTCCCAGACCAGGGATCGAACCCGTGTCCCCTGCATTGGTAGGCAGATTCTTAACCACTATGCCACCAGGGAAGTCCCAACACCTTGATTTTAGACTTCTAGTGCCCAGAACTGTGGAACAAGACATTTTTGTTGTTCTAAGCCACCCACTCATTGCACTTTGCTTTGGCAGCCCTGGTGAACTAACACACCTGCTCACCCTAATTTGTGATCGCCAGGCCTGGGTGGGCCGAGTGGGCCCTGCGGCCCTTTATGAGGCTCCTCCTTTCTGGAGTTTAGGACCATCTTTAGGGCCCAGGATGGAGGACAAACTTATCCCTTCATGGCTTCTTCCCCGCTTTATTGCTCTCAGATTTTTAATGTGATGCACATTGTACTCATTGCCCTGGTCCTTTTTCTTTCCAACTGTGATGTGAGCTCCACCAGGACTGTCTGTCTCCTCCCAACCTGAACCCCAGAATCTCAAGCTGGTCCGCAACCAATGAGAGCCCCATAAACATTGGTGAATGAATGATAACAAGAATAAACAGGTACATATTTCAACCTCTCTTAAAAAAAATAGAATACAATAATTATAAAGATCTCATGGCATAATAAATGTCCACAGTTAGCTAAGAGATTATATGAGAAAAAATAATGAGAAAGCCCTCCACATAACAGATGGCTGCTACAAAACCATTGTCATTACTAAAAATCTGAAATGGCCTAAAAATAGACACAGAGAGAGGTGAGCGGACTAGAAGGAGATTCAGAAATAGAACACAATACTTTGAGGAATTTAATATAAAACCAAGAAAGTCCTTTAAGTCAGTGTAAAAATGATGGTTTATCATCCAGATAGAAGAAAATAAAGCTGAGCTCTCACTTCACACCATATACAAAAATAAATTAAAATGAAAAAAGAAAATCTTAGAATGAAATTTTGGAAACTGCATTTATACATTTTTAGTGTTAGGGCACCAGTAATGCCTTTTCCCCCTAAAAAGAATTAATTCTGACAATAAGAAGAAAGTGAATTCCACTGTGGAATAAAAAGGAGAGAAAAGAGACCTGCTAATTTGTTGTGTTGGGAGGTATGAAGAGACAGAGGTGCCCTGGTTTGCTCACACTTCAGTTCTTCCACTCTTGGCCCAAAGATAGAATGTTCTTAGGAGCATATGGACTTTGGGCCATCAGACATGACGACTCAGGTCATAGCCTCCCCACAGGGATGGGTCAGGGGGCGTCACGGCTTAGAGCTGAGTACCAGTGGTCACAGCGGGAAGGAGCTGGCTCACCCAGCCCAGTCCTTCCTCTGCCCTTTTGGGATTTTTGTGCCCGTTTGCTCTTGGCCAAGGGACAAGCTCAGAACTCCATCCAGGGGCACTCGCAGGTCACGTGGTCCCAACACAGTGATGTTCGCGCCAGGTTCGATCCTTCTCCGAGTCCAGCAGAAGCATGGCTGCCCTGCTCTGCTTCTCCTCCCCTGGACTGCTACATCACACTCAGAGGACCCATCTTTCAGTGGCTTGTTTGAGAAGTGTGAGGATTTATTTACCACCGGCTCAATTCCTCTTCCTTTATAGGGAGAAAATATTGACAGTTCTACAAATCAATATCTTCTCCTTTCTAGTCTGTGTAGATCTCAGCACCAAATTATCTCAGTTCTGCGACACACCCCTTGATAATGGACGTGTACCACCCAGGCTCCAAGCATGTCAATGTGACCTTAGCTTTGATTTGCCAGTGGAAGGAAACCAGCATTATTCTGCAGAATAAATTTGCCATGTCTAGTCTCGTGTATTTCTTTACCTTTCTCACCCTTCACGGAGCTATAAATCCACAAGCTGAATTTTTAAATTGTATTAACAGAATTAAATGGGATATTTTTAATGTGCTTGTAATACTTCCTTTTCACAGTCAAGTCTGCTAAAATAATTTTGGTAAAAAAGGTTTCCATCATATAGAAAATTACTGTAAATAGTACAATGTAAACTCAAGAACTCACCTTTCACATTTGATTGATGCTATCATGTTACCATCAGGACTTCATGTCGAGGAGAAGAGTTCTATCAAATACACCCTATTATCTCCACCCTTGTTGTGACTCAAGTTAGAGAGAGGTTCGGGATTCAGTTGGCTGGAACGGAAATGACAGCTTTATTACACCTAAAAGCTGGGCTGGAGGAGCTGCCAGAGCAGGTGATCACGTACGTGGGTTTGCTGATGCTCCCTGGATCGGCTGCATTCTGTCCACACAATGGACTAGCATTTGGCCATGACAAGGAATGAAGCAGTGATACTTGCTACAACATGGATGAATCTTGAGCACATTATACTAAGTAAAGAAGACAGTCACAAAAGGCCACATTTTATATAACTCCATTTATATGAAATGTCCAGAATATGCAAGTCTGCACAGTGAGTAGGCATAGTGGTCGTCAGGGGCTGGTGTCAGGAGAAAAGGCTGAGGGATGGCTAATGAGTACAAAGTTCTTTTGGAGGTGATGAAAATGCTCTAGAGAATATAGTGGTGATGGTAACACAACTCTGGGAATATACTAAAATCCACTGAATTGTGGATTTTAAAGGAGTGATCTTTTTGTCATGCGAATTATACCTCAATAAAGTTGTTATAAAAAAAGGCTGTAACTATATTGTTCAAGCTAGCACATGTACCCTTCAGAAGCAGAAATGTAAATATTGTGGCAGTTAAATGACTCCCATAAAACTGTATAGACAGTTTAAGGTGATTCATACTGGAATAGATTATATGACTTTTGGCTTCTGGTAATGGTGAAGGACCTGATGCTGGACTAATCTTCCCATCAATAAATTTATTATGAACTTTAGACCAATTGTAAAGATAAATATCTAGATAATTATAAAGCCAAGTGTTTTAAGACATTGGCAGAACTTGGACATGTTCAATGCTGGACAAAAAGGGAAACACAGAGTAATATCCAAATTTAACTGGATGGATATAAAAAAAACTCTTTCTTTTATTCTCATAAATCCTTTAAAGAAATGAGCATTTAAAGCAAACACATAATGATGTGTTTTGATGTTTATACCATATATGCAAGTAATATATACAACAACAAGAACACAATAGATAAGCAGGCTGAATAGAAGGCTCCTGAATAATTTTAATTCAGATAAACTATGATAAATTAAAGATGAGTATTGCAATCTCTAGAGAAAGCAGTGAGAGAGAAAAAAAGAGTTATGATAAAAAGCGAATTTAGGGCATAGTATAGAATACACACACAAAAAAAAACTTGACTAAAGCAAAGAAAACAGGAAATAGAGAACCAAGAAGCAAAGAGCAGGGGGAGGTAGAAAACAAATAGCAAGATGGTGCACACAACCCAGACACATCTACAGTCACATTAAATGTAAATGGATCAAACACTCCAATCATAAATCAAAGTCTGTCAGACTCTATAAAAATCGTTAAGATATGCATAGGCTGTCTACAAGAAGGATGTTCTAAATGAAAATACACAGTTAGGATGAGAGTAAAAGGATAGAAAAAGACACGACATGCAAGCAATAAGCAAAAGACACTTGTGTGGCCATTTAATATCAGGCCGGGCAGACTTCAAAGAGAGGGGCGTTATAGAGATGCAGAGGGTCATTTCATAGTGAAAATTGGAAAAATTCATTAAGACGTTACAAAACACAAACCAAAATCGGATGTGCATGCATCTAATGACAGAGTTTCAAAATAAATGAGGCAAAAATTGAGAGAATGAAAGAGAGAAAAGGACAACTCCATAACAATAGTTGGAAACTAACACCCTCTCTCAGCAATTGATAGAAGAATAAGACCCAAGGCACAGTGAAGACAAAGAGGACCTGAACAGCACAGTTAATCCCCCTGACCTAGATGATATTTGTAGAACTTACACCCAACAACTGCAAAACACACTTTCTATTCAAGTGCACGTGACACAGTCACCAAAACAGGCCCGATGGAAGGTCATAAAACTAGTCACAATAAATGTCAACTGAATAAGATCATACAGAGTTTACCTGATGAAAACTAAATTAAATTAAAAGCCCTAATGATAATATATCTAGAAAAATCAGCAAACATTGTTGAAATGAAAACTCTCTGTAATTGATCTATAAATTGAAAGTAATCCCAATCAACATCTCGAGAACATTTTTTTAACAGAAATGGACAGGTTGAAGCCAAAATTTATGTAGAAATATAAAGGTCTACTATAGCCAGTGAAATTTTGAAAAAGAACACATTTGGAGGATTTACACTAGCTTATTTCAAAATTTAATATAAAGCTACAGGAATCAAGATAATGTGATACAGTCTCGAGTAGAGACGAATAGACCAGTGGAACAGAATAGAGACCAGACATAGACCCACATGTATTTTGTCAACTGGTTTTTGACAAAGGTGCTATTGTAGATTTTCATATTTATCATTAATTCTAGCATAACCAGAATTAATTTGGGTGTTTATAGAGAAGTAAAATCATAACTCTCTTTTTTTCCTCAATGCATTAACCCATTATCCCAGAGCACCTAATGAAAAATCCAAAGTTTTCACAAATATGTATGTATTTCATTTTAATGCATTATTTTTTCTAATAAAAGAAATAAATGTTTACATTTAAAATTGTAAAAAAGATGATGCTAATGATGCTACTAGTGTCATGTGTACTTCTAGTGATGCTGTGTCATAGCACAGGTGGTGTATCATGCCCTGGTCCATGGTGCGTTGGTGGGGATGGCTGGAGGGTCTCCATGCAGAGACTGGTGGGTCCAGGGTCCTTTCTTCTTGAGACAGCAGCATCCTAGGGCCTCAGTGTTCTCTGCTGGATTCTTTTCATCTGGCTGGCAAAAGGGGGAAAAGGGAAGGAGCACAGATCACAAGAATGTTTGGGGGGGTTCAGTCCTAAAAACTGGTCAGCACTCAGTCATGCAGTCCACTAATCACAAGAGAAGCTGGGAATACAAGTCAGTGGTGGGGCAGGAGGAAATGAAAGGGCACAGTAGACACATGGCATATCTACCCTGACACCAGAGTTTGAGTGAGAGCGTGCCCTATGCCAGGCTCTGCTCGTGAACTGATTTGTGTTATCCTCACAAAAGCCCTCTGACAACGAAGTCAGGATCTGGGCAGTGGGGCTGGAAGGGCTGAGTGGACCTCGGATACACGTAGCAGAACTTGGTGGTCATTGCGCTGGGAAGGAGGGGCCCAGTTAGGGAGGAGAAGACCCCAGAGTAGTTTCCAGGCCTGAGTTGGTGGTGGCCCCACCATTCAAGATGGGGCCATATGGGAAGACAGGGTGGTGGGGAGCTGGTATGAGAGCTGCTAAGTGCCCCAGTACTGTCCCAGCTGCTTTCCCACTGACCCCCCTGCTGGCAGACAACTGTAGGAAAGTACTCGGCTCCAGAGCCGAACCACTTGGGCTCCAATCTCGGTTCTGCTAGTAGCTGGGCACTGTGTCTGGGTGCACTGCAGAGTGGCCCTGTGCCTCAGTAAATGGGACAGCGGCCTCCCCGCATCATGGCGCCAGGGATCAGTGACTCGGACAGTGTGATTTGAACCATGCCGCATGAGGCCCAAGGTAGACGCTCCCATTATTATGACACAGCCTCAATCTGCTCCCCTTGTACCATCTGACTCTGGTGCTGGCTTTCCTTCCATGCAGCCCTCCATGTCTTTATCTCCCCAGGCTCCCCTGTTCAGGGTACCCCCTGCCCTCTCCCATCTTTCTCTTTCTAAGTCATTTCTCAACATCTGCAAGACACAGCAAATCTTCAGGCTCTCCAGGGCGTCCTGGCTGACTGCTGCCACCCAGGCTCATCCTGGGAGCTCCTGGGGCACACTGACCTTGGATATCCACATCCATCATGGGGAGAAACTTGAGCTAGAAGAGGAGGAGGAGGGGAGAGCCGAGGGCAGCTCTCTGGTTTGGGTCCCTTCCCAGCATCCCAAGGACTGACTCAAAACCTTTCCATCCAGCCTTGGCTACCAGCTTCCTGGTCCTGAATCTGACCTGGTCCGAGAAGATGGCAGAATGGAAAACTACCAGGTGTTGTCCTGAGGCCAAGTGAGAGGCATGTTTCCAAGTGTTCCCAAGCACATCTGGCTCACTGTTCCCTATAAGAATGAGCTAAATACTTAGGACAGGACACACTGTCCTGACAGGCTGATCTGCAATTTATTTGAATGTAAAAATAACTGGACAATAAAAATTTCTGCCTTGACTCTTTGTCATGTGGTAGGAAATAAAATGATGTGTTATAATAAAGATGGTATTTTTGTGTCTGTGGCTTTTCTGAAGCACGAACACATTTGAGAGCAATTTCTTTAAGAAAATCAAAAGATAAATCATGGCAAAAATATCTAGCAGCTCCTAAGACAGAGATTACGTCTCTCAGAGACGTGAGATTAAAACTTTGTTAGATTACAAAGCCTTGTTATCAAGGCTCTGGGACTTGCTTTACATTTATCACCTGTTTATTGACCCTTTACCTTGTTGACAGAGGATCTCAGGTGGGGGACTGAGACAGCCCGAGAAGCTCTGTGCTCGGTGAGGACTGCTCCTTGGATTCTAGCAGGAGACACATGACTTGGACCGGGACTGGCCTTGGTGAGATCCAGGCCAATTTCTCAGCCAGTGCTGTCAACCCACAGTAAGAGTCACATTGGCCAGAGGTGCTAAAATTAAATCAGACTTGTGCCTTCAGCCCTACAGGCAAGACGCGCTCCTGATGGACCACTGTGGCCATCCCCCTCTTTCTAGAAGACTTCCAAGTGAACCACCCAAGAGCAAGGGTCAGGCCTCCTGCAACTCAACACCCTCCCCCCAAACAAGGCTCCCTCTCCCATGACACGCGATCTACGCTCGGTGGCCCAGCATGGAAAGCCCTCTGCAAATGGACCCATTAGCCTCATCGAACCTGCCTTTGCTGATCTCAATCCAACAGCTCTATGTAGTGGAGAGAGAGAGGTCTTTGGAAAGCCTGGTCCTGAGTTCACTCCAAATTCCACTTAACTGGGCTGCCATTCTAAGGCAAAGTGGCGATCACAGGCACACTTTCCCCACATGGCACGTACACGCTGTGAGGTCAGGGGTCAGAGGCCCCATCAGCTCCTCAAACCCCAGCTTGCACGTAGCAGGTCCTTAACGAGTGTTTATTAGATGATGGCTTTTAGGGAGATGATCTAGTGAGAAATTGTCAATTCCTTTAGAAATCACACACACACAGACACACACACACACACACACACGAGACAACCAGACAAACTCAAACTGCCAAGGAATCACATTGAAAACTGACCTCACTTTGTTCGGTCAATGATAACCAAGTACCTGGGAATTGGGCGAGAAGGTCCTTAGTGCTTCAAATCAAGGGTGATTTAGCCCATCAAATAATGAGAGACAACAGAATGAGACCCAATGACTCTCTATCCGAAACCAGTTGTGAGAAGGAAATGGATGTTCGTGTTGAGGAACTGCTGTTTCAGTCGCTCTGAGTGTTGGACGCAACCGGAGCTTAGCCGGGCATCCCACATCCTGGATGGAAGGGCACCAGGTGTGGGGGGCTGTGGGCTCAGGGCAGAGCATTCATGGGTTTTGGGGATCAAACAATGCGTTTTTTACAGAAATGGTTTTTTCTTGGTGGAAAGGGCAGAAAATTTGGAAACGGAAGACCTTGGCTTTAGCCCCTCCTTGGCGTTGGAAAGCGAGTGGTGCTTACTCAGATGTGGCGTGTGTTCGCTTATTTCATCTTCAACAACAACCTTGTGAATAAGGTGTTACCACCACCCGTCCTGTGTGGGGAGGAAGCTGGGTTACACCGATGGCCCCATGGGGGGTGTCCTGCCTCCGTGACCCCGGCGGTGACTTCCTCGGCATCTCCCACTCTGACTCTGAGACCGCCCATGTGACGCCCACACCCAGCGGACATCAGCTAACGTGGTGTAAGCAGAGTCTGGGAGAGGGCACCCATGCTTTCTGCTCTCCCTTGGAATCCTGTCAGTGCCATGGGAAGGGCTGGGCCACCTGGTAGGATGAGGGACACAGAGCAGAGCTTTCCGGGAGCACCCAGCCACCTTTGGAGCTTCTGACCCAGGCCAGGGCCAGCTCTAACAAAACTGGTCCTGTCATTTCTGGTGTCCAGCAAATTCAATCACCCTGACCTTTCAGGGTGTGTCATACTCAGGATATTCCTTCATACCCATCCCCTCATTTAATCTGCGGGTGCTCCCTGGATGGACTTAGTGCTACGGAAGCTGATGGGAGAGGAAAGCAAGGTGCAGGGTCAGCCCTCACCTGTATCCAGGCCTGTCCTGCAGCAGAAACTCCCCACCACGCGGGGCCATGTCCCCTCCGCCTCCCTACCTGCTTTCCTCTGGTAGGAGCATTGTTGGCACTGATTTCCCTGTTAAGGAAAAATGTCACCAGGTTGGACAATTTCCCTGACTTTCCCACAGTTTCTCGACAGCAATGACTCAGGCGCTGGAGCCCATCACCGCCAGCACAGGGAGCATTTGGGGAGCCAGGCTGCCCGGTGCTCAGATGGCGCCCCATTCAGCAACTGTCCTAAAGGCCGGCTGCAGGGAGGTCTGGGCCACACGGTTCAACTTTCCTCCGAGTGTTGCCCTTTGGATCTGTCGCCAGCTCGCCCAGCTTCAAGATCAAAGCGCAGCGATTCTCCAGAGATGCAGCCCAGATGCAGCTGTTAGGTGGAATGAGCCTCCCTCCGGGGCCCCTGCCTGTTTTCTGGGCTCTGACCCATGTGTCGCAGGTGGGGGAGTCCTTTGAGCCCACTTGCTCCGTCTACCTCCTCCCTGGAGGACAGCGGCCACCACCTGTTCCCGCCAGATCCTGCAGGGCCATCATGGAGCAGGAACTGAGGGTGATGGGCCTCCAGCCTTCTCCCCTGCCACACCCTGCACCTGGTGGGAACCCGGTGGGGGGGTCGAGTAACTATCTGATCAAATAAATGGAGAAAAGGCTTTGTTTCATTTCCTCTGAAAGTGTGATGGAAAGGGGCATCCTTCCCGGGAGTGTGCCAGGCTGGCTCACACTAGCGTGCAAGAGAAGATTGTTAACTTTTCAGATGTGTTATGAGATGGTTGCTTAAATTTTGGTGAAGCGGGTTGAACTGTGACCCCTCAGAACCTGTTCGTGTGAGTTTGCTTGTTTAGAAAAGGGGTCATGGCAGATATAATTAAGTGAAGGCTTCCTGAGATGAGGTCGTGCTGGATTTGGGGGAGGTGGGAGGTATAAGAGACAGGTGTCCTTATAAGAGAAAGGCAGAGGAGACCTGAGACTCAGACACCCAGAAGCGGAGGCCACGTGAAGATGAAGACAGAGATGGAGCCATCAGCCGCGGCCAAAACCATCTGGAGCTCCAGAAGCTGGAAGGAACAAAAGGCAGGATTCCTCCCGGCAGAGGGGGCGTGGCCCCGCCGACACCCTGATTTCAGACTTCTGGTCTCCAGAGCTATGAGCGAATCAAAGTCTGTTGTTCTAAGCCTCCTGGTTTATAGTCATTTGTTTAGGCAGCTCTAGGAAGCTAATAGGCATTATTAAGAATTATACTATGTAAATTTACTATCGAATAAATTAAAATAAGGGCAATATATACTTAAAACTCAGCACCTGTTAATTGCTTCACTATATCTCTCTGTGATTTTCACTTCTGATCTCTTATTTACATCTGCTTTTCCTGTGCGGTGGAAACGCCCTCTAATGATGTGGGCTAAACATTGCTTCCAAACCCCACGTTCAAGGGAGTCCTATTTGTAGCTTGAAATCTGCCATGGTGGGAACAGTCACGCCATGGAAATTGACAAATGCCACAGATCAGGGCTTGGTTTGTTGTTTTGTGGACTGTCTAGAGGTAAAGTGACGAGAGACAGCCCACGGTGTGGAGGAATAAAAAAGTATGTGTGCTACTAGCGGCTGTGTGTTGTATAGCATAGAAGACAAAGAAAGATCCCACCAGTACCTGAAAATGGTCATCCACTTCAGAAAGGGATCACTTGAGTCATTGGCCAGTGGTCTTAGAGTTGTCTCACTTTTATCCTATGCATTACTCATTAATGCAAACGAAACTATCAGCCAACATTCCCCCTGGAGCTATACCCATTCATCAGCTGTAGCTGCAGGTTGGCTCCCCATACAAGACCAGCAAAAACCAGTGAAAGCCTTCCATGAGAATCAACTGGCTGCCTGGAATTTACAATAAAGGAAACTATAGTGCATTACTGTTTGCTAATTCTGTGCCACCATATTTTATATCAGTAAAGTTGATAAGAAACGTATGCCCTGGACCTGAGGCACCTGGACCCTGTTCTAATTCACATTAAAGGGAGCTTTGACCTGAAATTCCTTGGGATTAAGTTGAAAAAGCAATCTTAAACGTTCAAGAGATTGATTTACAGGAGTGGTTTATCACTCCATCCCACCTGGCATTCCCACTAAGTCCCCTGATGGCCCAGCAATGCTGTCCTCACCACAGAACGAGAAATAAATTGGACGGTGAACAGAAGGATCTCTAAAAGCATCAGAGAGCTGCCCCCTCCAGACTGCGAGTGGGACTAGATTCCAGGGTTCTCGGTACCGATGCTCTTGCCACAAGGTCCCCTGCTCCACCTCCACCCACACAGTCACTGTTACTCCAAATATTAGATGAATCTCTTATTCAAAAGAATTGTGAGTAAATGGATGCTCAAGTAGTTTTATTAAAATCTCATGGGAATTAGTGCAATGCAGAGAGCAACAGGCACTAGATGGATGTAAAAGAGGGTGAGTAGTTAAAAATGAGAACTTGCTTTTGCCCTCACCCATGTAGGAGAATCTGCATCCCGGTGGGGCGGTCCAGACCCAGCTTGCGGGCAGATGCAGGGGAGCCTAGCACCAAGAAAGGGTGTGGTCCTACCTCAGGGTGCACAGACCTGACCTGACCTGCGTGAAAAGCCAGGGACGAAATGCTGGGACCAGACAGCTCTGTGCGCCATATGCGTTATGCCAGGTTGCGGTGGGCTCCTCCACACACAGTGGCCAGGTGGCACAGTGGTTGAGAATCTGCCTGCCAATGCAGGGGATTTGGTGGAGGTAGGAGGTATAAGAGACAGGTGTCCTTATAAGAGAAAGGCAGAGGAGATCTGAGACTCAGACACCCAGAAGCGGAGGCCATGTGAAGAGCCCTGGTTCGAGAAACCCGGGTTCGAGCCCTGGTCCGGGAAGATCCCACATGCCGCGGAGCAACTAAGCCCATGTGCCGCAACTGCTGAGCCTGTGCTCTAGAGCCCGAGAGCCACACTACTGAGCCCACGTGACACAACTACTTAAGCCCATGAGCCTGGAGCCCGTGCTCCCCCACCAGAGAAGCCAGTACAATGAGAAGCCCGCACACCACAATGAAGAGTAGCCTCCGCTCGCTGCAACTAGAGAAAGCCTACGTGTGGCAACGAAGACCCAATGCAGACAAAAATAAATAAATAAATTTATTAAAAAAAAGTAAAAAGTGGGCCTGGGCCATTCTGACTCACGCCCATGGTCCCAGCCTGTGACTTACAGTGTCTCCCTTGATCTGAAACACATTCTGATTTGAAGGATAAACCCTTTGTTCTCTGCTCATGTGTTGCCTATGTGACTTTCCTGACGTTCCTCCTGCTTGGTGTTCCCTTCCTTCTGGGTTTGTCTCCTTCACTCTTGTTCAACCTCCATGACTTATTTTTGATCATATTTCCTCTATGAAGTCCATCTAGACAGTCTCAACCTCACCTCTTGCATATCCCTATAGCGCCTGAAATCTGCTAACCACACGCCTGAGAGCTGGGCCAGAGTCCCCTGTCATGTCCATCCTCCCCTGACTTGGATCCTGGATGCCCTGCCTCATGCCTTTCTGTACCCCAAGCACACAACACCATGCATCCCCTCCCCGGGTGCCCTGCAAATCCTTGTTGAAGTTATACAAAAAAAAAAAAAATACATAGAAACAAGCCTTGAAACTGAGATACCTCTAGGATCCGAATGAATTCCAAGGAGGAATGAATCAAAGTAACAGGAGCTGCAAGTGCACAAGAAACCCCAAGGACTTAAGAGTGATAACAGCTTTTTATCTAAATTAAACATAGCTGGTTTGAGGAGGCTTTGCTTCCAGAAAGGGGACTGGGGACACATTTGTCTCTAATTTTGGTTCCTGAAAAATAAATTGAGGCAATTATTACTTCAAGATTGCTACTTAGTATCCACCCATCTTCTTTAAATCCCACATTAATACAACCTGTACTAAAGACATTTTAAAAGTCACAACAGACCACGCTTTTGTTTTTCTTTCCAAACCGAGGGTATATTTGATACATGTAACCCAAGATCAGAGTTCAAATCTCCTTGAAGGACCAGGAAGTCAGATGCCAGCTTATTGTGAGGACACGTCCCAGTTGGTAGGTGAGGATGCTTCTTACATCGGACCAAAGTACAGAGCTGTGTCAGCACCAAGGAGGGAAGTCCTGGACATCCACGTGGGGCTTAAACACAGGGTGTAGGGGAGCAAGGGGCCTCTGGGTAGGTGGTGAGCAGTCCCTGCCACCAGCTCAAAGTCTGCATCTTCAGCAAAGCACAAGAACCACCGTTGTCTGGGGACCATCTTCTAGCGCATACAAGGCATCGAGAGACTTTCTTGAGTGTCTATTAGTCACTCCGCTTAGTGCAGCAAATCACCCTGTATTACGTAAACATGAGCGTGATTGTTAGGAGATCCCTGTGTGCTCTTACTTTCACTCATTCATTCCCTAGTCAAACCCTCACCCTGTTCCAGGAGCTGGACACTGGAAACAAACAAACAAAAAATGTGCCTGCAGTGACTGGCCTGTGATCACACATGTGATGTTTAATTACTGCCATTTTGGAAAGAACAGAGTGTGGACAACAGTAGAGGACCTGGTTCAGTCAAGAAGAGAGACAGACCTTAGATGAGCTTTCCTGGAGGGGATACTGCAGTTATTGACATCATCATGTGTCCTCCCAACAAGGCTTGGCACAAAACTGTGTGCAAGATACTGTCCCCTGAACTTGATATACATGATCTCATTTAACCCCTATGATGGGCTTCCTAAGAGGTTATTACCAGCCCCATTTTAGACATGAAGATACAAAGCTGTGAAAAGCCCACTGTCAGGCCCAAGTTCCCATCTTCACAAAATGACATTGTGAAGATGTCTCACCCAGCTCCTGACCACAAGGTTCTTCACCATCTACGCTGCCTGCATTGCATCTGAAATATGAAGACATATTCAGAGCAGCTTGGAGGAGTGGGTCTTCTGAGATACCCTCAGACACAAAAATCTCCCAGATTCTGGGTAAATGTTTGCCCAGGTTCAGAAAAATAAATCGAAATTACCTATAGAGAAGAAATAAGTAAGAATATGTCAAAACCACAAAGGTTGGTAGAAGAACATGCCGCAACCATCAAGCTGGTGTTGCTCTGGAGGAGCAGCTGATATCAAGAAGCTGGAATGTGGGGGGCTCAATGGCAGCTTGGGGGTGTCAGGACTAAGATGTTTCCCCTGCTTGCTGTTGGAGCTAAGCTGAGGTTTCCACATGAGGCCAGGTTCTTGGGAAGTATGTTCCCTGAAAAAGAGTGGGACAGAATTTACCTGAAACCCAAGGGAAGTGGTCATGAACTCTGTCTTCTCTGCTACAGTCCCAGGTAGAAAAAAATAGTGCCAGTAACAATTGTCTCTATCGATTACTTATAATTACCAACCTGCTCTCACAGGACTCTGATGTTTAACTTTACCTCCACAGTTGCAGACTCTGGCTGAGGAATTAAAGAGATTTTATGTTGCTAGTTCCTCTGGTACCTGGTAGTAACAATACAACTTTTTTTTTTCCTGGATAAATACATCCTCAATCCAGATCTCTCAGAATGACCATAGGTTAAATTCAACCAAACATGAAGATGAAACAAAATTTAACTAAAAATAATATAGGATAAAATTTACCCACAACATAAGGAAGAAGCCACCAGAAGTAAGAGGCAACATGAAAAAAGGAAGAGATTTGGCATTTAGCTATTAGGAGAAGAATGTAAAATAGTTCTATATGAAAATTTCAACAATTAAAATATGGCATAAGGAAATGAGCAAGAAGGGAGACTTCACTGGGAGTCCAGTGGTTAAGACTCCATGCTCCCAACGCAGAGGGCACCGGTTCAATCCCTAGTCGGGGAACTAAGATCCCACATGCTGCACAGCACAGCCAAATACATAAAGAGCCTTGTTCAAAAAAAAAAAAAAAAACTGAATAAGAAGGGATAGACTACATAAATGACCAGATTTCATAAAGAAGTAATAAAACTTCTGGAAATTATTGCAACTTTATTTACAATAGCCAAGACATGGAAGCAACCTAACTGTACATCAACAGTTGAAGGGATAAAGAAGATGTGGCACATATATACAGGGGAATATTACTCAACCATAAAAATAAATGAAATTGAGTTATTTGTAGTGAGGTGGATGGACCTAGAGTCTGTCATACAGAGTGAAGGAAGTCAGAAAGAGAAAAGCAAATACCATATGCTAACACATATATATGGAATCTAAGAAAAAAAAAAAAACTCATGAAGAGCCTAGGGGCAAGATGGGAATAAAGACACAGACCTAGTAGAGAATGGACTTGAGGATATGGGGAGGGTGAAGGGTAAGCTGGAACAAAGTGAGAGAGTGGCATGGACATGTATACACTACCAAATGTAAAATAGACAGCTAGTGGGAAGCAGCCGCATAGCACAGGGCGATCAGCTCAGTGCTTTGTGACCACCTAGAGGGGTGGGATAGGGAGGGTGGGAGGGAGGGAGACGCAAAAGGAAAGAGATATGGGGACATATGTATATGTATAACTGATTTACTTTGTTATAAGGCAGAAACTAAGACACCATTGTAAAGCAATTATACTCCAATAAAGATGTTTAAAAAAAAAAAAAGAATGCAGATGACCCTAGGCATATATTGCTGGGCTGCCCATCCCCAGGGCCTGGAAAGGACCCCTGCAAATGAGGACCCCAAAGCTGAAGCTTCCTTTAGCTTTATGGTGATTCCATTTCTGGTTAAGGTTTCTTATTTTATTCCCTGCTCCCCCTGACCCATGCTTTATGTCAATGGAACAAGTTTGAAACAAAGCGCCTTCCTTTATAGAGTGGTGCCATTTCAGATGATCAGGATGTGTGGAATAAATGTAAGTGAGCCCGAAAAAAAAATGGATTGTACACTTTAAAATGGTGAATTTTGTGATATGTGAATTATACCCTAATAAAGTGAATAAAGAATTGAAAGGTAAAAAAAAAAAAAAAAAAAAAAAAAAAAAAAAAAAAAACATAGTTGCTAAAATGAGCAGTACAATAACTCAGTTACACAGCAGATTATATACAGTTAAAAATTAAATCAAAGAACTGGAAGACAGGTTAGATAAAATAATCAAAATGCAGCAGAGAGAAAGATGAGATGAAACACATGACAAAGGTGAAGAAACACAGAAAATAAAACAAGAAAATTTCATGTACATGCAATCAGAGTTCCAGCAAAGAGACTGGAGCAAGGAGGAAAGAAAATAACGATGTGATAATGGCTGATGTTTTTTCAGAACTGAGGAAAGGCATGAATCCACAGATACAAAAAGTAAAACACACAACCAGAAGGATACATGAAATGGAAATTACACCTAGATTCATTGTAGTGAAACTGCATAAAACACAAAGTCCTTAAAATCCTCTACAGAGGAAAAACAGATCACCCAGAAAAGATTAACAATTATATTGACAGCAGATCCCTAAATAGCAACCATGGAATAGTTGTGTAATAACATACTCAAGATGTTAAAGAAAAAGTCATGTTAGTGTAGAATTCTGTAACCAATAAAAATACAAGAGGGTAATAAAAAGTTTTCAGAAGAAAAATATCAACAGATCCCCAGCAAAAGAACTTCTAAAAGATGTACTTCAGAAAGAAGGAAAATGACCCCAGAATAAAAACATGAGATGTAAGAAGAAGTTTTGGCAAAAACACTGATGAAATGTGGAAGAAGAACATGATGCAAGAATAAATGCTGACCACACTGGTGAAGTGTGAATAACTGTGAACAAATAATAATAATACAGAATTCGTGAGATTAATAGTAATATATGTTATTAGATTTAAAAATAATAATACCTGGTCTATTAAAAACACTAAAAAGTAACTTTTAGGTAGGATTGGGGTGAGGCTTTGGGGTTAGAGTGGTCAAATGCCTTCCTGTTACTCATAAAGGGTCAAGCTTGCTGACCGCTAACTTCATGTGGACCCTGACAGGTACTGTAATTGTAATTCTCTCATCTACTTACTCTCCTGGTCTCTTAAAATGGATTTCATATCTCAATCTCTTTTCAGATCTCTGATACATTAATGAAATTAACTTGATAATAAAAAAAAAGCTTATCAAAAAAAAAACTTGTTTTTTTAAGAGGGGACACTGGCAAACTTCCAATGAAAAGATGTTTCCAAACCTAAAAATCTGTCAGAGGTTAGGAAAACACATTCTACAAGACTAGTATGATCTGGATACTCAAATATAACTTAACACAATTAAGGAGGAAATCATGACATTATTGACATTGATTCATATTTATTAAGGAATGAAATTTGACATCAATCCTGGTAAAAACTAAGACCAAAAATATTTTCTTACTTAATAAAGGTGATTCAATAAATTAGGGTCTAGTCAGAATACAAAAACTGTACTAGGTATTTTAAACCAAAGGAATTTAATACAGGGGTTGTTGCTTCACAGAAGGCCTATATATTTTTTAATGAGGTCCCCCAAGGCAATATATTCCAGGAGAAGTTATCACCACTGGGCTGAGCCAACTCAAATATAATAATATTGACAACTGCAGAAACTCACATCACAGCTGGGGATGAACCTAGTGGCTCAGAAAGTCATCCCCCTACACACACACACACACACACACACACACACACACACACACACACACACCAAATGGCTGGTGCTCAGCCCTCACACTGGGGTCACGCAGCTGGTTGTCAGGGGCGGCTAACTAGTGATGGCTCATCTCAAGGGTCCTAGAGGAGCCGGTGCTGAGAGCACCCAGCGAGAAGGATGCAGAGCTCCAGGATCTGGATTTCTGCTCCAGGAGCAATGCTGACAGGGTCTGGAGACAGGAAGAAAGTCCCTTCTCCCCTCCTTCTGCTTCTGCTCTCCCATCAGATCTTGCCAAGAGCAGAACCTAATTAGAAGCCAGCTGGCAGGGGAGTCTAGGAGATTTAACTCACAGACGCTTGACTGTGGCATCCCAGGGCAGGTTTCAGAGGGCAGGCTCTTAGCTGAGAGGTAATAGGCAAACCCTCGGCACAAGAATCCATCAACGGCTTGCAGGACGACTGCTGCTTCATAATATAATGCAGAAGCGTTTCATTTAAAATCATGAATGGGGGGAGACAAACTGGGAGATTGAGATTGAAATATGCACACTACTATATATAAAATAGATGACTAATAAGAGCCTACTGTATAGCAGAGGGAACTCTACTCAATACTCTGAAATGGCCTATATGGGAAAAGAATCTGAAAAAGACTGGGTACCTATACATATACTTTGCTGTACACCTGCAACTAACACAACATTGTAAATCAACTGTACTCCAATAAATTTTTTTTAAAAATAAAAGAAAATCATGACTAAGAAGGAATAAGTCCTATATCACTATTTGTGTATGAGAGGTTCTAGATCGCCTCATAAAATAAGGTAAAATGTATAAGAAACTGGAAAGGGAAATATTGTCGTTGTTTGGAGGTATTAGAGTTTGTAAATAGAGTCCTTGATACATTCTACAAACAATGATTAAAATTAGAACGTAGTTAGTAAAGCACTAGATACAAGATTAAAAATATAAAAACAGTTACTTTGTTATTAATCATCAATATTTGAAAGGTCCCTTTTAAAGATTTTTATAACAACAACGATATAAGGTACATAGGGAGAAATTAGTAAAATATGTGTAAGACCTCATATGAGGAAAATTACACATCTTTATTGAAAAACAGAAATACATTGAAATGTGTTTCATATTTATGGTGAGGAAGATTCAATATTTAAAGATGTCAATGGGCTTCCCTGGTGGCACAGTGGTTGGGAGTCCGCCTGCCGATGCAGGGGACGCGGGTTCGTGCCCTGGTCCGGGAGGATCCCACATGCTGCGGAGCGCCTGGGCCCGGGAGCCGTGGCCGCTGAGCCTGCGCGTCCGGAGCCTGTGCTCTGCAACGGGAGGGGCCACAACAGTGAGAGGCCCACGTACCGCAAAAAAAAAAAAAAAAAAAAAAAAAGATGTCAAATCTCCATACACTGAGTTAGAGATCCAATGAAAATTCCAGTGCAGATCTCTGTAGAAACTGACAAGATAATTCTAACATTTATATGGAAGAGCAAAGGACCAAGACAGGCCAAGATGCTCCTGGAGCCAACATCTAGATTCATACATTCACGACTGGAGCGGGGTGTTGGGGCAAGGACAGAAAACAGAGACTTATGGGATGGAATACAGAACCCAGAGAAAGGATAAAGCACAGGACGGTGCTGCAGCTCAGAAGGAAAGGGAAGACATATTCAGTGTGTGATTCAGGACAGCTATTTATCCACACGGACAAAAAAGAAAGAAAGAAATTGCATCCTACTTTACAATGTTAAAAGCGTCAATTATAGATTGTTTAAAGAATTAAAAGTGAGAAGCATAGCTATAAATATTTTAAAAGACAACATTATAGGAACACTTGGATTGCTTAAACAAGACACAAAAGCTCTAACCGTAAATCATCTTAGAAGCAAAGACCTTTGTTTAAGAAATGGCATCATTAAAAAGTAAGGGAATAGCCACAAAAATGCAATAAGATATTTATAATGCATTTAATTTAGGGAGGATTCGTATCCAGAGTAGCGATCTCTTATAAACCCATAAGAAAAAGAAATGCCAACCAGTGAAAACTGGAGACAATATGTAAAAACACCTTTCACAAAATAGAAAACATTAATAGTTAATAAACATTTTAAATGCTGGTCAAACTCATTATTAATACAGGAGTGCAAATTAAAATCACATTAAGATTGGTTTCACCCACCAGACTGATTAAAATTTAAAAGGCAGACAAGATTAAAATGAAAAAAGGCAGACAACACCAAGTGTTGGTGAGAATGGGAATATTCACCCACTGCTGATGGGACCTGTAAATTGGTAAAATTATACTGGAAAACAAAATTTGTTACCCAAAAGTATGTTGCAGATGTGCCTTTCCTGTGATCAGTGGTTCCACTCCTGGGCACAGCCCGGAGAGGATCCTTTGTACATGAACGCGGGGTTTAGGGTAGGGAAAGTGTGGGCAAGACTGTTTATAGTTCCATTGTGTGTAATGACAGAAAAGGGGCTACAGTCCAGCAAGTAGGGACTAGATCGTGGTGTGGTCAGCAGTGGGATGCATCCATCAGTGAAAAGGGATACAAACCTAGGGTGAGTCTCAAAAACACAGCATGGGGTAAGGCTTTAGGGAGAAATGATACCGTGTAAATAAAGTCCCCAAATTGAAAACTTCACAATATACATTTTAGGGATAACCCCAAGTAGAGGAAAATACCATGGAAAAAGTAAAGCTCATAGTAAACCTGAGGTCCACAGTGGTGTTTGCCCTCGACAGACATCGCAGGAAGGTCACTACGGTTGCTCAGTTTTTCCGCCTTGATGGCAGGTGCATTGGTGTTAGTTTTATTATACTTTTACCAGATATATTGGGTGTGCACATGCATCAATCTTTAAGTGGGATGGATGTAACACTTTGTAATAAAAACAGACTCATAACAAACGAAACAAAAACTTGATCAGAGCTAATATTTACAGCCACCTTCTCTCTGTTGGGGGTCCTTCTTATCCTCCCAAGAACCCTGGGAGGGAAGTGGTACTGATATTCCCATTTCACAGATGAGAAAATTGAGGCTCCGGCTTGAACATGGAGGCTCCAGGTTTGCTGCAGAGCCGTGACCTTGACCACTACCCTCTACTGTCTCCATCTAGAATTAAATGCGATGTCGCCAAAGCCCCCTGAGGAGATAGGTGAGCTCCTGGGCGTGGGAAAACCTAGCCAGTGCTATGCCAGCCCTGGGGGGTGCCACAGAAAAGTATGACACCCCCTTCCTGAGGAAGCCAGAAGCAGCTCAGGGATGGCGACAGATGTGAGGCAGCTCCAGTTTTCCCACATGACAGGTCCACCTATGCAGGAGGCCAGGGGTCTGGGCCAGCCCTGGTAAGACTGATTAAATGAATGGCCTTCATGATAATTGCGTTCAATTTAGTGCTTGATCGCCTCTATCATCCACTTCTCTTTAAGTAGCTTCGAGTCTTCCAAATTGGGTTGTGAACTCTTTAGGAGAGAGCTATGTTTCCTCTTTTTATTCCACACACCATTTAACCAAGGCCCAGGTACCCGGGATGTGCCTAAGGATAACGGGACCAGGAACGGAGAGAAAGCGTTGCAGATCCCAGCTCTCCCAGTAGCTGGAGGTGTGCGTGTAGAAAGCCCCTGGCTTCTCTGCGCCTCACCTTCAGAGTCTACATAGTGAGGGCAGTGGGCATGCGCCCCTGGAGGAGCTGCTCAGCTTCAGCATGGGTGGGGTGGGGGTGGGCTTCCATGCATTTGGATGAACCAGGCACCTGAATGGACCAGACATCTGACAGACCACACATTTGGATGGACCAGGCATCTGGATGGACCAGGCACCTTCAAACACTGGTTCCTTGCTATCCAAGGTGAGGTGCATGGACCGGCAGCATCAGAGGCATGTGAGAGCTTGTAGACATACAGAATCTCAGTCCCCAGACCTGCTGGACCAGCATCTGCATGTTATCAGCATCCCCAGGTGATCCACACACACATTCAAGTTCCAAGAGCTCTGCATCCTGTCCATAGGACTTGTCCAAATGTCCATAACAATCGCTCCACGGCTGTTGAATAGACGAGTCCGGGACCCTTGCTCTTTGATCCCGATTTGCTGGGGCTGCCATAGCAAAGTGCCACAGACTGGGGGGCTTAAACCGCAGACACTTATTTTCTCACAGTTCTAGAGGCCAGAAGTCCAGATGAAGGTGTTATCAGCGCTGGTCCCTTTCGAGGGCTCTCACAGGGCTTGTCGATGGCCGCCTTCTGCCTCTGTCTGCTCACGTGGACTTCTTTCTGTGCATCTCTGAGTCCAAATTTCCCCTTTTTATAAAGACAACAGGCAAATTGGATTAAGGGCCCACCCTACACCAGTGTGACCTCATCTTAACCAATTACATCTGCAATGAGCCTATTTCCAACTTAGGTCACATTTTGAGGTCCTGGGAGATGGGACTTCGATACATGAATCCCAGGGGGTACAATTCAACCTATAGTGGGACCTATGAACCTGCGTTTTTAAGAAGTGTCGGCAGGGATTCTGAGGAGCAGCCAGTTTGGGGCACCACTGAACGTGGCCGATAAGGCGAACGTGCTGGAGGAGGGAGTGGTGTATGTGTGGCGGGGGCTGCTGTGCCCGGAGGCTTGTCTCCAAGGCCCAGACTTGCAGCTTCTTCCACCTGGAGGGCAGCGTGGGAGGCTGCTCAGTGCTGGTGCCCGTGACACATCATTCACACGGAGAGCCCCTCGGGGGCTGCTAAGTGCTCTCTCCTTTTTCCTTCTCTACTGTTCTATTCCTGGACTGTAAAACAAGTTCCCCAGAGGGGTCCCTGGGGGCCTTTTTGTTGTCAGTGCCTGTGCCAAAAAGCACAGCCCTGCACCCGGACTCCAGGGTCCAGAGGGTGAGGGGCCACGTGCGGAAGTATCCTATCCGCTGCAGCGGTCTCTGTCCAGTTGTGGGTCTTCGACCTGCTTTTAGTCGCCTACGTTCTTCCTGGGATGCTACTACATTTTTTAAACCCTGATGTGTCTGGGAGCTCAGCTGACCTTTTGTGCAGGAAGATCTCTCCTCCATCAGGAATGAGGCTCCTGTTGCAGCGGGAACAGCTGGGCGGCAGGAGGGACGCAGAATCTGTGCTCACACCGCGGTCCCGAGGCACTCAGCCTGCCCTGGTCATCTGAGAGGTGAGCACCTGGTGTGCTGGAAGCTGAAGGGGATGAACTCACAGAGTGCAAGGACCCTGCAAGAGCTGTAACAAGCCCTGTGCACCTGCCAGACGCTCACGGGAAGTGTGTCCCCATTTGCTCTCCCCCTCTGCGGGCAGCCTCCCTGCCAGGGCTTTGTCCCCTGATCTCTCAGCCTTGGTATCAAATCTCAAATGCCTGCCCCTGCTGCCCTCCCTAAATTGCACCGGCCAAACCCATCAGGGTATTTTGTCAGCCCTTAGGCGATATTTATAGTTCAGCAATTCCCAGGGACGTGTGCACAGCACATCTGTAATCTAGAGGAGGATTTGGAAGGCCCGCTTCAGGACCGGGCTAGCGTGCACCTCCAGAATCCTGGGCTAGAAACATTGAGGGGGAACCCGGCTACGAAGGAAAGCTTCCAGGCAGTGGACTGGTGGACTGTAGGAAGAGCTCTCAGACTGAGACGAAAGGAAGAATGACAGGGCCCATTACAAAAGATCCTTATCTAATCACTGCAGCAGCCCTGCAGGGCCTCCCCGGGAACCTGCGGGCTTTTCATTCATTGTGGGTTTTGTGCCCTGGGGAATGAGGCCTCGTTTCTGGAATAATCGGCCATAATTGAGACCTTGCTTTAAGGCAGTACCTCAGCCTCTTTGGTCCTGAATGGAATCAGTCACTGTGCTCTGAGCTTTCGGGGGTCTGGTCTGTACTGGGCGATCACCCTGGGCACCCAGGGCTTAAAAACCACCCAACCTCTTCCATGTGCCTTAACTAAGCGGTGTTAAGATGGTGAACGCAGAAGTACCGTGTACTCCTTTGTGTCTTCAGGGAGATCAGGTGGAGGGGGCAGTTGTGAGTTCAGAGCTGCAGGTGTGGGCAGGGAGGACACTGCCCCCCCTGTGGGCTAAGGTGGGGCCTGGCAGGTCAGCTGCAGAGGAGCAGGGTGGGAGCTGCCACCAGCACGTACCACCAGCCACCAGCAGCCTGCCTTCCATATCCGTGAGGATGGGCCAGGCTCGGGAAGGCCGGCTCTGGCCATCACGGCCGCTGCCGACCTTTCCATCACATGGCTTCCCTTGTCAGAGGTGAAGCAGAAAGACAACAGTCCCCACTCCTCCAACTCCAGGTGAGGGAGCTAAACGGCAGAAGTGCGGATGCGAGCTTTTCAGCTTCTACTGAAAGAGGGTGAGACAGAGGCTGAAAACCAGGTCACAGCACTCCGTGCCCCGAGGAGACTGATGGCCAATCATGGGCACAGGGGGTGGACGGGACCTCCTCATGCTTCCTGGCACATGATCCAGCGCTGACTTGCAGACGGCAACACCCTCGCCCCAGGCAAGGCCCAGAGGAAGCGGGGCTCCCTTGAGACTGGAGCTCTCCTTTTCTTCAGATTCTATGCCCTGTGCCTTGCTGGCCAGTTAGGGGCCAATCACGATATGTTTTTGTTTTTGTTTTTGTTTTTTTTGCGGTACGCGGGTCTCTCACTGTTGTGGCCTCTCCCGTTGCAGAGCACAGGCACCGGACGCGCAGGCCAGCGGCCATGGCTCACGGGCCCAGCCGCTCCACGGCATGTGGGATCTTCCCGGACCGGAGCACGAACCCGCGTCCCCCACATCGGCAGGTGGACTCCCAACCACTGCGCCACCAGGGAAACCCCACGATATTCTGTTAGGGGCTGAACAGAGACTAGCAAAGAATTTTAGCCGGGAAACGTCGGAGCTAATATCCCGTAGGGACCCATCTGAGTTGATACAGTCCTGATCCTGGGAGGAGAAGCAGGACATGAGCCTCGAGGTGACACGAAGTCAGATTCATCCTCTGGACCGTCACCAACGACACACAGCCTCGGCAGGGATATTGTTAGCATGTGGTGTGTCTGTTTCGTCCTGTTTGATGAAACCTTCAGCTTTCTGGCGATATGAGTCTTACATGAGGAAGAATCCATGGAGGGTTGCAAGAAGTGGGGTCTCTGAGCCTGTGGATTGTAGAGCAGGCCCAGAATCGCTACTGGTCCTGCAGGTGCCCACCTGGCCGTGGAGGAATGACGTCTTCCACCTGGAGCCACTGGACCCTTGTTCTGATGCTCGTGGAGGGAGCCTTGGTGACTCTGTTAGAATTTGCCGGAGTAAGGTGGTGCATCTGTGGTCCAGTTCAATCTCCTACCAGTGCCGGGAGCACCACTCCACCATGGAAAAGTGCTGTGTGATATCTGCACGCTTTCAGAACACGATTGGAGTGGAGACCAGAAAAGGAAAACGATATAAAAATGGCATGTGACTCTCGTCAACACCATATAGCAGGAAACATTTTTAAATTAATCAAAATTTAAGCAGGGCTTCCCTGGTGGTGCAGTGGTTGAGAGTCCGCCTGCCGATGCGGGGGACACGGGTTCGTGCCCCGGTCCGGGAAGATCCCACATGCCGCAGAGCGGCTGGGCCCGTGAGCCATGGCCGCTGAGCCTGCGCGTCTGGAGCCTGTGCTCCACAATGGGAGAGGCCACAGCAGTGAGAGGCCCGCGTACTGCCAAAAAAAAAAAAAAAAATTTAAGCAGATATCTGCCTTATTCTCCCACCATAAATCAAACATATGGACACTAAGGGAGGAAAGTGGCGGGGGGTGATGATGGTGGGATGAATTGGGAGACTGGGATAGACATCAATACACTAATATGTATAAAATAGATAACTAATAAGAACCTGCTGTATAAAAGTAAATAAATAAAATAAAATTCAAAAAAAAATAAATGTGCACGTCAACTGCTTTGCATACATATATAACTCCACGTCGCCAGGCTCTGGAAGCCAGGGTGCGGCCATGACCCTGAGAGATGGAAACGTGGTGAACTCCGTGTCCTCCCTGAGTTTCCGAACTCGGCCCCGGGAGGTGGAGCCACACAGAGAGCAAGTGTCCTGCGTCACGAGTAAAATCCCTGTGTGTCTGTGCAATCGTCCCAGATAACCTGGGCAGGCCTGACCCAGTCAGCCAAAAGATCTTAAGAGCAGAGCAGAGGATTCCCTGGCGGGGAAGAAACCTTGTGGAGGGCTCCAGCCTGATCTTCTCGAAGACCTGCCCTGTGGACGCAGACGACCCTGGCCAGACCCCACAGTCCCGGGAGCCAGCGTCTGTCCTGTGTCTGCACGGACGTCTCCTCTGGGCTGTTTCTCCCGCCGACCCTGAATGCAATGCGGAAGAATGACTCTGATCGTTTCATTCTTCATTTCCTTCCCACCTCAGCGTTTGCACCAGTGTGTGCTCAGGGCTCAAAGTCCACACACACAGAAGTGGACGCCTCCTGGCCCCGGCCCTGACCTCTTACTCTGACCATTAAGCCCCTCCGTCGAGCTGCCCATGCAGAAACCTGGGAACCGTCCCCGCCTCCTCCGCTGCAGCCCCTCCAACCCAGGTGGGAGCAATCATCCCTTATCAGTCAGATGCGGGCCCACCCGCTCTTCATCCCCTGACTTCTCCCCACTCCCACTGTCACTCTCCTGATACGTACGCCACCTGGATGACGCAGTAGGAGCCCACGTAATCCTCCCAAATCACAGACCTCGTCTAGTTGTTTTCCTGTCTGGGGCCGGGTCGTACTGGTAGAAGTAGAAGCCTCCAAGGCAGCTGTGTCACTCAGAGCTGGCTCTGTTGTGCTGTGGGAACAATCTAAAACTACCAGCATCTTTGCAAGGTGTGTGCTTCCTGCTCCCAGCCCATGCCCATCACAGGCTGGATGGACTTTATTCCTCACAGACGCCAGGACACCCAGCCTGACGGGGTCTCCATTGCAGCATCCCTGCCACCGTCTGAGAGCAGACGGGTAGGAAGCCGGGACAGCCGTGCGCTGGCTTTTATGGTGTCTGTGCAGAATGACACGGACCATTGGCCAGGCACATCACGGGGAGCCCCTGGCAGTCACCGGGCAGGACCATCTGTCCCTCAGAGAGGGCAGCGCAGACACGTGGATGGTCTCTGCTTCTACTGCACCCTGAGTGCAGCAGAGTCAGCGGGACCTGGGGAAGCCCCGCAGAGCCCACTCACTTGCGGCGGGACCGGGGCAGCGGGAAGGGCTGGTGGGAGTGGCCACGTGCTCTGGCTGCTCAGCCTGGCAGGTGTTTGCTTGGTGAACCAGCCGTGGCCTTGGCGGGCCTGAGGGTTAGGAGCAGAAGTGATGCTCTGAACCTGTGCCCTCGGAAACTATCTGGTTCCTTCAGAGCTGTCCCAGCCCTCGCGGACGTCGATGTGCCCAGGGCAAACGGGCCGGATGTCTGTGTTGCCACGTCCCGGGCCACAGGCCCCTGCAGTGGAGAGGGTGGATCCCTTGCTCGTTGTGGGAAGGATGCAGGGGGACCGGGGGTCTCAGTTAGAGGGTGTCCACGAGGACTGATGGGGTTTAGGCTTCGTGGGTGACATTGGGGGAGGGTTCAAACTGTGTTAAATTTTAACTGCGCAGCTGGGCTGGGAGAAGTGGTGCTGGGTCTGTGCTCTGCCTGGTGGCCTCGTTGTGTCTGTGCTTAGATGTGGTTTGGGCAGAGTCTCCTTTTTGGTCTCCCTTCGTCATAGTCACAGAGGGACCTCATCTCCATTGGTCTCCTGGGAGGCTGCTTTGTGCCCATCAGGGAAAGCAGTGGCCTCGCTGTGGGTGCCAGCCCAGTTCCTGGGTGTGTGCTGTTGTCCTCCCATCCCCCAGGTAACATCCTCCAGGACGGTGTGGGTGTGGCCGGAGGGCTGCCGGGTCGCCCCTGCGGCCTGCTGCCGCCTGGAGCCCCCAGGATGGGCGGAGTCAGCACCGGCCACGTGGACAGCGCCTCCTTCAGCGCTGGCACCTTCAGCACCGGCCACGTGGACAGCGCCTCCTTCAGCTCTGGCACCTTCAGCACCGGCCACGTGGACAGCGCCTCCACTCCTGCTCCGGGGGCCCCCCGCGCGGCTGGTCTCTGTCTGGGCAACTCGACCACCACCTGCTAACCCTCTTCCTGGACTACCTCTGTTTGCCTTCAAGTCACGTCTTAAATGTCACTTACGGAGACACCACCCCCTATCACTTACGGATGCACTCACCCCATGCATCCTTAAGACTCTATCTTTCTCCATAAGTTCTCTTCAAGTGGGTATCAGAGAACAGGGCAAGGATGGTGCCCACTGCAGGCACGAAGTGTATATTTACTTAGTGACTGAACAGAGATCTTGGCCGTCCCTGCCTCCATCCACCCTCTGCACAGCCTGGCCCAGACTATCATTGTCTCTTTCTGGATGGTTCCTCAGGTGCCTACCTGTGCTCTTGTCTAGTTGGCCTTAATCTACATTCCCTCAAATGCAAATGTGACCACGAGGGAGAGGAGCCAGGTCCTCACGTCTTTGGTGTCTCTGCTCATGAGCGACGTGGCTGACGGCACTTTGGGGAAGGAACCCTCAGCTGTCAGGACACCCTGATGTCCCCAGGCCCCACTGTGCCAGCCCTACACTCAGATCCGGGGTCCCGCGTGGTCTGAACCCTACACTCTGTGAAGTCCCCGGGCCTCTGGTTAGAACGATTCGTCCCCACAATTAACCAGGAGGAGACACGTTCACTGAGTCAGAGCTGGAGCCTGGGAACTTCTGCTGGCCGCTGCCATCCCCTCCTGCTAACGTGATGTTCCCGTTTTCATTGCACCTCGACAGTGACCGTGAACCCCCCCCCCCCAGTGGGCGGGAAGGCAGCCGTGTGCTGTGGACTCATGTCACCAAGACACTTTCCTGTGCTTCCCTCATTCAGGGATTGCTTGTCACTGGAAGATTCCCCAAACGCAAATGTGGCTTCTTAAAATGCTCAGCAATTCTTGGTAAACAGCCCCTATTCCCAAATGCTTAGTTCGGGGCCAGTTCTGTCCTGAATGAGATAAAAAGCCTGCATATTTCCCAGAAGTTTAGAATGACAGTTCAGGCGAATGATAAGAAGAGAATTTTTTTTCCTATTAAAAAGAGAAAAACAACCTTCCCCTGCAGTGTGTCTACTTTTTCTAAACTGGAATCACATGCAAACACAACAAAATATCACCTAGAGTTTCCTCTAAAACGTTATTAAGCCTCATGCTGTGAGTGGCAAAGCTTAAATATTGCAACTTAACATGTATTTATTGTGTACCTACTATGGTTCCAATCAGCTCTGGGTACTGAGGAAGAAATTTTTGTATAAGAAAAACACCTAGATGTATGGGAAAGGATGGTATTGGATGGTGATAAAGAACCAGGACAGACACATGTAAATGAACGTCCCTGTAAAGTCCTTCTCGTGAAGGAAGGTAGCATCCTTCCTGCTTATGGGTCACCAGTGTCTGCTGCTAATTCTGCAGAATGTGCCTTACTTTCCACACGGCATCCACGTTGTTGACCTGTGCCTTGATCATGAGGGTCCCCGGAGGAGAAGATCCTGGGGACACCTGATGATGCAGAGTTTCCTCATCTCCTTTCCTTAACCCTGGGGCAGGCGGCATTCACGCTTACCAGGATCCAAGCATCCTTGCCCACCCAGACCCAGGACAGACTGTGCCCCCAGCCCCTGGCAATGAAGTGACACAGGTGTCTGGATGGGACCGATGGGCTGTACCTGGAGGTGACAGGTGCACTTGCTACGGATGTGTCGTTCTCTAAATGATCCCCTCCCACCCCCGCCCGACCAGGGCAGCAGAGGAGGCTGAGCTCAATGTGGTCCAGACTCAGGAAAGCAAAGCCTCTGACAAATTACCCAGAACGAGTAAATAAGCAAACTGTCATCGGATGCGATGGTTGTATTTTACTGCAACACAACTTGACTTATCCCCTGATACATCCCTGGAAATCCATTCGCTAGCTCTTGCTGCCTGCAGGGAGCTCTAAAATATAGACACAGAGGAATCTGGGTGGTGATCTTGGAGTTTGGGTTTGTTTAAATTCAGTGTCCTAGACATCGTCCTTAGAAAGATGTGGAATTAAGTTAACCCAACTGTAGAGAACGTTCTTGAAACAGCGATTCGATGCTGCCTGGAGAGTGCATGAAACACCTGTCTTTCACCATCTGAGCCGGACATGTTTTCTTGTTTGTTTGCTTATAGAACTATAGTTGATTTTCAATGTTGTGTTAGTTTCTGGTGTACAGCAAAGCGACTCGGTTATACACATATACATATTCTTTTCCACTGTGGTTTATTACAGGATATTGAATATAGTTCCCTGTGCTATACAGTAGGACCTTGTTGTTTATCCATCCTATATATAATAGTTTGCATCTGCTAACCCCAAACTCCTAATTTATCCCTTCCCCAACCCCTTCCCCTTTGGTAACCATAAATGTGTTCTCTCTGTCTGTGAGTCTGTTTCTGTTTTGTAAATAAGTTCATTTGTGCCATGTTTTAGATTCCACATATAAGTGATCTCATATGGTATCTGTCTTTCTCTGACTTACTTCACTTGGTATGATAATCTGTAGGTCCATCCAAGTTGCTGCAAATGGCATTATTTCATTCTTTTTTGTGGCTGAATAGTATTCCACTGTATATATGTGCCATGTCTTCTTTATCCATTCATCTGTCGATGGACATTTAGGTTGCTTCCATGGACATGTTGCCTTTTAAATCCTATGACTCAGTGGTGCTCTTACACATATCTTTGAAGAATGCACATCAGTTACTTTATAAAACGTCCCTGAAGTTTGGGTTGTTTGCTATTTTCCAGTGATTAGATCTGGTTTACACTTCTTGGGCTGAAATAGTGCTGAAGTGACCTCTGGCTTTCTTAGGGAACCACAGCTGGCGCACATGTGTGTTTGCCTCTAATCTCCATATTAATTTTGAGCACTTGGTTAAAGTGTGGCCCGGTTTCTCCACTGTGTAGTTATTAGTTTTCATTTTGCAATTAGTAATTAATCTGTAGGGAGATTATTATTTTTTGAAATAGCCTGTTTCTCAACACATATTACTCTGTCTCCCAGACTTTGGAACCATGGAGAGTTTGCCTGAATCAGTTGTTACTATGATGACTGCAAATGACGTTTTCTAGTTTCCTCCTTCCTTGGGTGTTTATTAGTGGGCATTCCACTCAGGAAAGCCCAATTCTCCTCTATTTATTCACTTATTAATTGACATGTGGATTGCTTATATGTATTTATATCTACTTTGTAAGTATGGACTCACGGTGTCTTGCTTTATTTAATAGGCATTAATCCACAACTTTTTCCATGTTTTGATGTCCAGATCGTCCCCATTTTGGCCAGTGGATGCTCCTCCGAGCCGGCGCCCCTGTTGCACCTGTGAGCACCTCCTTAGTTTCTGGCACAAGATGTTCACAGCTCAGCAGGCACCTTCCAGCCTCAGCTCCCGGGTCATCTTTCTCCAGGCAGCCCGGGCCCCTTTTAGGAGGAAGACAAAGGAAAGCTGAGGAGTGTGCCAGCTTTACGTACGGGCACTCGCCAGCCACCTCTACAAGGATCAAATCCTGAGCCGCTGCAGCTGCTGACTTTCCACACCCCTTGAAAGGAGCTCAGGGTGGAGATCAGGAATGAGGCCCTCTGGGCTCTGGGAAAAGCTGGAAGAACAGGTCTTCAGATAGTTAGATATTTTCAGGAGAATATTTTATGAGCCCAATTCTTGCATCTCATCGTATCTAGGAAAGCACTAAAACCCTTCATGGTGACGTCTCCTCCTCGTAACTAGAAGTAACCTTCATGAGACTGGCAGAACCTTCTGCAAAAATGTGTGCTGGGCTGCACGGACTTCCCTGTCACCAAAATCGCTTATATACTGACCCCCCCTGCCCTGTTTGGAGCTGTCCCTCAGAGCTATCTGAGATGCTGTCTCCTGGGCTGTAGTCCTCATTTTGCCCCAAATAAAACTTAACCCACAACTCTCATGATGTGCAATTTTTTTCAGTCGACAAATGTTCTGGATGAAAGGAGTCTAAAGAGATATGACAACTAAATGCAACATGGGACCCTGGGTTGGATTCAGAACCAGAAAAAGATGCTATAAAAGGCATTATCGGGACAAGGGGTGAAATTAGAATGTGGACTACATATTAGATAAGTTAACTACTGATACATTTTTTAATATGACACCCATATTGTGATTATTTGAGAGCATATCCTCATTCTTTGGAAACCCACACTGAAGTATCAAGGAGGAAATGTGACTTACCCTCAAAAGGTTCGAACAGCAACAACAAAAATACTAATAATGTAAGTCGAGTGCAGAAGATAAAGCAATAAGGCACAATATTGTGTATTGGGGAAACTGCATAAAGGGGGGTACAACAGGGTTCTCTTTAAACTGGCCTTTCTCTAAGTTTGAAATTATTTCAAAATTAATAATTTAAAAAGAGGGAGACTGAAAATAAGAGCTCATCTGCTCCCATCACCGTGGCTGGGCGGGCTCTGTGCACTGGAGCCCTCTCCATGCCCTGGAGAAAGCAAGGCCAGTCTTGGGAAGACTGGGAGGCCAGGGAGTCTACCCTGGACCACTCCCAGGGGCCAGGATGCTGTCGAAATGGGTCAGGTGCGCACAGAACCTGTGGGCTCCCTCCCAGCTCAGGCTCTGCTCCTTGGCCTCTCCTCAGAGATGCTTGCAGCCAGGCGGGACCAACAGGAAAGCTGGACACAATTTTTATAGACCCTTCACGTGCAAAAAATAAAGTCTAAATAATCAGGAAGAAGGGCAGAACAAAGCGAGCGCACCTTTTCTTTTGCGTTACTGAATAAGAAGACGGGGGCTCGGGTGTGGACAGGAACCTCGTGCTGAAGATGGCTTGGGGCTGGTCAGTGTGTGTCCTCGGGCCGGCCGCCCTTGTCCAAGCCTGTCTCCTCCCGAGTGGGGTGAGGGCACCAGCAACACCTGGCCGCACAGCTGGGTGGGGAGTGATGGGATCACTCAGGAAGCCCCCCAGCACCGGCAGCACAGCCCAGGGACAGTCACTTCCCTGCCTCCCACGTGGTGCAGGCCGGGAACCAGGCTAAGAGGCCCCAACCCCAGGAAGAAGGGCCTCTGTGACTTTGGCAAGTGGGGGCAGGACATCAGGCCAAAGACTTCCTGTGGGACAGAGAAACCACCGATTTCCATGAGGCTGTGGCTTTCAGCAACATAAACTTTTCCAGGAATCGTGCTTGTATTCGAGAAACATATTACATAGAATAGAACTGTTTGAACAAGCGAGGCTTGGAAGCTTGCTCCCGACTTCAGCAAATGGATCTCAGCCTGCAGTTTGCAAATCCTTCCCTGGAGTTGCATTTTGGAGTCACTTTGCAAAGTCTTGCTCTTAGAACAGTTTTCAAAGAGAGAAAATGCCTAAAGCAAAAATTCTCAATTCAGCCGGTTCCCGGGCTCACGCCTGGCCGGACTCCCGAGGCAGGAAAGGAACCCTTCTCTCTGCCTCAGTCGCTCTGACCTTCGCCATTCCCCCCACACACACATGAGGGGACACGAGGAGCTCTGGGCTCCTGCAAGGGCGGCAGGAAGCGCTGCGGTGTCACCAGCTCTTTCTGGGAGGCACAGTGTGACCTGGACATGTCAGGGCGCCTGTTGGGCCAGGGGCTTGTGAGTGTGCAAAACCGCCCTTTGTTCACACACCCCCTACCCCGTGGATGCGGAAGGGCCTGGGAAAGTTTCCTATCGTTTTAAATACAAATATTTAACTATTGCTTCTGGAAGGGACCTGGAGCCCAGAGAGCCGGCAGTGCCTGTGACGCCACAGGGACATCACTGCCGCTTTGCTACCTCTCAGGCATCCGCTTTCCCCATCAAAAGCTCCTGGAGGGCAGCTGGGGCCCTCCCCTCTTGGCCTCCTCCGTTCGGGGAAGTCCTGACCCTGGCAAATGCCTGCGAGTGAAGACAGGGACGGAGGGGCTCTTCCCATCTCCGCTGAGGGCTGAACCCTCTTCCCAGGAGCTGGAGCCCCACCCAGTCCCCTCTCCGGACCCACACACCTCAGCCCGTCCTCCACCCTCTGCCCGAGCCAGGCCGCCCGTCCCTTCCACCAGCTGTGCTCCGGGGCTCCCAGGACAGGAAGGGCCCCCCTCAATGCAGCTGGGCTCCCCATTCTGCAGGACGTGGTCAGGCTCCCCACCCCCTTGGTCAAGTGTGTTCTGTTCTTTTTATTTATTTATTTATTTTTGGCTGCATTGGGTCTTCGTTGCTGCGTGCGGGCTTTCTCTAGTTGCGGCGAGCGGGGGCTACTCTTTGTTGCGGTGCGCGTGCTTCTCATTGCGGTGGCTTCTCTTGTAGAGCACGGGTTCTAGGTGCACGGGCTTCAGTAGTTGTGGTGCACGGGCTTAGTTGCTCCGTGGTATGTGAGATCTTCCCAGACCAGGGCCCGAACCCATGTCCCCTGCATCGGCAGGAGGATTCTTTACCACCGCGCCACCAGGGAAGCCCTCTGTTCACTTTCTGAGATAACAGGTGCTTGTTAGGCACTCTCTGTGCACAGGTTACCCTTCCCGCAGTGGGGAGAGTCAAGATGCATCGGACACCATCCCTGCCACCATCCGGAGCAGGGCTTCTGCCAGCACTTGGCATAGCTGTCCTGCTGTCCGTGGTCTCTGGCCTCCATCGTTCCCTCTCTCAGGAAACACCCTGTCCATCCCTGGCTCCTTCTCAACACCCCCTTCTGTCGGCCTCCAGGCACTCTGCTTCCTTTGTTGATTCCTACTTCATCCTCAATCTGTGACCTGAAATATGGGTGTCCCAGGCTCAGCCCCCCAACGCCCTCTTCTTTGTGGACGCTCACCGCCCCAGCTGTCTTATCCAGTCACAGGCTTTTAAGAACTGTCTATCTGCAGAGATTCCGAATTTGCATCTCTGGGCTGTCTTCCTTCCTTCCTTCCTTCCTTCCTTCCTCCATCCCTCCTTCCTTCCTTCCTTCCTCCCTCCTTCCTTCCTTCCTCAAGTTCATAACCAATGGAGCACTCTGCAGACTTGAATGTTTAATGAGCATCTCAACTGTCACACGTGTGACTCCGAGCTCTTGATTTCTCCTCAGAACCTGCACCTCCTCGTCTGCTCCGCCTCTGAAAATGGGAAAACGTTCTCTCCATCTCTTAGGCCAAGGTCCTGGGATGTCATCAACTCCCCTCTGGCTTTCGCACCTCATCTCCAATTCATGAGCAAGGCGGCCACGCCCGCATCCAGCAAACTGTGTCCCTCCCTCCTTTTTGTTGACCCTGTGACAGCAAGGATGTGACTCCTTCCCTGAGGTGGATCCAGCGCCACAGCAGCAGCTAGAAAGCAGGAGGCTCGTGAGATAGATGGGGAAGGAAGAGGGGAGGAGAGGAGGAGGGGCCCCCCTCTTGTCCTCACAGGACCTCGACTCCACTTCCCACCCCCCGATGTTGTCCAAGGGATGACGTCGTTCTCATGGAGGCGAAGAGGGTCTTCCAAGCCGTAGCAGAGGCTGATCTGGAATCGTGTGGGTGGTTGTTATGCGAAGAGGACGGGGTGTCTGCTCCAGAGGCCACCGCGGGACACATACGGAGGCCAAGGCAGACGTGCCCCCGCAGCTCGTCACGCAGGGAGACTAAGCAGGGAGGCTAAGGGGCCTCACGGACAGGCGTCCGCTGCCTTCCCGGTTGAGGACACGCTGCTGCTGAGCCAGCCATGGCTGGGCCTCCGTGCTGGGAATCGCGGGCTAGAAATGCACGCGCTCTGCATCTGCTTTGAGATGCGACCCACACCAGCCCCGTCATCATCCACTCCGCAGCAGTGACTTTGCTGAAGGCAAAACCCCTTAAAATAAACAAACAAGTTGAATTTACCAAGAAGCTTTACCATCGACTTAACTCCACAGATCTGCTGATTTCCTTGCAGCGGCAAACCTTTGCTATTTCTCCACCCGGGGCATGTGGGCCCGCGACGTCTTGGTGGTGGCTACGGGGGCGTCAGGGCTATTTTTACCATGGCCCCCGCATGCTTCCTGGGTTAACAGAAGCCAGTTTTCTCCTGGGTTTCTCCACTTTGCTTTCCAACAGCAGCTGACTGGGGAAACCCAGAGACAAATGTTCGCAGGGACTCCAAGTGACACCGCGCTTTGTCACAGCGGGTGTGCGTGCAGCCCGGCTTCTCACGCCAGCTTCCTCTTCACCATGACCAGGCAGGGCCTCGGTCTGGCATGGCTTTGGCCTTCTCAGTGGACTGCCCACTGCGGGGACAGCAAATTTGCTCTCTGGAGAGCCAAGACGTCGCTGCAACCCTGCAGAAACTCAAGGCAGGGAGGGAAGGCAGAATTTTCATCCAAACTCTAGGACTTTTCTCCAACAGGCTGACACATGACGGTCACTGTCTTAGAAGCTGGAAAAGACACTGAACGTGGAGCCAGGGAGTATGGGACCAAGTGTGAAGTCACCCTGACAGCATGGCCTTAAACACACGTCACATGACCACCTTCTGGTCGCTTGGGATAAGGGTGCTTGCTGTCCCTAATGGAGAGGCCCTTTGCTCCTTCAGCAAATATCTGGGACACATTTCCCGAGGGACAGGTCTGGGGACAAGCCCGAGGACCAAGTGTAGGTGAGGACGTCTCTAGGGGAAGAGGACAGAGCTGCAAAGGGACAAGTGCACAGCACGTGGTAAGTCTGCAGTGAGGGGCAGGAGGTCTCAGTCCCGAGAGGGCGGGACCCACGGAACCAGAGAGCAAGGATGGGATCGGAGCACCCTCTGTCTCTCTCAACCCCATCAGCGCAGTCTGACAAGTCGGGTGAAAAGTTCCTGAGTGAATGGGCTAAAGAATGTGCAAGCATCTAAGAAAACAGACGTTGGAATTGGAGCCAGTGGCGAGACGCGCCTTGGAGAAGGCATCGATATGAGGGAGGGAATATGAGGAGTTGAATCATCAACTTTTCAAACCATCTCCCAGGTGGGATGGGGCTCCTGGGGGCCAATGAGGTGCAAGACAGGTGTTGTGGAACATTCCTGCCTGGCTCACGGGTTGCAAATTCTGAGAAAAACTGGCAACAGGCATCCCCGCTGGGCACGCGTTCACCAGCTCCCTCTGTGGTTCTTCTGTGTCTCGGGGAAGAGAAATCTGAGTCCCACCCCCTTCCTGGCCTCCAATGACTGCCTTTCAGAACGTGTGGTTCGTCTTGGGAGGATAATTACCCTCAGCTCTTAGCACCTGGCTTCTTTCCCCTTATAGTACGTGGGAATCCTGCGACTGCAAGGTATTGTTCCATAGAATCCCTGAGTCACTGGGATGGGTGTTGTGTGTCTCAGTTAGGGTCCTCCCCGAACCATTAACGCCCACTTGTTCCAAACCCAACACTGCACAGATCTGACTGGTATGAGGGGTGTTGTGTGCCGTCTCCATGGAAACATTCTCCCCCACCCCCACCCCGTCACTCCCTGGTTTTAAGCTTAATTCTATAAAAACATGCAATTCAGCCGGCAGGAGCTTTCAGATTTAAATATAGAGATTGGATTAAACTTGGGTTGAAGCTGTGTTTGAATCCATAGTGCGAGAAACGATTAAGATCTGATCATGTTATGGAATATGTGGGAGAAAACTGAGACGCAGAGTTCGGGCCACACCAGACACCTTCTTCAATGTCAGTAATGTTCGATTTAGTTTTAGTGTTTCGCATTTCATGAACATGTGTGCTAAGACATCTTTAAAGGGAAATTTCGTTTAGTTTCAATTTTTCTTTCAAGCGAGACTGAGTTCTGCTTGCATAACTCACTTTCTGTGTCAGTTTGCGGTAGGGCCCAAAGGCTACGACTTCCTCCCTTCCTCTTAGCCCTGAAATTTGAGTTGGCCTTGGGACGTGCTTTGGCCAATGAAGAGCTATGCGGATCCTGACCTCGGTCGCATGAAGCCATGCACGTTTCCACTCTTGCCTTTGGAAACCTGCGACCACCACACGGGAAAGCTCCAGCTGGCCTGCAGGGGGACAAGGGACACGTGGCCCAGCCATTCACGTCCCTCGGGCCCACAGTCCCCTGAGTGAGGCCATCGGCTGTCAGCTGACCACAGACACATGCGTTCACCAGCCAGGACCAGGAGACCTGCCTGCTGAGCCCCGCCTAAGTTGTGAACCCTCAGAGCTAGGAGTAAATATGTGGTTGTTGTCTTAAAACATTGAGTTTTTAGGTGTTTTGTAATACAAAAAAAGGCTAACTCCAACATGGCCCAACAATAAAGCAGTTGGTTATCTTTGTTGAAGGAAGCAGGAAAAAAACAATCTGCTACTTCCTTCCTTAATGGAGGACATTAGATGATTTCCTGATGTACAGGGAGTGTTGCTTCATGGAAACCCTTTGAAGTTGGGATCCTATAATCTTCTGTGTCCTGACCCGCTCCTGTCTTTGTCTCCACAAGAGTGGGCAAGTGGGTCCTCCAAGCCAAGCCTCACGGGGGCCAAGTTCAAGGGGCTCCAAGCTGCTATCCAGTCCTTTTGCTGGTTTGAACACTGAAATGACCACACATGGGGTTTGGGAATGTTCCTCATAGAACAACCCACATCTTCTGGTTCAGGCTGTTGTCATGAGCTTGACCGTCCAAACAATGCTGAGGGGACCACAGGACAGCAGCTGAATGGTCATCTGCCCATGCTCGCAGCACATAGTAGGACCTGTTGGGGGAGGAAACAGCAGTGCCCCCAGCTCTTGTCACCTGTCGAGCTGGTGCAGAAGGAACGCAGCCTGGGGTCCAAAAGCCTTTTGAGTTGGGGTCTGCTGACCGTGACTCCTGAGATGTTGGTCTGAACTTGAGTTTCCAGGCACATGTAAAGTGGGTTAGTGGTCCTGCAGTGCCTTGTCCATGGGGTCATCATAAGCCTGGATAAATATCACTCAGCGCCTAAAAGATATTGTTAAATGATGATGAGAGTTATTATCCTCTTTGTTTGTCTTTATTTTTATTTTTTAATTTTTTTAACATCTTTATTGGAGTATAATTGCTTTACAATGGTGTGTTAGTTTCTGCTTTATAACAAAGTGAATCAGTTATACATATACATATGTTCCCATATCTCTTCCCTCTTGCGTCTCCCTCCCTCCCACCCTCCCTATTCCTCCCCTCCAGGAGGTCACAAAGCACTGAGCTGATCTCCCTGTGCTATGCGGCTGCTTCCCACTAGCTACCTATTTTACATTTGCTAGTATATATAAGTCCATGCTACTCTCTCACTTCGTCCCAGCTTACCCTTCCCCCTCCCCGTGTCCTCAAGTCCATTCTCTATGTCTTCGTCTTTATTCCTGTCTTGCCCCTAGGTTCTTCAGAACTTTTTTTTTTTTTTTAGATTCCATATATATGTGTTAGCATATGGTGTTTGTTTTTCTCTTTCTGACTTACTTCACTCTGTATGACAGTCTCTAGGTCCGTCCACCTCATCACAGATAACTCAATTTCGTTTGTTTATATGGCTGAGTAATATTCCATTGTATATATGTGCCACAACTTCTTTATCCATTCATCCGATGAATGGATTGGTTGCTTCCATGTCCTGGCTATTGCAAATAGAGCTGCAATGAACATTGTGGTACATGACTCTTTTTGAATTATGGTTTTCTCAGGGTATATGCCCAGTAGTAGGATTGCTGGGTCATATGGTAGTTCTATTTTTAGTTTTTTAAGGAACCTCCATATTGTTCTCCATAGTGGCTGTATCAATTTACATTCCCACCAACAGTGCAAGAATGTTCCCTTTTCTCCACACCCTCTCCAGCATTTATTGTTTGTAGATTTTTTGATGATGACAATTCTGACCGGTGTGAGGTGATGCCTCATTGTAGTTTTGATTTGCATATCCTCTTGATAACTTCGCATTCAGGACTGGAATGTGCACAGGGATTATAAACATTCCCATGGTGTGGATTTCCCATCACACACTTGAATTATATAAAGCCCCTCCTCACCTCCACTCCACATCATATTTTATGTCTTTCCCATGGAAATGGGCAAACAGTCAGGCAAACGTCTGGGGTGCTCCTGTGCGCTGTTGCCTCTGGGAAACACTCGGAGTCTGGGATGGACAATTTGCCTCCTGTATTAATGATTTTTACTGTTTTTGAATACTGAAAGCGTCAGACATTTCTTTGTTTGTTTTGTTTGTTTGTTTGTTTGTTTTTTGCAGTACGTGGGCCTCTCACTGTTGTGGCCTCTCCTGTTGCGGAGCACAGGCTCCAGACACGCAGGCTCAGCAGCCACGGCTCACAGGCCCAGCCGCTCCGCGGCATGTGGGATCTTCCCGGACCGGGGCACGAACCCGTGTCCCCTGCGTCGGCAGGCAGACTCTCAACCACTGCGCCACCAGGGAAGCCCAAGACATTTCTTATTTGTAATCTCATCTGATCTCTCCAACAACACTTCAAGGCAGATGGCTTTATCCTACTTTAAAGATTCAGACACAGGGGGTCAGAGAGGATAAATTCCCGCCAAGGTCAAAAGGTGAGGATGAAGGAGCAGAGGTCTGGACCCAATAAAGAGAAGAGGATGCGCCAGCACCCAGTCTGACGCTGTCTTGCTGTTGAGCTGCTCCCTTTCCAAGGAACCTGTCTCTTTGACATCTTTTCCAATGTACCCAGATGACCAGCTGAGAGAGAACATAGCCCATTTGCATGTTTCTTGAAAAACAACCATTTGGGGTTGTACAAAGTATTCAGGATCCAAACAGTCATCTCAAAATGATCCTGTAAAGTGTGTTCATGAACATCCAAAGTGCTTTATCAGGATGAACACGCTGGAGGAGTGTTCAGGGCAGCCATCCACCATCTGCCACGGGGGAGCCGGTGCCAGCACACAACCCCTACGTGACAACTAGCGCTGTGGCAAGAAAACAGCCCAGTGCAATTCCACAGTGTCATCCCTACGTTGTGCATTTCTGCACCGGCCACCGAAATGTCGGAACGTGTTTCTCACCCAACTTCCAGGGAGAGCTCCAGACTCGCCCAAGCATGTTTAATTCACGTGGGCAACTCCCCCCTTTCAGTTATTTTTGTAAAGTCTAAGGTATTATTACTGAACGGCAGAACAGTCAGCGCTAACTACCACTCGGTTGAGTTGCCTGCCCTTGTCATTAAGGCAAGAATAACATCTCGCTAATTCTATGTTTAGAATTAGCGAGATCCCGTTGCACCTGCTCTTTCAGTAGGCTGGCTCCCGGAAGAGGCGGGACATCTGCCCATCTCGTTTGCTTAATGGCTGTGAACCTACTGTGTGTCTTCAATGGGAGGCTGTCACACTATTTGACCTCAAACTTCTCCAGCCTGTCAGAGATGCTTACAGCTTGCACATCCTCACATCTTCCAGGATCCTAGGGAATTCTGTTCTGCCCAGGAAATGTGGAGCTACACAAGGCAACCCGAAGGAGGGTGAGGACATCCTCAGGTGAGAGTTCAGGGCATCGTGATTACAGATTCCATGCTGAGTCATCACTGAGTGAAGGGCCCTGGTGCTAAGGGTGGTGTTGGGAGAATGAAGTAAACTAATGCAAGTGATGCACTGAGAATAGTGGCCGCGGATCTGCCTCAGTAACACCCTCATCACCGGGTGCTGTATGTGGTCTCAGAACTGGCTGCCCTCAGTTCCTCCCCTGCTGACATGCTGCTGGTCAGTCAACGTGGGAAACTGACCCCCATCTCCATGAAGCTGTGCTGATGCTCGTGACTTAGCTGACCAACGGCATGTGAAGGAAGTGACCTCCAGAATCCCGACTCCATCAACAATTCCACACAGTTTGTGCCTCGGTTTCTTGAAACACCACCTCCAGGAACCGGCTGCCATGACTCACAAGGATATGCCAGTACTCTGCCCCAGCTGAGATTCCAGCCCACAGAATCCACTCTCAACTCTGGGGCCAACTGCCTTTTTTTCAGTTTTATTGAAATATCATTGACATACAGCACTGTATAAGTTTATGATAAACAGTATAATGATTTGACTTGCACATATAGTGAAATAATTACCACAATAGGTTTACCAAACATCTGTCAGCCCATATAGACACGACATTAAAGAAACAGAAAAAAATGTTTTTCCTTGTGATGAGAACCCTCAGGATTTACTCTTAACAGCTTTCATGCATAATGTACAGCAGTGTTAAATACATTTATCATGTTGCAACTTCCATCCCTAGCACTTATTTATCTTCAAACTAAAGTTTGTAACTTTTGACCACCTGCTCCTAGTTCCCATTAGTCCTCTCCATGCCTACAGCAGCCACAAATCTCATCTCTTTTTTTCTGTCAGTTTGTATTTTTGAAGGGTGTAACTAACTTACAACACTATGTTAGCTCCTGGTACACAACATAGTGATTCAATATTTCTATACATTTCACAATGATCACCATAAGTCAGGTTGTCGTCTGTCACCATAAAAGATTTTACGTAATTATTGGCTACATTCCCCACACACTACATTTCGTATCTGTGACTCATTTATTTTGTAACTGAAAGTTTGTACCTCTTAATGTCCCTCAACTGTTTCTCTCCTCCCCTTACTCCCCTTCCAACTGGCAACCACCTGTTTCTTCTCTGTATTGATGACTCCCTTTTTGTTTACTTTTCTTTGTTAGTTTGTTTTGTTTTTTAGATTCCACATATAAGTGAAATCCTACAGTATATGTCTTTCTCTGTCTGACTTATCTCCCTTAGCATCATTCCCTCTAGGTCCAACCATGTTGTCATAAGTGGCAAGATTTCATTCTTTTTTAAGGCTGCGTAAAATTGTATTGTATATATATATATACTTCCAATACTATGTTAAATAAAAGCGACAAGAGTGGGCATCCTTCTCTTGTTCCTGATTTTAGGGGAAAAGCTTTCAGCTTTTCAACATTGAGTGTGATGTTAGCTGTGGACCTGTCATATATGGCCTTTTACACTGAAATATGTCCCTATATACCCACTTTGTTGAGAGTTTTTTTAGTCATAAATGAGGTTGGATTATGGCAAAATCTTTTCCCCTCTACTGAGATGATCACATGATTTTATTCTTCAGTTTGTTAATGTTGTATATCACATTGATTGATTTGCAGTTATTGAACCATCCTTGCACTCCTGATAAATCCTACATGACCATGGTGTATGATGCATGTGCTGTTGAATTCAGTTTGCTGATATTTTGTTGAGGATTTAACATCTGTGTTTATTACTTACATTGTTCTATAATTTGCTCCTTTTTGTGTGATTTCTTTTTGTCGCTTTGGTATCAAGCTGATGCTGGCCTCATAAAATGAGTTCAGAATCATTCCTTCCAACACAACTTTGCGGAATATTTTGAGAAGGATAAGTGTTAACTCTTCTCTAAACGTTTGGTAGAATTCACCTCTGAAGCCATCCAGTCCTGGACTTAACGTTTGTTGGAAGTTTTCTGTTTTTTGTGTGTTTTTGTGTTTTTACTTACTGATTCAATTTCCTTACTGGTAATTTGTCTGTTCATATTTTCTATTTCTTCCTGGTTCAGTCTTGGGACATTATACACTTCTAGAAATGTGTCCATTTCCTCTAAGTTGTCCATATTGTTGGTGTATAATTGTTCATAGTAACTTTTTAGGATTCTATGATTTTCTGTGGTGTTGGTTGTAACTTCTCCTTTTTCATTTCTGATTTTATTGATTTGGGCCCTTTTTCTTTCATAATGAATCTGTCTAAAGATTTATCAATTTTGATTATCATTTCAAAGAACTAGCTCTTAGTTTCATTGATCTTTTCCATTTTCTTTTTTTTTTTTTTTTTTGGTCTCTATTTCATTGATTTCTTTTCTGAACCTTAATATTTCTTTCCTTCAACTAACTTTGAGTTTTGTATGTTCTTCTTTTTCTAGTCCTTTTAGGTATAAGGTTAGGTTCTTTAGTTGAGATTTTTCTTGTTTCCTGAGGTAAGCTTGTATCTCTATAAACTTCCTCTTTGAACTGTTTTTGATGTGTCCCATAGATTTTTGGGTCATTGTGTATTCATTTTCATTTGTCTCTAGGTAGTTTTTTATTTCCTCTTTGATTTCTTCAGTGACCCATTGGTTGTTTAGTAGCATATTGTTTAGCCTCTACATGTTTCTGTTTTTTTTTCAGTTTTTTTTTTCTTTCAGTTAATTTCTAATCTCATAGCATTGTGATCAGAAAAGAAACTTGACATGATTTCAATTTTCTTAAGTTTACTGAGACATGTTTTATGGTCTACTATGTGATCTCTCCTGGAGAATGTTCCACGTGCACTTGAAAAGAATGTGCATTCTGCTGCTTTGGGATGGAATGTTCCATATCCATCTATTAAGTCCATTTGGCCTAATGGGTCATTTAAGGCCATTGTTTCCTTATTGATTTTCTGTCTGGATGATCTGTCCATTGATGTAAGTGGAGTGTGAAAGTCCCTGACTATTATTGTGTCTCTGTCATTTTTCCCTTTATGTCTGTTGACACTTGCTTTGTGTATTTAGGTGCTCTTATGTTGGGTGCATATATATTTAAAATTATTATATCTTCTTGTTGGATTGATCCTTTTATCATTATATAATGCCCATCTTTGTCACTTGTTACAATCCTTGTCTGATGTAAGTATTGCTACCCCAGCTTATTTTTTTATACCCTTTTGAATAGAATATCTTTTTCTATCCCCTCACTTTCAGACTGTGTGTCTTTAGAACTAAAATGCGTCTATTGCAGGCAGCATGTGTATGGGTCTTGGTTTTGTAGCTATTTAGGCACATTATGTCTTTTGATTGAGACATTCAGTCCATTTACATTCAAAGTAATTATTAATAGTTATCTAATTTTTTATCATTTTGTGAGTAGTTTTGGGGTTGTTTTTGTAGGTCTTTTTTGTTCCCTTCTTCTGTTCTCTTCCATTGTGACTTGACAAGTATCTTTGATGTTATATCTGGATTCCTTTCTCTTTTTTGTGTATCTATTTTAGATTTTTGGTTTGTGGTTACCGCGATGTTTGTATATCTATATACATATATAGAGATAAATACATAGATACATAGATTAGCTATATACAAATATATATACATACATAAATGATTATTTTAAGCTGCTGATCTCTTAAGTTTAAATGCATTTTGAACTTCTACAACTCTTTGATTATCTCTCTGGAGTTAAGTAAAGATAGCTTCACATAAACAAGATGATTTGAATAAATATTTTGGCCTTAGAATGAATAACTTTCTCTGCAAAATGTTTATTTTTCCTAGAAAAGCCAGGTTCAGGCTACCAATGAAATTATTTTCTATGATAGGTAATGGAGTGTATTGGAAAGAGTCCTAAAAGACCTGCGTTTAACTCCTGGCTGTACCATGTACTAAGGATGTGACCTTGGGCAAATTGCTTGCCATTCGTAGTTTAGTTTGCTCATCTCTGAAATGGTTGTAGAAGCATTTATCTTACAAGATGATTGTGAGTATTGACTGTATTCCCTTCACCTGTGTGCCAGGAACACAGTCAAGTTCCCCTTAGGCAGATGTTATCATTACTGTTATCATTATTATTAATCATTATGAATCGAGCGATTCATCAAAGAAACAATAGTGAAAAAGAAACAAACAAAAGCATTCGAACGACACTTCTCATTAAACCCCTGCTCACATTTACTGTTTTTGACATCCTACTTTACACCTTTTTATTTTCTGTATCCCTTAACTACTTATTGCTGATATAGCTGATATAACTACTTTTGTCTTTTAACCTTTCTACTAGTTTTATAAGTAACTTATCTACTACTTTTACTGTATATTTGTCTTTACCAAAGAGATTTTTCCTTTTGTATTTTTTTATATCTCTAATTGTGGCCTTTCCCTTTTTGCTAAGAGAGGTCCTTTTAACATTTCCTGTAAAGTTGGTTTCATGGTGCTCAACTCTTAGCCTTTACTTGTCTGTAAAACTTTTGATTTCTCCTTCAAATATGAATGAAAGCCGTGCTGGGTAGAGTATTCTTGGTGGTAGGTAGTTTCCTTTCATCACTTCAAATACATTGTGCCACTCCTTTCTGTCCTGCAGTTTCTGCTGAAAAGTCAGCTGATGGCCTTATGGAAATTGCCTTGTATGTAACTTTTCGGTTTTCCCTTGCTGCCTTTAACATTTTCTCTTCGTCTTTGATTTTTGCCATTTTAATTACAATGTGCCTTTGTGTGGTCCTCTTTGGGTTCACCTTGTTTGGACTTTCTGTGCTTCCTAGACCTGGATGTCTGTTTCCTTTCCCAGGTTAGGAAAGGTTTCAGCCATTATGTCTTCACATATGTTCTTTGCCCCTATCTTTTTCCCTTCTCCTTCTGGGACCCCTATAATGTGAATGTTAGTACACTTGATATTGTCTCAGAGGTTTCTTAAACTGTCCTCGTTTTTTAATTCTTTTTTTCTGTTCATCTTGTTATTTCCACTACTCTGTCTCCTAGAGACAGAGTTATTTCCACTACTTTGTTTTCCCTGGTGGTGCAGTGGTTAAGAATCTGCCTTATGCAGATTCTTAATGCAGGGGACACAGGTTGAGCCTTAATGCAGGGGACACAGGTTTAAGCTCTGGTCCGGGAAGATCCCACATGTCGCAGAGCAACTAAGCCCATGCACTACAACTACTGAGCCTGTGCTCTAGAGCCCGCAAGCCACAGCTGCTGAGCCCGCATGCCACAACTACTGAAGCCCACGGACCTAGAGCCTGTGCTCTGCAACAAGAGAAGCTGCTGCGATGAGAGGTCCGTGCACCACAGCGAAGAGTAGCCTCTGCTCACTGCAAATAGAGGGAGCCTGCATGCAGCAGTGAAGACCCAACACAGCCAAAAATAAATAAATAATTAATTTTTAAAATTACAATAAAAAAATAGCATAAGCAAGAGGGAAACTTTAAAAAAAAAAAAACAGATTGGCCTAGTTCACCAATCCATTTCTCTCTATCATCTAATCTACTGCTGATTCCTTCTAGTGTATTTTTATCTCATTTTTTGGTATTGTATTATTCTGCTCTGTTTGATTCTCCTTTATATCTTCTAACTCTTTGTTAACTTCATTGTGTTCATCCATTCTTCTCCTGAGTTCCTTAAGCATCTTTAGGATCATCACCTTGAACTCTTCATCAGGTAGACTGCTTATCTCCACTTCATTCAGTTCTTCTTCTGGAGTTTTATCTTGTTCCTTCATTTGTAACGTGTTTCTCTGTTGCCTCATTTTGCCTAATTCACTGTTTTCATTTCTATGTATTTGGTCAGTTGGTTACATTTCCCAATCTTATAGAAGTGGATTTATGTAGGAGACATCCTATGTGGCCCAGAAGCACATTTGCTTATGTTCACTACAGCTATATGCTTTAGGGGTACCCTCCATGTGAGCTGTGTGAGTCCTTCTGTTACAGTGGGCTGACTACTCTGTGGACACTGGTAGACCTGGCTGTCTACCAAGTCACAAGGTCATTGGCTACAGAGTACCAGGGGATCCTGGGGCTAATGCTGGCCCACTGGTTGGGGACCTGGGTCCTGGGGTGTCTGGCTATGGAGTAGGGTGTCCTGGAGCTAGTGTTGGCCTGTTGATCAGTGTTGCCATAGCCTCAGAGAGGGAGGGGTTCCTGGGGATGGTATCAGCCTGCTGATGGGTGGGGTCAGTTCTTGATATGGTTGGGTGCAGGATCAGGCATTACCTGGAGCTGGTGAGGGCCCACTGGTGGGTGGGGCTGTATCCTAACATGACTGGCTGAGGAACTGAAGGTGTCTCAGGGCTGGTATTGGCCTGCTGTTGCATGTGGCCAGAACCCAGGCTGTCCCAGGGTGTGCTGGCATGCTGGTGGGTGGGCCAGGTCTTGACCTGGCTGGCTGCAGTGGTCCCAGGGCTAGAACCAGCCCACTGATGTCCAAGGCCAGTCCTACAGCAGCTACTTGTGGGGGCTCTGGGGATCCTGGGGCTAGTGCCCCCCACTGGTAGGTGGAGCTGTGTCCCAGGATCTCTGGTTGTAGGGCCCTGGTGGTCCCAGAGTTGGTGTCAACCTTCAGGTGGGCTGGGCCAGAGCCCAGGTGGTTCTGGGTCTGACGCCAGCCTACTGATAAGGGCACTGAGTCCTGATACAGCTGGCTGTGTCCCAGGTGGCCCCATGGCTGGTATCTACCCACTGGTGGGTGGAACCAAGTCCAGCACTGCTGGGAGCTCAGAGGATCCTATGGCCACTGGCCTGCTGGTGGGTGGAGTCGTGTCCCTGCCCAGCTAGCTGCCTGGCCTGGGTCATCTTGAGACTGATGCTGAGAGTCTGGTGGGCAGGGCCATGTCCTTGTGCTAATAAGTTAGAGGAGCATCCCAAACGGCACGTACCAGCACCAGCTCCTCATGCTGGGATGCTTCCCATAAATGACTGCTGCTTGCGTCTATGTCCCTGGGCTGAGCACAGTTGGCTCCTGCCTCTCTGGGAGCTGGGAGGCCCTCCAAGGCCAGCAGGTGAGGCTGGCCCAGTCCCCCATCAAATTACTGCTTCTACCCTGGGTCCAGGAATGTGTGAGATTTACGTGTGCTCTTTAAGAGTGGAGTCTCTATTTCCCACAGCCCACTGGCTCTCCTGGAAGTAGGCTCTACTGGGTTTCAAAGTCAAATGTTCTGGGGGCTTATCTTCCCAGTGCAAGACCCCTAACCTGGGGAGGCTGATGTGGGGCTCAGACACCCTTGATCCTTGAGGAGAGCCTCTGCAATGATAATTATCCTCCCATTTGGGGCGCATGGATGTAGATCTTGACTGCACTGCATCTTGGCTCCTGCTATCCATCTCGTCATGGTTCCTTTTTACATCATAAGCTGTAGAAGGTCTTTTCTGTTAGTCTTCAGGTCGCTCTCATGGACAGTTGCTCTGTAAATAGTTGCAATCTTGGTGTGCTCCTGGGAGGCAGTGAGCTCCAGGTCTTCCTATTCTACCATGTTGGCCACTTCTCTGGGACAAGCTGTCTTGATGGCCAGCCTGGAGTCTCCCACTGTCTCCAGCCCCGGTACCTCTGATGGCATCATCATGGGAGCCCCGCAGAGGGCTACCTGTTGAGCCAGTCCATCCAAGGGACCTTACCCGTCATGGTGGAGGGCTGTGCTAAGACACACAGTGTTCGGGTGGGTCCAGAGGCTGAGAGTGTGGGGTTTTAACTCGTGCAAGACCTAGGTCCAGCACCATCTCCATCAGCCCCTGGCTGTGTCCCTTCAACCACCACTGACCTCCCAGACTTCGGTTCCCCACTTACAACACAGGTGCTTGGTATCAGGTTGAAGTGGCTGATTTAAGGGTCCCATGAGTTAAGTGTGTGGATGGAAGTGCCCAATAAATGCAGCTACAGCTGTTGTTCTAACACTCTAGGCAAACGCATCAGGGGCAGGTGCCCTCTGGGAGGGCAGGTGGAAGTGGAGTCTTTCCTGTGTGGGTCTGGGAGAGGATTCTGGGGGCGATAAGGCCGAGGACCTGGCTTTGCCCATCCTGGGTGTGTTATAGTGTGTACATCCCACACAGGACACAGATTTCCCAAGTGGGGTGGATGTGTAGCACACGTTGATGCCTGTAATGTGTGGGGGTCTATGCAGACACATCTAGAATCCTGCCAGGCTGCAGAAATGACCCTCCTTCAGTTTTGTCTGCTTCCTGCTGAGGCCCACGGAGGCTCAGTGGCCTGAGGACCCCATGGTTTGTGGTGGACGAGCTGGATTCAAACCCCTCCTATGTAACCCGAGGGCCCATGTCCTATCTGTGTCCACACTAGGCTGTCCCAGGCGCTATGGCTTCCTGGGGGCTGTGGGGACACCTGTGTGTTGGGGCAGCTCCACGAAGACCAGGGTGCACCCGTCCTCAGGACACGCTGACGGCATTGCCAGTGAGAGCAGCACACACCACATGGAGCGGTGTCCTGCAGGCCTGGGACCAGACCCCAGGGACCCCAGAGCAAGGCCACATCACACAAGAGGTGGCAGCTTGTGTTCTAAACCACAGACAAAAAATCAGGCTACGCCAGCTCTTCATGTAAAGAGCTTTCAGACTCTGGCTCGTTGCCGCCCACACAGCTGAGCCAGTTGGCGCTGAAGGTGTCATTAGTCACCACGGACGACAGAGGAGGACTCTGATGTCCATGGACACTGGGTCTTGCTGAGGTCCCAGCCAGGACTCAGCCTAGGCTTTCAGACAGCCTGCCCTTTGCCCTTCCAACAGCAGGAGTGAGATGGAATGATCAATTCAGTAAAGATCTGGCCCTATCTCTGTACCCGGCCTTGCACTGGGCACCGGTGAAATGGAGATGACAAGGACAGTCCTGCCCTCGGGTAGGGGGCACTGAGGGGGTTACAGGCCAGGAAGAGTGATCACAACTGCTCAGGAGGGCCATGACAGAGTGAGGCTGGAGTCCCAGGGGCCATGAAGCAGAGAGGAGGAGGGGCCAGCCGGTGTTCAGGAGAGGCCACCAGGAATGTGTGACATCTGTGCTTGTTCCCAAAGATAGTGAACGAGGGGCTGTTGTGGGCAGGGGCTGCAGGAAAGATCAAAGTGGGGACCAGCCAGAGAACTGCAACTTTGTCCGAGCCCCTGGTCTCACACGGCCTGGTCTCACCCAGGGGCTGCTCAGCCTGGAGTTTCAGCAAGACACCCTACTCAGCTGAGATGTCCACACCCCGTTCAGGAGTCCTGCCCCGGCTGGTCGGCCACAAGCCCAGCAGCTGACTATACTCTGCATTCCCATCCAGGGAGGCTAGGGAGCTGTATTCTCCTGGGAGTGGGTCAAGAGACCTGAGAAATTAAAGAACCTTGAAGCTTCTGGAATGGCAGGTGTTACCCTGAGGTGCAGACGCCACACACGGAGCGATGGGGAGAGGAGAGACACGTTTGGGCCCCTTGTCCAGCACCCAGATCTGCCCCACCACATCCTCCTTTGAAATCCTTGGCGCCTTCCCCTGCAGTCTGGGCTCAGATGCCCAGATGTCCTTTTGTTGGCGTGGGCTCCACCGTCCTCCAGCTCTCGGAGTCTGCTCTGGCCCCCCCCTCCGGAGACCACCCTCCTGCCTTCCCGCTTGTGGAAGATGGCATGTCCCATATGCTGTGTGCCCTCCCCATGGGGCCTGCATGTCCAGCCTCGCTGACCTCTGCTTCCTCAGATAGTGACAGCATGTGACCAGCTGGAGCTCCATGCTGAGGACAGATGACAATAACAGTGCATCTTGTCCTTTACCGTGGAGCTCAGAAACGGGGCTTTCTGAAGTTATTTCGTCAGAGGGGCATGTCTTTGTACTGGACGTGAGGTCATTTTCTGCTCAGATGCTGGAGGGCAGGTGGCCCAGTGGGCAGTGTCAGCCAGGAGGGGTGGGAAGCCTGTGTGCATCGTAAGAGAGAAGGGCTGCTATTCCGGAGTCCTCACTGAGGAATGGAAGTCAGACCAGCAAACCTCTGTGGACAGAAGTGGGCTGGGCCACAGATCGAAGTCATCCCCTGGTCCAAGGATGTTCACACGTGCCCGGCCCTCTGATGGCCTCTGAAACCAGTCATAGTCATCACCTAGAGGGAAAACGAGACTCAGGAAGACAGGCTTCCTTGGATGTCGAGTAGAACCCAACAGTCGTACAGTCAGATAGCGGAATCTGAGACACGCCAGGGGGAGGCGTGATGACGCCCTCCGTGCAATCACAGTGTAATAAACAGGAAATTGCTGCTATAATTAAAGTGATTTTAATAATAACAGACCTTTATGTTTGTGGAACACTGAAGCGTGCTTGAGTATTGTCATAAAATGGGAGAAAATAAAGGAACACTTGATTCTTCGTTAAATCCTAGAATGCTTTAACTCTGGGACAAATAAAATCAACCACCCAACCCACAAACATTTCTTATGTACAGATGCGGAAAGTGGGCAATTGGGTGAATTCAACCCAATTACACAATCATATCCAAAGGCACAGATAGCTAAACAGAGCCCAAACCTGCCATGGAAAATTCTTAACAATATTGTCTGAAATTTTGCTTACTAAATATTTTTGCATGAACAGAGAATTAAATGGATGAAGAGTTAATGGCTGGTAAAGAAGATGATACAAATTGCATCTGATCCAACGTGCAGGAGAAAGGGTGAATGTGCATTGTCGGGTGACAGATGAGAACAAAAATGACCTCAGAGAGCTGGAGCAAAGGCCCAGTTTGGAAAAGCTGACACTAAACAGGAGTGGATGTAAAGTTTTAAGCCTGAGTCTGGAAACAACATTAACACTTGCTTCCATGTGATGGGGCCTCGTCTCTTTTCAGCAGCTTTGCTGTTGGTGACCCAGGAGGATTCTTGGACCGCAAATTTAACATGAACCCACAGTCTGATCACACACACTACGTGAACCCAAGGCGAGAGTCCACGCCAGTCTACACCGGTGGAGGTGGTGTATGCAGGGAGATTTCCTTATCTGCAAGTTGAGTCCAGCTGGAGGAACATCCATCCCCAGATGGTATCTTTCCACTGTCTTTCAAAGCAGAGGCAGCCTCACTGTACAACATCTGGACCAGCACCGAGGGAGGTCATCTTCCAAAGTAAGAGCCAGACTCTTGTATGGTGCCTTGCTGTGGGCTCACATATGTCCAGAAGTGATGTTCTGTGAGAGAAGGAAAACCTTCTGCCTGAAATTTCAAGTTGGAAAACACATTCTTTTCCTTTTGTCCTTTTTAAAAATTTTCAGCCAAAAGGATGATGTAGGCTTGTTTACAATTTCTAGTTATTCTTGCCATGGAAGGAAACTCCTTTCACCATAGTCCACCCAGAACACGGCCTCACATGTTATAAGGAGGGTTCAGATTTGACAAGTGTGCACCCACTGTCCACCCCTGGGGTTGGTTTTCACAACTATCTGGGATGTCTGCTGAACAGGCAGACACTGGGCCATTGAAAAGCTAGGTGATGTGGCTGAAGCCACAGGGCTATCAAGTTGAACTGTCTGAAATTGCCAATATTCAACTATTTTTGGACCTACACAAATAACAATTTCATAGAGTTCAAGCCAATAAGAAAGTAATGAGCCAAGATGCAGGTTTAGGTTTTCTGAATATAAAATTTAGTTCTTAATGAGTAAACAATCTTTTGGGGGGAAAATGGGGATTTTTTTACTTCTTACATTAGCCCCTTAGCATCCTTCTGATACATTGTGTTGTTGGGGCCTCACTAACCCCTCAAGGATGGCCAGGTGTGGGGTTAACCTGAGATCTGAATGAAGACCCAGTCTGTGGGGAGGTCCTGAGCTGGTGAGGGTCTGCAGCTCACCCGGACACAGGGAATACTCATCTCAAAACAGGTAGGACTCTTAGATTCCCTGTCTCTTCAAATGTTTGCAATAACCCAAGGGTTATGTTCCATTCCCCCACTTTACGAGGTGAAGCTGAGGTCCCAAATCCACACATTTAGCCAGCAAAGGAGGTGGGATTTGTGCCCAAGCCTGACTTGTCCTAAAGGTCCACACCCTTTCTCCCCAGTCCACACCTTCTACTCAGCCTCCCAACTCCAGGCCAGGCTCCCTGATGAACACAAGACATGCCACCAAGAAGGAGATGAGTATTACCCATGAGTGAAGGATGGAAGGTCCTGGAAACCCCAGATGTGGAGAGCATCTGCCTGCCAGTCCCACAACTCAGCACTCAGTCCTCGGCCAACTCTGACTGCAAATTTATTATATGCATTTCAACCTTTTTATTTTCCCCCAAATGCGATACTTCTTTCAAAAGACTCAATGACGAATGTTTTCAGCAATCATTACTAACCTTATTACATCTCAGTGATACTACAAACCAAAGTAGAATCCAATTGCAGTGCATACCGAAATGACCTTGCAAAAGAGAGAAATGAAATTCCCAAGTCTGACAAACAATTTTGAGCGCAATATCTTGTAAGATCTCGGTAATTGTTTGTTTGCGCCACTTTGGGAGGTGGCATCTGCAGCCCTGGGCAGAGCCCAATGTGGTGGAGCGTTTGTGACGAGAGGCCCCACTGGTTATTCATAAATGATTCACAGGCAAATGGGGAACTCCTGGATGAGAGCTGGGAAGGAACGCCGACAGCCTTCTTGTCTCAAGAATCTGAGTCTTTGGGATGAGATGTGAAGAGTCCTGTGTTAGGACTGCATGGAGCAAGGCTCCAATGGCAGCCCTGCTGCTGCTAACACCGACCACCTGGTGCCTCTGGGTGTGTGAGTCCCTTGCCTTCAGGACAAAGGAGTTGAGTGAACCTAGTGCCTGGTATGTGGTGAGTATGCAATGCAATCATCATCATCACCATCATCATCACCATCATCATCACCATCATCACCACCATCATCACCATCATCATCACCATCATCATCACCATCACCATCATCATCACCATCATCATCACCATCATCACCATCATCACCACCATCATTATCATCACCATCATCACCATCACCATCATCATCATTACCATCATCATCACCATCATCACCATCATCATCACCATCATCATCACCATCATCACCATCATCATCACCATCACCATCATCATCATCACCATCATCATCACCATCATCATCACCATCATCACCATCATCATCACCATCATCACCATCATCACCACCATCATCACCACCATCATCACCATCTTTGTGGTTCTTGCTATTTTTTTATTCTCTGATTTTATTTTTGTTTACAGAATGGATGACCATCTCATTGGTATCTCAGACAAAATACAGACTTCCTGTTGAAAATACTTTGACATTTAGTACATCAAGGTTTCGTCTCATCACCCCCACTGGGGATGGCAGGGCACACACTCTGGTTTTCCCTTGACCTCATTGCTGAAAGGGAGCAGATTCAGCAAAGAGCCTCTCCAGCCCACCTCCACCTCTTCACTAAGGGAGCCCTGGATAGAACTGCCCCAATTCTCCATAGCTTCTCAAAACCACACCCCAAACACTTCCTGGACCAAACACATTCATCAAATGATGCAGACGTCTTCTCTCTCTGATCCTTCATTGGAAGCGGACGCTGGCAGGAGGGAGTGTTAACCCGGGACAACAGTGAGAGATGGAGGAGATAAAAGGGGAAGGATTCCAAGACAGCAATGACTGTGTCCCTTTCTGGAACCGAGGGATCTTGGTGGGAAGAAGGGCTGCTCAGAGCTTAGGACAGAGTCGAGGGTTCCCTGGACCCCAACTCAGAGTCTGCTTGTGTGGAACTTTTACATTTCCTCAGGAAGCTTCCACCAGCATCCCTCAGGAGCCTGCCTCCTAACCTTCTCTGCCAGGATGAGTGCCTGTCCAGTGGGTGGGGTGGGGGCATCTGGACGTCCCGTGAGCTGTGCTCCCAAGGGCAAGGTCCAGGTGCAAAGCTGTGCTCTGTGGGGCCTGCCCTCTCTGCTCTCCAAATCCTCCTGGTGAAAGACGTTTGCCCTCCTCTCCTGCTTGTGCTCTGCTCACCGTGACAGGCTCTCTCCACACTGGTAAGACTCTAGAAAAAGCATCCCTTGATTATCCCTCGATTGGTTTAGGATTTATCAAGAAAAAGACACTCAGTTAAGTTTCCCCCCCAAACCCCTACATGCAGTACATTTTCCAGGAGACCTTGGTCATGACCCTTGACAACTAGACTGGCATGGAGAAAGCGTAGGAAGAGTGGGGTGGCCATGACCTCTGGTGTGGCTGGGGCAGAGGGAGGGGACTGGAAACTGACTGAGGTCTCTCCACCGCACTGGCCGCTGTGAGCCCTGGTCTCCTGGCCTCGATGGCTGACCTTCACCTGCACGGACACAGCATCTCCACAGCCTGGGTTGCAGGATCTTCTGTGTCAGTGGTCAGGCGAGTGAGGGGCACAGAGTGAGGTCCTGAGAGACGCATCTCAGACAGACTGAGATTCAGGACCTGCCTGAAGGTCCTGACACAGGACCTTTGTCTTCAGGACCTGCTGACCTGGAGGCACAATGACGGCTGTGTGGAGTTTGGGTTACAGAGAACTAATGAGTGAGGCTGGAGCCTCTAGGCTGTAAGAAGATGCATGAGCGGACACAAGATACCTGCCTCAATCCACCCCTCTTCATCTTGTTTTGAAAAGCGTCCGGAGTCAAAGAGGGGATGGAATGATGTCTTAACACAACCACAGACGCCTGGAAGTGTTCTCTACAGCACCACCTCAGGCAGCTTTTGGATTTGGAATTGCAAAAGCCTGGTGGGTGTATTCATGAATGGGATGAAGAGGAATTGCCGGGGGAGGGGAGACGGCTATTGCACTAGGGGTATAGTTCACTGTTAGTCCAAACCCCACAACAGGGAGCCTTAGATGTACAGATCTGATGCCTCAGAACCGGGAAGAAGCTTGGGGGCAGATCAAGGAACTGCCAGGGTGTCCAGGTGAGCTCTGGGTGTCAGAGAGAAAGCAGGGTGAGTGTCAGGTTCTGAAGGAAGAGAGGGATCCCACCCCCAAGAGGAAAACTTGACAGTATGAAGGAGATACACCACATTTAGGTCTCTTGAAGATGGGACCGAAACGGGGAGGATTTTGTTGCAAGAAGGACTGAAATGCTTTCTCTGATGAAAGAAATCAACAGAGAAAGAGAGGTGGAAACTTAGAGGGTGGATCCCAGGGACGACCACCCGCCCCCCCACAGAGGACAGCACCCCCAAAACCGAGCCCTCGCTTGCAGACATGGGGACAACTACGACAAGCAGTGTGTTACCGCCCGATGGGTTGTAGGGGGCTCATGGTGACACATTTGCTCCATGCGTGGGCTACAGGTGCGGTGTGATCCATGTGCACGGGCCCAGGAGCATTGGGGTAGAGAGGAGCCCTGCAGTCTTCCTGCAGGAGTCAAGGCCAGTCTCGGGGTACGTGTGGCTCCCAGCCCAGCCAGCGGAAGGAGAGCAAGCCTTGTGAGAACCCTGGGTGGTCCGCCCAGACCCCAGGCTCCTGAATGCTCATCTTCCAGTGGAGAACTGAACTGCAGAATCTGGAGGAGGAGAGAGCACATTCTGAGTCCCCATATCAAAAGCAGTGAAAAGCAGGAGACCCTCACCACCCCTGCAAGAGGTCCTGCAAGAGGAGGACAAAGGGAACTCCAACCGCAGGTTAGAAATGTGACAGCTCGGGCTTTCTGAACGTGGCAAAGGAGCCATGGAGACATATCTCTCAGGGCAGAAGAAAGATGTTACAGCAAGAAAGGGATCTGCTGCCACCAAAGAGGCCTCGTTTACTCGAGGCCCCGTCTGTTCAAAGACCGAGGACAGGCAGAGTTGAGAAGAGCTCACGGCCCAGGCGTTGATCCGCAGCCTCCCGGGTGTGGTGGCTTCCGTGGCATCCGAGGCAGGGTCCGCGAGGGACCTGATGAGGGAGACTCTCGGACGGAGACCAGCACGGGGTTGACAGTGTCAGAGGACTCAGCAACTGCAGAGCAACAGGTAGCTTCCAAGGCCACGTAAGGTCAGAGTGGCCAAGCCTGCTCACGAGGAAGGCGGGGGGGCAGAGGGTGCCAGGGACACAGGCTACTGCGTTTTCGTTGAGTGGGTTGAAAAAAGAGGACTTCAGGCCGAAATAGGTAACTGAGGGGGGGCGTGCTGCAGATTTTTACCTAAGTGTGTTCTGCACCGCCCCCCCAGACAGGGTAATGACCTATGGTCATAATTACTGTGGATGAAAAACGTCGTCTGCCGTATCTGTAAACAAAGGATGCTGCAGCCGTCGAGCCCCCAGCCACTGCTGCTGCCCCAATGGTGAGCCCTGAGGGATCCCAGGATGGGAAAGCACAGGATGCCGGCTCCCAGATGGTTAAGATGCGCATCAAAGCCATGATCTCAATGAGCCCAGACTCTTGCATCTTCCCATACCTAGAAAGGTGCTAAATTCATTAACTTGAGATGTTTTTTTGGTTTTTGTTTTTTTTTAATTAACAATTCTCTTTTGATGCTCTGATTACCTGGGTCTTTTTGCAAAAACTCCCATGTATCCTGGCTCCTCCCTGACCTCTTCAGAGCAGTTCCTCACAGCGATCTGAGAGGCTGCGTCCCAAGCTTAAGTCCTCAGAAATTCCACTGAATAATACATAACTTGCAACTTTCAGGTTATGCTTTTTTTTTTTCAGTCGACATTACCTGCCTGCAGCAATAGTATTCCAGGGCCATGGACCGCAGACGACTTGACCCACTGATCGGCCTCCGAGTAGGTTGAAACCAGAAAATCCCTCTCTCTCTCCATGCCCTCTATCTACCCCCTGGCTCTCATGCAACATGAGTCATTTGGCCACAATAACCTGGACCTCAGCTGTCCCAAACACCTGGTTCCAGGACCATCACTTTCTCTGGGAAAACTGCCCTAGAGGCTGGTGACCTGCACGGAGGTTTCTACATTCTGTGAGTGCGGGGCTGCCTCTGCTCGCTTAAAAACAAGGGCATGAGACAGGCCCGGTGGGATTAACTCTGATCAAATGGTCCTGAGGAGCTTGACTTTCCAGGGAGAACCAGGTCAGACCCAGCAGCCAAGGGAGGCAAACTTTGCAGGAACAGTGCTCTCAGCAAAATACAAATTGCAAGGTGAAGGGATTCAATGCTCATTTTTTTTGTATTTGAACATGCAAAGTTTGGGCTTAACGTTAAAAGACTATTTAATATTTGTACTTAAATTTTCTCCTCAGTCTCAAGCAGTGGGAGACAGTCTGCTTTCTAATTGGGCACATTTTTAAGTCACTGACACTCTATTATTTGTGACATTTGAGCTACTGCGTAGCCGCTGGTAATTTATACTGATGAGTTAAGTGTATAACTCCTCAATAGAATGGGCAGTAAACGCCCATTCAGAGGAAGGCACGTGCTTCAATCCAAATGCGATTCTGGTCCATCTGAGACTTCTGGAGGCAGAAGTCACGCGTCCCACCAGGGGCCTTGGGAGGGTACTCGATGGGGCGAGGGCTTAAGGGAAAGACCCCTAAAATCATGGGCAGGACCCCTGAGGAGACTGTGGGTCTCCCCCAACAAAGAGAGACACACTCCCGATTGACCACAGTTTTGTTAGATACGATGCCCAAAGCACAATATTAAAAACGTCTGCTCTTCAAAAGACACCCCTAAGGCAAAGAAAAGACAGGCCACATACTGGAAGAACATATTTGCAGATCAAATATCTGATAAAGAACTTGTGTCCAGTATATATAAACAATTCCTACAACTCAGTAACAATACTAAGAAAAACCCAATGGAAAATGGGCTCAACACTTGAACAGAAAGTTCACCAAAGAAGAGGTACACATGGTTAATAAGCATGTGAAAAGATACCCAACATTATTAGTCATTAGGGAAACGCAAACTGACCTCAAGATGAGATACCATCCGTACATCCAACAGTGACTAGAAACAAAAACACAGATAAAACCAAGTGTCGGTGACAATGGAGCAACTGGGGGTAAACAAGATAGCACTGTCACTTTAGGAACTAGCTTGATGGATTTTATGAAAACTGAAACATATACTTTTCACACTACCGAATGGTTCGAGTCCTTGGTAGTTACCCAGGGGAAAGGAAATTATATGTTTGTACATAAGTATGTATGCAATATTCATAGCAGCATTATTCAAAATAGCCAAACATCAGAAGCAACCCAGATGTCCCTCAACTGGCGAACACACACGGGGAATACTACTGAACCACAAAAATGGAACAAACTACTGGTACCTGTGGTAACACAGGTGACTCTCAAAGCATTATTGTGAATGAAAGAAGCCAAACTCAAAGGGATGCAAGCTGAATGATTCTCTCATTTGACGTCCCAGAAAAGGCAAAACTCTAGGGACAAAAATAGGTCAGTGGTTGCTACAGCCCGGGGTTTAGGTGAGGGCTGACCGCAAAGGGCTTGAGGTCAGTTTTTGGGTGATAGGACGTTCCATATCTCGGTTGTAGTAGTGGTTACACCTCTGTGTTCTCTTTTTCAGAATCTATAGATCCGCACACCTAAAAAGGATGAGTTTTGCTGGAAAAAGAGCAAATGTAAGGAAACACCCACCAGCCAGGCTGTTGGTGGCCTCTCTTGCCCAGGTCCTGGATCCCCCTGCGGGCAGCAGCTTGGCTCCGGGGAGGGCAGAGCAAAGGATCCTTGGCTCCAGGGGCCAAAAACCATGCAGAATCCCGTCTCCACCCTCAGTGAGACTTTCCATTTTCGGCACCTGTGAGACTCCACGTTCTCCGGAGAAGGTGGGTAATTCCTTTCCTGCTGGGGCAGGCGGCGCTTGTGGGAATTGCCTGACACATGGGAGGTGCCCACTCTTTCGCTTATGACTGTGTTAGTTTCCCAGGACCATCATAACAAAGCACTAGACTGAGTGGCTTAAACCGCCTGAATTTATTCCCCCTGCTCTGGAGGCCTGAGATCAACGTATTCATCGGTCCCTTCCGAGGGCCGCGAGGGGAATCAGCTCCAGGCCCCTCTCCCAGCTTCTGCTGGTTTGCTGGCCGTCTCTGGTGCTCCTTGGCCTATAGAAGCATCACTCGGATCGCCGCTTCTCTAGCCTCAGCCCATGGCATTCTCCCTGAGTGCAGGTCTCTGTGTCCAAATTTCCTCTTTTCATAAGGACACGGGTCACACTGGTTCAGAGCCCACCCTACTGACCTCATCTTAACCAGGGACATCTGCAAGGACCCTATATCCAAGTAAGGTCACATTTGGAGGTTCTTGGAGTTAGGACCGAATATTTGAATTGGGGGCAGGGGCCTTAATTCAACCACAACATGGATGCCACCCAGAATGAAGGGGAATCCTCAGCTGTTAAAGAGAACTTCCTGGATGAGGATGAAGACTTCAAGAACTGCTCTGCCGATGAGCAGTGGTGCTTCATCTTCCAGGAGACCTGCTCATTGGGACTGAAGCCACGGCCACCTGGGAGCTGTCTCGACTACTCCTGACCCAGCCCAGCACCAGGACAGCAGACGAGACAGCTGCAGGGAGGCCTTCCTGGACAAGGTGGCACTCCCAGACCTTCACGCCCACTAGCAGCAAACCTCGTCTGCCCGTTTGTTTACAATCCCTTGACTGTGTAGTCTGACTGTTCGCCAGCCTCCAATTAGCGCTGACCCAACACGGCCACCTCGCAGGGCTGAGCACTGCAGCTCTGCCCGCCTGAGAGCTTGCGCGTCTGGCCCCGTGGACCCCGTGCAGCCGGGCAGGCCCGTGGCTCCACCAGGGCTGGTTGCCACCTGCCCTGGCGGGGCTGCCTCCAGAGCAGCTCTGCTCACCCCAGCCCCAGAAAATCCTGCGTTGAGTTTTTTAATTGAATGTTTTTAAATTCTGTGCTCGAGCTTGGAGGCAACGTGCTCTCAGAGGGCATGATTTTACAAATTGGAAAAAAATAAAATAAATCAAAGATCCTTTCATTCTCTCCCTGTTCCCGTTAACTTTATGACAAGACCAGTGTGACCACAGTGTGTTGGAGAAAGTCTGTGAACTGCCTGGAAAATCCCAGAGGTGCACGTCACCCCAGGGGCCCAGGTGTCTGCCCACTCCTCATGCAAGAATCAGGATTTGGAGGGTCCACGATCCAGCAGGACCCAGCACGCCCAGCCTGCTGCCCCGAGTCCAAGCAAGTTTGGCTGTGTGTAGCTCACACCTGATCACGGATGAGCTGAAATTAGCATGAGGTACAGACATCTGGATGCCTGGCTCCCAGTGAGGATGGCCAGGTCTTTGTCCCCGCATACGCACACACACACACACACACACACATATACAGACATACACACAGATATACACAGACACACAGAGACACATACATAAAATACACATATACACATGCACACACACATACATGTACATAGACATACACACAAACACACACACACACACACTCACACTAAGAGACTCAGTGACTCTGTTCTCTGCAAACTGTCCAGACAGAACTCTTCCAGGACCTCGGTCCTGAGACCCTAGAGTCCCGTGGGTGGGCCCGTGATGCAGGTCAGACATCTTCTCTGGGGTTTTTCCAAGCTGGATCTCAGAGAGGGTGGTCTTTCCTCTCTGGCTACAAGAAAGTGAAGGCGAAAGCTCAGCTCCACTTGCTGCCTTGTGTGCAGCTTGGAGGAGGCCCAGCTATCTCCCAGGAGAACCATGGAAACGTGCAAAAGGAGCAGAGATGGGAGAGAGGGTGGGCAGGGGGACGGAAGGGTTTTGAGCCCCCAAATTTGTTTACCTTGAGACCCGAGAGTCTGGTTTAATCTGGTTTAAGTCGCTTTTCTCTTACCTGCCCCTGAAGAAATCTGGACACAGAGGCGGGAGAACTAGGAAGAAGGACAGAAAGGGGGGCGAGAAAAGGCATTGGGGGGTCACCACGTGCCTTTAACCAGGTAGGAGTCACCTGCAGGCGCTGCCCTTCTGATCGCCTCTCAGGGGGCTGAGGGATCCTTGGGTGGGGGGCTCCAGGATGCGGTGTGTGCTTTGCCTTGTGGGGTCTCCAAGCGCAGTCCGGACCCTCTGTCTGGTGTGCAGCCTGGAGGAGCATGTTGGGCAAACAGCCGAGGTGGATTTACACGTTTCCAGAGGTGATGATTCTGAAACAGGACCCAGGGAAACCCTTCTCCGAGGTCACTGATGGTCCACTGTTAGTGCATCGTCCCGGAGAAGCCTCAAGGCCTCTACTAAATCAACTCTTCTAAAACAACAATACAGGGACTTCCCCAGCAGTCTAGTAGTTAAGACTCCACGTTTCCATTTCAGGGGGCGCAGGTTCGATCCCTGGTTGGGGAGCTAAGATCACGCATGCCGCGTGGCCAAAAAAGTAAATAAATGAATTTTAAAAAATCAATATGACCACGTCACATTCTGTTTAGAAACTTAAAATGATTTTCCGTTATTCACAAACCTCTTAATTATCAATACTCGGCCCATCTCTCAAACCTCATCTCTCATGCACCCTCCCTCCAGACACACCTGCCTGCAGCCTCCCCAGCAACCACCTGCAAAGCACTGAACTTCTTGTCCTGCTGTGTGCCTCTGAGCCTTTGAAGATGCTACAGACTCTACCTGATGAACTTCTATTCATCCCTCAAAACCCAACTTAAATATCCCCAACACAGTTGCATTCTTTCTCCTCTCATCGGATTTTATGTGTCTTTCCTTCATGTCCTCACCTTCTCCATCATACCCCAGACACGGAGGATCCCCTCCCACTGGAATATGAGCCCCTCTGCCACTGGGATGGTGTCTTGTTTGTTGTTAGGTACCCGGGGTGCCAAGCTCAGCCTTTCCCCAGGCCAAGCGCTCAGGAGTTCCCTGTTGAATAAACGTGTGGTCCTCTGACCTCCCAGTTGCCTTTGCAGAGAATACACTCTGAGCCACGGATAACATGTGGGCTGCTCTCCCATGACATCTTTGGTTAGTTAAAAGGCCTGCTTGCAAAGCTCAGTGGGGAGAGGTCTGGGCTCAGAGGCAATGAGAGCAGAGACGGATTCATGAGGTCCACCCTCTGAGAGGAAGAGGAAGGAACGGAAGCCTCAGGGTGTGCGTGCTCTGTTCTGACTTTCTCGGGGCGGGGGCGGGGGGGAGAGAGTGCAGAGTGCACAGGAAGGGAGAAGTCGAGGGGAAGCTGCCAGGGAGAGAGCCCTCCAAAACCAAGAGCCAGTGGCCTTGCAACCCCTCTAGATCTCTGTGCAGGAGGAAACAGCTGCGCGTGCCTAGTACCTGAGACCACGGTTCCGGACACACAGCGTGGACCTGAAACAAGGTGGTGACCCCCCTCCCCCAGCCTCCTGAAGCCGATGTGCAGCCTGCCTTTTCCAAGACCCCAGGCCTTGAGCTGGGCAGGGGCGCACCTCGGGATGCTGGATGTTATCTTAGCTGCAGACGGTGATGTCGAGAACAGGGCGTCCCCTGCCCATGGCGACGAAGGGCGGTGCTCTCTGTGACTTGTGCCTTTAAGCGGCGTGAAAGATGAATTCTGGTCTTGTGTCTTTCCTGTGTCTCAGCAGCTTCTCATTTACTCTGTGCCCATGCAGTGTTTATGTATTGGCAGTGCCCTCCTCTCTGCTCCATGCAGCATGGTTGAAGTCAGCTGGGGAGGTGACCCGCATGAATATTTTATCAGAACACGTGCACGGGTAATGAAAATGAGGCTCACGCCGAATCTGACAAAGTGGGCTGGATCCCGCACGAAGGGGGTGGCACGCAGCCCCATTGTTCTTCCTTTTGACAAATAAGAGAGATGTTGTGAGTCGGGCGCGTTGTCAGAACCCAGGGAAGGAAATTAGCTCCTATCCATCTGTCACGGGCAGATGATGAAGTACCTCCCCAGTCTCCTGTGCGATGCCCTGAGACGAGTCTGCTTTTAACCACATTCTCTCACAAGCATGAGATGAGAACACACGAGAACAGAAGTGACAGAAATCGGGGCGGGCGGGAAATTCACCTGTGCGTCGTACAGCGCAGAGAAAGAGGGAGCATTACCCTGCTGCAACCTCGGGGTGGTTTCTGGTTTGGGGTTTTTTGAGACATTGTGGGCGGGAAACTGCAGACCTGGCGCCCAATTTAGCAGATTTAAAGCTGGTGGGGACAGAGCGAGTGGGTCTGTAAGAAGCTGGTGATCTTCCTGAGGATCGTGAAACCGTGTGCTCCTTGTGACTTGAAATAATAGTGAGACGCAAACATGCACACACAGGTTCACGGCTGCCAGAAGATGAAACAGTCCACGTGTCCATCCAGGGAAGAATGAGTGAGCAGAGTGTGGTCGATCCAGACGAAGGAACATCATTCAGCCACGTACAGGAAGGAAGGACCGACACAGGCTGCCACACGGAGGTGCCTCAAAAACGTTCTTCTCAGTGAAATGAGCCCGTCACAAAAACACTCCAGAGGGGGCTGTTCGCCATTTGCAGACTCACCAGGAAATCGCAGGACCTGGGCTGGGCCTCCCTGTGGATTCAGGTCTGAGGTCTGGGGAAGAGGAGGCTGTGACAGGAGGGTGCAGTGCCTCAAATGGCCTCCCACTGCCCGGCTTCCCATAGGGAGTCTGGCCGCACTCAGGGTTCCGTCCACAGAGGGAAGCCCCACGTTCTGGAGGGCCGACCATGGAGTGCGTGCTGCCGCTCCCTGGGGGCTGGGCAGCACAGATGCCCTTCGCTGACGTTGGGAACAGCTCCAGTTGGGGCCACGCGGAATACGGATGGGGCAGCGCATGGGAGAAGGGACCTGCGTCCGGTTCTGCTCGAGTCTTCAGCCAAGCAGGCGAGTCCAGGTTTCTGAAGGGTTTTCCCACGGACAGGGTGGCGCGGGGTCCAGGAAGCATAAGGCAGCAGCCCCCCCATCAGCAGGGAGCTCACAGCCTAACGCAGACGGCGAGATGGCCACGGCTGGGCCCGTGTCTGCGATGCTGACGAGCACAGGCTCCCGGGCTCTGGGCCCAAGGAGAGGGCAGGCTGGGGCGGGGCCACCCCAGGGGCACTGGACTTGCAGAGACCCTGGGCGGCAGAGATGCTAGGCGAGGGCATGCTGCCTCAGGAGCCAGCTCGAAAGGCAGGTGGCCCACTCCAAGGACCTAGGAAGGAGGGCCAGCCCTGGGCAGGGAGACCCCAGGCCCCCAGGTGGGGACGGTGCCAGGAAGGAGGCCCTGGGGACAGTGACAGGGCGAGGGCTTGTTAGTGCATGTGCTCTGCGCGGGAGGCTTGCGTGTGAGGTAATAGTGGGATGAGCCTCTCAGGTGTGGCTGCCTGTCCTTTCTCTTCTGAGACGTGTGCACACACACTCACAGATATGTACACGTATGCAAACACAGTGTATATGTGCACACACAGGTATGTACACTTATGCACGTACATGCACGCACATACGCAGCAATGCACATATGCACACACACATATGCACACAAACACGCGTACAAGCCACACACGTGTGTGCTCATACACACTCATATATGTGCACACAACAAGCATGTGTGTGCATGTGCGCCATCACATGCGTGTACATGTTTACAAACACACTTGCATGTGTGGACACACAGATATATATGCTCACACATATATGTACACATGCACACAGTCACCTACATGCACACATACAAAATTATACATACATAAACATTCAGTCACTCATGCACACACATCTACTTACATACATGCACAAACATACACCCTCACACACATGCACACACATACTCCACACATATAGACATGTGCACTCGCACATGCGCGCACATATACCCTGAGCCCCAGGCGGTCAGGGAGAAGGGCGCCTGCCCTGTCTGCCTGCATGGGCAGTGGAAGAAGCCTTGGCCTGTGGGCAGGACACCCATGAAAGTGAACATGTCGCTTTCCTCCCAGACGCTGCCTCGTCAGCTGTCAGGTGAGCTGCAGCCCGGGTGGAAGGATTGCAGGGAGGGAGCTCTGCAGGTGTAGACGCGCTGCCAGCCCTGAAGCTTGGGCATCAGACCCACGAGCCCACACCTGGGTGTCGCAGCATAAATCATTACCTGTGTGATAGGCTGCCATAGAGCGTGGGCGCCGGGGAGAGACAACCTGTGACATTTCGGGAACTGAAAATGGAAATAGGATGAAGGGGAGAAGAGACACTTAAATTTGCTCTCTTTGTATAGTGAGTGTGATCTAGAGAAATTCTAAGGAACCGTCTAATTTGTGGCAAGAGGGAGGGCGCTCATAAGGGAAGGAGGGAGGACAGAGTAGCGTCTTTTCTCCCGGCTCCGATCCTAGCCCCCTGCTCTCTGACCATCCCCACCCCAGGCCCAGACCCCAGCTTCCTGTTCAGTGGGCCGTGTCCGCCTCTGCCGGGCTGGGGCTCCCCGTGTGGACAGAGTTCCCTGAGCTAAGCTGCCCGGTCCGCTCCCTCCTTCACCAGCTGAGAGAACGAGACCCAGAGTTGGGAGGGGCTCACCACCTCCCACCCCCGCCAATGGTGGGAGAACTGAGCCCTATACGGGGCATGAGATCATTGCAGATCCACCCCCACTCACCCCAGTCAGACTGGGGGAGAGAAGGCTCTGGAACAGACTGGAGCAATTCCACCCCTGCCACTGGAGGTTGCTGTGGGCCAGGCAGTTGGGCCTGCCGGGAGGGCCGGGGTGGGCGTATACCCAGCTGGCTCCCTCTGAAAGTGGGTGCCTGATTCCCAGGCCCGCCTGGACACTAAGTGCCTTCTGCGGGGGCCTCCTGCCCAGGGCCGGTGCCCAGGGATTATCCTGCCCGCAAAGGGCCTCACAGGCTTGTTGGTTTGGCAATTACTGAAAAGAAAGCGTGGTTATTATTCATGTCGTGTGTTGAGAAATCTCTATAAAGTTTTACAGCAGCAAATGTAAAAGAGTTTTTTTATTGGCTTAACATCCTCCCCCACTCTCCTCCCCCCACCCAGAATCTGGTCTTTTTTTCCTGCCTTCTCTGCACGGGGGTTTGAAGACGGCCTCCACTGTGCCCTCCGGAGAGAGGTGTGGAAGTCCCTACAGGGAGCGTGGGGCACCACCGTCCCCAGGGCCCACCCCGCCCCACAGGGTCTTATCCCCTGTTGGGTTTCAGCCACCCTAAAGGACAGCAGCATCGCCAGCTTCATTCTTTTATTCAATAAATAGGTTCTGAAGGTCTGCAGAGGGTCAGAGACACTTTAGGTGCTGAGAACACAGAGGTGAGCAAGATAGATATTTATTTGCTGAAAGAAAAGAGAAAGAAACAATAAAGAAAACAAGTAAACGCGTATACAGGGAACAGGTGTGACTCAGAGCCCCCACCCGAGGGCCCAGGCTGGCTTTACTGCTCTCTCTTGAAATATGTGATAAATGTGGATGCTTTCCTTCTGCATGAGGCCCAGCAGGGGGGAGGCTGAGAGCATCCAGGTTGGTGAGGATGCGGTGGCCAGGAGGGAGGCTCTGGGGAGGGACGTGAGAGCAGAGAGCAGCATAGACCAGGGGACAGGAGCACAGAGGCCGAGAGAAGGCTGCTCAGGCAGAGGGCCGGGCTGGGAAAATGTCAGGGGCAGAGAGTTTGGAGGGTTTAAGGTGAGGCAGGGAGGCCGTGTGGTTGGAACACAGGAAGGCAGGTGAAATGAGTGAGGCCTCAGCAACCCAACCGGGGAGGGAGCTTGGATTCCCGTTCAGGAATGTGGGAGGTTCTTAGAGGTTTGAGATAGCGGTAGCCAATCTTTCCTCTTAAAGGTCGCCCTGACTGCCATGCAAGAATTAGGTGTCCTGTACAGAGGCTGTAGGCAGCAGTGCGGGTTAGGGACCGTGACACCTGGACATGGGAGCAGGGGGCCAGCCAGGAGCTCTGGGGGTGGGGGGGATCCACATGAGGCCTGCCAGAAGGACAGCACCAATCACAGGCCACCGCTCAGACAGAAGTCACAGCACTTGGCCATGGTGTCTTCCTTCCCCTCGTGCCCACAAGCAATCCTCCTGCTGAGCAGGTCTGGTTGACCTTGGGGAGAGATCCTAACTCCTTCCACTTCCCATCACACCTGTTAGGTCACATTCAGACACAGTCAGACAGATCCTGCAGGGTTTTGTTTTGTTTTTTCATTTTCGAAGTCTTTATTTGAAAGATATTGTCAATATAATGAGTTTTATAAAATAAATATCTCAGATTGAATCTTTAGGAATCATCAGATAAAGAATTATTTATATTGAAAGCTTTGATACCACAAAGAAATTTTCTGCTTATCTTATGTAAGGTACTTGAAAGTATGATTTTTTTTTAACATCTTTATTGGAGTATAATTGCTTTACAATGGTGTGTTAGTTTCTGCTTTATAACAAAGTGAATCAGTTATACATATACATATATCCCCATATCTCCTCCCTCTTGTGTCTCCCTCCTTCCCACCCTCCCTATCCCACCCCTCTAGGTGGTCACAAACCACCTAGCTGATCTCCCTGTGCTATGCAGCTGCTTCCCACTAGCCATCTATTTTACATCTGCAGGCTTTTAATTAGGGTCGATGCTTGCTTAGCTGAGGAACTGCTGGGATAGAATTATGCCCAGAGAAAGATTTACCAACAGCACCAATATTATAATCAGCCTGTGAGCTACACCATTTGCTGCAGTGTTCATGGTATTCTGTCCTCATTCCTCTGTCAGGCCAAGAAGGAAGGAGGGTGGAAGGCACATCACCAGTAAGGAACCTGGGACCAGTCATGGGCATCTCTCTCCTCCTACCAGGGGGCTGTAGGGAAGCATCCGCTGGGCTGCTGTGATTACACATTGTGTCTTTGTAAATACACGGAGAGACTTCCAGCTTCATCTCCAACATAAAAAGAGCTTGGAGGTCATCACTCCTGTCTTCACAACACAAAAAATCTGAGCAAACTGAAAATCAACAACTTAGCTCCATCAGAGAATTGAGGTCCCAGGGCAAACTGAAGAGACACACAGGGGATGCAGAGAATTGCAGCTGAGATCAGCTTCCTGGGAGCAGAAGCCAGCAGGACCAGGAATTGACAGGACACTTAAACAGTGACTGAAGAATCTCTGGAGGCTGAGTGTGGACTTGCTGGGGACCCAGTCTTTTGTAGACTTTACTTCCAGGAGCTCCAGCTGGGTCTCAGACTGAAGATCTGAAGATCAAAGAAATATTATGCATCAGGGAAGGACAGGGGCAAAGTAACCAAACAGACCCAGTAGGTTCTGTTTCTGTAACAAAGCCTGCCCTCAAGAGAAACCGCTTTACCAGAGACTTATCTGACTTCTAATCCTCTTGTCTCACTAAGGCAAGAATAAAAAAGACTAAAAATACTACTGAGTGTCATAGCTCAAGAATTCAGACTCAATAATAAAACCTGAAACTTAATCATAAGACCATAGAACACTGCCCCTACCCGACACCTTACCACCAACAAGTCTCCAATATGATAGCAGGGGTTACAATAGAAAGAGCTGCAAAGTACAAACTCAGTTTAACAAGGAGTTCTTAGGTAAACCCAAGACAACAGGAGGGGAAACAACAAGCAAAGAAACCAGAAGATCTGGCACATCAGGAGGCACCACACGCAGGCAGAGCAACATAAAAACTTACACTAAAAATTGATGTCCTCTGTTCCTATTCCCAGATACATCATGTCCAGCTTTCAGAAAAAAAAAAAAAAAAAAAAAAGAAAGTCTTGTGAAAAGCCAAGGAAAAAACACAATCTGAAGACACAAAGTTAAGCATCAAAACCAAACTCAGATATAACACAAATGTTGGGATTACCAGACTATGAATTTTAAATATCTATGATTAATATGTTAAAGGCTTTAATGGAAAAAGGAGACAACATTCAAGAACAGATGGGCAATTTAATTAAAGAGATGAAAAGTCTGAGAAAGAATCAGAGAGAACTGACATGAATCAGAAATATTTTAACCAAAATAAAAAAATGCCTTTGATGGGCTATCAAAATAGAGCAGACACAGACAAAGAAAGAATAGAGATTCTTGAAAGATGTGTCAATAAAAACTCAAAAACTGAATTAGGAAGAGAAAAAGTGTATGAAAAGAAAAAGGAACAGAATATCCAAGAAATGTGGAACTATTACAAAAGGAGCTGGATATGTGTAATGGGAATAGCAGAATGATAAGAAACAGAGATGCTGGAGAATATGAAATATTTGAAGTAATGATGGCTAAGAATTTTCCAAAGTTAATAACAGACACCAAACCACAAATCCAGGAAGCTTAGAGAATACCAAGTAGATTAAATACTAAAAATCTGCACATATGCATATTATATTCAAACCGCAAGAAAGCAAAGACAAAGAGAAAATCTTGAAAGAAACCAGAGGAAAAAACCTTGCCATTTTGAGGAGTAAAGATAAGAATTACCCCAGACTTCTCATCAGAAACCATGCATGTAAGAAGAGATTGGAGTCAAATATTCATGGTGTTGAAAGCAGAACCAACCAGCCTAGATTTCTGCATTCAGCACAGTTACCTTTCTACTGTGAAGGAGAAATACTTCCTCAAAAAACAAAAAATGAGGGGAGTTTTCAACAGAAAACCTGCCCTTCAAGAAATGCAAAAGGTATTCTTCAGAGAGAAGAAGACTTATACAAGTCAGAAATTCAGATCTACATAAATGAAGAGCATGAGAGAAAGAATGAAGGTAAGAGAAAATCCTTTATTTTTCTTATTCTTAATTAATTTAAGCAATAACTGTTCAAATTCATAATAGCAACAATGTACTGAGTGATTATAACATATGAATAAAAGAAATGAATGACAACAATGTTATGAAAAATGGAGGGAAGAATACAGAACACTCTGTTATAAGGAACCTATATGACATGTGAAGTGATAACATAATGTAGTTTGAAGGTGGCCTTAGATTAGTTGTAAATGTATATTCCAAACTCTAAGAAGACCACTAAATTTTTAAAAAGAAAGGTAATTGATATGCTAACAGAGGACAGAAAATAGAATAGTCAAATAGTCAGTTGAAACCAGAGAAGGTGGAAAAAGAGGGGGGATTTAAAAAAATGGAAAGAACCAACAAATGTGATGAGTAGAAAACCGTGTTAAACATGGTAGATATTAATCCAACTATATCAATCATCACTTTAAATGTCAACCATCTAAATAAACAAATTAAAAGGCAGATACTGTCAGAGTGGATTTTATAAAAAGATCCAACTACATATTATATATAAGAAACCCATTTTAAATATAAAGATACACATATATTAAAAGTCAAGGAATGGAGAAAGGTATACCAGGATAATACTTATCAAAAGAAAGCTTAGGTGGCTATATTAGTTTTAGACAAAACAGACTTCAGAATAGGAGAAAGTGTCAGGAATAAAGAGAGGTTTTACATAATGATAAAGAGATCAATTATCCACAAATACTTAAGAATATTTAATGTGTATATACCTAATGACCATGTCAGAATATGTGAGGCGAAAACTGATAGAACTACAAGGAGAAATAGACAAATCCACTACTAGAGTTAGAGACTTCAATACCCCTCTATCATAATTGGTAGGTCCTGCAGGCACAAAATCAGAAAGGACGTAGTTGAACTGAACAGCACTATCTATCAACTGGATCTAGTTGACATTTATAGAATACTTCACCCAACAACAGCAGAATACATATACTCTTCTCAAGCTCACATGCAACATTAACCAAGATAGACATTCTGGACCATAAAACACACCTTAACAAAGTTAAAAGAATATAAATCACAGAAAACATTCTTGCACACCACAATGGAATTAAGCTTGAAATCAATAGCATAATGCTAGCTGGAAAATCTCAAAATATTTGGAGTAAACAACACACTGCTAAATAACATATGGATCAAACAAGTCTAAAGAAAAAATTTAAATATTTCTAAACGCTTAGAGGAAAATTTATGGCATCAACTGCATACATTAGAAAAGAAGAAAGAAAGAATGAATGAAGGTAAAAGTCTTTTATTTTTTATTTTTCACTGATCTAAAAGATAACTATTTTCTTGAAATAATAACAATGTATTGGATAATATAGCATATAGATAATTAATATAAATGACAGCAATATCATAAATGATGGGAAGGAAGATTAGGAAGATAACCACACTGTGTGTGGAGCAGTGGAGCATTAATGAAGGTGGACTTCAAATATTTAACTATATATTGAGAAATCTAGGACAACTACTAAAAAGAGTACAATTGATATCCTAAGGGAGGACATAAAGTTCAATCATATAAAATGCTCAATTAAAACCTGAAAAGGCAGAAAAAGAAGAGTGAAAAAAGAAACTAAAAACAAATGCAACAGGTAGAAAATAGTTCCAAACATGGTAGATATGAATCCAACTACATCAATAATCACTTTAAATTGGAACAGTCTAAACATCCCAATTTAAAGACAGAGAGAGAGTCATACTGGGTTAAAAAAAACAAAAAAAAAGACCCAACTATATGTTATCTACAAGAAACTCATTTTAACTATAAAGGCCCAGAGAGGTTAAAAGTAAGGGGTTGGGATTGACATGTACACACTGCTATATCTAAAATAGATAACCAATAAGGACCTACTGTAAAAATAAATAAATAAAAATAATAAAAATAAAATAAAATATTGCCTTAATCAGAAAAAAAATTAAATGTTTGGGGAAAGGTATATCAAACTAACACTAATCAGAAGAAAGCTGGAATGACCATACAATTTCAGACAGAGGTGACTTCAGAACAAGGAGAATTATCCAGGATAAAGAGGGGTATGACATCATGATAAAGGGGTCAATTTTCTACAAACACATAACAAACCTAAACACATATGCGCCTAACAACAGAGAATCAAAATACACAAGGCAAAAACTAATAGAACTGCAAGGAGAAACAGATAAATCCACTATGACAGTTGTAGACTTCAACACTCTTCTGTTAGTAATAGATAGATCCAGTCAGTGGTGAGGACACAGTTGAACTGAGTATCCTACCCATTAGCTTGATTTGATTGACATTTACAGACTATTTTATCCAACAACAGCCCAATACATATTTGTTCCCAAGTTTTCATGGAACAGTCACCAAGACAAACCACATTCTGGGCCATTAAACACAACCTAATACATTTTTAAAAATAGAAATCTGACAGAGTGTGTTCTCAGACCACAATAAAATTAAACTAGAAATAAATAGCAGGAAAGTGGCTGAAAAATCCCATATTATTTACAGGTTAAACAACACAACATCTAAATAACACATGGGTCGAATAAGAAGTCTCAAGAGAAGTTAAAGTGAACTAAATGAAAATGAAAATACAATAAATCAAAGGGCTTTTCTATAAAAGACCTGACAGTATTCTTCAAAACTGTGCAGATTATCAAAAACAAGGGAAGCGTGAATAACTGCTACACCCAAGAGGAACCCAAGGGGACATGACAACTAATTTTTCTGTTCCTAGAACAGAAAAAGGACATTGCTTAACAACTAAGAAAATCTGCATAAACTATGAATTTTAGACAATAGTACTCGATCGATATTGCTTTATTAGTGGTAATAAAGGTATCACATTAATGTGAGATGCTAATAATAAGGGAAACAGGATATATGGGAACTCTATACCTTTGCAATGTTCCTATAAACCTAAAAGTCTTCTAAGATTTTTAAAGTTTATTTAATAAACATAAAACATCAAAATTTGTGGAAAGCAGTGCTTAGAGGACAATTTATAGCATTTAATGAATATATTTAAAAAGAAGAAAAATCTGAAGCCAATAATCTATGCTTCAACCTTAGAAAACTGGAGAAAAAAGATCCATTGGACCCTGAAGCAAGGAGACAAATAAATAAATAATAAAAATTAGAGCAGAGCTCACTGAACGTTGAAAACTGGAAAACAGCAAAGAAAAACCAATGAAACCAAAAATAGTTTCTTTAAAAAGGTCGCTAGGGCTTCCCTGGTGGCGCAGTGGTTGAGAGTCTGCCTGCCGATGCAGGGGACACAGGTTCGTGCCCCGGTCCGGGAAGATCCCACATGCCGCAGAGGGGCTGGGCCCGTGAGCCATGGCCGCTGAGCCTGCGCGTCCGGAGCCTCCCGCGACGGGAGAGGCCATGACAGTGAGAGGCCTACATACCGCCAAAAAAAAAAAAAAAAAAATCACTAAAATGGAAAACCTCTAGCTGGTCTAAACCAAGTAATTTACTAAATTACTAGTAAATTACTAGTAATTAAATTACTAGTATCAGAAACGAAAGAGAAGCCATCATTCCTGATCTCACGGCCATTAAAAGGAAGATAAAGGAATCCTGTGAACAACTCTATACCCACAATTTGGTAACTTAAATGAAATGGGCCAACTCCTTCAAGGACACGAACTGCACGAACATCCATAACGGAATAGATCGATGTAACGGCTCATGTCTGTTAAGGAAATTGAATCAAATAATTAATAACATTCCAAAAAAAGAAAACACCAGGTTCAGGTGGTTCGCTAGTAAGAAGGAAATGATACCAATTCTTTACATCCCTGCCAGACACTGGAAGCCAAGGGAACACTTCCTGTCTCATCCTATGAGGTCAGCAATTCCTTAACATCAAAGCTAGTTAAAGACATTATAAAAGGAGAACTACAGACCAATGCCTCTAATGAGCGTAGACGCAAATATCCTCAACAAAATACTAGCAGATGGAATCCAACAATGAATAAAAAGAATTAGACACCACAACCGAGTGGAACTTACTCCAAGTATGAGTTCTACTTCTCTCTTGAAATTCCTCAGTACCTTGTTGACTTTTTGTGGCTCTTAATGGATTGCGGTTTCTATTTTAAAAAGCTGTTTTGTTGTGTTCAAGGGCTTGTGCCACCAAGTTGATTACCGGAAGGGAAATCCCAGGTCCTGTCTTCACGCAGTGTCGAGTTTGCAGCACACAGCAAAGAGTTCTGTACTTAGTGGGTGCTCATTAAACGTCTGACGAGTAATTTATGAAGTAAATAGGCAATGAAGGAACATGGCTCTTTGTTTTTTGCAGTGATTGTGATGCACAGATAAAAGTTTTCCTGCTTTATTCTAACACATGAGACCATCTCCCTCCCACCCCGCTTCCAGCAGGTGTGAAGCCACACCTTTGTCCTGAGTCCGGATGGCTGGGATGGAGCTCCTGGCAGAGAACCCGGTTGAGGAAGGTTTGTCTTCTCTTTATACAAACTGCATGCTTTTGAGTCTAGTGAGTTGATGTGAGCTGAGTTGACTGTAATTTAGGGGAAATTGAGGAGGTCAGGGAAGATCCCTGGGGAAAAGGCACTGAGTTCCCATGAGCCCTTCAAGTTAAATAGTGGAGATGTAGGAGGTGTTTCAGAGCAAACAGCTGGTGCCAATGCCCTGGGGCAGGACAGAGCACCCCGTTTAGGAAGTGAGAGATGTCCAGAAAGGCTAGAGTGGGGATGGGGATCTTGGACCCCAGCCTGCAGAACTTTGAGAAGCAAATTGTGTTGTTTAAGCCGCCCAGTCTGTGGTACCCGAGCTGACCACAAAGGAGAGGCCATGGGAGAAAGGCAAGCAGCGACCAGCATGGTCAGGGGTTCACCTGCAGACGTGCTGGGCAGATGCTGTGGTGGCTCTGACTGAGGGGGTGAAACTGGGGATGAAGGGATGAGGGTTTTAGTTAGTCAGGGCATCAGCAAGCCGGGCTGGTTAACTGGATACTGGGGAGCAGGGAGAGAGAGGCACATGCCAAGAAAAATGCCCAGATTTGTGTCTAGAGCACCTGACATTCAGGAGGCAGCTCGTGAGGTTTGGGGAGATGAAGCAGATCTTCATGGACGTGGCCAAGGGGCCCACAGGAGCATCTTCTCCCATCTTTGCTCAGTCGCGGCCACTGGAGAGCCTGGGTCAGTCCTGTGCCAGCCGCTCAGGTGACGGCAGCCCACCCAGGTGAGCTGTTGAGGGAGCTGTTGAGGGGTCCAAGGGAGCTCCACGCTGGGAAAGGGAGACGCCCCTGAGTGGGGAGACGCAGAGGCCTCTGGGCACCGTCAATGTACCCACGGCTCACGTGATGCGGCCTATTGTGGATTTGTGTGGAAGTGACATCCACAGGTGGGAGTTCGGGGGTCTCTCCTGAAGTCTGTGCCCCATGCTGGTGTCCTGGTACTGAACCCTGCGGACGTGCCCTCCAGGGGCCCCTGGTCCCCACGTGGTGAGGGAGCAACAGGGTCCAGCCGACCCTGGGCACGCCTGGTGCTTGCTGACCCTCAGGTAGGAACGTGCAGGCGAGTCAAGCCCCAAGTGTGGCCCTTTCCCCCCCTGCCCTCTGGGGACAAGGACCCCCATGCCCCATGGCCACCCCCAGCCAGGACCCTCAGCACAGCAGCCCAGCCAGCTCCCACCTGCCAGCCCCGGCAGAGCAGCGGGTGGGCGGCCCATCTCGGTCTGGGCCCGCTGCCACCCAGAGACGGGGTCTGCTGCAGACCGCCAGGGCCTTTGTCTGCGTGGCCTGCATGTCAGGAGGCCGGCCTGGCCCCGAACAGCTGTCTGTCCTGCGTGCAGCTGAGGGTGGGTCGGCCTCTGGCGGTCGCCTCGGGGGTTGGCTGGGATTTCTGCACCCCTGCCTTCACCAGAGGCTCCCCAGAAGTGCCCAGGGCTCCACCAGTGCCCACGCGGGCCTCTGTGATCAGCGGAGCCTGAGAAGTCTGCTGTGGAGTTCACTCCCCCCATCCGTGTCCACGCGCACCTGCCCGGGGTCACTGGGTACCAGGGAGGAAGACACCCGTCCCCAGCCCCTGCTCCTGGACAGGAGCCACCGGCCATGAAAGCATCGACACCCTTTGAATGTGTTTCCTGGGATGAGGGTCTTCAACTTACATAACCCTCTCTGGGAGGGGTCTTCCTGGGCCCCAACTTCCTCTCCAGGTGTCCCCTCACAGTGCCCCGCTTCTCTGCTCCCACCTCACATACTCAGGGTCGATCTTGTTTATACACTTACTTACTAGCTTATTGTCTGTGGTTACACACACACACCACACACCAGACACACCAGACACACTCACACACACAGGAATATAAGCTCCCCGAGTACACGGAGCGTTGCTTATCTCATGCACTGGTATTCAGTCCATGCCAAGTTCAGCTCCTGGACAAAGGAGGTGTTGCCATGGTACCAGCGAATGGATGAATGAATGAATGGGTGGATGAATGAATGAATGGATGAATGGGCGGATGAATGAGTGAATGGGTGGATGAATGAATGGGTGGATGAGCGGGAGGCACCTCTGTCTGGCGTGGCAGCCAGGTAGACCCGGGTCTGACTCGGGGCTCCATGACTCGGCAGTTGCGTCGACAGGGGGTGATGGAGTCACCTGAGATTCGTGTGCAGAACAGGGAAAAGGACGCTGCCGACCACACCAGTCTGTGGACCCCGCGATGCAGCCACGATGAACACACCCGGCTCGATCGACAAGCGCACTGCTATCCCCCGACCACGGAGCTCCCCGGCTGGTACGTAACCTGAGATCCCACAAAGGTGTGAGCCCAAGTCCACAGGGTAGATGTACTGATCATAAGACCCTAAATCCCCCACAGGGGGAGAGAGTAGACTGTACTGTGTGCACCCACGTCATAAACACAGCTACCAAGTGTGGTTCCCAGGCCTCGTTAAACGACAAAGCAGAACACAGATCTTTCATTGTGGTCTCCTTGTAAGGACGAACACAGGTGTCATGGGGAGGCTCTGGGGTGGGGGGCCAGTCCAGCGATCATTTGGGGGCATCTCTGGAGCTAGGAGCCTGGATTGTAGTCTCAACGCATCCCTCAATCAGCAGCCCTGGCAGCCGGGTAACAGCCTCACCTCCGCTTTCTTATGTGTAAAATAGTAATACCTGCTTCTGGGGCTGCTGATGGGAGCAAGAAAGCCCTGCGTGCAAAGCGCTCAGAGCAAGCCCTGGCCCAGGGCCCAGCCACGCCTTCATTTTATTCTTCAGGTACAAAGAAAAGATCTAGAAGGAAATATACACTCCCCCCAAACGTGGTAGGTTTCCTTAAGTGACTGGATTAGGTATTGTTTTCTTTTAACTTTTCTCGTTTCTACAATGTGCACAAAATACTTTTATGATTGGAGGGAAAATTACCCCTAAGAAATGACGTGAGTGCCCCAGGGCCAGGCGCTGGGGAGGAGAGCAGGCTGGGCGGATGGGGGCAGGGGGCAAGTGAGCATCCCTCCCCACCACATAAATCCACTTCAAGTCACTTTATACTGGGAGCTGCTGGCAGGCGACACCCGACCCTGAGCACCCGCCAGGACCCACGGGCACATTTGCAGAACACGCATCCGCTCAGCCCAGCTCAGCAGCCTGGGGGAGGGGGGACCACAGAGCCTCTGGCCCCGTCCTCACACTCCCTGAATTTCCCTCTCTGTGTCTCTTTAAGCCTAAAAAGCTTGCCTTCCCCAGACATACTTCTAATCACTGCCCCTCGGGATGCGTATGGCAAACAATTACCTTACCAGGGGTCGCCCGAGGTTCAGCCTCTTCCCTCCCACATCCTGCAACCTTTGCAGACTTACCGAGGGGCTCTGGTCACCCCTCACCTTGGATATAAAGGGAGGACGGGAGGCCTGAGGCCCTGAGTCTTCTGATGTTCGGTGGACTTTCAGCCTCAGAGGACGCCGGGCTTTCTGTACATCCTTCTCCCAGCCACGCCCGCGGGGACCCCAGGGGCTCATGTGGCTTTTCTCTTCACCCACTTCCCGCCACGCCCCAGCGTGGCATCCCTGGGATTTGTGTGTGTCTCTTAATACAGCTATTTTGACAGGAAGACGTTTTGATGAGGAATCAAAAATTAAAATAGAATTTCATCTTTGTAAAATCTCCCAGCATCGTCACCTCAGCCCATCTCCCGCGCCCTTTGAGCGGAAGGATCCGGACAGGCAGGGACTTGGGTCCATGTGGGACGAGGTCAGAACTGCCTCTGTCCCTCGCCCCTCACAACCAGGAATCCTCTTGGATGAAGAAGGGCCCGGAGAGGCTGTGGACCACGCAGGCTGCACACGGCCCCTCCATCCACCCAGGAAGTCGGGCTCCAGCTGCTGCAGGCTCCGCAGCGCTCAGGGTCAGGTCTCTCTGCGTATCTCGGCAGGATCTCTTCCCTGTCTGCTGCTAGCTGGGACCGGCGGGGATGACCAGCGGCCGTTCAGGACTGTCGCCCTGCCAGCTCTGCAGCCCTGGCAGAGACTCAGAGAGGAAGCGGTTTTCAGTGACACTGGCGCAATTGGGCCTGATCTCACACGTTGTAACCAGCCCTTTGCCGACAGGGCACTCTGTGTCTACTGACAGCTGGGGAAACTGAGGCCCGGCCGGGAAGGAGGGCCCTGGCTCTTTCTCCCTGGGCCCTGATGGCTCAGCCAGTTTGGCTTAGGAAGAAGGAAGAGGGGCCAGGCCAGGAGATGAGAGGGGCTTCAGGGTGGACCCCCACCCTGCCCCCCTGGCTGGACCACTGTGGACAGGCGTCCTGGCTACTCTGGACTCTGGGCTCCGTCGTGAGGTGACGAAATCACAGGAACCATCTCCTGGGCTTTCTGTCCCACAAAACACAGAAAGGGCCCGGAACACGGTGAGCGCACACTGACCTTGGGAACTTCCGGGAACCCGGACTCAGCCATCCTAAGGGGGAGCTCTCACCCCAGTCCAGGGGGCTGCCCGTCCCTCTAGCCAAGGGCAGGGCGGGAGAGAGAGGCTGTGCCAGCTCCCTCCCTCTCCCCCCACATCCTTCACTCTGTGTCCCTCTGTCCACCTGCCCAGGGAGCCTGAGGGCCAGCGGGCTCCAGGATCAGCTCCGCCACCTGCCCTCTGGGTGACTTTAGGAAGACAGTCAGCTTCCCGGGTCTCAGTTACGTTTCTCCGCTGCAGACGGCAGCCCCACTCTGCCTTCTCCGGGGCATTCTCAAGCCAGTTTCCTGTATATGTTCCTTACTTGCAGGTGTTTCCACTCGCACTGTCTCCAGGTATCTAGGTAAACCCCGAGTTTTTATTGAGGCCCATCATTCAGGTTGAGGGGGAAAAGGGGAGGCACAGGTGGCCTGTGGGGGCTGCAGGAGGATGGGAGTGAGAGCCATCGTGACCCTTGTGATTTTCCAAGCAAGGTCCCCGCGTCCCTGCTCCAGACCGTCACAAGGTAGATCCCTTGCTTTTTGCCTGTTTCACCCTCCCTTTATAGGGTGAATGTGATGTAGCAGAGAGCATCTTCCACAGCTCAGCCTGGTGGACAGAGAGAGCATTGGAGGTGCCTCTGTGTCCTGTGGTGTCTCCCAGCACCAGGCAGCGGCCGCTGCTGAACTGGATGGGGGGACCCACGGAGGAGATGTAGGCACAGCTGACTGTGGCCAGTCCCAGCCCAGCTCGGGGCTCTGCATTCCAGGCCCAAAGTGAGCCCGATTGGGGAGCAGCTAGGTCAGGGCAACAGCATCATCGCGTGGTCTCTGCCCACAGGTTCTGAGATGTTCCCGGCTCCCTCGGAAAGAAGGAGGGGAACTCCCTGATGCGTTATACTAGGGAAGAACCCTCTTACCAGGGTGTCTGCCTTTAATACACAGTCATTTACTGAAAAGGGAGAAACTGTCCTGCCAGCGGATTTTTACAGCCATGGCTCAGGCCACCCTTTTGTGGATAAATGGTTAAGAGCTATTTTTCCATAAATTAACAAGAGAGGAAAACCCATAAAATTTGTCAGAAGGCTTCAGAACTGTGCTATTTTCAAACAGCATGCATTGGGGTGAGCTTGGAGACAGATGGTACCTCAGTATCAGGAAGGTAGGCAGCCGGTGGACCTCTCCCCCAGCCCCAGGGATGCCGCCCTCAGAGGGACTCACGGCCACCTGTGACTGCACAACCCAGTGTCCCTGGGGGTGTGACCTGCCTTCTCACAGGGAGGAAAATTTAAAATAATAAAACGGACGTCACACCATGAGTGCAGAATTAGTGAGTCACTGGATAGAAGCTACCACACCATCACCCCAGTGTGGGCAGTGAGGGCATCCTTACCTCTTTGGTAGGCAGGCCTGGGGCCCACTGAGAGCAGCAGCTGGGAGCATCCCTGACGATCAGGGGACAGACACAGACCGGGTCACTGCCAGAGGCCACCGGCACCCAGACAGCTTCCCACACCCACCACCAGGTACGTGCTGTGTCCCAGACAATCGGCTCGACTCCCACAGCAAGTCTCCCAGGTTGGGGGTATCATCCCCATGTTGCCATTGAGGGGTGCTGCAGATCAGAGAGGTTAGGACACCTGCCCAGGGTCACACAGGTGGTGGCACGGTGGCTCCAAAGCCACTGCGTTTCAGCGGGCCGGCCTGGGTGGCATCATGCAGCTGCAGAGTCTGCTTGTTTCCCCGGGGTCCCGTGTGCTCCTGCCTCACAGGAGGGCAGGTTTGCAGTTCGTGGACAGGCTTAGGCTTCTACAGAGCATCCTGGCTCATGGACACTTACAGCAAAGGGACAAAGGACAGATGAAGGAAGGTCGCTGGTGTGTCAGGTTCCCCAAACCTGTGACCAGACAGCAGTGACTGCTGTGTCCCAGCCCCCAGTCCCGGGTGTGGCCTGCAGGGAAAGGATGTGGGGGGATGGAGGGAGGAGAGAAGGAGGGAGAAAGGGGGAGGGAGGGGGAAAGGGAGGGAGGCAGGGTGTCAGAAAGAGGGTGCCTTCGGCTGTGCAGAGGACCAGTTCCTGCAGCTCTGGTTCCCTGTGCCTCTCCAGAGCCCTGGTCTCCAGCCCCTGTAGCTCTCAGCACAGCGCAGAACTCACACACCCAGGGCATCACCCCCTTCCCCTTGAGGCTCAGGTCCCCTCCTGAGAAGGGCCTGGAGTAGGCCTTAGTTCCCTCATGAGCTCAGGGCCTGGCCCCAGAGCTCCCCTGCGGCCCCCAGCTCCCCACTGCCTCTCCTCACCTGTCCACTTCCGGGGCTTTAGGTCATCACACCTCACCTGGTCAGAAGGCCGCTGAGTCATGTGGTCCCCGTCAGGTGAGTGGAGAGCTGGATGGGGGCAGGGCCCGTCAGAGGTCCCCGCACCCCTCATCTGAAGGCTTGGACGGCTGCTGATGGAAGGAGCAGTCCCGGATTAGGACTTGACAGCCGAATTGGAAATGATGTTTCCTCCCAAATGAATTCTAAAATAAACACTCTGGAGCCTGCGTACGCTTCCTGTGCCCTGCTTCTCAGCACAGCCCGAGATTCAGCGATGATCTCGTCGGTTATAAATTGCAGACTGCATTTCTCATATCAAAATGCACAGCTAGTGATATTTAACTCTAAAGAAATATATCCTCTGGCAATGAATACAGTCAGAAATTACTCACTGAATTTAACCAAGTAGAGAATGCTGCCATATAGATGTACTGCATAAATTCAGAAATGTGGGACAACGGCCGCCATCTATTAACATTTTATCTCCTCGTGGAAATGTTTGACCTTGCTTCAGCAGTTTTATTGGGAGCAAATGCTCTGGAAGCTCCCATTTCCCCCCTTTTCCAAGGCAACCTGAGCTGTTCCGAGTGGCGTATAGCACTTACATTGTCATTTTCCTGATGTCTTCTTTAACCCAGGAGAGGGAGGAACATGTGAGGGGAAAAGGCCCCCCAGAAAACTGCCTCTCGAACGCATGGAAATTCAGGTCATTTAAATAGGCTTCAGTTCATAAAGGGAAATGAAAGCAATTTAATTGTGAGGGGCTGAGGTTTCCGACAGGCACTCAGGACCCGGGAGGATTGCTTATTGGAGAGGGCAACTGGGGGGCCTGTACCTAGCAGGCGTAACCAAATTAAATCCATCCATTCCTGCCACTACCAGACCCTGAGCACTTGCTCTGCACGTGGCCGTGGGTGGGGGATGAAGCTGTCAGAGGAGGAAGGAGCTCCTGGCCTCGGGAAGCTGGCAGTCTAGGCAGGGAGATGATGGTAGGTGACAAGCCCTGCAATTAGGGGGGTGTGACTCTCCTCTTCATTGTGCCTCCTGGCTCTCTGTCCCTCTCTCGCCCACCTGGAGGTCCAGGTGCTGTGTCTCCCAGGTGTGCACAAGCAGGTGGAGAGCAGGGGACCTGGTTGAGCCGAAGCCCCCTCATCCTCCTAGTTGCTGAGCTGAAGATGGGCTAATGTATTTGGCTCCAGCTGTCTTTCACGCCGTGTCCAAAACAACCTGAACAAGGAGGATAGTGGCTTAGAGGGTGTTACCATGTGCCAACAGACCCCGAGTGATGGGCTGAAGATGTTGTGAGATCCAGGCCCAGGTACCCTCCCCAGATGAGCTGCCCTGAGCAGCAAAACCAGCCTTCCTTTATTTCTATTTAGAGTGACATCATAGACTTTGCAAATATAATGTGTTTTTCTTGACCTCCAGCATCATTATTCTAAGTTTTCCTCTGAGGTGAGGGAAAATAATAACATGAAAACTTTAGGTTGACATTATTTTTCCTTAACATGTTTTCATTATATTTTGTGACCCCTCCCAGTGGAAGATGAGGAATCAAACATTCAAACACCCAGTCCCCCTCACCTTTGGCTTTCCAGATTTTTTCCAACCCTGTTACTTTCATTTTTACACTATCAAGGTTTATAAAGGTAAGTTTTGTTCTGGGACGATAACTCACACAATAATTTTCATTTTGTCCTAATTTTTAAAGGACTCAATGCTCACTGCCAGGCCCTAGAAACCCGTGTCTTCACAACCTAGTTATTTATTTTGATTCATTTTTTGGTCTGTTTCATTTTTGAAAAGAGCTCAAAAAGCCTATCTCCTAAGCTCCTTCAGGCTGGAGAAGGTCTGCAGGTTGATTGGATACTGAAAGGCAATTTAGCTGGGTATAAAATTTTTAGTCAATATATTTTTTCCTCCCTCAGAATATAAGTGACCTTTGTTCTTCTGAGTTGATGTTCAGTGTTGAATTTGTTGTCTTCGTTTTCCGTCTCTTAATTTGCCCGGATTATGTATTTACATATTTTTTCAAGAAGTGCTCATTGGTGATCTTTCATGCTTGAGAATGTCTGACTCCTACATTTATATTTAAATAACAAAAGTTAGATATAAAATTATACATTTAAATGACAAAACTCTTAGGTCACAATTATTTCCTCTTAAAATGCTGCAGACAGTGTTCTCTGGTTTGAGCCCAGGGTGGGGACAGGTGAGCCCTTGGAAGCACAGAGACCCCAAAATTTGCCTCTCTGATCCTGAACTGCTTCCCCCACAACACCTGAGCCTACTGTTGAGGAGAAGCCTGACATCAGCCTGATATTTCCATCTTGTGGGTGATTGAGTTTGTTTGTTTTTTCAGCTTACATATCCAAAGGATTATTTTATTATCTCCAAGATCCAATAATCTAATCAAGATACATCTTGAGGTATTTCTGAATCAGATTTTCTGGGAACATCCTCTGTTTATTCACCACAGGGAAGGTTTTTCTTGTTTCTTTTTTTTTTTTTTTCCTCCCTAGTATTCCCTTTAAATACACCCCCTTCCCATTAGTTGTTCTCTCTGTTACAGGGGCAACAATGACTCACTTGTCCTCTACTTGTATTATCAACTGCTTAATTGTCCTCTCTGTATTTTTCTTCCATGTTGCTGTGATTATCTCAGGCTTTTCCTAATGTCGGTAATTCCAGTGGAGCCAGGTTCATTCTGTTCCTTGTCACTTCTAATTTACTTGTTGGTGTTGATTGTGCCTCTGTTTTTTGGTTTCTTTTTTTTTCTCAGCTCTGCCCTCTTCCTTCCATCCTTCACACTTATTTCATCATCGGGTCTTTTAACTCTTAGTTATGTTTTTTAATTATCATTAACAATCTCTTAATGAGGTCTTCTATAGAGCAGAAGACCTCTGGAGAATTGTCTTTGGCTCACGGGGTTAGCTGAGCTGCAGATTAGGGTCTTCTGTGGCCATTTTTGCACTCTGTTCCATGAGTTTGCTCATTTCCCATGTGTTTCCCTTCTTCTTCTTGCTCAGGTGGGGGCTGGGTTCTTCTCTGCCCACCTTAAGAAAAATTGTCTTCCCTTGAATTCCATCTGTAGCTATGGTTCTTGGGGGTGGGTTGTGGGGAGGGGGTCATAGGCCAGTTCATATGAAGCTAGTTCATCTTTTTTAGAAGAACTGGCTTATCCTGGTCCTCTGGGCTGGTCCAGGGCTCTTCATGGTGCTGTCACACCAAGGGCTCTGCATCGCATCCCATGCCTGGGGACATCCTCAGGTCTAGGTCACTGTCTGCATCCAGGGCAGAGAGGCCCCATGTTCCCTTCCTCCCTCACTCATCTCCCCCAACCCACCACCAACACCTTATTAACCAAACATTAAAGTCACTTCAAGAATCCACTTTACCAAAGAATCTTTCCCCACCACCACATACAACACAGACACTCCCTCCATCTCATCTCTCTGTCCTCCTTATGATACAGATTTTCCCCATAGGTCTTCACACCACCTGACACCCTACATCGTGAGGTGGTCCTTTATGTCCTCTCCCATCCAGGCTGCAAACTCAGCTGGGAAGGTTAACTGCTCCAATCTTGTTCCTGGAGGGGGCAGACACCTGACAAACACAGAGTGGGACATCTCCAGGGTCTTCTCTCAAGTGATGCTTCCAGCGTTGGGTGAGGTGGGGACCCTGAGGGGCCCGGAGGTCCTCTGGAAAGGAGATGCCAGAGCAGACTTAGGGGTACCAGGGCTGATGGTGGGGGGTTGGGGGGAGATGCTGGTTAGTGATGGGCAGCAGAAGGTAGATCTGAGCAGGAAAGGCTTTAGGCTGTGATGCAGACCTGGGAGTCCTGGCTCACCCACGGGAGCTGCAGAGCAAAGAACCCTGGGACACCTTGGGGCCATCCAGCAAACTCTGGGGCCCTGGAGCCCCGCACGCGCTAGGCTCTGGTCACCTACAGCCTCAGCACCAGGCAGAACAGGGTCCTGAAGGCACTGAAGCAGGAGGCCACGTCGTCGGCGACCACGCTCCTGAGGCTGAAGGCAAAGCTCTTCCCAAAGGGAAGGGGTTGGTGCTGGCGCAAGGCTGCTACACAGCTGCCCGTCCAGGCACCTCCCTGACCGGCCTCCAGGCCAGGCTGCGGATGGAACCACTACAAGGACATGGGCGCCACCACCTCCCGCAGGTCAGCCCAGAGCACCAGCCCCAGGCTGCAAAGGGCCCGCGTGCTTCAGCCAACCCAGAAACCAGCCCCCGAAAACCAGAGGGCATTGAGAGTAAGCGATTTCCAGCAGAAATTGGCATCTGGCTTCCAGTGGCCTTGGATTCTGCTACGGCCCCCGGTACACTGCCTGGCTAGGCGTGTGTGTCCTATTCTCCAAGGTCCCTTCGGGCCCCCTCACTGATTTAGGATGCCCAGGAGAGACCTGAAAGCCCTGGAGTCTCCACCCCTGGGTTAAGTCCTTTAACCAGCGATTTAGAACTTGAACCCCCACTCTGACGTTCGGAAGGACCTTTCTAGGCAAGAAAGCAATGATCTCACAGGCTCAGGGCCTTGTGAGGGCCCACGGCCCCATCCCTACCAGTAAGCCAGGTGCTTGCTCTGCATGTCCCCCTTGCCCTGTACCCAGGGTCCCCGGGAAGGAACTGAGAGCTGCCCTCCTGGAGGGAGCCAGCAGCTCCTGGGAGACAAGCTCCCATCCACCTCCCCTTTTGCCCCCACGCTCCCCAAGGTTAAGTTTGTCTTATTTAAGATGGTGTAATAAACTGATCTCTTTATCATCCTTGAGGCAGGTAATAAATTCTGCAGAAGGAGCAACAGCCTTGAAATTAGAGAGGCTCAGAGAGGGGAAGAGAGGACTCGAAGGCACAGGAGATCTCCGTGGAATATGGAAACATTGCCACATGCAAATCAGCTCCTCCCGATGTCAATAACACATTAGCATATTGTGCCAAGATCCAGGTGGTGACCCTTCCCCCTGGACCAGCCAGAAAATACATCCCAAGGGACAGAATGAGCAGGGTCTCTGTCTCCACCCAGCACATAGCCTTCAGGTACACAAGCACTTTCTTCCCAGACCCCCAGAGGGACTGTTCCAAACTGGCCAATGACCAGAGTGTTGTTTCAGGGCTGGGTGTTCCCTCGGGGTGCCCGGGGCTGGAGAATCAGGCTCTTTAATGCATCTTCCAGAACTTTCCCTCCAGTGGCAGCTCCAGGGAAGCAGCAGGTGGATTTGATGGACAGGCTGCTCCAAGCAGGCAGGAGGGAAGGAGGGCAGGTACACAGCACGGGTGATGGGAAGGGACCTGGGCTCATCAACTACACTGAGATGTCTCAGAGCCTTCGCCTGGTCTTCTGCTTCCTAACATGGGGACAGGAAGGTGTGTCAAAAGGACTGCACTGGAGCATGCCCGCTCACCCCACAGCAGCGTCCTGCTGACCCCGACAATTATCCAGAAAAGAAAGAAAAGCACACAGACGGGTGAGTGCTCTGTGCAGAGAGCCGCGGAGGGCCTGGGCACTGAAGGCTTTGTTCTTGGGACTCTGCTGGCCTGAGGTCTCTGGAAATTCAGTGGGGGGGTGGGGTGGGAGGGGGTGTTACAGAGGCGTCGGGCCTGCAGGACAGGTGACCTCCGCTCCTGCCCACTCTCCGACCTGCCATCGCCCTACATGCACCCCGTCCAGGCTCCCCACCTGTGAGACTCCTCCACCTGGATTCTGGTCCTGCAGTTTCCACCCCCCAGACCCTCCCACCAGCGGCCTCTGCAGAGGTCATCCCGACCCCAGGTGCCTGTGCCTGGGGAAGGTGACGCTCAGAAGCCTCAAAAATGCTGGGTCCATGCTCCGGCTCCGATGCTCACTAGCTGAGAAAAATCTCAAGCACGTCCCTCGCCTCCCCTGGGGTCCAGGCTCTGAAATGTGGAGGCGACTCCTGAGGGTCCGCCCCACTCCAAGAAGCAGGGTCTCCATGAGCCCCTCTTCAAGTCTTCATCTGCCTCGGGATGGATCCCTCCTGCCTCTCATCCCCTCAACATCCCCTCCGTTCCTGACATATGATCTTGGACACAGTAGGTGCCGGGTGTTTTTAATGAGGTTATTAGACAAACATGACGGGGCAATTTGTAGGCTCAGTGTGAGTAGGGGTCCCGCGAAGCTCTCTGCTTTATCAGTAGCGTGTGGCTGGTGGGCTCCGCAGCATCGTGGGGGCTTGGTGAATATTGACAGACAGTGAATGAACAAGTGAGCAAACGGATGAACTAGTGAACGAAGAGACCAGCTTTCTCTGCAGATGAAACAAGAGAAAATAATTCCTTCAGCAGCCAGGGCATAGCTCTGCACAGAGAGACATCCTCTCAAACTGAAGGCAAGTAGAGTCTGTCCCTCTGTCCTGGGTGGAGGACAGCAAAGGACACAAGACAGGCAGGACTCTCTCCTCCCTGCTGGAGCAGCGAGGCAGGCCTGGTGGGGTACAGAGAATAGGCAGTTTGGCCCAAGGGGCTCCTCTGGCCATGACCCACCTGGAACCACGGCCATCCCCAGCCGGCTGCCTGGTAATGGCCCGTGAATCAAATGAAGCAACTCGACCTGAAGCCAATGACAAAATCTGGAGGCAAACCCACCTTCCTGGGACTCGTCGAAGAGGATGCTATGAAGGGAGCAGATGGAAGAGTGAAATATTTGTGGATTCCAACCACCATCTGGTCACAATTGATGGCCCATCTGAGGCGGGTTCTTACTGTCTTTCTAGCATCATTAAAGACGTGTTATTTATCCCTGCGCACCATTTCTGGGTTTGACGTGAGACCTTGGAAGACTCCTGGGCTCTTCTCTTGAGGGACCTATCGTTCAGCAGTGTCCTTGGGTCTCCTCGGCTCTGTTCTCTGGGTCTCTGGCCAGCTTCACTCTCCATTCAGGTGGCTAATTAATCAGGCTCTGCCTTCCTGTCCTGGCTCTGCAGCCTTGGTGATGCACCCGGATTCATCTTTCACCATTGATCCTAGCTTGTCTCATTTAACTCTGAAAACTTTCAAAAGACTCCCATTTTCATGCTACACTTAACAGTATTTCTGCCAAATTAATCCCTATCTTTTTTACTTCCGATTTCATTGGGTGGGGAGAATTGTCTCTTCGTTTACAGATACCCGGCTTTATGGCTCAGAACTCTGTCGGCAACGACACAAATTTTGTCCTGACGTCGGCTGGCCATGTTCACTGGGGGCTTCCAAAAACAGAAGAACATGTGTCAGAAAGGGGGAGAAGTCATTTATGAAATTCTCCAAACCATCTGTTCACAGGCAAAAATATTGGGTTCGCATGAGAAAAGAAAGGAAATGTGTGATTTTTAAGAAAATTATTTAAGTGTAAAAAATAAATTCTTGTCCTTAATTGTAGATGAAAACATAATTTTAGATGGTGGGGATTACACATGAAGAAATCTCTCTCTCAGAGGCATAATTTTAGGAATAGATGTACTGTTTAGACGTATCACTGGGTGGTTTCTATAATGCGTCAGGGGTTCCAGATCTGAGCAGGGGACACATATAGACTGAATGGGACGAAATGTTTGTCTTCAGGGTCAGCTCCAGACAGACACCGGCGCTGCTGAATGAAGTGGCCGAAGGAAGTAGTCGCGTCCACCCAGGCTGAACTCGGGGCTGGGCAGCCCAGGTATATTTTGTTGTCATGTTACTGCATTTTTACTCTGGTAAAATATACATAACATAAAATTTACCATTTCAACCACTTTTCAGTGTACAGTTCAATGGCGGTAAGAACATTCACATGGCCGTGCAACCATCCCACCATCATCTCCAAAACCTTTGCATCTTCCCAAACTGAGACTCTGTTCCCATGAAACACTCACTCCCCATCCCCCTCCGCCAGCCCATGGCCCCCACCATCTACTTTCTGTCTCTGTGAATTTGACTCCTCTAGGGCCCTCATATGAGTGCAGTTATACAGTATTTGTCCTTTGACCTGGCTTATGTCACTGAGCATAACGTCCTCAAGGTTCATCCATGACATAGCCTGTGTCAGAATTTCCTTCCTTTTGGAGGCTGAATAATATTCGCTTGTATGGATGGACCACATTCTGTTTATCCATCCATCCATCCGTCAGTGGACCCTGGGTGTCTCCATCTTCGAGTGATTGTGAATAATGAACATCAGTGTACAAATGTCAGCTCACGTTCTTGCTTTCAGTGCTTTAGGGTGTCTCCCCAGAAGTGAGACTGCAGATCAAATATGGTGATTCTATTTTTAAGTTTTTGGGGAAACACCATCTCATTTTCCAGAGTGGCTGCACCATTTCGTAATTGTGCCAGCAAAGCGCTAGGGTTCCAGTTTCTCCAGGGTGCCTTACTTTATGATTAAATTGAGAAAAAAACCAGTAACAGAGCAGAATCCAGGATGGACACACCGGAAGGTGCCGAGCCTGAGGTCGCTCTGCAAAGCCACCAGAGTACCCAGAAACTGGGCCAGAGGGAAGAGAGCCAAGAGCTGGCCTGCGGGTCATCCAGGGGCAATGTCCACTGTGGGCGTAGCACTGGACGTCAGGTTGAATCCTGCACGCCCCTAAACCCACATCCTGTGACCCGGCTCTGAGCCCTTGTTCTACAAAAGAGGACGCCCCCTGCCCTGCTTGCCCACTCACTCCACAGGCCACCTTGGTGTGTCCTCACTCCCTCCTGGCTGCCACTTCCTTGCTCCACCCCTCAGCTCCCTTTGCTGGGTCCACCCTCCTGCCCTGGAGTCTGGCTAGAGAAGGGGAGCTGCCCCGGCAGTGTGATCACTGGTCATCTCAACTCAACCAGCAGGGACACAGTGCACGCGAGCCCCACTGGCTGTCCAGCTGTCCGTGCCCGGCCCTGTGGAGCCACCAGCATGAGGCTTGGCATGGGAAGCATCCACGTGGGCATCCAGACAGTCTGCTTGCAGGAGCGGACGCGATGCCCCCCAGGCTGATGGGAACATGTTCTCTTCTCCGGTACACCCATCCCTGGTGTCGGCGGCCAGCAGTGCCCGGCATTCCGCAGGTTGTAGTTCATTGACTAATTGGCAGGAAGAGACGGGCCAGGAAGGGGCTGCTGGGACCAGAGTCTGGTCCAGCCTCCGTTAATACCACCTTCTGCTCGCTTCGCCACGCTCCAAGGAGCCCGGTGTTCCGCCAGATCCCACGTTGTCTGGGCTCCTGGTCCACTGGACCGAGCAGAAGGTTTCCCGATGACGCATCCTGGGCACGTGGTGGGCACACCGCCCTTGGAAGTGGAGGGAGAGCAGGTGGCCCGGGCACTGGAGGCAGGCTGCTCGGGGGACCAGGGACACAGTCCTGGAAGGGCCTTGGCAGGCCCGCGCCCCTCCCCCATCTCGGACATCAGGGGAGGCCGGTGATCAGCCACTTAGTGGGTGAACCGGCCAGACTTTGTCCGGCTGAATCGGGTTTCGGGGAGGGTAGGTGCCCAGGCTTGCAGGCTGGCCTGCCTTCTGCCTGGAGCCTGGATCCAACTTTAATCATCGATGCTGCAAAGCGGGGTCCTGTGACCGGTTGTTTAGGCAGGACGAGGAGGACCCTGCCCCGCTGGTGACGGTGGGACAAAGCCCTCCCCCTCCTGGGGGTGGATCTGGACAGCCGGCAGCCACCCTTCGCCCTCGCCCTTGTAGCAGCCACAGGGGTGACACAGGTGCCCCAGCTCAAGGCCACTCAGAAAGGCTTGGAAGGCACGGTGGGCCTCTCCACTCCACATCAGGCCTCGGCCAGTGATGGGTGGGGGCTGGAAAGGGGGTCCTGATGTGGGAGGAGCTGTGAGCCGCTGGGACCAGCAGAGGGAGCGGGCGGCTCTAGTGGAAGCAGAGGCAGGGATGGCAAGGGGCTAAGGTGGGCACAGCCATGACCCAGTCTCTTCTGGGGGGGAGAAGGGGGCACACAGCACAAAGCAACATGTGTGCATGGACGGTAAGTAGGTGCACAGCCCCTCCCAGCCCAGCCTCCGTGAGGACCCGGCGCCGCGCCAGCACCGCACAAGCCGAGGGGGCCGTGCTGCCGTCCGGGAGAAACTGCATGCTGCCTCCGGCACCGTTCCAGGGCGTCTTGGCGGATGGATGTCAAAACAGGGCTGGTGTTAGGGCAAAAGGACAGAATCGGGGCCCCCGAGAGACAGGGGGCCTGGGCCAATTAAGGGGGGATGGCTAGATTCATATCAACAGGACCGGGGCCACCGCGCCCAGACGTTCGGTCAAACATTTCTGGATGTTACTGGGAGGATGCTTTTTCAGATAAGATTAACATTTAAATTGCATTTTCATGAAGCAGAAGCAGAGGCCCTCCCAGATGTGGGGAGGCCTCATCCAGTCCGTTGAAGGCCCGAGTAGAACAAAGCCTGATGTCCCCATGCAGACAGGAATCCAACGGGCGGCCTGGCTGAGGACCCCACCTGAAGCATCAGCCCTCCCCCCGTGGCAGGCGCAGGACCCTCATTCTGCTCCCGGCACCAGGACAGAGGCAGGCAGGCAGAGGCTGGGCCGGCTCTGGGGGCGGGAGCGGGACACACGCATCCACCCACTGGTGCAGGAGGAGTTGCGGTGCCCAACGGGCTCCTGAACCTCTCATGTTTTCGTTTCTTCCTCCGTCACGTGAGGCTCCTTTGCAGCGAGACCGTCCTGAGGCTTGAAAGTGATCGGGAGACGTGCTCGGGAAATGTGAGCTGCCCGCTCTGAATGTCAGAAAATATTATTTTTGAATCAGCTTCAAGAGATCCCTTCAAGAAGCAGTATTGGAACATTGATTTTTCTCTCTCTGTGGCTTAACCAAACGCCTCCTGCCTTGGTCGTGCTGAGCTGTTGTCGTTTGCTTGTAGGGCTGCCACTGCTGTCCGTGCCTGGAGCCCCACCGGGTCCAGGAGAGGAAGCAGATGAGGGACAATGGACGAATGGCTGAGAGGAGAAGACGCTGGACACCTTGGCCCCTCTGCGCCCCGCCCCCAGCCCGCCCACCACGCTCCATGCTCCACCACTTCCAGCACTTATTGGTCTGGTCCCCAGGCTTCTGGGAACTCTGCGCCCACCTCCACTGTCCAGGAGCCCGGGCCTCGCTCCTGGTTCCGGGGCCGAGCTGGAGCCAGCCAGCGTCTGTTGACGTGAGCTCAGTTGAGCTGCGCGCCCCAGCTCTCCTCCAAGCCCTTCTCTGTGCCCCCGGACAAGCCCCGGCGCCCTCTGCAGACCACGTCCAGCCCTTGGCATCACTGGGTGTCCGCTGCCCAGGCCCGTCCCGCAAGAAAGCCCTCCCACCGTGGCCCCTTGGTTTGCAGTGTTCCCAGGGCCTCACGTTAGGGATGAGAGGTGGTGCGTCCAGGCCAACGTCCAGGCTCCGAGTAACCAGGCCTGGAGTCAAGTCTGTGCCGTCTACGCGTGTGGCCTTACGGGGGTCTCGTCAGTTGGGTATTTTGGTCTGTAAAATGGCAGGGGAGTCGGCAGTACTGAGCTCGCAGGGTAAGAGCCCAGGAAACGGTCTCTCTGTTAGTCCTGGCGATTGTAACAGGAGCACAGGCGAGCTTGGGTCCAGGATGACACGGGGGCAGCTGGTGAGAGGAGACCCATCATCACGGTGGGAAGAAGCTCCTGGGGGCGGAGTTGGATCCAAACACTGCAGATGAGGTGTGGCTGAGTCACACACACACACACACACACACACAGGCACACACACACAGGCATACACGCACGCGCGCGCACACACACGCGCACACACACACCTGCTGCCGCAGAGGAAGGACAGCCAGCGCCTCCTGTTCTTCTGGATGCCGGGACTCCTTTGGACCGCAGCCTCCCACCTGCAGTGAGAGCCCTGCGTCCCCTCCCGGGCCGGCTCTCACTGCCCAGAGTGCGGCCTCCCCAGTCCTGCCGAGTCCTCCAGCCACAGTCTCAGGCTCCATCCCAGCTTCTGGCTGTATCTACCCTTCCCGTTGGAGGCTCAGGTCTGCTGTCCGCCCCTCCCCTCCGGGCTCTAGCCCGGAGCCCAGCGTTAGATGGGGCCCTGAGGTGCAGTGGGTGCCCCCCTACTGTCACCCCACCTGTGGGTCCCCCTGCAGCCACCCTGAGCCGTCAGGCCAGGGGCTGCCCTCTGTGGGCCTCACACAGGGCCCTGAAGGAAGCCAGGTCCCCAGCCCCAGGCCAGCCCCCAGGGAGGAGAGCTGCAGGGCAGCAGGAGGCACCAGTGCCCTTCCACCTCTGCCATCCTGGGGGACCCTTTCCCATCTGGCCCCATTTGATCTCATTTTTGGGGGCCCTCTGAGGTCATGTCCTGGGTGTTCCCCACTTAGCCGCCGTCACCCCGTCAGCTGGGCGCACGGGCCCCTTTACCGCTGTCCCAGGCCTGGGTCAGCCAGCGGTCTGCGCAGTAGCTGCAGATGCGGTGGGACCTCACCTGCATCCCCTGGGGCTGTGGCGGCTGTGGCAGCACCAGCGCCCCCCTGGAGCAGAGCCAGCCTGCCCACCCGTCGGGGAGCACGGCCAGTGCCTGAGCCCGTGAAGCTGGCCCCATAGCCAGCTTCCCACACCAGTGACTGGGACCCAGGGGGAGCCCTGCTGGGGACCCAGGACAGCAGGTAAGTGTGCCCCGCTGGCATCCGTGTGGCTGCCCTCCCTGGGGCACTTTCTGGAACCTGGCGGAGCCTTGGGGGCTGACAGCGGTGGGTTGCAGGGCCCCTCGTGCCCTCTCTCCCCAACCTGTAGATGGAGGGGCGTTCCCTTTGCATGAGAGTCTGAGTGGACTCTGGCCGGGGGCTGGCCCTGCTCGCTGGGGGCGTCCCTGGCTGTGCCCACGGCCCGGGGTCTGGGGAAGGCAGGGAGGGAGCGGAAGCCGGCAGCGGGTGTCCCAAAGCACATATAGCAGAGGGCTGAGTCCTGGCCTCGGGCCTCTTGTCACTGTGTTTACTGGACACTGGAAGCGCCAAGATGAGCTGACTCCTGGGCCCAGCTCACTCCTCTCCAAGTGACAAGGCCAGTATCGATTCGTTTTTAATGTGCTTGTAATGGGGCTTGAAGTGAACACAGGCTTATTTATTTTCTTTTTTGGTTCCTGGCACCATCCATGGTGCTGGCAGCCCGGGGACCAGGGTGGCGGGGAACCAAGACCCTTCTCCTCCAGCCACCAGGGCAGCCAGAGACCCCGCCCAGCTCAACCCGCCCAGGGCCCAGGACCAGACCCCAGACCCACCAGGGCCGCTTGGCCCCTTCAGCCCTGCTGCTCGGGGGAGGGACAGGGAGTGAGTATTTCCCGGGGACAGAGTTTCCATCAGAGACAATGGAGGCATCCTGGAGGTGGATGGTGGCGCTGGTCACACAACAACGTGAATGTGCTTAGAGCCGCTGAGCTGTGCACTTGAAAATTGTTAAGATGGAAAATTTTCTGTTCTGTGTATTTTACTACAATAAAAAAAATGCTTTTAAAGAAACACTGTTGACATCCTGGCGCCCTTGCCGCCTGCAGCCCATGAGCCCTCCCCAGCCCCCAGGCAAGTCTAGGCCTCAGCACGAGCCAGTTCAACAGGGGGACGCCCCCCTCCTTCACAGGGCGCTCCCACCGTCTGTCTTCCCAAGGCCACCTCCAATGTCTTCTCCTGCATCCAGCCTCCTGACTCCCAGGCAGGACGAGGGAAACCAACCAGACCATGAGTGATCATGGGGCCCGTGAGAGTAGCCGCAGGGGCCCCGTAAGCTCTCGTACCTTGTCCCTACCTGAGTCTAGCAGGGAGGGGGAATGCTCAGCAGTGCCTGGGACCATCCCTTGCCCCCAGAACACGGAGTTCCTGCTCTTGAAACCTGGAGTCCAGGCAGCTCTGGGGAGGGTGTCCGACGGGGGTGGTCAGGTCAGCATCTCAGCATCTGGTGAGGCTGTGAACCAGCTATGGGCGGTGGGACCGCACAGGATGAATCAGGCCATCAGAGAATTGCTGAGCCCCAAGCAGACCCCGCGTCTCCCATGTGCCCAGAGCCCGCGAATGTGCTGTCACCCAGAACAGGTTCTAAAGCCCCAACCTGAGTCATCGGCAATTCTTCCCTTGCTCTTCCCCCTGGGGTTCAGCCTACAGACACAGCAATGCCAACACCCTCCATATCAAACAAACATCATCTCTCACGATGGCTTCTCACAGTTGGGCCACTTTGGGCCATGCAGGGTGAGAAACAGACCACGCGTCCTGGAAAGAACGGGAAGCTGTGATTTGCTGGACCCCATGCAACTGGCTATACATAAATGCAGAAAGCGATTCTCGTAAATTCTTTATGCTATTTACTTAGAGGCTGTGTTTATTAAGCTGGTTGGCTTCCAAAAACTTCTTGTAGATTTCTTTCTCAAAAAAGTAAGTTTTATTTCTCCAGCCCACCATGAATTAAAAATGGGTCTTTGATATACTCAGCAGACTCTGCCCCATCCTTTTGGACTTACATAAGGAGTAGAAATAGACAGTATTCACCAGCAGTTCAGATACACACAGCTCTTTGCAGTCGTCAAAGCTTAACAAACTCTCAGACGGGCTTCTCCGTGTCCCGTCTTTCTTCCTTCTTTGCTAAGATGTTGTGGATTCTCTCTGGGATTCTTGCAAACTGGGGTTAGAGGCCTTGAGAGAACCCCTCTTCCATGAAAACAGCTTTCAAGCTCCCAAGCCCATTCATACCTGAATTCACTTTGGATCGCTGTACGCCTTTGAAGATCAGCTGATGAAAACACCCCCTTCACTGGTGTCGAAACTGAGGCCGGGTTGGTGGTGGGTTGCCCAGGTCACAGGGCAGCAGAGACAGCTCCTGAGCCTCTGTCACTCCCACTGGGATTGCCAGGTGCACGGGGACCCGCCAGTGTGATGCCAAGTGGATGAGGCCTGGCTCTGAGGCTGGAGGAGCAGAACCAAGGCAAACCCCACGGAGACCCTGGGCAAGTCGCCGAGTCCCTCTGCAGGGTCTTGGTGTGTGTCCACAGGGACCTCCAGCCCCACCCCCCAGGAGCTCCCGGGGGGCCTGGGACAGACACGGGGGCTGCCCTCCCACCCTGCAGTCAGGGTGGGAGACGTGTGCAGGGCAGGCAGTGATGGGGGCAGAATCTTATCTCCAGGGTGATCTTATGATTAAGATCTAATATATAATTTGTCAGGCCAGTGAAAAATGCAAAACGTGTTGTCTCTCGTTCAAAAGGCAGGAAACGAGTGCTGATAATGATCCTAAAATGTAAAGTTTTATTCTTTAAAATATCGTATTACCTCTAGGGTGTGACAGGGATACAAGCGACACACAAGTAACAAGAGAAACGTACAAAATCGCAAAATAATAATATTTGGGACTCAGTTTTATGTAAGATAATAAATAACGATACTTTGTTAATACAATGTCTTGACTGATCATAAAATTACTTTTCTGACTGCAAATATATTTATTAGGTCGCCAAAACCAATACTTTCAGCAACTTTTCACTATTGTAACTGAAAATGATGTCAATTTTTCTTGGCAAATGGAAGATTACAAATAATTTTTGATAATTTTTACTTTTGCGAAGGATTTTTGTGTTAGTGCAATAGTTACTGAAGCTGTCACAAGTATTTATAGGCTATGACAACTCTGATAAATTTCTGATAAATTAGTTTGAAATATAAATTTTAGTACGTCTCCAGTTAGCGATTCTTGTAGAGCAATTTTTCTAAAAAGATTTAACTCTTTATATGAATCCATTTTGTGTAATTCTGAAATTAATTTCAAATAGAAATTTATACAATGGCAATTTAGTGTTTCCTTTGATATTTCCAGTCACTGGTGGCATTGTATAAGAAACTGAAAGTGGTTTCGTGATTTGTACGTAATTCAAATGCCTGTTTCTGCATTCTAATGCCAAATCTTCAATTAGAAGGGAAGTTTTAATTTAAAAAATCGTCTGTCTTATTAGTAATTGGCCCATCTGAACTTTCTTATGCAAATAGGATTCTTTTCTATCAAATCAATGATTTTTTTTTTTTTTTGGCTGCCAATCACCTGATACTCAGGATACATGATCCCCACTTTTCATCTGTGGAACACCCCCTCTCTACACGAAAAGATGGAAACCCTTTGGGAGGATATCAGAAGAGTCAATATACTATTGGTTCTCAGAGACAAGCAAAATCATCAATCTCTTCCTTGAAAAAAATGAATTTCTTTTCAAACCTCATTCCACGAATAAACTTCACTTTCACCTTATTCCACATCCGTGTTCATGTTATTACCCTCGTGGAGAACACTCATGAGCAGTGGTCATGGTCACTTGACCATGGTCACATGGTCACTCATGAGCAGTGGACACTTGGTCATTGAGACAAATATCAGGGGAAGAGAACCACCAGATTCTAGGAACCAGATGGAGATTCTTTTCCCGGCTCTGTTGCTCACAGAGCATTTGACCTTGAGCAAGTGGCCACACGTGAGTGGGCCACCCTCTCCTCATCTAGGAGAGAGCTGTTTCCCAGAATCACAAGGATTAACTGCAACGATGTTCTGGAAACAACTATAGCAGCAATTATTAGTCACTGAGTTTGTACCAAGTGTCAGGCATTAGCGAGATTTCTGTGTTGACTCTTTGTAATAAGGCTGCAGGGTGGGTACTAGTGTCTCCTTTATACAGATAAGATCACTGACACTTAAATCAAAGAAGCAACTTGCCCCAAGTCCTGTGGCCAGTTTGGAATCCACCCACCGGAGGCTGTGTCTGACCTCAGGGTCTGGGCTTTCTCCCACTGCATCAATTTTTAATGCAGAGAACAGGATAGCTGGCATACAAGGGATCCCCCCAAAGGGCTAGGTCACTGCATTCATTTGCTAGGGCAGCCATACAAAATACCATAGTGTACAGCTTAACAACAGAAACTTAGTCTCTCAGGTGTCGGCAGGGTTGGTTTCTCCTGAGGCCTCTCTCCTTGGCCGCCTTCTCACTCTGTCCTCACGTGGCCTTTTCTCTTTGTTCACATTCTGGTGTCTCTCCCTTTTCTTCTAAGGACGTGACTCATCTTGGATTAAGGACCCACCCCACTGGCCTCATTTCAACTCGATCACCTTTCTAAAGACCCTATCTCCAGATATGATTATATTCTGATTATATTCAACACATGGATTTGGGGGGACACATTTCATAACATCCACTATACGTAATAGGTTGCATGTGGTCTCCCAAAGCCTATGTCTACCTACTAATCTCTGGAAACTATGAATGCGACTTTGCTTGAAAAAAGGATCTTTGCAGATGTGATTAGGTTAACAATCTCCAGAGGAGATCATCATGGATCAGGGACCTTAAAGCAAATGATGAGCGTGTGATGCGATGTACCGGATAGACACGCACAGAGGAGGGCGGCAGGGAGCAGGGTGACGTTCCACGAGCCCAGGAAAGCCAGGAGCCACCAGAACCGGCAAGGAAGGATTCTTTCCTTGAGCCTCCAGCAGGCACGCAGCCCTGCCAACACCTCGATGCTGGACTTCTGGCCTCCAGAACCGTGAGACAGTCGCTGTCTGGTTTTTCAGGCGCCTGGTTTGTGGTCTTTTGTTACAGCAGCCCCAAGACAACACACCACCTCCCCTGACGCACAGTGTCGGCTCTAGAAGGAAGCAAAGTCTCCCCGGAGGGGGCTGATGTTGAAGGGATGCCCCTTTGAAGGAAGGCACGTCCTCTACAGAGGGCCTGATGTCATCCCGATGTGACCTTTCCTTAGACAGCCTGGCCCAGGGCTCCCTCCACAATGCTCCGCAGGGAGAGTGAACTGCCGGCTCCTCTCCTGCACGTAGAGCCGAGCTCTTTAGTTCCCTTTTGGGAATCTTGTCTATTTCTTCCTTGCTGCAACTCATCTCTTTTCTTCCTAGAGATAAAATAGCTGGGTTTCCTATTCAGGATTTCGTATTTAGCTGCCATTATGTAACTTTGCAGAAACCTTTTGTCGGGCCACTGCGGGGTGACCGAGGTCAGGCTTAGTAGAATGGAACACTGTCTTTGAAAAGAGAGATTTCATTTGGCAGCACCACGCCTCTGCCGGGGCTTTTGCAAACAGACCTCTCCTTGGGTAGAAGTCCAGGTGGACGGGACTGCATGCATTTGTCAGGATGAGTGACCAGTCCTGGGGCTGGGGCTGTTCCCTAAAGGGACGGTGCTTCCAGCTCCTCTGAGGTCAGAGGTGCTCAGCTGGGGGTGCCCAAGGCCCCACTGCCTGTGTGTCCACGCGTCTGTGCGCATACATGTCTGTGAACCGAAGCCAGTAAGTGCTATAAAACAGCCTCTAATTTGGAACCTGAGCTGTGAATCCTCTTGCAGAGCAGCTAATGGTCACTGATGCCACTGTCTGAAAGGCCAGGTTTCCCATTTGGACTTTGATTTAAACAGAGGAGACTTAACTCCGAATCAAGTGCGGCACTGGCAGCGTGGGGCGGGGAACCCACCACTGTCCGTCTACACTCGCAGTAATGAAGCCAGGGAGGATCCGGAGTCCCAGCCCACGTTCTTTTTCTTCTCACGCTCCAGGAGCGAAGGTCTCTATTTTGCACGCTTCCTTCAGTCACGGCTGAGTGTCTACTGGGTCAAAATCAGCCCCGGTGACAGTTGTCTACACAGCTGTCGAGCCTCCCTGTGCCGCCCGTCCTCCGCCCCACTGTCTGGAAGGCCTTTCAGCCCCGCGGGCAGCCCGCCCCACACCAAACCCGCCCCCCCCTCAGGCAACCTCAGGCCCCACACGTGGCTGCTCAGACCCGTCCCCTGCCTGCCTCCACCATGTCTCCCTTCCCCCCACAGAACCCACACACACACCCCTGGACACATCCCAGGACTTGGCAGTGCTGGAGACCCCAGACCCCAGAAGCAGACCCTCCCCACACACAGCCTCCTGTCTCTCCAGTCCACAACCTCGGGGCCCCCGACCCAGCCGCGGCACCCACACCTGCCTCACCAAGACACACCTGGACCGATGGTTCTCCTACCTGCTGGGGCCACCCTCTCCTTTCCCGGCTTAGAATCCACGGGACTTCCTCATGGTCCTTGGGGTCTAGCCACTGCCATGCAGGACCCTCACAGCTGTGCCCCCCTCCCCTCCCCTCTGGCACACGTGGTCAGTGCCCAGTTCCAAGGGAGTCTGCCCAGCTCACTGCTGCAAGGCTTTCCCCTGGGCACACAGACCCTTTCTGGAGTGTTCTTCCACCCCCTCCTCCCTTGGCTAGCCCCTTACGTTCATGTCGTGGCTTAAGTATTGCGCACTCAGAGAAGCCTTCTGTGACCGTGCGTGTGTGCTCAAATACATGCATGCACACACACACACACGCACCCCCCCACACACACATGTACACACACAGGATGGAACCAGCCCTCAACTTCACTCCCCCTGTGGAGTGACCTGATCTCTTGCCCACAAAGCATCAGGCCCTGTGGGGAGAGCCCATTTCTGCCCTAATGCCCGGCTCCCAGTACTGCAGCCAACCTGCCCCCACCCAGGAGCTCAGCTCAAGTTCTAGAAGCACCAGGGGCTCCCACATGATGGAGTCACGTTGGACGTACGTCCTTCAGCCCCCTTCGAGCCATCAGATGAGAGCAGACCCTTCCAACACGTGACTGCAGCTGTCAAAGAGATTCCCAGTGGGAAACACCCAGCCATGCCTTTCCAGGATTCCTGGCTAACAGAAGCCATGAGAGAAAGTGAATAATTGCTGTGGTTTTGAGCTGATAAGTGTTGAGTGATTTTCTGCTTAGCCCTTGATAACTGGAGGAGATGTCTCAGTTCTCCTTCCAAACTCATCCACCAGGTGGGTCCCCTAGAAGGAGAAGGTGAAGGACGGGAAGGAAACACTGGAAGTGGGAATAAACATTACCTCAGCATCCTCAGCTTTTTGGTTCCTTTTCACCTTTGGGGACTTCCACCAGCCCAGGTCGAGCCAACAGTTTCCACCAGGATGTTCCTGCTACCGTATCTACAAACCACTCCCCCAGAGCCAGCCTCCAGCTGCTTATAACCCCCTGGGGCTACTCATAGTCAGTGTGGATTCTCCCCCAGAAGCCCCTGAAATTGTTCAGAAGATGATTCAACTAAATCTAGGCAAAGGCTGCCCCAAACTGAAAACGCACCCTCTAGTGCATTCCCACTTGAGGTGGTCAGCTTCTCAGATGTCTTCCAATGAGCCCCACCTTCTGGTGCTCATGTGACCCCCTCCTATGAGTCTGTGCTGGACTCATGACCTCCCTCTAACCTGTCTAGAGGGAACAGGACATCACTTCTGGGGTCAGGCTGTGAAAAGACTGTCTTCCATCCTGGGAACCTCCTCTTTTCTCCCCTACTCACTCCAAGCTCCCCTAAGCAGAGACCCACATGGCAAAGAACTGAGGGAGACCTTCACGGGACAACCAGGGGAGAGTAGCTACCACCACCCCACAGCCCCGAGGAACTGAATCTGTCCTTTGACCGTGTGAGAGAGCCGGGAACAGACCCTGGCCCAGTCCAGCCTTCAGATGAGACCACGGTCACGGCCAACAGTGTAAGTAACTTCACCAGAGTCCTGGGCCTGGAGATCCATCCCAGCCACACCTGGATCTCCAACTCACAGAACCCGTACAGTAATGAAGGTATTTTGTTTCAAGCTGCTAAACCGTGAGGTTGTTGGTTATCCAGTAGTATGTAGCTGATACACCATCCCCAATTATGTCCCGCGATGTTATCCAATACAACCAGCCAGAGGTTCTGCAGTGAAATTCAAGGTATTTCAATAGTAAAGTGTGAAATAGAGACATAGAAACTCCCTCACAAAATGTCAAAACCATAGAGAGACAGGACCTGCAGATATAAACTTGCTCCCAATTATGATTATCCTAAGGGAGGAATTAAATTCTAAAGATCAAACCTTATGAGTGAAAGTTCAAAAACATTAAAGCCCAAAGGGATCAGAGCCCCTTTGCCTATGTTAATAAACATTCAGAGAATCATCACCACGTCCAAAGCCTTCTTCTGCTAATTCTCATCTGGGCCGTTTCTCCATGCCAGGGTGGAGCTGGGGCTCTGACGGCCACCAGCTGGAGCCTGGGGCGGATGCCCACCACTCAGAAGTGCAATGAGCTCTGTGAAGTGTCTCCTTAGCCTAACGTTTTAAGATTCCCAATTGTTAATGGGACAGACACGATAATGCAGGAACTGGGTGAATTCCAGGAGCATCTGGAGGAGAAGCTGGGGGTACCCTGGCTTACACTCCCCCTCCCACACTGCAAGGTGCACACTCGTGCCCCCTCTTCTCCTGAACCCTCTGCCTTCACATGACTTTTCACTCCATCAAATTCTCCCCACCCTCGCCCCTCCTGCTGACACTCCCTGTTTCCCCTTTTAGCCTCCTTCCCACCGTCAGCTGTCCTGGTGATGCCCCGGGCCTCCCAGGGGACGACAGGTGAAGTGTGAGGTACGTGATGGATGAGGTGTGTCACGGGCACGCACGATGACCCAGCTTTGCAGATCGTGACTCCAGCTGCCTCTGGCCATCCTGGCTGAGAGCCTTCTCACCTCCATCACCTCCTGCTGCATCGCGGCTCTAAAGCACCCAAGGCTCTTCTGCTTCTCAGCCGTTGAGCGCGGCGGTCCCCAACCCTTTTGGCATCAGGGACCGGTTTCCTGGAAGACAATTTTTCCACGGATGGTGGGGGGTCATGGCTCAGGAGGTGATGCGAGTGAAGGGGGGCGGCAGATGAAGCTTCGCTCGCTCCCCCGCCGCTCACCTCCTGCTGTGCGGCCCGGTTCCTAACAGGCTCTGACCGGTACTGCGAGTTCAGTCAGGACCTGAGTCTGAGGCGCTGACAAGACACGCAGGTAGATACGCGCCAGGCAATTGGAGGTATTTGGACGTAGATCTGCGCCCACTCTCAGGTCCTGGGACCACCTTGGTCCCTTCTCACAGGAGACTGGCTGATGGTGGCACTGAGGGAGGCCTCTCCTATGCCCCTCTGATGCCAGCACACTCCTCCCGTCCACCCCCATCACCGGTCCCCACCCCAGGCGCAGTTCACACCCAGGATCCTGAGGGAGAGGCCTCCGGCCAAGAGCACGTTCTCAGGCTCTGGAGGGAGAGGTGAGCCCAGGGCAGGGAGAGTGAGGGAGAGACACAGGCAGGGCAGAGGGAGAGGAAGATGGGCACCAGGGACTCAGTGGGAGCGAGGCCAGCTTCCCGGGGAAACCCAGCTGGGCACTGGCCATGCAGGCTCTCGGGACGGCCTGGAGGAACCACCTGGTGGCCGACGTCTTTGAGGGCAGAGAGGAGCCCACCCATCACTTCCTTGGCCGGGGTCTGGCTTAGGCTGACTCTGCCTCTGGGAGCTGCTGAGGAGGCCACACCCCATACCCCCTGTGACCCGAACCCCAGCCCTCCAGGGGGCGGGGGGCCCTTGTGTCCAACATGGTATCCAAAGTCCTGGGGGCCAGGCTGGACCTTCTCGGCGGTGGCTGTGCCAGGGGTCTGGCCATTCTGGGAGAGGTTGGGACAGTCAGAGACCTAGGGGTCTAGGAATGGTGACAGCGGCAGCGTCCAAGGACCCGGGGCAGGGGGGTGATCCATCTGAGAGGCACGGACGTGGGTCCCATCCTCACACATGCTCCTTCCAAGCTCTGGGCCTCCTCACGCTGGTCTCTCCCTGTGATGCCCTCGAGAACATTCCCAGGTCTTTTCACAACCGGGAAGACCGCTCTCCATCCAGGGCAGCTGTATGCACTGGCCCATCTCATGCTCCCATCTCTGCTAGGTGCCCTGGGGACCCAGCCACCCGCCCGTGGGAGCCCAAGCCACAGAATCTGCCTGTCTGTCTCTTCCTGACACGTGGCCCCGAGGGGTGGGGCTGTATGCAGTCAGGGCTCAATCAGCCCCCGGAGGTGGAAGGAAGTGACACGTGAGTGCCTGGGACCCTGACACCCCACTCAGGAACGCAGGCCCTGTGTTTCTCCCAGGGATGCACAAGATGAAAGAGTAGCCCAGAGGGGTGACTTCCCTGGCCACAGGGCCACACCCCGCCGAGAGGCCAGAGTCGGGGGATCAGCGTGGCTTCCAGGGAGAAGGCTCCACTCACGGGCAAAACAGAGATCCCCGAGGCCCAGAGGAGGCAGCTGAAGGCGAGGTGCCCAGCCTGGTGCAGAGCCGTGTCCATCTGGGCAGCACCTGACGGCCCTTGCTGAGCTGAGCCGGGTGGCCTCCGGGGCCCAACCACTCGGCCCTGTGCTTGGCTCTGCGGCCCAGGCTGCCTCTCCCTCCAGCACCTGACAGCAGGCTCACTTCTTCCCCAGGCAGTCACCCTCTCCGAGTAACGACGTCCCCAAAATGTCGTGGTTGCCCTTGGTAACCGGTCACAGCTCTGTCCCATTCATCTATTTAAACGAACCCAAGGTTGCTGGGTTTCATTCTGGGCCACCACTCCCCTCGCTGGGGGTGGGCCCCCCCCCTCAGCATCCTCACTGCTCCTGGGGGCACAGGGACTCGGGAGACACGGCCACCCCCGGCGCCCTCTCCATCCTTGGCCTCTGTGAGCTGAACCTGAAGAGAACAGAACAAAGTGCGGCTCTTTCACTGGAATCAGAGCCCAGGGCTGCCCGCCTGGGCAGAGGGATGCTGGACAGTGGGACCTCCCAGCTGGGCTGGTGTCCCCCACTCCCCGGGGTGTGTTGACCTTGGGCAAGTCCTTCCCCGTCCTGGTCTGGACGTCAGGTACCCATGGGCCCTCAGGGAGGATGCCAGTGGCCCCGGGTTGGCCCCAGCCTCCCACCCTCATTAACCCTTGCCTGCGCACCGTTCCAGGGGAGGGAATGTGCAAGTTTAAAGGACGGCCCCTTCCTTGCCGAGGCCACGCGCTGACGGGAGCGGCAGGACATGGGCCCTCAGGCCGGAGGTTAGCAGAGCTTCCACAGCTCTGGGCCTCATGCAGGCCGCACCAGGGCAGAGTCCACTGTCTCATGGCTCTCCGGCCCGACACACGCCCCAGCTGGGCCCCGCTCTCGTCACGCACAGGAAGTGGGCGGAGCCCCCCAGAAGCAAAGGCCCATCGTCGGCTTGCTCCCTTCTGAGTACTTTTCTCTACCACGAAGGAAGCAGGCAGCGCTGCGACAGGCGTCACTTATTTTTGAGGCCGAGCCAATAAAACGCAGTGGCGTGCATCCTCCAAGGAGACAGAGAGGAAGGGGCCTGGCTGGGCAGACCGGGCTGGGAAGGGTCTTCATGGCCCCACCTTGGCATGGGCAGATTCGTCAGGCCCGGGTTCAAAGGGCTCCTCTTGTCCTGGCCTCTGATGCTCAGCGGGGACAGGGACGGGGCGTGGTGCCGACAGAGGCCAGCCAGGCCCAGGCTGTGCAGACCCCACTGACCGCTCTCCGGTCCCTTGTCCCCAGGAGGCCAGCACCGCCCCTCGCTCTTACGGGAGCTCTGCGGACTCTGTCTCGGGCCTCACCCTCAGCACCTGGACTCCGGTTGGGGGTCTGGGCTGGTGGGACAGGGCGGGAGAGGGGAGGGGAGCAGTCCCGCCCATCTCTCTGAATCTGGGTTCTGTCTTCTCCAGACCAACCTCAGGCCAGCAAACAGCATCTGCTCAGAGGAAACAGGATCCCTCCTCCTAGCCTGTACCCGTGGCAACTTAGCTGTACCCCTAGAGGAGGGACACCAGTGCCCGGACCACAGGGGCAGAGCCGGCCCAAGTCACCCATCACACACCCACATCTATGGAGCCCCTCATGCAGGATGTGCTGGGGATACAGGCCCTGGAGTGCTGCCGGTGGACAGCTACCCCACGAGGTACTGGTGAGAGAGGGATGCAGCTTCCCATGCCAGGGTCCCTGCTGCTGGGCCGGGCTGGGGTGGGGGGCATGCAGAGGGGCAGGGCATCCTGCACCCTGAGATGCAGAAAGTGGGCACGTGCAGAGAGACGCGTCGGGTAGGCCTCTCGTTCTCTTCTGTGGTTTGGCCTCGAGCAGCCTCATCTTACAGCTGCAGTTACCTCAGGTAATGACGGCCCCGGGGGAGAGAGGGAGAGGAGGAGACAAAGAGAGAGGGAGGGAGAGAGACGGAGGAGAGAGACAGGGAGAGAGAGGGGGGAGGTGGGGGGGCTCGTCTTTCCAACCGGAAGGCAAACTCCTCAGGAGAGGACTGCTACCCCCCGCAGGTCACCACCATGCAGGGCAGAGGGCCTTGGGGAGGTGCGAAGGTGAGACCAGCCCTGGGGACAGGAAGGAGGTCTGAGACGTCCCGTGAGCTGTGCACAGGCGGCTCAGCCAGTCTCAGCCCAGGCTGCCCATCTGAGCCTGGGGGCTGCTGGGGGACACACCTGGGTGAAGGTGTGACCGGAGGGACCACCCCCTCAAATGCTCAGGTGAGGCAGAGGTGAGACAGTGACTGGAAGGGAGTTACCTGCACCAGCCCCGCCCGCCCCGGCCCACTTCCACTGACTCACCTCAGATCTTGCCCAGAACCCTGTGGTCCCTCCTTGACCTGGAAAAACCTCTGAAACAGTGGTCTGTGCTCAGCAGCTGGGAGGCCACGGGGAGGCACGGGGCAGCCCCAGCTCGTCCCCCCAGCCCGGCCCGCCAGGCGGCTGGCTGTGCCTGTCTCCCCGGGACTCCCCTTCCTTCCTCCATTTTTTTATTAACACACATGAATGAGCGTCGTAATGGGGATCTGATGACAAGCTGAGGAGCGGGTGACCTCCTGCCCCCTTGCTCCGCCTGGATGTGGGGCCGTGGTAGACAGTGATGCTTGGAGGACCGACCTGGGCCCACCCTCAAGCTCAGATGGGCGGGTACCCCCTGCCCTAAGCACGCAGGAGCACCCGAGGAAAGAAGGTTCTCAAGTGGGATCCCCGAGGCTGCCCCCATTTGTGGCGAAGGTCCCCCAGATTTCTCCCAGGGCCCCTCTCAGAAACAGCCCTGGGTCTGGCTCTGGACTGAGTGGACGGAGGGCAGTGGTGGGTGGAGGGGAGAGGGGGAGGGTTGGAATGTTCTAGAACAGGAGTTCCACAAGGGCGTAGGACAGGTACTCCCGATGTTCATGCAGACGTGGGTGCCACCACCAGGGGCTGGCCGCTTTCCTGCCAGGGAGGTCAGCGAATTTAGGGGACCTTCCCGGCCCACCAGCTTTGGAGGGTGACACCAGGATGCTTCGCTCAGGGCTATGCCGTGTCCCTCCAAAACGCTGCTGCCGGCTGACAAACGCACCCAAAGACACCCCATTCATCAACCACAAATCTCCCTATTTAGTCATCAAATAACGTCTTAAAGAACCCTCAGAAGCGGTGCTTTGCTGGCTGTGATTTCATCACGCCGGTTGTGCTCAAACTGGCTCAAGGACCTGCTTCCTAAAGTTCTCCCCTTGAGTCCTTTCTGCCCAGTGAGAGGCTGCAGCCCCACCCTTCAGCTGAGGGCTCGCGGCTCAGATGGGATCAGAAGGGCAGGAAGTGGCAGGGCTGGGCTGGGGGCTGCAGGAGGCCTGGCGTGGAGCAAACATGGGGCCTGGGGAGACATGGGCAGGGCAGCCGAGCCAGGTGAGTGAGAAGCGGGGTCCGCAGACCGGGAGACAGGTCCTTGGGAGCTGAATGAGGGCTGAAGAGGGATGGGGCCAGCTTCTACAACTTGACCCGGGCCGGGACTCCTCAAATCCTAGGCTTTGACGAGGACCCAGAAGATGCTGTGACCGACTCTTTCCAAGTCGGGAAACCCTAGAAGCTTAGACCAGAGGAAGAACCCGAAGCAGAATCAGAGCCTTGGTTGCCCTGCTTTGCAGCCACAGGACCAGCCTCAGTGTCCTGTCCGAAATGTGGGCCAGCAGAGCCCCCCCGCACCCTCAGCTGGCTGGCGTGAGGACGGGAGGAGGCCACTGCGGGAGCCCCGAGGCCCCCCAGTGCCAGTCTGTGTGCCAGCCTCCACCCCCCGTTGGCATCCTGCTTATCCACTGTGCTCGTCACCCATCCTTTCCTCCCTCCCTGGTTCCACGTGGTGGCTCATCTTCACAAGAGCTGAGAGGCCATGTGAGGGGCCAGGTGTGGTTTCTGCGCTCGGAAGCTCACGGCCAACGTGCTGAATTAAGATGGTCCACCTGCCTGCAGCCCTGTGGTTCTCTCTAAGAACAGCCTCTGCCTATAACCGGCCCTCTGTCCACCTGCCCCGGTACACACCTGCCCCCAAGGTACAGCACTGTCCTTACCGCTCTACACGTGCGCAGTGGAACCCGGTCCTCCCTCACCCCCCTCATCGCACTCCTGTGGGGGTTGTCTTTGCCCCACAGGGGCTGAGGTCATGCCAGGGTCACTGCCGCATCCTCCACACGAGCACCTCCCTCCAGCGCTGCGCCCGAAACAAACTGCGAGAAGGGCGAATAGGCATGGCAGAGCCTGGGTTGTGCCGCCAGGCCCCCTTCAAGGAAGGACGACGTGTCGCCAGCTTCCAGGAGCACCATCCCACACAGCCTCCAAAAGTCACCCTTGGGGGCTTCCCCGGTGGCGCAGTGGTTGGGAGTCCGCCTGCCGATGCAGGGGACGCGGGTTCGTGCCCCGGTCCGGGAAGATCCCACATGCCGCGGAGCAGCTGGGCCCGTGAGCCATGGCCGCTGAGCCTGTGCTTCCGGAGCCTGTGCTCCGCAACGGGAGAGGCCACGGCAGTGAGAGGCCCGCGTACTGCAAAAACAAACAAACAAACAAGTCACCCTTGGGGTCAACCACGCCTCTCCCTTCCCCACGCAGTCCCCAAGGGCACTGCGTGAACACCCACGTGCCAAACTCCATCTCAGGGTCTGCTTTCAGGGACCTCAGTCGGCTACAGTGAGGGAATGAAGGAGTGAGTGATGTCAGCAGGCAACGATCATGACTTTTATTTCAAATGAGGGAAATGAGACTTGGAAAAGACAACCAGCTTGGTCAAGGACTCACGGTAATGATGAGAGGAAGCCCTCAGGAGCTGTCCTCCTAATTGCAAGATGACACCGCAGGACGCCGAGAGCAGCCATTGTTCCCAGGACGGCCCTGCCCGTTGGACCTCCACGGTGGCTGCAGAAAGCCAAGTTTCCCCTGCTGTCTCTCCTGATTTGTCCAGACCCACCGGAGAGCTGAGGTACGTTTATCCCCTCACTCCCAGCTTGAGAGTTGCCTCTATAAGGCTGGGGTAAGAAGAGGTGTTTTTCTCCCCAGAAATAGGTCTATTCTCTTTGGGAACCATTTTTACCGAACCCGTCAGGGCTGACAACAAGCTGGCTGTTTTCATATGCCTTCCCGAGGTGCAGACTTCTCCGTGGTGACAGCCATCTCCTATAAATGCACACGTCTCTTCTCGGGAGTTTTTTCACCACCGTCTTGCTGGTCCCACCCACTCATCTGGTCCCCTCCTTCCTGTAATTGAACGCACAGTTCATTAAGATCTTTGGTTGTGGCAGAAATGTTACAGGGGAAGGAAAAGCTGTTGAAATTTTTATTTTTAAAAGTCACTAAGAATAGGGTGAACCTTGTAAAAATAGCAAGCCTACCACAGGATTGCACCCAAGGCCAAGTCCTCCTTCTAAAAATCAGAGTTTGGCATTTAAGTCACAGAGGTCTTGGGGCCGGGAATGGAAACTAGGATATGTGTCCTGCCTGGGCCACCACTGAGCAGTGGCTTATGCAGCTTTCAGTCTGCTCTTTTCCACCCAAATTCATTTAAGGCAGAACCTTCCTCCCTACTCCCACCCTTCAGAAGACAAAGAGACTCATCCGATCTACCTGGGTTAGGTCCGCGCATCCCCTGATACTATGAGGAAAATGTCCTCTGAGATCATCGTTCATACTATCCGAGAGATTAGGAGACACACGATGCTACTGGAGATACTGGGCTCCTCTGCAACTCTCGAATATTCATTGGGAGGAACTTGGGTGTTTCCATCACGGCTCTTGTGTTCACCCTTGACCCCTGGCCAGAAGGGATGGAAGATACAGGGCAAAGATCTTCGTCTGAGTGACCCTGAAGCAGCAGGTGAACGGGGTTCTGCAGCCTACCTGCTGGAGGTGGGGGTGATGCTAAACCAGGTGTCTTAAGGGTCTTGCCCACCCCTGTGTCCTTGGCAGGCAGAGTCCTGTGGTCCTGGGTCAGCAGTTTCTTCTGGCAGGGGCTCCATGAACAAGACCTGAGTGTGGACACCACACTCTCTATGGTCCTGCACTGCAGCAGGAAGCACATACTTGCTCTGGGAAATTGTGGATATGCCTCTCAGTCCTTGGAGAGTCAGGAAGACCAGGTGAGGCCGAGTCATGGGTGCTGAAGACGGAGTTTAAGTGTGAGGCACAGGAAAGGAAAGTGCATGCTCAAACCCTGGAATCTTCCAAGAGCTGTTCCTGAGAGCTGTGAAAGGGAAGTCTTGTTGCAGCTGACCTTCCAGTGGCTGACCATTAGAGGCTGCTGACCATCGGGGGTTTCCAGGGAGAAAGAGGGGTCCACCCAGCCCTGCACCAGCCCCAGCCATGGTCACTGAGGTCCCTGAGCCCACTCTGTCCTCACAGAGCACAGAGTAGAGGGGAGACCAGAGGTATGAAATCCCTAGAGAAACGTGTAAGAGCTCTGGGTTTCTAGGACAAGAACACTTGTGGCATTTGTTCACTAAGCATCTAGAAAGCACCTAGTGTATACTCGGGTCAGTGCTGGGTCCTGAGGTCACAGAGACGAACCTGGAGGAGATGTTGGCCAGGCAGTGCAATGCCGTGTGGCCAGGGCGATCACCCTGTGCCACGGGGTCCATGGAGAGATGGGCGGAGAGGGATAGCACAGGAGGTGACACCCCTGTGACGCTGGGACTCCAGATCTGGACCGACCTGAAGGCCCCCTTCGTGATCCAGATGACCAAGCCCCAGAGATAGAGACAACTTGCCCCAGGCTTAGTATCGGGCCCTCGACTGACTCTGTCTGGTGTACGATGTTTCAGAAGCAAGTCATGACATCTGGAGCAAGCCCAGCTCGCGAGATTTCTCTGCAATGGCAGAGTCAACGGATCAGATGTGGGGCTTCAGGATTTGGCTTCTGATGAAGAATAAAAACCGAGGCGTTAGTTAAACTAAATTCCAGGAAGTAGAAGCATCTTCGTGCTCTGTCCTTCTGAGACTGGGCTCCGAAGTCTCCCTTCTATCGACCTCTGGTTTCACAGGTGGGGCTGCAGCGCGGGCCTGATCACGCCCTGCTGGGGAGCGTGCCCTGAGTCAACAGACAGCAGAGAGCCCGAGGCCCCTCCACGGTCTACCTATGCTGCCAGCCAACTCCCACCGGCTGGTACCTGCGTCTTTGGGAGGGAGGTTGCCCTCAGACTGCAGAGCTCACCTCCCACTGCTTGACAGGGACAAGCGCCAGCAACTAGCACGCCTGGCCCCTCCCTCCAGTCCTGGGCCCGCGCTGGTGGGCGTGGCGCCTGGCCCCTCCCTCCAGTCCTGGGCCCGCGCTGGTGGGCGTGGAGGTGTGAGTACCCAGGCCTGCCCTTGACCCTCGTGTGGGGCAGCCTTCCATCGCGTCGCAGCTCCTACTGTTTAACTGGCTACCGCCCCCCCCCCCCCCCCCCGTCTCTGCCCTCCACGGTGCAGCCACGCCCCCTCCGCGCTGTGCATCTCCAGTCTCAGCTCAGACTCTGCTCCTGGGGAAATGTGACTGGTACACAAAGGCCTCTTCCGTGTGTGGCCGCATCTTCATCTCCATCTTTGCTGCAACGGCAAACACACACTCTTCCAAATCAATAGTGGGGCACTCCAGGGCTGCGTGTCCCTGTAACAAGCAGGTTTCCTGCACCCCAGACTAAAGCCTGGTACCCCAGAAAAAACACGCATTCAAGCTTTTCATGTATCAGTGATGTGGACCTCGGCGAGACCCCTAACTCCTGAGGGCAAGTCCTTCATCTTTAAGAGGAAATCGCTAGACCAGCCAAGCCAGCTTTTGAGTGACACGCTATGTGTCAAGTGTGTCTGTCCCCTGGTAGCTGCAAAAATGACAACTGTTACCTCCTCCCCATTCATCCTGGTCCTGGTCCACGGGCACTGGTTTTCCTCAAAGCAGCTACCGGAGTCCTGCATGAACTCAACATTCTCCATCCACAGAGTTGATGCTTTACAAACTATTGACATTTACGGGCAAACAGTGCTGAAGCTCTACTGTGTGCGGCTGTGTCTTAGACGCTATGCAAACAGTAAGGCCTTCCAGGTTACCAAGTGGCTGCTTAATTATCCTCCCGCTTCCAATGAGGGGCTGCGGCAGAGAGGTTGCGTCGCTTTCCGGAGGTCACACAGCTAAGAGTCAAGCCCAGAACTCGGGCCCAGATACTTTGCCTCCATCATCCAAGCTCTCAGATTCCCTGCTCTCAGACCCCAAGGGCCTGACCACTCATTTAATGCACACTCGACAGACCAGCAACCAGGGCAGAATAACTAGATCACAGGCTAAGTTAACTCCTCTGTTTATGGAGATCGCGTCTCAGGCAGGGTATTCTTAGACAGTCTGGCGTTACGATTCCCTAACGTTGAGACTGTATCCAATCAGCCCTCGTTCCTAAAAATACACCCGGTGCCCATGCTGCCTCTCACACCTAAGTGAGGCAACTGGCAGGACCAACAGCATCTGGCCCTCAAGGCCGGACCAGTTGGCACGGAGACACCGGGGTTTAGAGGGTCAGGGTGGGACGTCCTGGTGACTCGTGTGTCTTGTGGGCGATGCCATTTTCTGAGCTCTGCCTCTGAGCAACAATCCGAGGTCCTCCAGTGGTGAGAAGGGGGCTCAACACAGGTTAAAAAAAGACCAACAGAGACGGAGAAGAAAGACAGGCAGAGAGAAGAGAACAGATCCCCTACTTTCCTCACACAAAGGAGACACAGCACATGGGAAAACTCACAGAGGAATCTAAACCGACTCCGTCTGGTCTGTTCCACCTGCTTCCTATGTTGAACCACAAGGTCAACAGTATCAGTCGTGAAGATGTGATTCGAGGTCCAGGAATAAGATGAGCCCAGGGAGGGAGGGACGGGGACGGACACTGGCTAAGCACCTACTGTGTGCGGGGCACTGCCCAGCGTCACCGCCGTCTCTAACTCCATCCTCACCTCATCGAGGTTCCGACTTTACACGGGAGGAAAGTGCACATCAGAGAGGTTACGTCATTCCCCAAGGCCATGCCGCCAGCACACGCCCACTGGAACCCAGCCAGCTCCAGCTCCATGTCCGGGTCTCACCTACTCCAGGCTGCCTTCCAGGATTTTAGGAGTGAGGACAGGGTGACAGGACCAGGGCTTCCGAGGGGACTCTGAGTCAACCGGGCAGAGCGCAGTGAAGTTAGCATCCCCACTGCAGTACTGTGTTATCCCCAGACAGGACAGGGGAGCCTGGGCCACGTCCAGGAATGTGGAGCCCAGAAGGGCCCGTGCGGAGGGGTCGCCATCAGGTCTCGGCCCCCAGTGGGGAACATGCGTAGTTGGGGGACGCGTGCGGGAGAAGGACTGAAGAGGGGAGAAGAAGGGTCAGCCTGGCCCCCTGCACCCTCCCCAGCACAGGAGCGCCCCCGGGGCACTGTGCCACGTGACTGAAGAGCTTTCCCTGATATCCTGAAAACAGGAACAAAAGGACCTCCCTAATGATGGAGACAGGGCTCTGGGACAAGAGCTCCTGCAGATGTCAATGTATCCCCGTCAAGATAAGCTACAGCTGTGGGCCGAGGGACGGAGGGGGCCTGGGGGTCGCCCATATCAGCCGCTCCCCTGACCCACGAGGGCAACCGCGGCTCTGGCGGTGAAGCAGCCGCTCAGGTCACTCGCACCTGAAGCCGCAGAGCGACAGCCTCTCATTCCCGGGTGTCCGCGTCCAGAGCTATTAAAACCTCTTGTTTACAGGGTATCACCCACGGCAGGTGCCAGCCCTGCAGCAGGAGACGCACAGGCTGAGGACCAAACTGCAGAGCCCCATGCGGCCTGCGCTGCTGAGCCACATGGCCTCGGGCAGCCCCACATCCCTCCTGGCTCTGCCTTGAAGCGGGGGAGAGAGCCTGTTACCCACCCCCAGGGGCACAAGAGCATCACACAAAGGGTTGGAAGCCCACCCTGGCTCTGGGCTGCCCGTGACTTCTCTGATCCGTAGAACCAGTGGTGGTGAGGGCGTGTGAGCTCTGAGGCTGGGCCTGGAGACGCCCTGGAGCCCTTCCTGCCACGGCTCTGGGACTCCTGCCTGGAGACCATGCTGGGCAGAAAGTGGTCCAGCCTCTGGAGGATGAGAGGAGACCCCACAGGCCTTCCAGACTGAGCTCTGTCTCAAGGATGCTCTCCCATGTGTTGATCCAATCGTCTCTCTCCCCCAAAACTCACTGAATTCAGGTTATTCCAACCAACAGACAAAGTGAACTCTGTGCCCAGGGGTGTGGGCGTGGGTGGGGGTTGTGTCGTGAATAACAGGAACAGAATTTGGGAAACGACGGTGGTGCCCACGTTTCATAAACCCTGGTGTCATGAGACGCTGATGTTTCAGGAAACGAAAAATGCCCCTCGTGAAAGAAATACCTACTAGCTTCATCTGTGTTTTTGAAATTTGTATAAGCTTCTATGGAAATATTTGAAAAGCAGTATATGTGTACGTACAGATGCAGTGCGTTCTCTGAGAGTGACTGTCACTGCAGAGGCCCAGCTGGTCCCTGGGCCTCACCAGCCTGCGGTCACCACACAGCCCCTGAGGCAGGACACACGCGGCTCGCTCCCCAGGGGCAGCCCGCCCCCGCCCGGAGCCCAGGCCCTCCATCATAGCACATTTTTCACGCTCACTTCAGCTTTTTTTGTGATGTTAGTCAATGTTTTTTCAATTTATGCCACATTTTCTCTGGCCAGTCTCATTCCTAATGGCTGTGGCCAACAAAGGGAAGCTTTACATGAAAATACTCGTTTGCTGTCTTGTGAGTGTCCATGCACACCTCCGACACACCCAGCTGGGTGGGCACCCTACACAGACAGGGATTCCTCACCCTCTCATGTGAGAAAGGGTGCAGTGTACACGGCCCAGGACACATGACCTCCATTTCCAGGTTCACATCACGATACAAAATAGCTGCGCCTGCTACAGCCATCACGTCTGCATTCCCACCAACCAGAAGGCAGAGAAGGAAGGATCAGGTACACTTCCCTTTAAGGGGTTACACAGTCACCCTTGGCCACTGTTTGGCTAAAACCTTGTCTTACAGCCACATCTAGCTGTAAAGGAGGCTGGGGAAAAGGTCTTATTTTGGGCAACCTTGTGCCCACCTAAAATGGGGGGGGGCGTGCCATTATGAGAGAAGAGAGAAAGAATGGATGTTGGGGGCAACCCGCAGCCTCCTTCACAACCAATAATATGTATCAATGTCATAAATCCACTCACTAAACTTTAAATGAACTAAGTAAGTTATGTTTCTTCTTTTGTGAATATACTCTTCAAAATAAATACATTTTATCTCTGAGAGCGGTTTTAGGTTTACAGAACAATTGAACAGGAAGTACAGAGAGTTCCTATATATTACACACACACACACACACACACACACACTTTCCCTTATTATTAACTTATTGTCTTAGTGTGATGAATTTCTTACAGTTGAACAAATATTGATACATCATTGTTAACTAAACATCCATAGCTTGCAATAGGGCTCACTCTTTGTGTTATAAATTCTATAGGTTTGGACAAACGTAGGATGACATGTATCCACCATTACAGTACCACACAGAGTAGTTTCACTGCCCTAAAAACCCTCTGTGCTCTGCCTGTTCATCTCTCCCCACCCCGACCCCTGATAACCACTGATCTTTTTACTGTTTCCATCGTTTGCCTTTTCCAAACAGTCATAGGGTTGGAAGCATACAGTCTGCAGCCTTTTCAGGTTGGCTTCTTACACTTAGGCGTATGCATTTCAGCCTCCTCCATGTCTTTCCATGTCCTGATAGCTCATTTCTTTTTAGGGCTGAAGAATATTCCAGCGTCTGGATGGACCACAGTTTATTTATCCATTTGTCTACTGAGGGACACCTTGCTTTCTTCCAAATTTGGACAATTATGGACACAGCTGCTGTAAACAGAAGTGTGTGGTTTTTTGTGTGTACATAACTTTCAACCCACGTGAGTACGTACCAAGGAGTCCGACTGCTGGATCGTACGGCTAGAGTTTGTTTTGCTTTCCAAGGACCTCCAGAGTGTCTTCCAAGAAGCCTGCGCCATGTTGCATGGCGCCTTTGGCAACGCCTGAGTTCCTGTTGTTCTACATCCTCGCCAGCGTGGAGTGCTGTCAGCGTCTGCGTTTTAACCATTCTCAGAGGTGTGCGGTGGCATCTCCTTGTTTTAACTTATAATTCCCTACAGCAATGTGCTTATTTGCATCTGAATATCGTCTCTTGTGAGGTTTCTCTTCAAACCTTCTACCCACATTTTAATCGGATTCTTTTCTGATTATTGAGTTTTAATAGTTCTTTGTAGATTTTGGACTTGCAGGTCCTTCATCAGATATGTGTTTGCAAATATTGTCTCCCAGCTGGTGGCCTGTCTTTCTGTTCTCTTAGTAGTGTCTTGTGAAAAGCTAAAGTTTTTAATTTTAATGAAGCTCAACTCATCTTTTTTTTCTTTTCTTTCATGAATCATGCTTTTGGTGTTATATCTGAAAACGCATTATAAAGCCAAGGTCAAAGCCAAGGTCACTTAGATTTTCTCCTACGTTATCGTCAGGAGTTTAATAATTTGCATTTTACACTGAACTCTATGATCTATTTTTGAGTTAAATTTGTGAAAGGTGTAAGGTCAGTGTCTAGATTCATTTTTTTTTGCATGTGTGTCTCGTGAATATTTTTGTGTCATTAAATATTAATTACAAGGACTACAAAGAGACTGGAAAATATCATGATATAGTGTTAAATGGAAAGCAGCAGGCAAAATCCTATCTCTGCAGTAGATTCAAGTGTAGAAGTTACGTCTGGATTGGTAAAGGAGGGAATGGGGGGCTTCCCTGGTGGCGCAGTGGTTGAGAATCTGCCTGCCAATGCAGGGCACACGGGTTCGAGCCCTGGTCTGGGAGGATCCCACATGCCGCGGAGCAACTAGGCCCGTGAACCACAACTACTGAGCCCGCACGTCTGGAGCCTGTGCTCCGCAACAAGAAAGCCCGCGACAGTGAGAGGTCCGTGCACCGCGATGAAGAGTGGCCCCCGCTTGCCACAACTAGAGAAAGCCCTCGCACAGAAACGAAGACCCAACACAGCAAAAATAAATAAATAAAAATTAATGAACTCCTACCCCCAACATCTTCTTAGAAAAAAAAAAAAAGAGGGAATGGGGAGTGGCAGAGAGAAGAGAGGGGATGGGATGGGGGGGTGGGATAGGATGGTCTGCAGGGAGCCTGGAAAAGCTGATGTAACCAAGTAGACACCCCCAGGGCCTTGGGGCCACATGCCTGTGTCATGGGAGGGGATAAGGCTTGGGAGAGGACCGTCCGCTAAGCCACTGAGATGTGGCGAGTTCCAAACAAAACAAAGGGGAAGGAAGGAGTGGGAGCCACAGGTGCTTCTGCCTGAAGAGAAGAGCCACCTGCAGACTCGGAGCTCTGCACAGCCTCACCGGTCGTGGACATTCTTGTCGTGCTGTTAGTCGTGCTCCGAGTGGCAGAACCAGAGCTGGAGCCGAGGTCCCCTGAGCTCCAAGCTCAGGTGTATCTCACAGGTGTAGAGAGACATGATTAGCAAGAGCCCGACACTGTCTATCCACCCGAGGCTTTGGCCCCAATCTCCCACCTGGAATCCTTCATCCTGGAGAAGGTCAGCTGGACGTTGTGAGATAAGAGGACTTTGCTTGTGAGGGTCCAGCTGACTTAAACAGCCCAGACTCAAAGCAGGGCAGGTCTCCTCCACCTTCCTGTCCCTTCGGCCCCATATCTCCCCAAGTCTGGGATCCAAGACCAGATATTAGTTGACTGACATCCCACGTTTGCTGACCAGTCCACAATCCCTGTTCCTCCCCCAAGGGTCAAGCCTTTTGCCCCTGGATCCCAACATAAAGCTTCACGACAGCCTGGGTGGTGTCCTGGCCACAAGCCCCACACGGAGGCGCCTATTCAAGGGCTGCCCTTATGGGGAACCTCAGAGCCATTAAGAAGGGGAAGAACATGGCTACTATCCTGAACATCGAGCATCTAGGAAGCCCAAGTGAACGTGTTAAAAATAAAAAGGTGCTGATGATTATTTGCTATAGGTTTGATCCACTTAAATGGTTTACTTAAAATAAGGCTTTGGGGATAAAAACAGAAATTAGCATTGTACTTCCGGGTTATAGGGGAGCTTCTTCACACCGAGCCTAGATCCCTGCCGGGTGGCAAACCCAGATAATGACACCTGCCCTGGATGTACGCCCATAACACAAAGGGGTCCGGGATGTCACCCTGATGGGGTGGCACGTGGGCCTGGAAACACCCCTTCTTTCCTGTGCGGAGGTGCTTGTGCTGAGTTCCGTGAAGACCACTAAGGGGTCCCTGGTCTGGTGGGGAATTAGGGAGCCTCAATTTGTTTTGTCTGGAACATAGAGGGTGGAAGTCGTGATGGGAGGAAAATCCAGAGAGAAGACAAGTGCATGTCACGGCAGGAAGCTTTGGGTGCCTTGAGAAGCGAGGACTCCATCTCCAGGCACAATCCCAGGACATGTACCAAGGACAGCGACAAGGTGCATCTTGGACCATCTGCCATCTTCCCTCCATTCCCAGCATCTTGGCCTCCTGGGGCTGTCCTAGCCCTCGACCATCACCAGAGCCAACATCCTCTCCCCCCGGTCCAGGAAGCCTCCCAATGAGCCTTGACAAGTGGACAGTCACCTTCTACTCAAAGTCACCCATGGACCGGGAGCCTGCTGGCAGCCCAGCACATCTGAACTGTTCCAAAAGTCACAGCGTTCTTTTTATATTAATCAGAACCTGTTGTCTTGACGCTTCCATCTGTCAAAGCTGTGTCTCTTCCCTACAGTCAGCCGCACAGAACATATCCCTCGTCCTCGGCAAAGGGGACAGACCCTTGCATGTCTGAAAGTGGCTGTCATCTCCCCTGTGCCCTCACCACCTCAGCAAACTTAGGAGAGAAAAACTGCCACTTCAGAGGCTCTCACTTCAGAGACGCCCAGCGTGTTATTTGGCTCAAAGCACGGTTATTCCCATTTAGAGATGAAGACACTGGATTTGGAGAGATTAACAGCTCACCCGGGGTCTCTCAGGGAGAAGGAGATGCTGATGCAAACTCCGTCTGTTTGACTCTGAAGGCCCCCTTCTCTCCAGGGTGCAGAGTGATGGCTTCTTTTATGAGCTGAGCACCCCCAGTCCCACCAACGCCCCTCAGAGGCCAAGGCCCCCCATTCCTCACAGTGCTGTCAGCTTTCTTCTGCAAAAGTTACCTAAGCGCCCCACCTCAGTGACAAAGGCACCCCTCTAAGCCTCTTTTTCTCTTCTGTATCTTTTAGGAAGGCATTCAGGTCAAATAACAGGCTGCCTGGCCAGCACTGTCTTAAAGAAATAAGGGAATTTTAGACCCTGGGGTGGGCGGTCCAGGGCTGGTGCAGCAGCTCGAGAGTGGCAGCCTCACCCCAAACTCTTTTCCTCTCTGCATCCCACCATCTACAGCAGGTGTCTGCAAGATGGCTCTGCACCTGCAGGCATGTATCTGTCAGGAAGAAGGACAGACAAAGCCTTGCTTCTCAGGCTGCTCTGTCTTTGTTCCAGAAGGGAGGCACCCCCCCACACACACACATTTCCTCCCATACCTCAGCCAGAACAAGGCCATGCTTCCTGCAAAGACCAACCCGTGGCCAGGAGAGATGAAATGAGCAGGACCGACTTACATCAATCATGCCTCCTTCCTCTGCTGAGGTGGGCACTGTCCTGCCTGGACGCCACATCCCTGGGGAGCCCCCTGGAGACAAGGAGCTCTGTGTAACTCTTAAGGAGGCCATGGAGGGTGTCAGCTTTACCTTCCTAAATTTAATCACCCTGAAAGTCTCTGTTGGAAGCATTTCCTTTTAAGAGAGAGGAGAAATTTTAGCAAGAGTAACAACAATCCAATATTGGAATCTCAGACACCACCTGCCAGCCAGTCATAGTGTCCACAGTAGGGTAGACAGAGAGAAGTCATTAAAAGGGAGTCCAGTAAATAGGTGGGTGTATGGATCAGTGGGTGGAGGAAAGGAGGAGGGAAGGACTGTGGATGGATGAATGGAGCGAGAGAGAGAGATGAGTGGATGGGGGAGAGAAGGAGAAAAGAAGGGGGAGAGATTGCAGATGTATGGATATATGTATGTGCACATATATAAATGGACAGAGGGAGAGAGGATGGATGGATGGATGGATGGATGGATGAAGGTGAGCTGTTTCACAGGGCTTCCTCTGGAAAATGCTTTTCCTGTTTATCTCAATTCTTGAGGACTTGGCTTTTGTTTGCAAAGCAGCTGAGTGCTTGCTGTTTTTTATGGATAGATTCTTCTGAGCTGTGAGCAAAGCACGGCTCCCAGCAGGGGGACGAGGGCTGGCGAGCACTGATCCCATTGCCACTCTAACGCAGGTGGGCGGACAGCAGCGCTCTTGGGAGGGGGCTTTTCTTCCCACTGACACTTGCCTTTGACGCCGACAGTGAGGCTCCTCCACCTGCTACAGGGTCGCCATGGGCCCACTTGTCGCCCCTGTGGAGGCAGCAGGCAGGTGGCTTAGAGAGCGCCCTGGAAGGACAAGTCAGCATGGGGTGGGCTGAGCTCCGGCCTCAGCAGAGGCCCCCTGTGGGCCCCGAGGAGGGGTCTCCACCCTAGCTGAGTGTCCTTTGCCCTCATCAAAGGAGCTGGGAAGGGGCTGGGTGTCCTGCTCAGAGGCAGCTGCGGGCCTGGGGAACAGTCCAAAGAAAGGGCTAGCTGAACAGCTCCCAGCCTCATGCACGGGGAACCCTCACCTCCTGCTGCCTGGCTCCCAGGGTGGCGGGAAGGGATGTCCTCTGACCTGGGCCTGTCACTGCAGGACCTGGCGGGCCCCTCCCCAGGCGTGTGCTGTGATGTGGAGGGGTTCTCCTGAGGTCAGAGGGAGTCCCTGCGGTGGGGGAGAGGAGGTGCTAGCCTCAGTCAGTTCCCAGACCCCCAGCATCCTCAAAATAGCAAGCACGAGACTCCAGGTCTTCACCAGGGTCACAGAGAGGTTCAAGGCCGCGGACCTGTCCCTTCCGTGGGCAGGCATGGGTGCCCACCTCAGAGCCTGGGGCCGTGCCAGGTGGGCCTCCAGGGGGTCGGCGTGCGGGGCTCCAAGGCCACCGGGCTGAGGACCAGAAATCCGGCTGCTGGGGGCGGGCCTATTTATGGACCACCTGTGCTTCTGTGCCGGTTTCTTTCTTGTTTCTTTCCCTTCAATCTTTCCCTTAGATCTCAGCAAAGGCCTTTTGGAAAATTCCAGGCTGGCTCAGCTGTGCTGAGAACAGGGGAATTTTCAGAGGCTGGTGTCTGAGTGGCCCTGTGATCAGAGCACTGAGTGTCCTGGGCGGGAGGTGGGCAGGAGAGGAACAGAGAAGATGCCTGGGTGGGCATCGGGGTCATCACGGGGCAGGGGGTCTTCCTGGCCGCCCCCTGGAGCTCCTTCAACTCAGACTTCTGGGGCTCTGTGGCCTTGGAGAACATGGGATTGTGTCCAACAAGGAAGGCTGTTTCCTACAGGCTAGGAGGTACCACCCTGCATTCGGGCACCCTGGACAGGAGGGGTGCAGGCCAGACCCCCCTTCGTGTCACCCTGAGCGTATTCTGACCTTTGAGCCACAGCCCTATCTGTGACATGAGGATGCAGGGCTGGAGGGGACCAGACACCACACGGGGGCCCAGCGCACAGCAGCCGTTCACGGAGGGACCACCAGGATGTCATCCCTGATGGAGATGGAGGAACCAGAGGTGCAGAGGGGATGCCCTGGCTCACACCACACACTGGCACACACGTGTGTACATGTACACACACACAGTTGGTTAGTGGCAGAGCTGAAATTCACACTCCCCGACATCCTACCTACCCCCATCACAGACTGCAACTGCCTGTCATGTGCAGGATGGAAGTTTTCAGAATAGCAACGGAATGAGATGAGCATAGCCCACAGATTAAGTTGTCAGAGCAGGGTAGAGAGAGGAAGACTCTCAAAACATCATAGATCCGAGAGGGAAATCCTGCCCCCGGCCCCGTGGTCAGTAAGCGGACCAAGGCTTTACGCCAACTGCCCACAGCACACGGGACCCCTCCTACCCTTGGAAGCACAAGACAGATGCCGAACGGAAACTGGAGACCTCACTGACAGCATTAAATGTGAAAAGTTTCACCTTTTCTTATAAGAGACAGACCTAAACCTCTAAGGTCAGTCTCAAACAGAAGGAAGCAATTTGCAGCGCACCATATTATAAAGAACGTGGCTGGCCTTTGTCCCCGCTTCCTGGGAGGGAACCTCTAAATCTTGGGAATTTCCAGAATGGTAGAGTGTCTGTGTTACTCACGGTGGGGCTTGGACCACGTCCGTGCTTATTCTCATGAGATGATGTCCCTGGGCCCGCAGATGGTCTATGTGATGGAGGTGACTCAGGACGGGGGTTAACCTCGCCCGAAACACCAGCCATGGGACTGGAGGGCTGGGGCTTTGAGCCACAAGGTTTCAGCCCAGCCTCCCCACCTCTGGGGAGGAGATGGGACTGGAGATTGAGTTTAACCTCCTGGCCAATGATTCAGTCAACCTCACTTACATGATGAAACCCCGAGTCAAAACTCTGAACACTGAAACTCAGATGAGCTTACCTGGTTGGCAATGTTCTGTGTGCTGTCACCCGAGGATGTACCTGGAGGAAAAGGTGACTCTACGTACCATGGAAGCTTCTGGGAAGTATGGGACCCTCCCAGACCCCGCTGAGCATCATTCCTTCAGCTAGTTCTCACTTGTGTCCTCTTGCTGTAATAAAACTATAACCTCAGGTGTTAGTGCTTTCCTGAGTTCTGTCCATTGTTCTAGGGGTCTAGCAAACCCAGGGAAGTCCGTGGAGACCCCCAGTTTGCAGCCTGCCAGTGAGAAGTGAGGGCAGGGAGCCAGCATTGCAGCTGCCATCTGAAGTACGGGCGTCTCGGAGAGGATGGTGCCCTGAACCTGTGGAGTTGGCATTAGGAGTCATTCCACACGCAAATAACCCAAAGTGACATCGGGATGTTATCGTTCATTATCATCCAAGGGTTATTAGACAAAAGCAAATAAAGCATGGATTTGGCCACGTTAATTTTTAATGCTGCATATTTCATTTTAAAGAGAATTAAATGGAATAAGGTGTCAACGCACCTTGTTAATATCTTAATTCCACATTGCGGCTGTATTGTAATCCCACACAGGCTGAGGAAAATAAGATAGAGATAAAAGTCTACGACTCCTGGAAGGCTCTGAAGGAGATGAAAGGAGCTCCGAGCAGTTAGGAAAGCTCTGTGGAACTTCTTGAATCTCTCTCTCTCTCCATCTTTAGCATACAGAAGGGAGGAAATTGATGAAGCTTAGAAACATTGCAATAATGCAATTATGAAACAAAACAATACCAGAAAGATATAGACTCGATATTAGTTCCAATCATTCATGGACGCTGCAAAACTTACCTTAGTTGATGCTGCAAAAATCCCAACAAATATTCAAAAGCAGGAGTTGCACGGAGTACATTCGTTCATTAAATTAGAATTTATCGTAAAAGCAAACACGCAGAGATAGACACACGGTGTACATGACCAAGGTCTGGGGATGGGCTCAGAACTGCTTTCTGAGGTGAAGCTCTTAATTTCTTCAGGTAAAAGGCCAGCAGGTGGGGGAGAGAACATTCCATTCTTGGCATCAGGGCCTAAAGAGAGGGTCCCCCAAGGAAGAGTGACTGCCCCCGTCCCCCGCCCTCATTGCCCCAGCTCCCCCTTTGCACCCCTGCTCCACGGCCCAAATCCTCCACGCGGCCCTCTCGTCCCGGCGCACAAGCAGGCCCCCTGCTGTGGACGCCCTGGCCTGCGTCTTGCGGATGCCCTGTGCGGATCCAGAGACCCTGAGAGGCCGTCTCCCGGGGCACTTTCTCTGTTCCCCAAAGCTGAGGCGGGTTCCCCCGAGTATCCTCGTGGTACCTCGGGCTCTCACGCCTTATCTTTCCTTAGGCTGCACCATCACAGCCCGTCCCCACCGTGCAGCAGTGCACCGCCGGCCGCCGCTTGGGGTCAGGGTGGAGGGTAAGAATGTGAGCCGGCCCCGTGTGCCCTTCCTCTCCCATCACAGGCCCAGCTTCCCCCCTACCCCAGCCCTGCCCGCTGACCCCCAGGGACATCAGGCCGGCCTCCCCAGGAGCAGCGCGGTGGCTTTCTGTCAGCATCCTTCGCGCTCCCCCATCATGCGCTTCTTTAACTTGACGTCCCCTGTTCCAGTTTTTCCGGATGTTGAAGACATTTGTTGATTTCCTTCCCCAATCCACACTCACACTTCCCCCCACCCCCGCTCTGAGTGTGTAGATTTCCGCCGCGGGCACCCTCCGCACTGTGAAGTCACCACACTTCCGGGGGGGGGGTCACCTGGACCCGCACCCTGGAGGGGGGGTGTCGAATCCTACCGCAGTGGCCTTGGGGAGGGGCCCGTGATGGGGGCCATGGCCGCAGGACCCGGCTGCAGAGCACCTTCTGTAGGAAATCACCCGCAAACTCCAGCCCGTCCAGCCTCCTGCACGCGGGGAGCGGCCGGAGGTCAGTGCTGACCCCCGGGGGAGGCAAAGTCAACAGAATCAGAAGCAGCGAAAATGAGAAGCCAGAGGGCCGACACCCCAAGCTGGAAGCCTCCTCTCCGGCCTTCCCGCACACGGGGTGGGTCTCCGCCGCCAGCTGAGCCCAGCTGAGTGTCTTTTCGGTCCCTTTACTGGGCCAAGTCTCCTAATGAAGGTAGATAAAGGCCGGGGAAACAGAGTATTCGTAAGAGCCACGAGAAACACACTGATTAGAAACAAGCAGTTCTTAAGTGAAGGAAAGGCCGCATCTTCACTGAAAGGCGTAAAGGTGATTTGACCAAACGGAGCTGTGGAATAAGAAGAAAACAGTGACTGTTATGTGCGCTACGTGAATTTGCGTATCTAATGTGATTCCAATCAAAACAACTCCGAAGAGGTTATGGCGAAAATGTGATAAGATTATTCCGAAGTTTATTAGGGATACAAAAGCATACCCTAATATTTCTCAATATGTAAGCAAAGACCTGCGAGGGGGAGCCTGCCTACCAGATAGCAACGTGCATTCGCCACGAACCTGCAATAGATAAAAGCGTGAACCGCGAGGGAACAATAGGTGACAGTCATGGAACCGCATCCGTAGCTCCCGAACCTGCCTGCTTGACCCGGGATGAAGAAAGGATTACAAAGAAATGAGCGATGATGGCTCGTTCCCCAAAGGGAGCTGGGATGACCGTTCTTTACAGGAAAATCCAGTCGGATGCCGCCTTCACACCCTACATATGCCAAGATGCCTTCCGAACTGCCTAAGAGTGAAAGGCCTAAAAATAGACCGCAGACGGCTGAGCATTTAACCACCTGAGATGTGGAGGGCGTCACTCAGGAAAGAAAAGGGGGCGTCTCTTCTTCCCAAATAGGAGTAAAATAAGGAGAGAGAGAGGTGGGGCGGAGAGGGTGATCCACGCCGGCCCGGCTGCTGGCTAACATTCTCCTTTTCTTTTTCCTCTTTCGTTTTTAACAAACAGACACTTTCTCACCGTATCTTGTGTATCTCCCGGCAGTTGTGTCCTGAGCGGCCTGACACCCTCCGACCGCTGTGTGTGAGGATGCTTTCCAGTTGCCCGGAAGTGTGGTGGGGCGTTCCCGGGTTCTACGACATCTGGGAACACTGACCTCAAGGTGTGACCCCGGGAGCTTGCGGACATCGGCTCCTGCGACCCCTTTTACTGAAGTCCTACGATGTCAGATTTCAGAAAGGGGCAATCTGCGTTTTACTTTAGGCTTTCAACATGACTGAAGGAGGAACATTTTCTTTCAACTCAAAAGAGAGAGAAAGAGGGGGGCGGGGAGAGAGAAATAAAATGTCAAATCTGCAAATGTGTGCCATTTTAAATTAGCGGAGCACCTGCTCTAATTAGTATTCCAAACTAGGCAAGAACAGAAAATCAAACATCTACATTTAAATTAAGATCTTCGCGGTTCCTGACCCCAGGCTCCTGTCTGCGCCGAGGCTTCCTGGGGCCCCAGGGACTTGGCGTTCAAGGCCTCCAGACGGCCCCCAGAGGTGTTGCGTGGGAGGGAGACCCGTAGAAACTTCACAGACACATCCCTAATCTCCACGACTTCTCAGCAAGCAGGGTCCTCAGCCTCATTTTACAAGTGGAAAAACAAACAGCACTGGCCTTCGGGGACCTGAGAGGCACAAGGTCATGTCTGCCAGGGAGTCGGCGTCCACGGGGTTGGCAGGTCTGTCCCCAAGCCCTGGAGCTCCCCTCCACAGCCCGTCATCTCCAAAGCTGCCCCAAAAGGCCTCCGGTGTTCCTGGAACGGGGGGAATTCAAAGGAATCTCTGTGATCTCGTGTTTTGAGTGCATCTGATCTTGTCCCAGTCTCGCAGTTTCCGAGTGACCATCTCAGTCGGGGGTCCCGTGGGAAGTGCTGTGTCACTTCATCCTGGCTCCTGGATGAGAAAGAAAATCCCATTTTATGAATGAGGAAATGAGGCTGAAAACTTGGCCTCTGCGCACTGGTGCCGAATTGAATCTCAGAGACAGAGTTTGGGGAGAAGTAGAAAAGAATAGCTTTATTGCACTGCCAGGCAAAGGGGGACATAGGGGGCTCGTGCCCTGAAAAACTGTCCCAATCCGGGAGGATCTGGTGAGGAGTTTTACAGCCGTGGTTCAAGGGCGGGGTTGCTGATGAGGGTCAGGGTGTGCGCAGGGCCTGCGCTCCTTTAATCTGGCCTCAGGGGGTCTCCTGATGAGCTTCTCTAGGTTATCAAACTGTGATCCTCTCTGGAATGAAGAATGTGAACATCTTCCATCTGTTGGGGGAATTTACTTCCTTAAAGAGCTCAGAGGTATTGTTATGTGTATCCCTTGAGCAGAACCAGGACCCTGCCCCAAGGCTGCACTGCTGCTTCTGGGCTGCCCCTCCCTTGTCTCTGCATCCCCTCCCTTCCCTGATCAGCGACTGTTTGAACTTGCCCTTTAGAACTCAGGGAAGGTCATGGAGGACGGAATCCATCCCCCACAGGGTCCTGCCCAGTCTCAGGAACTGACCTCAGCGAGATTAGGCATCTTCCCCAAATTCAGGTGCCCAATGCATTCCAGGTTCAGGCTCTGGTAAGCGGACCCCCTTGGCCTGAACCTCAGCTCCCCAGGGTCCACACCCACACGTGAGCTGCATTAGCTACAAGGTGGTGGGTCCCCGCGGGGGCCCTGCGGGAGGGTTGGGCCCAGCTGGGGTCCTCTCCTGCCTTATCAGAGCACCTTAGGCGTCACCCCAAATGTATTCCCAGTGCCTCTCCCACATCCCTGGGCAGAGCAGCATATGATATGTTTCCACAAGATGAAAGAGTCAATAAGCGAGTTTTTTCCGGGGCTGGAAGCAGGCCTATTTGTCATATAAATAGGAAGTTCTGTGCCTGCAGCAGGACTAGAGCTTCAATGGCTCCGAGAGGGAAAAAAATCCATTTGGTAAAATATGCTTTTCAGGCCTCTTGCTTCCCCAGCAGAGGAAATGCGTGAAGAGACAACGCGCTAATTAGCTCATCCAGAAATGCTCCAAAATACGGCTGTTGACTAACTTAGGACTGAGGGCTCAGATCTCAAGCGAGTTCAAAAAACTAGGTTTGAATTTCACAAGTGCAACCAATAGAAGAGAACGAGATGGTCCCCTTATATCTGGAGGGCTGTGGATGCAGGAGATGCCCCCCACCACCCGTCTCAGCGCCCCCAGGCTGCCTTCAGCATCTTGATGTCCCAGTGTGGTGGGACAGTCCTGGGTCCCGGGAAGACAGCACCCCTGGCTCAGGGCCTGGGGGGGGTAGGTCACAGAGCTAAGTGCTGTTGGGGAGAGCACCTCTCCGAGGCCTGGATTGTGAGAAGAGCATGGCTGTGACCAGGGTTCCTGTGGGGTCCTCGGTGTCCCAAATCTGCATGAGGTCACGAGCACCCTAAGCTCGTGGGATGCAGGAGCCCAGTGCCCCTGGGATTCTCCCAAGGCCTACAGTCCCTGGGGTTTCATTCTCTGTGCACCTGACATTGTGCAGAAAGAGCTCCAGGAGGCAGGCACCCTAGGGTCTCTGGGCATCAGACACCCAGAAGAGATTCTTGGGAGCAAGAAAGCAAGCCTGGGATCCAACAGACCCAGTGGAGGAGGGACCCGGAGGCCCAGGAAGCACCAGGGTTCGGGACCCTGCGCAGAGCAGTGGTTCAACCCCACCGGCCTGCCTGTCCCCAGCTCTGCAGGGGCGAGTGGGGACTACCCACCACCCCAGACACATTTCTCTTGCTGATGAGGAATCCAAGGTCTCTGCCGCATTCTGGAAACTTTAAGGGAAGTGACGTCACCTGCACTGCGCCCCATGGGAAGGACAGAAGCCTTCAGATGTTGCAGCCTTATGTTTTCACCTTCCAGGCATTCATGTCAATAGCTTGGAAACAATATATTTTAGTACCAGAGTTTTCAAAGCACTCCTTGGAATTAGTGTCACTATGAACTTAACATTGCTTGTATCTGTTCTGTGAAACAAGAAAGCATCTTTCACTCACAGACTTCGAAAACAGACTTATGGTTACCAAAGGGGAAATGTCAGGGGAGAGGGATAAATTAGGAGTTTGGGATTAACATATACACACTACTATATATAAAATAGATAACTAATAAGGACCTACTGTACAGCACAGGGGACTCTACTCAATATTCTGCAATAATCTATACGGGAAAAGAATCTATAAAAGAATGGATATATGTATAACTGAATCACTTTGCTGTACACCTGAAACAAACACAACATTGTAAATCAAATATACTCTAATATAAAATAAAAATTAAATTTTAGAAAAGCATCTTTCTGTTTGGGGATGCAAGTGGCAAACCCCAAAGAAAAGTTTGAGAGGAGCCATCACTAACTAAAGGGAGCACTTCCTAATGAGACGTGATTCCACCCTACAATCCTCTAGGCAGCTGGAGGAGGGTTAGAAGGACAGACGCGGGGAAGGGAGATGGCAGCTCTCAACTCGGCCCCTCTTCCCGAAAGCAGCTCAGCTCCTGGAAGAGACTAGGGGATTGACTGTGGGGAAGAGGCTTAGGGGCAGCTAGAGGACCTGGTCACCCTCGGGGGCTGCAGACAGGCTACCAGGAGGCAATACTGCAGTCACTTTATGATATAACCCGGGAAGAGCTATCTTGTACCTGAAATCCAAACCTGCTTTCTTGTTCTGCTTCCTCTCGGGATCTGGCCACCACACTGGGAAAAGCCAGGGCCATGTGGAGAAACCTGAAAGGGGTCTGGTCACTGGTCCCAGCTGAGCCCAACCTTCGAGACACCCCAGCCCTTCCCATCTTCTCAGCTGAGGCTCCCACATCACGAGGCAGAGGTTAACCTTCCCTGCTGAGTCTGTGCAAACGGCTGACCTGCGGAAGTCATGAGCGTCATAAAACCATCTGTGGCTGACACCACCAAATTCAGGCTGGTTTGTTATGCAGCAGTAGCTAACCAGCACATCACCTGGTGGTCGCTGCCAGGTCTCCTGTCTCGCTCTGCCCTCTCCTCTGCCTCATTCCTGGGATGGCAGTGGGAGGTGGGAGCTTGTCAGGAAAGGCTCAGGTGAAAGTTCCTTGCAGGTGCGCCTGGTGGGCATTGATTACCCCACCCTGTCTCCTGCTTCCATCTCCCCCAAACCCTCATCTCGTCCACTTTCTCCACTTCAACGATAAAAATAATAGAAGTCCTATCATCATCATTTTTCTAACACTTGACAATTTAAAAAGTACTCTCAAATACACTAATTCATTAAATAAAGCAACCTTTAAAGTAGAGATTTTTATTTCATTGTTATAGAAATGCTGGCTCAAAGAAGAAATGCAACTTGTTCAAATTCACTTAATATTAGAAGAAATATCAAACCAACTAACAGAAGATGGCCTCTGGGCTGAGCTGGTTTCTTTCGACAGCTCCCCAGTGCTCACTGCATTTCTTCCAAAAGCCCCAACATAGACTCTGGACCTACAGGATCTGGCCCCAGTAAGCCTCCTTCTGTTTCTTTTACAGCGTCAAATTCCTTTTGGGAATCAGCAAGACATGAATAGAAAGGGAAGATGAGAAGCAGGTCTGGTCGTTTTGCCCATGGGGAATGCACGTTGTGCAGTCATCTTGCTTCCTTTTTTGCTTTTGCGGCCAGGAAGCTCAGCACAGCACCAAATGCAGCCCAGCCTTGACAACCCTGCATGACTCCAGGATCTGCAGGCTGAGCACCACTCTCCCTATTCTTTGGTTTTTGATTCTCTCTACACTATATTTTTCCCTGACCTGGCATTTTATTTATGTAGCACATAGGTTAGGAGTTTTGCCTATTTCATCCATGAATGAATTCCTGGAGCCTAGGACAGGGCCAGGCACAGAGCAGGCAGTTACTGAATCAATGAAAGAATGAATATTAGGGTCAACGCCTGTGGAAGCCGTGTCAAAATGGCTCATGTGTTAAGTGCATTGCTCTGTAGGGCAATTCAGTCATTATTCCAAATTGGAGAGAATGGGGAGGCGCATGGGGAGGCTGGGAGAGCCATGGACCCAGAGTGAAGAAGGGGGTGGGGTACAGCAGGGTCAGTGGCAGCGCCTTGGACCTCAACAAGGAGAGTTCAGGAAGACCAGAGGGGTCCCCGGTCCCTGGGAGCCAGCCTTGGACAGCATCCATGCTGTGCCCAGGCCAGGCTGGAGAGGCCCCTGGGAGGTGTGTCCTCCAAGTGACCGCAAGGATGGATCTCAGAGCAGCAGGGGCTGTTGCTCAGAGGTGTGGGGACCACACACTCACGCAGCACAAGGATAACAGCCGGAGCAGTGATGAGAACACCGGCGTCCTCACAGGCCTTCTGCTTCCTGAACGGCCGAATGCTTTCATACAACTCACTGTGCGCATGCGCTTTGCTTTAACAGCCCTGCCTCTCTGTCTGCAGGAAGTAATCAGACGATCCGTCAAGACAGGGACCTGCTGTTAATCCCCAAATCAGCCAGGACAGTGGCGTTCACTGGTTAAAGAGCTGGCTGTGGGGCCAGCCCTCCTGGGTCGGGGTCCCGGCTCTGCCCGATTAGCTGTGTGACCTTGGGCAAGTTAACCTTCCTGCGCCTCAGTTTCCTCATTTGATAAATGGGAGCAAATGCTTTTCCACAGAGAAGTAAAAGTCCGTCATTGTCAAGGGCTCAGGACTTGCCTGGCCCGTGGTGAGCGCTAGTAACGGGCCAAATCGGTGCCCATCAGATCTCGGCGTCTCCTCCCATTGGTCTGGGTATTGCCACACAGCTGCTCATGGTGGAGACCATGGAGGAAGGGCTCCTAAACCGCGACGATGTTCCAGAGATGGTCTAGAGCTTAAAGAGAGGGTGACGTGCTCCCATTTTCCTTTAAAGTTGGGCTGCATTAAAATCCATCTTGTGGGACCAGGCTTTGCTTTCCGTGTCCCTGCAGGTTCTCATCTGTCCACCACGAGCATCTTTTCCTTACTTAATTAAGAGGGCCTGGAGGAGCCAGGCACCCACGAGGGTCGAGGTCTGTGACCCTCTGGTTGTCGCCACTCCATGACCGGTGTCGGGCGGGAGGGGCTGGGCATTGACTCCCAGCCCTGGAGGTGGTCCGCCCAGATGACCATCCCGGCCTGGACCTCCCACTCTTCCAGGGAGGCCCCACAGGGTGGCAGCACCTTCCCGGGGTTGGCGACATTCCCTGCCCACACCTCCAGGCCCTTCTCACCCCATCCCGTGACGGGTCCATGCTATCAATGTGATGTATGTCTGTCAACCTTGACCTTAATCTGGCTGCGGTGCTTGTCATGCTCCTTCTCTGCAGAGCTTCCACCTCCCCCTCCCCTTTCTACTGTCCTCTTCAGAAGGAAGAGGTGGACGCCACACTTCGGGGAGGGGGGTGCCGTTATGCCCCCTCTTTGAGGGTGGAGTGTCTACGTAAGTTATGAGGAGCTCTTCTACATGGGAGGTCTGTCTCTTCTCCCCCATTTATTGAATTTATAATCACTTATTCCTGTGGGTATAAACTTGGGTATTTATTTTATACTTTGGATTATGATCTAATACGAATTTATTCATATTTTTTGCTCAAATTATTCCACCTTTGGTCTTTGTGATCATTTCTGTTAGCTTCTGTGTCCCTCTGAAATGCCTTTTTTTTGCATTTTTGCATCAATGCACTTTTGGTTTGGGGTTTGGTTGGTTTGTTAACACTTCTTCACTTACTGCTATAGACACTTCAGTCATATAATTTCTTCCCCAGCCCTAGACTTGGAGCAGGCATTTCTCCAAGAAGCCCAGGTCCTTTTATTGGGAAATAGTGTCAGAAACCAAGATCCGGGCTCACAGTGTGCTCGCCGCTGCTGGAGTGCCATTTCTTTAAGTCTCTCAAGAGCTGACAGATCAAGGAAATATATGTTTGTACACCAACCTATGTACCTATGTACACACATAGCGACAAATATTTCTGTCTGTAACCATCTGTATTTATATTGAGTTAAATGTGACTTTGTATCGATTTTCCAACTCTATTCCATCAGCATGAGAATATTTCTAGTCTCCTTCCTTGTTTATCTGTGAATTTCCACTCCAACAGTGACAAACCTGGCTCCCGCCATCTGCTACCCGTTTACTAACTTGTCCAATAGCAGAATTGCATGTACAGGAGTCTCAGAATGTCAGCCATTCTCCCTGGGGACTCCATCAACTGCAACGTGGATTCCGTGTGGACCTTCTTGCCTTTATAGACTCCGCTCGTGTCTGAGGTTACTTAGGTCAGCACCTCCCCCCATCCAGAGCAGTGAGGTCATTTCACCATTTGCAATACGGTTATCTTCCCTTCGTACATTGCGTACTCCTTCCTGGGATCTCATAATGTCCTAAATGATTTCTCAAATTTGCATACATTAAGGTTCACTCTTTGTGCTGTAAAATTCTATGAGTTTTGACAGATGCATCATATCATCTATTCACAGAATCTTTCATCCATCATCCATTTATACATATTATACAGATAATTTATCATGCACACAGCTGTCCTACAGAAGAGTTTCACAACCCTAAAAAACCCCTGTGCTTCATCTATTCAAGTCTCTTCCCACTCCTCCTGAAATCCTGGCCACCACTGATCTATTTTCTGCCTCTATAATTTTGCCTATTTCAGAATATCATATAATTGGTATTACATAGTGTGCTGGTCTTTCAGGCTGGCTTCCTACGCGTAGTATTATGCTTTTGAGGTTGACCCTTGTTTTTCTTGGCTTCATAGCTCGTTCGTTTTTCTTACTTAATGGTATTCCATTGTCTGGACACACCACGGGTTTTTTAACCATTCATCTATGGAGGGACATATTGGCTGCTTACAGTTTGGGGTGATTATGAGTAAAGCTGCTATAAACATTCATGTGCAGGTTTCTGTGCAGACACAAGTCTTCAAATCAATTGAGTAAATACCACTAAGTATGATGGGTAGATTGTACGGTAAGACGTAATTAGTCTTGTAAGAAACTTCTTAACTGTTTTCCAAATTGGCTGTCCCATTTTGCATCCCCGCCAGCCACGAATGAGATTTCCTGTTGCTCAACATCCTCACCAGCACTTAGTATCACTTGTGTGTGTGTGTGTGTGTGTGTGTGTGTGTGTGACAGCCATTACAACAGGCTGTATCTCACTATTGTTTTAATTTGCAACTCCATGAATGCAATTACGTTGAGCACTTTTTCATATGCTTAGGTCCTTATTATAGAAGGAAATTAGATAAGCTATATTATTATACAGCTTTTTTAAGTGCGGTGTCTGTTCAAACCTCTTTCCCATTTTTGAATTGGGTTGTTTCCTTATTGTTAGATTCTAAGAGCTCTTTGCGTATTTTGCATGCAGTTCCTTTATAAGAGATGTTTTTACAAATATTTTCTCCCAGTCCATGACGTGTCTTTTCATCTTCTTATATCAGTCCTTTGCAGAACAGATGTTTATCATTTTAATAAAGTTCAACTTATTTTTTTCCTTCATGGATCAGGTTAGGTTGTTGTAGCTTAAGTCTCATCACTAAACCCAAGGTCACCTTGATCCCTATGTTTCCTTCTAGAAGTTTGGTAGTTTTGCATTTTATCTCTAGATCTAGGATTCATATTTAGTGAATTTTTGTGAAAGGTACAAGGTATGTGTCTAGTTTGGTTTTGTACTGCATTTTTTACAGCACCGTCAGTTGAAAAGACTATCCTTTCTGCATTGAACTGCCTTTGCTCTTTCCTCAAGGATCAGTTGACTACCTTTTGTGGGTCTTTTCTGGATTCTCTATTCTTTTTCCATCCATCTGTGTCTATCCTCTCACCAAGGCCGTGCCATCCTGATGATTGTATAATGAGTCTTGAAATCAGCTAGCGTGTGTCCTCCAAGTTTGTTTTCGTCACTATTGTGTTGGCTATTCTAGCTCTTTTGCCTTTTCTACATAAACCTTAGGATCACTTCGTCAACATCTACAAAATAGCTTCCAGGGATTTTTATGGGGGTAGCATTGAATCAACAGATCAAATTGCAAAGAGCTGACATTTAGAAAAATATTGAGTCTTCCAACTCGTGAACATAGAATATCTGTCCATTTGTTTAGGATTTTGCCTTTCTCTCTTCAGAGTTTTGTGGTTTATTGCCTATAGACCCTGTACATATTCTGCTAAGTTTGTACCTAACTGTATCATTTCGGGGTTCTTTTGGGGGTAGATATGCTATTAAATGATATTGATTTTATGAATTTCAAATTTCAATTGTTCATAGCTGGTACATAAGAAATCAGTTGGCTTTTGTATATTAACCTAGTATACTGCAGCCTGCTATAATCGTACACTAGTTCTAGATGTTATTCCGTTTACTCTTTGGAATTTACATAGATAATCATGTCATCTGTGAACAAATTTTTATTTCTTCCCAATCTGTATATTCCCTCTTCCCCATTCTTGCCTTCTTGCACTAGCTAAGACTTCCAGTAAGATGTTTAATAGGAGTTTGAGAGAAGACATCTTTACTTTGTTCCCCATCTTAGGGGGAAAGCATCTAGTTTCTCACCATCAAGTATGACGTTAGCTGTAGAGTTTTCATAGATAGTTTTTATCAAGTTGAGAAAGTTCCCCTCTGCTCCTAGGTTTCTGAGAGTTTTTATCACAGATGGATATTATCAAATTTCAAATGCTTTTTCTGCATAATTGATATGAACATATGATTTTTCTTTTTTACACTGTAGATGTGATAGATTACATTAACTGACTTTTTCCAAAGTTGAATCAACTTTGCATGCCTGAGACAAATCCCACTTGGTCATGGAGTATAATCTATTTTATACATAGTTGGATTCAACTTGCTAATATATTGCTGAAGTTATTTGCATCAACGGTCATGAGTGATATTGGCCTGAAGTTTTTCTTTCTTGTAATGTCTTGTCTGGTTTTGGTGTTAGGGTAATGTGGGCCTTATAGAATTACTTAAGGAATTATCCCCTTTTCTCCTAATTTCTAGACGAGATGGGAGAGAATCGGTGCAAATTATTACTGAAATGTTTGGTAGAATTCATCAGGGAATCCATCTGAGCCTGGCATTTTCTGTAATGGAAGACTGTCCATTATTGATTCAAATTTTTAATAGATAGAGACCATTCCAATCATCTATGTTTCCTTCTGTTAATAGCAAACACAAAAGGAGACCAGACTTGAAAACTCCCTGAACAGGCAAAATCAGCTTAGTTATTTATACAAGCAAAGCTTAAATGAGCTTATTTTGCAAGACGAGTGAGGTTAACTTGATCTGGGTCACTTCTTGCTTATGCCTCTGAAAATCATAAGCAAAACTTAATAGTTTCCCAAAATTGACATGAGGTAACCACTAACCAATTCCCTTTCATTTAAGGAAATTCTAATATTGGTACCAATCCTGCAAAGAATAAGCACACATTGCCTCAGACTATGTAAGTTGCTTCATAATGATATACCTGTGAGCCTCACTCCATGTCTTGTTTGGAGTCCCCCCTGTTTACACACTGTCCTTTTGGTGTGTGCACAATAAATTTTTACTAATTACTACTTCCGTGGTTCATTGGTTTTACTTCTGTGTTTTTCTGAACTTTTGACACTTCTATGAGTTTTGGTGGATTTTCTCTGTAAAGAAATTGTTCCATTTCATCTAAGGTGTTCAATTTGCGCACCCAGGGTTATTCATCGTATTCTCTTAGTATCCTTTTATTGTCCATGGTATCAAGAATGATAACCTCTCTTACATTTCTGATTTTAAAACTTTGTGTCTCGCTCCCACACACACCTTTCTTTAATTAGCCTGGCTAGAGTTTTATCAATTTTCTTGATCTCTTTTAAGAACCAGTTTTTGGTTTGGGGGGTCTATTGTTTTCCTGTTTTCAGTTTCATTGCTTTCTGCTATAGTTTTTATTATTTATTCTCATCTGCTTCCTTTAGGCATAATTTGCTCTTCCTTCCTTTTGTCTGAGGTGGAAGCTTAAATAATTGATTTTAGATCTTTCTTCTTTACTCATGTTTGCATTTAATGCTAAAAATTTCCCTCTAAGCACTTCTTTCGCTGTATCTCTCAAATTTTGATCAGTTGAATTTTCACTTAGTTTCAAATATATTATTTTCATTTCCATTGCGAGTCCTTTGACCTGTGTGTTATTTAGGAGGGTGATGTTCAATCTCCGAATATTTTGAGATACGGCAGCTTTTAATTCCTGGCTTCAATTTCTATGTTAATTCCACTGTGGTCTGAAAGTATACTTTGTATTATCTCTATTACTTTCAATTTGTTAAGGTGTGTTTTAGGACCCAGAATGTGGTCTTTCTTGGTGAATGCTCCATTTGAGCTTAAGAACGATGTGTAACCATGCTGTTCCTGGACAGACTGTTCTATAGATGTCAGTTCAATCAAGCAGGTTGATGGAGACGTTCATGTCAACTCTTCTTACTGAGCTCCTGCCTGCTGGATCTACCAGTTACTAGAGACGGTGTTAAAGTCTCCCTCTGTCCCGGTGGATTTGTCTACTTCTCCTTTAAGTTCAATCAGCTGTTGCCTTACATATTTTGACATTCTGTTTTTAGGTGTGTGCAAATTAAGGATTGTTATATCCTCTTGGATAATTGACGTATTTATCATTATATAATGCCCCTCTTCATGCCTGAAAGCATGCTTTGCCTGAGGTCTGTCCTGTCTAAAATTAATAGAGCTACTCTGGCTTTCTTTGGACTAGTGCTGATATGGTATATCTTTCTCCATCCTTTTAATCTATCTGTGCCTTTATATGTAAAGTGGGTTTCTCACAGATGACATACAGCTGGACCTTATGTTTTTAATCCACTATGACAATCTCTGTCTTTGAATTGATGTCTTTAGACTGTTCACATTTAAAGTGATTATTGATATATTTGAATTAATATCTACCATGTTTATAGCTCTTTCCTGTTCGTTGTACTTTGTTTTCTTTCTTTCCCTTTTTCTGCCTTCTCTGGTTTCACTTGAGCATTTCAAATGGCTCAATTTTCTCTCCTTTCTTAGCATATTAATCATAATCCTTATTTTAAATTTTATAGTGCTTTTCCTAGTGTTTTCAAGATGCATTTACAATGAATCCAAGTCTACTTTCAAATAACCCTATACTGCTTCAAATATACCACAAGTACCTTATAAGCGAGTGCTCCTAATTCATCCTTCCTGCCCCTTATAACACTGCTGTCCTTCATTTCACGTATCCACATGCTATAGTTACCCAATACATCATTACTGGTACCGCTTTCAATGGTTATCTTTTAGATCAATGAAAAACAAGAAAAACATTTAAATTATTTTACCTTTATTTATACATTTTCTGGTGCACTTCCTTTCTTTATGTGGATCTGAGTTTATGACATACATCATTCTCCTTCTTCCTGAAGAAGTCCTAAGTTTTCTTGCAAGGCAGGTCTGCTAGCTGCAAATTCATCCAGATTTTTTTGTTTTGTTTTTTGTTTGTCTGAGAAAATCCTTATTTCCATTTCACTTTTGAAAGATAACTCACTGGATATGGAATTTTAGGTTGGTATTTTTTCCTTTCAGCACATTAAATATTTTGTTCCACCTCTTCTCATGGTTTCTGAAGAGCTGTCCCATGGGATTCTTACCCTGGTTCCTCTAGGGGTGACGTTTTTTTTTCTTTTGGCTTCTTTCAAGATACTCTCTTTTGTCTTTGAATTTCTGCAGTTCAAATATGATGTGCCTAAGTATAGTTTTTTTAGTATTTATCCTGTTTTTCTCAGATCTATGGTCTTGTGTCTGTTCTTAATTTTGGGAAATTCTTAACCATTAGTACTTTAAATATTCCTTCTGCTCCTTTCTTCTCCTGTTAACCCATTAAGTATATGTTATCATTGTTTTATTGTCTCAAAGTTCTTGAATATTCTTCCTTGCCCTCCCCCCCCCCCATTTTTCATTCATTATTTTTTTCTTTTGCATTTCGGTTTGGGAAGTTTCCATTGACATATCTTCAGACTCACCGATTCTTTTCTCAGCAGTCTACCTGTGAGTCCATCAGAGTCATTCTTTATTTCTGTTACAGGATGAAAGATGTCCTTCCTTGGGAACTATAGTTAATAATGCCGTACTACATATTTAAATGTTCCTAAGACAGTAAATCCTAGAAGTCCTCATCACAGGAAAAATAATTCTATAATTATGTGAGGTGGTGGATGTTAGCTAGACATTGTAGCAATCATTTTGCAGTATACACAGATGTCAAGTTGTTATATCATAACCTGAAACGGATATAATATTGTAGGTCAATTATACCTCAAAAAAAATGAATGACCTTCCGAGCAGTTCCTTTTGATTCTGTCTTGTACTTTCCACCTCTTTGCTTAGCTTACTCGTCTGTTCTTACCTGTGACAGCTCTTTTTCATTAGAGCCCTTAACATGTTAATCATGATGATTCTAAATTTCCTACCTGATAATTTCAAAATCTGTGCTGTATTTTGCAGCTTACTTGGTCTCTCTCTTTTTTAAAAAATAAATTTATTTATTTATTTATTTTTGTCTGCACTGGGTCTTCGTTGCTGCATGTGGGCTTTCTCTAGTTGCAGCGAGTGGAGGCTACTCTTCATTATGGTGTGCAGGCGTCTCATTGCGGTGGCTTCTCTTGGTGCGGATCATGGGCTCTAAGCACATGGGCTTCAGTAGTTGTGGCTCACGGGCTCTAGAGCACAGGTTCAGTAGTTGCGGTGCATGGGCTTAGCGGCTCTACAACATGTGGGATCTTCCTGGACCAGGGCTCGAACCCGTGTCCCCTGCATTGGCAGGTGGATTCTTAACCACGGAACCACCAAGGAAGTCCTTATTTGTTCTCTTAAGGTGGTGTTTTTCCTTGCATTTCACATGCCTTGTAATTTTTTGCTGCAATCTGGGCATAGTATATTGGGTAGAAACTGAGATGAAAAGCTTTTCGTTGGTGTTATGTTAATCTGGCTAGAAGTTGGGCTATATTTAATGTTCACTGCAGCTCTGGGTACCAGAGGCTTCAAATTCCTGTAATGTCCTTTCTTCTGCCTCCCCTGATGTCTCTGGGTTTCCCTAAGAACTCATTCTTACTATAAGCCTCCCTATTTCATCTCTTTTACCATAATCCTCTGTTATTACGATGGAGTCCTATTGATGGGCTGTGAGGTGTGGAAGAGGGAAGAGTCCGGTCTTAATTCAAAATCCCAGTCTTCTAGTGGGGCTGTGTCCTGAGCTGTGATCCTCACAAGGGTTTCTTAGCTTCCTTCCTCCTCTTGGGTGATGCAAGAGGGCAACAGGGGCTGGAGCTGGATAATCACAATTCCCCCTTCAGTCCAAGTGAGAGAAGTCTCTGCTAAAGCTGTTTCCTTACAGGGTCAGAAGTGTTATGGAAAATACTCTGAACTATTGCACACCTCACTGTGTGGACCTACCGGGATGCCGACAGTAAAGCCCATGAAATGCGGGGCCCCCGAGGGCTGAAGCCTCAGGACTTGTCCACATGCACCTTCTGGCATTTGTCAACATTAGCCTTTAAGTCTTGCTATCAGTTTGCAGCTCTAGCGGCTCCTGCTCCAAATACACTGACCTCAGCCATGTTTCTTTTTTTCTGCAGATTTTGGGTGACGGTTTATTCTGCCCCCTCCACTCTCTGATGGCTCATGGAAAGTCGCTGGTTTTCATTTTGTTCCGCTTTTTTTGCTTAATATAAAGAGGAGAGTGACAACTTCCAAGCTTTCCTTGTCGTGGTTGAAACCGGATGTTCCTAAATAGACTTCTTATTTTAGAATTTAGAGAAAAGTTGCAAAAATAGCCCATTGAGTTCCCATACACACCACACGCAGCTTTCCCTATTGTTAACATCTTACATTGCTGTGGCACATCCGTCACAAGTAAGCAGCCGGAATTGATAGATCACGGTTAACTAAAGTCCATGCTCGGCTGTCGTTGGTTTTACTCTAACGTCCTTGTCTAGCTCAGGGTCCCATCCAGGATGCAGCGTGACATTCACTCTGCTCAGACTCCGCTACACTGGCACTGTTTTTGGGGTTTTCTTGTTTTTGACGACCCTAACTTAACAGCTTGAGGAGCACCGGCCAGGCATTTTGTAGAATGTCCCTCAGTCCGGATTTGTCTGACATTTTTCCCACGGTTAAACTGCGGTTATGTGGTTTGGGTTTGCAGACCAGAGAGGTACAACACCTCGATGACACCATCACATCAGGGCACGTGTTGTCAGCGTGACTGATCTCCGTGAGGCTGACCTTGATCACCTGGCTGATGTGTGCTTGTCAGGTTTCCCCACTGTAGTTACTTTTCCCAACTTTTCACACTGTCCTCATTAGAAGGAAGTCACCAAGCATAGCCCACACTGAACAGGTGGGAAAGACATTGTCATTTGAACTAGTAAATGGAGGGGGTCATCAGAGATTCTTTAGGAGTAGGGGGAGAATGCATATGTCCATATACTTACATATCATACGGTAGGTTTATTGTCTTTATGTATATATGTATAGATTTATACACAGACACAGGTATCCCCCACTTTTCAAAAGTTCACTTTACCCTACTTTCACGAAAGACCTACATGAGTACCTGTTTCGCGAACCAAAAGAAATCCAAAGATTTTCACTTTTAGGCAAAAAGGCAAAAAGTGGAAACAGCATCAGTGTTTGTTTTGCAGTGAGCATCACAGACGCAGCGCCACCTGAGCAGTGAGAACCGTCCCGTCAAGCTCCTTCTCGGGAACCACACTCAGCATCCCAGCATCAGCTGCTGGAGCTGTGAACTGCGTCTGTGAGCATCTGTGCTTCGTCTCCATCGTTCTGTGCGCCTGTGAGCAAGACAGGTCCTCAAGTCAGCGCTTCTTTGCTTTATGCTGTTTCGGTTTACGAAAGGTTCCATAGGGACACTACTCTTGTTTGGCTGTGATACCTGGATATATATTATATAAACCTGGAAAAAAATATATATATATATTCGTTTAGCAGGTGGAAGGAAAAAAATATATGTGTATATTCTCAAATAGGTGTGTGTGTATATATATTCTCTCTCCACCTAATTAAAGAAATATATATACATAGACATAAGCACAACTACTGAGCTCATCTACCATATGCTGTATGTATTTATGTGTGTACCTACGTATCTGTATACATATATCTACATATAAAATGCACATAAACATACATGATTTATATGTATATGGCTACATATATAAATACACATAAACATATAATACATATAAATTATTGTATAATTTATACGTTCACATGTATTTTATGTGTATATGTATATGGCTACATACATACACACACATATGTATACATATATCTACATATAAACATGCATAATTTATATGTATATATCTACATATATAAATGCACATAAACATGCAATACATATAAATTATTGTATAATTTATATGTATTTTATGTGTATATGGCTACATACATATACACACGTATATGTATATATGTTTACTTATGTGTATGTGTGTGTGTGTATATGATATGTATATATCAATGAGGTGGATGAACTCGAATAGGGCCAGCCGTCTACACACAGGGGAGGGCCGGATACCACAAGCTCACACGGAGGCCGTGAGGATGGAGCTGTCAGTGCGGAGCTGAGAGACACCCCAGCCTGATCTCAGTCATTCATTTGTTCAACCAACAACACGTTCTTGGTCTCTCACATGCCCCCGGTGCTGGGCTCAGTACTGTGAGTATCGTGGCAGCTGAAAGGGGGAGCTGCACCCGTAGTGTAGTTTAGGGACGACTGTAAAAAGCAGACACTTACAACTGGTCACGTGCACACCTGAGACTCGGGACCTTTGCTACGACCAGTTGTGACAGGAGCTCTGCCCCAGCCCAGGGGGTAGGGAGGGACTCCCTGAGTCGAGATCCTGAGCTGAGACACCAAGTGAACACAGAGCAAGCGGAAGGCCACGGGGTGATCTAGGCAGAGGGGGTGACTGCACAGACGCCTGGCAGGGTATTAGAGGGACAGAAAGGAGACCACAGGGCTGGATCCTGAGGATGAGCGAGAGAGTGGAGGAGGGAAGGCTGCGGGTGCAGCCAGGGAACTGCAGAACACAGCAGGGCTGGCTTTACCAGTGAGCCAGAGAGAACCTTATGGGATCCACACCTGGGACCAGGGAGGAGATAGAAAAAGCAGGTGGAGAGGGGAGGGAAGGAAATCGTTCTTAGCAGAACCTAGAGCCAGAGGTAAGAAAGCTGAGACCAACTGGGCCCAGTAAATGAACAGTCAGCTTCAGTACAATCCAGTTATAAATGGGGGGCAGGAGAGGAGGTGGTGCAGAGGCCTGTTGGGTAGCCCAGGGAACTATATTCAATATCCTGTGATAAACCTTGGTGGAAAAGAAGATGGGAAAAAATGTATATATGTAGAAATGAGTCACTTCGCTGTCCAGCAGAAATTAACACAATATTGTAAGTCAACTATACTTCAATTAAATTAAAAAAAAAAGAAAAGAGAAAAAGACCCATTGAGTCCAGGGTAAGGAAGTGAATGAGGGTGGAGAAGTGTATTGAGAGGGATTTCTGACTCTAATTCCACCCATTTGCTCACTCATGCAATATTTATTGAAAGCTCGACCCTGTGCTGAGATCACACTATTTCGTTCACCGACGGATACTGAGGGCTTTTCGTGCCGAATGAAGAATCTGGTCTTAGTTCAGTTGCTAACAAGTCAAATGGAGATTTCCAGATAAAGGGGTGATAAAGTAAAATAAATAAGCAAGAATAAGCCCCAAGCCACAGGGATTGCGCCAGCCTTGCCCATTTTGGTCTCAGCACAGCATCAGTGGGGATCCAGGAGACTTGCTGGGTGGATGGGTCATCAGAGCTGCGCGTGGAGGGGCAGGTACACAGGCAGGGGAGTGAGGAGGGTGGACCACGACAAGCAGTCCCTGGGAAGCTGGTGGTAGAGCCTGTGTGTGTGGACAGTCATCTGCCCAGAGCAGGGCAGTGAGCCTGAAGGAAGTGGGCACAGCCACAAGACTGCTGTCTCAGCCCGGCTCCCCAACAGACCCTGCAACCAGGATGCCTGTGTCAGGGCTGTGCGGGACTAGGGAGAGTTGCTGGGAGCGGCTGGGGCCTGGAGGATGCAGGGTGGGAAGAGGAGGAAACCTGGCAGAGATGCGATTTCAGGCAAAAGGCCACGAGGGCATCTCCCGCCTGAGGCTTGGGGGGGGGGGCTCTCTGCAATGTAAGCCACGCCTCTGAGATGTCCTGACCCAGACAGGGTGTGGGCCTTCCCACCCCACACAAGTCGGTCAGGCTTAGGGTACTCGACGAAGGGGGCGGAGTCCAGGTCACCATGTCCCATGCATGCCTGGCCCTTTGAGTGTGCAGGTGACGCAGTGCCCGGAGCCCAAGGACAGTCCCCGCAGGGCTGCAGACACCAGCCACAGGCACGGAAGAGCATGTATCAGAAAGGAAAGGGGCCTGCAGGCGTCCAGACAGCCCTGACCGCGTAGAACACAGTATGCAGGACCCGGAACGGAGGCAGCATGGAAGGCAGTGCCAGATGGTCATGCCTGGAGGGTGGACAACCATGGCGATGGTCAGCAAAAGAGGAAGGATGAGAAAGGACACGTGGGGACAAGAAGCGAGTCTGGCTTGGAGGGGAGCCGCTGATCCGTGTCCTATAGGTAGGGACAGCGCGCCAATTGACTACCACTCTGTCCCTGGTGCTGAGAAGCTGGGCACATCACCCTCTCGTTCACCCTTCTCCTCAACCCTGTTACGGATGAGGAAGCTGGACCTGGGGGGCTCAGTATTTCACTCAAGCTCAGGAAACGTGCAAGGTAACTGATGGAACTCGGATTCTAAGCCAGGCCCAGGTAACTCCAAAACAGGTGCTCTCAGACGCGAGGCACGTGGGTGTTTATAGTGGTAGGAGTGCAATTGGCACCTGGCCTCCCCTTACTAAGGGCTCGTGTTGAGTCTGGGGGCTTCTCTCCGGGCACATCCCCTCTGGGTGCAGACGGAGGCCCACGGTTCCGCGTGGACAGCTGTCTCTAGCAGCCGGGTCCCCCCAGCCCTGTGGCTCATGGTCTATTTCACTCCAATTGTTTCCACAGCCAAGGGTCTGGAGGCAGAGACGTTTCTGAGTCGTAGCTGTGGAATAAACCAGGCAATGGCTGGAATACAGACTCCGGGCACTGGTTGCCCATTTCCTGGCGCTCACCGTGGGGTCTCCATCTGGCCTCACCTTTGGGTTGCGTTTCCTTCGCCCCCCGAAAAGCGAGTGTCCCCTTGTCAGACAGAAGGGGTTGTGGGGTGCCGGGCGGCCTGGATCCTAAGTCTGATCTTTCCTCCTCCAGAGCTGCTGTCTGCTCGCTGCTCATCTCGGGCCACGTTAGCCTTCCAGCTCTTTTACAAAGCACCTGTTTTCCATACTTAGAACGCTTTCATGTTCGGACTTCGGGCAAAAGGTAATTTGGTATTTTCCTCCCTCTCTGCTTCCACGGGCCTGTTCCCACTGGAAGCCATCTCTGGGTTCAGGGTCCCATGGAGCCACACATGTGACACCCTGATGTTTCCACGTGTGCCGCCTCGGCCAGAGAACACAAGACACCTGCTCGCCTGCTGTCCTGCTGCTGCCCAGACAGGAGTCCCCGTCACCCTGGGGCCGCCTCGGTGAAGACGGCTCCACAGTGGGCCACCTCCTCGACCCCCCGCCCCTGTGCCAGCCACCGTGGGCAGCAAGGTCCTTGGTGTAGCAGTGGGATCTGGCTCCGTCTGATATAAACAGAAGTACCTCGACTGAAAGTTCATCGTATAGCTCCAAGGTGAAGGGCAGTTGGGAGCCTGGCTTGGATAAAGGCAGGGGCAAGCATCTCGGGGTTCACCGGGTAGGAAGGTCTCGAGTGATAAGGGGTGCAGCTCACCCCACAGGGCAAAGCCCGGGGCAAGCACTGTTCTGTCTGCATGCCCCCTCTCAAGACGTGCACACACACACACACACACACACGAGTTTTCACCCGGTTGCAGTCACAGCACGCACGCAACTTTGCACCATACGTTTTCATGTGGCTTCGTGCTTTTTTTGTAATTATAGCTTCGAATGCCTGCATAATATTCCATCAAATGATGGCCCATAACTTTACTAAATTAACTCTCTGCAGATGGTGTCTGGTCATTTCCTCCACTTTGGAAACACGTCCTCGGGAGCCTGTCATCAGGGATGACCTCCGTGGGGCCCATCCTCAGACGGGGTCGCTTGGCAGACGCCGGCCCATGTCACATCCTTCCACACCCACAGTGTGACATCACGAGAGCAGTTCTGACCCAGCCCCCCCGCTCCCAGGACTCCCCCGCGTTGATTCTTCTCCCACCAGGAGGTCCGATATCAAGGGCAGGGCTGGTCCCTGTTTGGTTCACGGCTGTGTCCCTGGTCCCTAGAACCTGCTGGCTCACAGCAGGCACTCAGACAGATGTGTTGAATAAATTCACAGATTGTGGCTTTCTAAGGTAAGCCCACCCCCTGCCACCTTACACCTGAGGCTTCAGGTTCCGAAGGAAGCAGCCTCATCTGATGTCTCGTAATCAGTCATAAGCTGTCAGACGAGCCTGGCTCCTAACACCCATCTTCTTCCTCCTGCTTTCTGGAAGATGTCCCTCTATCCCTGTGTTTTCTGTAAGTTAGTCATCGGAACACGGTCAGCCTCTGCCTTACTTATTGATGAGAACACCTCACAGGTAGGGCCGTGTCCTTTGGATGGCGTCAATTCAGGAGCCGCATCAAAGATGGATCTGACGCACCCGTTATAAATCTCCCCGTCGGCCTCACACCTGCGTGGAGACAGACAGGCAGAGAGAAAGGAAGGAGGAAAGACTGACGGTCTCTGTCTTGCCCCTGGGCTGTGAGCGGAGACCCTGCAGGGGCTGTGGTTTGGTTTTGCCTTTGTATTTTCCCTGAATACCATCGTCCATGACCACGATGCCCAGGGCCTGGCTGGTGCTCTGTAAACATTGTCTAAAGCAGGGACAATGCAGGTCTTATAAGGGGTTGAAGTTCAAAGGAAACCACATGAAAACGAAACCTCTCTATATCACAAATAGTGACCTAAAACCCTATTCTCACCATTTTCCTTTTACTCACAGGTAGTAAAATGCTGCTAATTGAATAGCAACAGGTTTCCTCCATGCACAGGCAGAAAAGGCCGTGGTGCGTCCTTCCAGGGACCTAGTGTCAGGAGGGGACATGGGCGGGCTGTGCAGCTGGGTCAGGGAGCGGCCGGCGACCTCTCTGAGCAGCTCTGAGAGGCTGAGATCGCTGAGGCTGGTGTCTTCAGGAGCCTGGAGAGTTAAGGGAAGTTTTGCACAGGCTTCCGGTGGGGCACAGAGTGAGTCCCCGATGAACGGCACCCCCGGCTCAGCGGTGTAGATGGCGCGGCCCCCGTGGGCTGGAGCTGAGTCCTGGGGTGGAGGTCTCCCTTGGCTCCCACAGCACCCCGTGCTCAGACAGCGCACCCCTGGCCCCACCACAGCCCCACCCACCGTGGTCGGCCTCAGCAGTATCTGATTTCACATTTTCATAAATTTCTAAGACCATTTTTCCCTCTAATAAATTTCTCCCCGACTTGAAATCTATCCAGTCCCGGGTGGGTTTTTCAGCCTCCCGTGATTAGCAATTCTTAATGAATGAGTTTTTAATCGCTTCACATGCACGTTTATCCTTCTCACCTCCCTCACCTCCCCAAAACATGTCCCATGGGATTTAATTTTCTCTGGCAAGTCTGTCTTGCCATAACATCCCGTGGAAATGATGGGAAAATTGAAGAGCTTATCCTGATGAGGTAAATATTATGATAGGACAGAAATTCGTTTTCCAGGGATCCATGGAGAACCTAACAGATCCCAGAAACTGTGACCTTCTCCAGGCCCGGGACCCACTCTCAGCCGGGCTGCTCTTGTCACTTTCAGAACAAAGCGGGAAGATGTTCTAAGGGGAAGCAGGTTCATTTAATGACTATTGCCGTTTCAAGCTCCAGAAATCTGCTCTCTTTACCCTCCAGGGAAAAGCCGTGTTCTACAAAAATCAGGCCACTTGCTTAAGAAAAGCAAGACAGAGCTGGAGAATCACATCACGCGTGTCGACCCGTGTTCCCATCATGCTGGCCATGCTTCCGGGGCGAGGAAGTTGTTGGGATATGAACCTGGACCCAGCTCCCCCAGGAGGGCCACCCCCATACTGTGCCCCAGGCCCCAGGAGGCCGGGGGCACCACACTCACATGGGGGCCAGGCTGCAGCCCCCAACCACAGAGCATCCCCTGCCTAAGGGACCCCAGGGGCAACCCATGGCCCCCACAGCTGCACTTGGCCATGCCAGCCTTCGGAGTGGATGATGTCCGTGTCCCTGCACTCACCCCACTCAGGCAGCCTTCCTCCACGAGTGACGCTACTGGCCACCAGCTGCCCCCCGCCCCCAGATGCTGCCTGCTCCAGAATCTTTGGGGACAGGAGCTTCTTTTTCCCAAATGGCTTCAACCCCCCCCCCATGTGGGTCATGTCCCCACCCCTGACCACAGCAGCAAGGCTGGGGACCATGTGCAGTAACTGGCCACGTGCGTCAGGCAGCTCGGGTGGCATTAACAGAGCCCTACAGCCCAAGCGGCTTACATAGCAGAGGTTTATTCCCTCCCCGTCCTGGAGGCTAGATGTCCAAGATCAAGGTGTCAGCAGGGCTGGTTTCTCCCGAGGTCTCTCTTCCTGGAGGTGGACAGTCGTCTTCTCCCCGTGTCCCCTCAGGGTCTCCCCTCTGTGCCTGCCTCTTGGTCTCCCTTGTCATTCGTTGAAAGCTGAACATGCTGTGTAGCACGATAGGTGATGAGCGCTTGTGTTAATCTGAGCAGAACCTTTGGGCGGCTGCAGGTATGGGAGGTTTCCGGCTCATCTAGGGCCCGGGTTTTGTCTCAGAATCCCTTTGACCTTGTGCCTACTGTTCCTCCTCAGAAGGGTCTGTGCCCTGCAGCACCTTTAGCTGTAATTATACTGAATAATTCACTGTCATTATACCAGAGCCCCGTGACCATGGTGGTAGGGTGTGGGGTACAGACAGTGCTCTGTAATATTCTAGTCAAGTCTCAGCCTCTTGGTGAGTGTCCATTGTTGAATGGTGGCCCCACAAGATATGTTCACCTCCTAAACCTCAAAATTTGTGAACGTGACCTCATTTGGGAAAAGGGCCTTTGCAGGTGTGATCAAGTTACAGATCTCCAGATGTTGTCTCCTGGATTATCTAGATGGACCCTGAATCCAACAATGTGTCCTTATGAAAGGAAAAGACACAGTCACACAGAGAAGACATGTGACAATGGAGGCAGGGATAAGCCTTTTGAAATGAGACACCGAGGGCAGCCTGGAACCACCAGAAGCTGGAAAAGACAAGGAACGACCCTACCCTAGAGACTCTTAGGGCAGCATGACCCTGTCCACGCCTTGACTTCAGAGAGAGAATAGAGTTCTGATTCTGGAGGACACCAAGTTTGTGGCGCCTTGTTACGGCGGCCCAAGAAGCTGGAGCAGGGGATGCTGGCTGTGTTTCTCTCCCTCCTCCATGGACACAAAGCATCCCGAGCTGTTTCCTTGAAGCTCTGTGCCATGGTTCCCCCTCAGGTCAGGCAGGAAGCCGGATGGGGCTAGAGTGAGGATGCTTTTCTCCAGCCGGGACCAAAATTCAGAGCTGCCCCTGGCAGAGTCCTCCCTGAAGAGTAGGTATTTGTACAGAGAACGTGGGCATATTTCACAAGGATTTTCCTCCTTCCCCCTGTCACATCCACGGGGATCCTCCTCTGAGCCCCACTGTGAGAACCTGGTAAGGTTCCTGCAGGGAAAAACCTCAAAGGTGTGGGGTCCCCCAAACACACGACCCCCAGGAGTGTCTCATTCTCATGCTAGACCACGCTCATCCTCCAGGAACTTGCTCAAATGACCATGTAAATATTCCTACCTGTCTATGGCTCAGGGGCTTCTGCTCCAGGTAAGCGGGTCTTAGCTACATTTCTCGGATATGCCTTTCTCTCAGGGTGTTGTGTTGGAAGGTTTGCCCTGTGACCGTCATTCTCTGATGGGTCTTAAAAAGATTTTTCAATTTTCCAGTTTGTTCTTGTAAGGATGAGAATGCTGACGTCCAAGGTCTTTACATGTTGGAGCTGAAACTGTACGTCTCCAATAGTCTTTGCTATATGTTATGATGTTTTTCTTTAACTATTAAATCTCAAAGACAATTAATTGGTTAGTTGGTTAATTTGTCCATTCAATCAGTCCTTTCGTGGCCATCCTCTGTGAGGCTCTGGGGATTCAGAAATGTCAAGACCTGTGCTGTCAAGGAACTTCCCTCAGGAGGGATTGAAATCAAGAAAGAACTACTTGCTGTGAGGTTTGTGGCTCTAAGAGTAAGTTGTCCACAGTGTTTCTGCTCCAGCGGTGATGCGAAGCGCCTTCCCCAGGCTGGCCCTGGGGCAGGGAAGCTTCCTGGATGAGGTTAAGTTCCACCTGAGGACAGAGGCCAAGCTCCCACCTGCCACCAGCACATCAGAGAAGGAGGAGGGAAATCACCCCAGCAGAGGGATGGTACTTGCGAATGTAGTTCTCACTCTGTGAGATGCTAGAAGTGTGCACAGAAGCCAAATTAGAGGGAGGAAAGATTTTCAGAGAGGAAAAGGCAATCATAAGGGTTTTTCCAGCTTCGCACTGAGCATACGTTGTGGGCACCTCCTACCATCAGCTTTGCACTGGGGGCTCCTTTGCGGTTCTGAGAGCCCAGCCCCATTGGCCTTCTCTGCTTAGTTTTATGTGTCTTTGGATTCGAGACTCATGTTTATGGAAGTTTTTTTTTTTTTTAAGTTTATGAGTAATATACTCTGTGTGAGCAATTTTTAAATTAATTTCTAGTTTAATGCATTAGAATTAACTGATTTTTTTTGTGGTCTAACATGTAATCACTATTTTGCAGATATCTCATAGCAGCATAAAAGGATGAACCAATAATTTTGTATGATACTACATTTGATAAAAATGCATTAATGCAACATTTTAGGAAGACTATTCAAACTTACGAGGTCTTTCATTTATTCATTCTCTATTTGACACATAATCTCCTATAAATGGGTTTCTGCTCACCTGTATCTGTATTTCTAAAAGGGTCTGGTTGTGTATTGAGATGTTGGTATTTAGTATAAAATAGTCAACTGATCCATCCTCACTGAGCTATATCATGTCCTCTTATAGACACAGCAACCCTCCCTGTCCACTAAATGATTGTGGCTGAATAATATTCCATTGTGTATATATACCACATCTTTATCCACTCCCCTGTCAATAGACATTTAGGTTGCTTCCATGTCTTGGCTACTGTAAATAGTACTGCTGTGAACTTTGGGGTGCATGTGTCTTTTTGAATTAGAGTTTTCTCTGGATATATGTCCAGGAGTGGAATTGCCAGATCATATGGTAACTCTATGTTTAGTTTTTTAAGGAACCTCCATTCTATTCTCCATGGTGGCTACACCAATTTACATTCCCACCAACAGTGTAGGTGGGTTCCCTTTTCTCCACACCCTCTCCAGTATTTATTGTCTGTAGACTTTTTGATGACGGCCATTCTGATGGGTGTGACGGGTGTGAGGGTGATACTTCATTGTAGCTTTGATTTGCTGACTTTATTTTAAATTCATATGACCAGCCTTCCTTTTTTTCCCTTTGCTTCTGCTCAATGAATCTTTCCTGTTATTTTATCTCCAACCTTCCTATTGCAGTGGCAGTGTTTTGCCATCAATCGAACGGGAGCTTCCATTCTGGCTGCATCACTTGGGATATGCACGACCTTAGGAAAATCACTTAACCTCTCAGAGCTGGGTCCTTCACTTGTACCTTGGTAGCAATAATAGCTATTTGCAGAGCTGTTGTAAGAATTAACTGAGATCGTGCATTTAGAGTCCGTCAGTGACCAATTTCTGACTGAGCACACACGTGCCAGGCCCCGTCACAGATGCAGGAATCCAGGAGCAAACAACACTTGCTCTACTTTTAGGGACTTACAACAGGATGGAAAACAGGCATCAAGCATGTGAGGGTAAATGCTTCATAAAAGTTCCATCAATATGAACTAAGAGGTGGTACACGCGTTTATGAGAAGGAAGATCAAGCAAAAAAGGCTTCCCCAAGAAGTACCCCATGATTCATGCCATCATTAAAGGCCAATGCATGGTAACATTTCCTTTATAATAACTAACATTAAGTTACCATTGTTTTATGTATGTTCTCTGTAAGTGTATTTTACATTTTACTCTAATCTGCTAGTCTTTGTCATTTAATCAGAGAGTTTAACTCATTAATATTTATTGTCATAAAGTAATATTTTGTCTTCCTTCTATCATTAAAACACAGAGCATATTAAGAAAAATATTAGCATCAAAGATGACAAAGGCTAAATATGCCCAGCATTTCATGGGGGGATGGGGGCTTATCTACCACTAAGGAGACAAATGACTTGAACAGAAAAGTCACAGAAGAAGTACCCAACATATGAAAAATGCTCAGCCTCACAAGTAATTTAAAATGCAAATGGGAACAATTATGGGACTTCTTTTCATCTTTCAAATTGGCAATTTAGAAACATAATATTTGATGGAGGGTTGAGTGAAATAGCTATATTCTTCCCCACTGGTAGAAATATCAACTAGAATTTCCTCTCTCCAAAGCAATTTGGTAATATATGGGAAGACAGTTAAAAGAGTTTATACCCTTTAATGCAGCAATCATACTTCCAAAAAACCCATCCTCAGAGCTACACAGAGATGGGGACAGGGACGTTCACACGAGGACGCTTGGCACAGCGGTGGTGGGTGGATTCCCACCACCTGGAAGAGTCATGTTGGGAGCCTCACAAATCCATCCCAACCCAATCTTTTAGGGGGATAAATATCAGGAACCCCTTTCTTCCTCATGGATGCTAGTGTATAAAAAGTTTCTCTTTATAAATTTGAGTAAATGATTCAGAATTCTACTAGAATTTGTTCAAAAGGATTTTCTCATGTCTGTTTGCTGTTCAAAGTTATATTCAATAATAACCAGATATTACCCCCACTGGTTTCTTTCATAAATAAGTGAGTTGTTGCAAAGATACACACAGAGAGTCAGGTCTCCCCACACCCCTCCCCCTCTTGAGAATGTTGGTAATAAAGGAGTTTCTCTCAGGTCAAGAGCCATAGACCCAACCCAGTCATGACTTCTGCCCTGAATGAGATGTTCACCCTGTGTGACCATGACCATTTCTTTTCCTTTTAGGGCAACCAGAGGCAGGTCAGTCCAGCCCTCCCACTAGACCAGGAACTTCAGGGGCACCCCACTCGCCAGCCCTGCTTGGCTGCAACCCCCCATGGACATCGTTACCCAGAGCCTGTGTATCCCTCCTCCTACCCCATGTCCTGCCGCCCAGGACCCAGAATTCTGCCCAATGGAGTGGACAGAATGGTCACAGGCCAGCATCCAGGCCACGGACTGCTTCTCCACATGTGACCATGTTCCCACATAAGGATCTTGGGTATCTGAGAATTCTAAGTTCAACCCTTAACTTCTAGGTCATTATGATGACATATACATCTAAGTTGGAGTTTAGAACAGAATGCCTTTAACAGATTCTTAACTCAGATATTCGGACACACAGTGTGGAAGCCTCTTTTTGTGCTCTTGCTTCAGGTCCCCAAAAGGTTAGCATCGGGGCTGCCGAGGCTCCCCCACATTTGAGATATGGCAAACTAGCAGGAACTCAAGTATTTTTCATGATGTCTTCTGAGAGAAACCAATATAAAAATTAAAGATCCTCTTCTCTGTCTTCATTATAAACCACTTTCCAAATTGTCTGAGAGAATATATCACCTCTCTACTCCATATTTTAACAAGCTGGTTCTGTTTAAACAAAGAATGATAGCACATTCAAAATCCTTCTGTTTATCCAGAAACTTCAGGTTAAAAATTGAAACATTTAAGTTATGCATCTGGTGGCATTCTCCCACAGTTAACATATTGGATTGAGATTTTTCTGAGAAGGAAACATGAAATTCAAAATATATCTCAAGTCAGATCATGATTATTTACCAGATAAATCGAGAGAGACATAATTTCCCTCTGTAGTTAGAAACTTCCCAGGGATGACACCAGCACAGATTCAAGCAGCAAGGTCTGCTCCGGGTGGAAGGTCTTTGATCTCATCCTTGACGCCCAGGCTGCAGAGAGAGAGAGCGGTGGCGGGGCTGGAAAGTTTGTGGGAGTGTGGACCCCCCCACCCCACACACACACCCCGAGTGGCAGTATGAGCTATTTTAATGCAACTGTTTATCCAATCAGTTGGGTCGCTGTCTCTCTGGACAGGGCAAGACTTCTTTTTTTTTTTTAATGCAATTTGACATCTGAATTTGTTTTTACACCAAGTGGTTTTATGGCCAATATAAAGAATATATTTTGTATATGTATAACTGATTCGCTTTGTTATAAAGCAGAAACTAACACACCATTGTAAAGCAATTATACTCCTATAAAGATGTTAAAAATAAAAGAATATATTTTGCATTTAAAAAATATGTTCTTTCTGTTCCTTACCATTGGGACTAAAGCCCAGAGATCTTCCCAGTTTGCCCCCTCCCCCTTTATCTTCCCACTCTGATCATCTTCTGAAGGCACGCACAGTGTCTCCAATTAATTTTTGAGTTGATTAGGTGTGAATTCCAGGCTGATAGCTATGCATCACTTAGCATTACAAAACTCTATCAAAGCCCCCCCATACGCGATTGTTTTTACACTTCTCTTCATCTTCTGTCATACTTCCTTGCCCCAAGAGAAAGTTTTTATCACCTTTCTAAAGAATTTAATAGCTGTGAATTACAAACCCCACAGCTCTGCACACCTGTCTAAGCCACTAAGGAGCCAGAGCTGATTGTTCTTCCTTCTGCATATTCAACATCAAGTTTACGACGTCTGGAGTACTGGTACCCAGGCTCCAGTGAGTTTTACTCTTAAGGAAGACCAAGAAGAGAGGGGACTTTCAAATGAGATCATTTGTCTCTGCGGTGATTTGCCTAAAGATGCACAAATGCAACCATTGTTACAGAAATTGCCCTTTTCTCCAAAGCTCCAGCCTCCATCTTCACCCTCCAAAGCTGCCACTTGACTCGGAACTTTGTTGTACTGCTTGCCATTACTTGGAGAACTGACTAGAACCTGACACACACTCAGTCTTCGCACACACACACACACACACACACACACGCACAGGGTTGTGAGCACATGAGGTAGAAATTAGGATTTTATCCGGGAAAAGGAGAGAGTCCATGTGCAGTTTCTTTCTCTCTTTACAGACTAGACTTGTCTCTATTCACAGTTCATGTCAAATTAAACTCCAGCCTTGCAAAGATGCCAGCGTCCATGCCAGAGACACAAACCCTCTTGTTCTTCTGTGGACTAAGAATGCCACCTGCCATAACAGTAAACGAAGGGTGTTGCAGCCCTCAGCCACTACAGCCACCTTGACGGTGAGCCCTGAGAGATCTCAGGAAGGGAAAGCACGGGATACCAGCCCTGGAAGCTGAGGTGCACATCAAAGGAATGATTTCAATGAGCCCAGACTCTTCCATCTTCTCGTATAGAAAAGTATGGAATTCCTTAACTTGAGACGTCTGGTTTTCTTTAATAAATGAGAATCTTTTGATGTTCCAGCTACCTGCCCTTTATTGCAGAAACTCCTCTAGATCCTGGCTCCTCTCTGACCTCTTTGGGGCAGTTCCTCGGAGCGATCTGAGATGCTGTGTCCCAGGCTTAAATCCTCAGTCTTGTCCACCCAATAAAACATGACTCTCAACTTTTTGGTTGTGCATTTTATTCCGTCAGCCCCTCAGATGAATCTCATGCCAGTGTCCCCAGAAGGCATTCATCTGAGGATCAATGTTGAAAACAACAGCTTCCTAACAAGCAGAGGGCAGACCCTGCTCCTGCCTCAGATTCTGTAAACAGTTAGGTGACTCCAGCCTGCAGTCGGGCCTCCGTCAGGAGGGGAGAAAGTACCAAGCGCACAGCCTGACATCGTAGGGGAACGTCTCCCCCCTGCCTGGGAGTGGCACTCCCTCCCTCTGACATGGCCCCCGGTGCACAGTGGACTGTCTACGGGTGAGCTCATGAAGGCATCATGCACTCCGGGGCACTTAGTGGGACAGTGACAGAGATAAAGTCCTTGAACCAGGACCAAGAAAAGGGCAGCTCACTTCCAGACGGCTGAGTCGGAGCTGTCTCTGAAACCCAACTGCGGAGCCCTCTATTCAGGGCAGGGCAGAGGAGAGGGTCAGGGCATCCAGCCAGAGAGGCCCAGGACCGAGGTGGGGTTTCTGGTGGAACCTGCAGGGGAGGGGCATGGAGGGGAGGTGACCCACGCCAGCAAATTAATAAACAGCCTCTGAGGGCCGCGTCCATCAAGCAGGGGAGAGCAGAGGCAGCCCAGGCAGGATCGGCGGCAGAGAGGCCCCAGCACTTCCTGAGCCCTGTCCGTGGGCCGGAGACGGAGACGCTCGATCCTGTTTAAGTCTCAGCCTGTGAGGAAGGTCCGGTTGTCACCTGCCTTTGGAGGTGAGCGATTTTAAGATTAGGAATAAGTATCTGCTGAGGGCCCTTAGAATGATGCAGAGGCTGGACTTGACCTGGGTGTTGTTTCCTTCCTTCCTTCCTTCCTTCCTTCCTTCCTTCCTCCCTCCCTCCCTCCCTCCCTCCCTTTCTTCCTTCCTCCCTCCCTCCCTCCCTCCCTCCCTCCCTCCCTCCCTTCCTTCCTTCCTTCCTCCCTCCCTCCCTCCCTCCCTCCCTCCCTCCCTTCCTTCCTTCCTTCCTCCCTCCCTCCCTCCCTCCCTCCCTCCCTCCCTTCCTTCCTTCCTTCCTCCCTCCCTCCCTCCCTCCCTCCCTCCCTTCCTTCCTTCCTTCCTTCCTTCCTCCCTCCCTCCCTCCCTCCCTCCCTTTCTTCCTTCCTCCCTCCCTCCCTCCCTCCCTCCCTCCCTCCCTTCCTTCCTTCCTTCCTCCCTCCCTCCCTCCCTCCCTCTTTCCTTTCTTTCTTTCTTTCTTTCTTTCCTCTCTTTCTTATTGAAGTAGAGTTGATTTACAATATTATGTTACTTTCAGGTATACAACATAGTAATTTGATATTTTTAGAGATTATATCCCATACAAAGGTATTATAAAATATTGACAAGATTCCCTGTGCTCTATATCTTGTAAAAAATCTGTACTATTTTTTGAAGTTAAAGAGTATCTTCATATTCAGATAGTTAGGGATCGCTAGTATATTAGAAACCTCAAATGTTTTCCATGAGTAAAAATTCAAGCCTGAGTACAATTTTGGCAACTTTTAGAAGGAACACATATAAGGAAACATCGGTAGGAAAAACCTAGACTAAGTGTGTAATGAATTAGAAAATAGTAAACGTACTTCCCATTGTCAAAACAGAACCAAAAGTTCCTTTTTATTCATAAACGCAGCCCCGGGCATTCTGATGGCGAGGCCTTTCTCCTCGCTCTGCCTTGTCAGCCCCACAAGAGGAAATCTCGGCAGATGGCCTGGGACCTACATCTAGGAGAACAGCGCTGGGAGCAGCCCTCCTTCAGTGAGTTGAATGAGCCCCCAAAGGGCTTCGGGAAGGTGGGACCGCGTCTAGGGGGCCTGTGAGCCGGGTCAGCCCAGTGAGGTCCCTCCGGGTCCCTGCTTCCCTCCAAGGTCACTGTGCTCCCCAATCGCTAGTGGCCGGCCAACGTCCCCCAGCTCATCACAGGTCATGTGCAAATATTTTCCTTGGTGACAGAGCTCAAAGATGGAGGCGTGAGTCTCAGGAGGGGAGCTCCCCTAACCCGGGCTGGTGAATTAGGAGAAAAGATAACAGTGCCATCTAAGGAAGGTGGCCACATTAAGACGGTGGGGTTTGGCTGGTTTCTGGTTTCAAGAGGAGAAGATGAAATACAGGCTCGGGGCAGGGGGGCTTCCCAGGCTCGAAGCCCTCTGGGGTGCAAGGTCTGCTCCCAGCTCTGTCTTGCAGAACGAATTCAACCAATGTGCTGAAGGGAGCAGAGACATATTCTTCTCTGACATAAGAATGATTGTGAGCTGATTATTTTGAGCAACAGCAGATGTGGGCAGGAGAAGGTCTGGAATGTCCGCGTGCGAGGGACTCTTCCGCTGCACCAGGAGGAGAACCGCGACTCGAAAATCACAGGAGTCTCTCATCCACGGAGACGCCCTACTACCTCGCCCCACTGTCCACCCCCCACAATATCTCTTTTCTTTTTTTTTTTTTTTTTGCGGTACGCGGGCCTCTCACTGTTGCGACCTCTCCCGTTGCGGAGCACAGGCTCCGGACGCGCAGGCTCAGCGGCCATGGCTCACGGGCCCAGCCGCTCCGCGGCACGTGGGATCTTCCCGGACCGGGGCACGAACCCGCGTCCCCTGCATCGGCAGGCGGACTCCCAACCACTGCGCCACCAGGGAAGCCCCACAATATCTCTTTCGTCTGTAGCTCAAGATGATTTATAAGCACCATTTCGGGCAGTTACTCAGTTTCCCTGGGTCTGTCCCATGTGTGCATGAGATATGTGTGAATGAACTTCTGTTTTTCTGTTGTTAATCGGCTTTTGATCACAGGGGGTCTCAGTCAAGAACTCAGAAGGGTAGAGGAAAAACTGTTTTTCCTCTAGTAGGACACGTTTCCAAGCATGGCCTCAGGACATGCGTTTGGATGTGTTAGCGGGTGTTATCTATGTTTTAAACAAGCAAGTGATGAATTCAGGTGATTTTTTAAACCGTGGTATGTCTTGGAGTTTTTTGTTTTGTTCTGTTTACTTTTTTATCGAGGTATAGTTGATTTACAATATTGTATTAGTTTTGGGTGTACAGCACAGTGATTCAGTTTTGTGTGTGTGTGTGTGTGTGTGTGTGTGTGTGTGTATTCTTTTTCAGATTCTTTTCCCTTATAGATTATTATAAAATATTGAGTACAGTTCCCTGTGCTATACAGTAGGTCCTTATTGTTTTCCTGTTTTATATATAATTGTGTGTATATGTTAATCCCAAACTCCTGATTTATCCCCCCTTTTCCCTCTGGTAACCATAAATTTGTTTTCTATGTCTGTGGGTCTATTTCTGTTTTGTAAATAAGTTCATTTGTGTCATTCTTTTAAGATTCCACATATAAGTGATATCATCCAATATCGTATGATATCACTTGGAGTTTTAAAATACTCCTGTTTGTGGCAGCCTCTCACAAAGGGGTCTGTGTGTTGGGATTCACACACGTTTTAGGGCAATAAGCCTGCTCCGTGGTGTCTCTTCAGGGGGTGACTCTGCGAAATAGCCAACCAGGACTTTCTGCTGTGGGGCTCCATGGTGCCGGGCTAGACTCCTGGTTGGACAGGCTTGGGTTAAATCCCTGATCTCATGACCTTGATCTTGGGAGGTCACCGAACCACTAATCCCCCCTCTGGGAAAAACACAACGACACCTGTGCAGAAGCTGAAGTAAGTCCTGAAGGTGACGGGTACATGACACTAAGAGGGTCTCTAGGACTCAGCCATAGTCACAGGGTCATTGAGGAAGGTGGAATTGTAACACAAAAGGACCCCGTGGGGGCCTTCCCACCACAGACCCCTCCCCCCCCATGTCCTCTGCCTGCCTCTTGTTTGTAGAAATTCCTCCCCTGAGTCACAGAAGCCTGACTCAAGAATTAAGGATTGAAAGGATGTATCAGTTGGGCCAGGAGAACTGGTAACAATTTAAACAGTGAATCAGCCATATGGCAGCCACAGAATCTTTAGTTCCTCCCTGAAGTACCTAGATAACAGTATTGGATGCACCTTCCTGATGTTGTTTTACAGATGTTAAAACCCCCACAGAATGCAGGAAGTTACCTGCATGATGACTGTGAGCATGTAGACCCCAGACCCTGGGGTCTGGACCCTGAGGGTTGAGGATGTTAACCCCTGTGACCCCACCCTGTGACCCCGTCTCACCAGGAACAGATCAGAGAATTGTACAAGAGCTAATCACACACCTTTCAACTTCCTTCCCTCGCCTGGCCTTTAAAAATGCTTTCCTGAAACTCATCGGGGAGTTCAAGTTTTTTGAGCACTAGCTGTCTGGACCCCTTATCCGGCACCTACGCTAAACACCACACTTTCCTTCACCACAACCCGGTGTCAATAGATAGGATGTATGGTGTGTAGGCGCACAGAACCAAGTTGGGTTCAGTAACAAGATGATGCAATTACTTATCTGCATACAGCTTCCAATCATCCCCTGAGTTCTGGAGCTCGTTAATTCACTCTACCCAGTCCTGCTGTTTTTATATTCAGAGGATTGGGAGTAAGAGAAACAAATAAGTATAATATATAATAAATAACAGAGATAGTGAGCCCATTGGATAAAGTATCTATTATTTTATAGGTTCCATTGAAAAGGTCTGAGGAGGTCCCTGTGCGCCCACTGGAAGCTCCCAGAAGACGAGGTAGCCTGGCTGGGCTGAGAGGAGGCCGTGCCCCCATCTCAAGGGGGGACCGGGCCTCTCTAGCCGGCAGCAACAGGAGGGAGCAGAAATCGTTCTCCATTGCTTCGGACAGATTTTTGTAGGAAATAAGTCTTCAGAAGTGAGAATTATAATTGAACCAAGTTCAGCATAGCCAAGTGTAATTTTAGCAACAGAAGTTGACGGTTCCAGAAAAGGAAGCTCAGGGAGACCCGTCAAGTGGCAGCGAGATAATTGGATGAAGGCCGACCAGGCAGCGCTCTGGGTGCTGCGGGAGAAAACATCTTCGGGCAGGAGAAAAGGGTGCCTGCCTTGTAGGGACGAGAAAGGAGCAGGGGAGGTGTGTTCTTAAGTCTGAGGCTCAGACAGTTTTTATCTTAAATCTCAGGAATTTCAAGACTCACCAAAAATTATCCAGGAACAGGTGGTCCCTTTAATCCCAGCACTGTCTCTACCTTCGAGGTTCCCATGTTGACACACCTGCCACCCCCACCTCTGATCCAGATGCGGACCAGCCTGAGGACTTGATCACCCCCTCCCTGCTGAGCAAACTCCTCCCTTACTCTCAGCCTCATCCCCTCCCTAATCGCTCCCGTGCCGTCATCCCCCACACAGACACCACACCAAGGGCTTGACATACAACAAACCTTCTACATTACTTAGTAGATGGGGACATATCATCAGCTTCTGGTCCAAGGCATTGGATGAGACAGTTTATCGTTCTTTGCCTAGGTCCACCGTCCTTATTTTAAGGTAGGTGGGTTTGGGGGAAGAAGAAAATCTCACAGAGACTGTGAGCCCATTAACTAAAATATTTATTGTTTTGTAGACTTCTTTGACACTCGCTGGCATTCCAAATCCAAGGGCATCCATCTTCCACCTAAAGGGAGGTTAACTAAACAAGTACTTGAAACATGGTGTATTTGTTTCCTGGGGTTTCCATAACCGATGACCACAAGCTGCAGTTCTGGAAGCTGGAAGGCCATGGTCAAGGTGTCGACAGAGCTGCTCCCTCTGGACACCCTGATGGAGCCTCTGCTGTGTCTCCAGCCTCTGGTCCTTATCGGGCATCCCTCCAATCCCTTCCTCCAACCTCACGACTTCACGTGGGCTTCTCCTCCCTCTGTGTCTCCTCTTCTGTCCCATAGGAAGCCCTCCACAGATTCAGGCCCACCTGGAAACCTCAGGATGATCCCGTCTTGAGATCTTTAATGTCATGATGTCTGATAGACCCTTTCTCCAAATAAGATCACATTCCAGGGTTCTAGGTAGACGTATTTTGGGACAGGGGCACCATCCTACCCACTATACCTGGTATCACTCACTCATCAATTAAACCATAATTTAAGGAGATAACCAGAGTGAGGGTCCAGGGACAGGGGTAGTTTTTAGCAATCCGACCTCATCTCACTAATTCAAACTCGTTGAAAAGATTGCTTTCAGGGACGGGAGAGTCTGAATGACTGCATTTTACAAAGACATATAACTTCATCATTTTGAGCTCTAGAGAGCAGATCTAAAGAGCCCAGAGGTTGCTCCCCCCTGCTGTGACCTGTCCTCACGTCTTTCCATACTGAGAGGGTGCCTGCCACGGCTGCAGAGGGACCACGTTTGCATGGCTAAAGGGGGTGCTCGAAGGTACTATCTGCTCGGTGATTGCCCCAGGGAGACATCACAAATGGAAATGTGATCATGGATCTGAATGCCAAGCAAGGGTCTACTTTCCTTAACACACTAATGCATTTTCTCCTAGTAGACGGTAAAGATACGTAACTGGCTGTCATTGCTTTTTCCACCAAGAAGTTCAGAGCTGAATACATGGCTCCAATTTGGTGCTATTCCAGGACCCAAGGCCTAAAGTGCTTCTTTCCCATCTGCCCACTGGTCTGAGCTCTGATTCCTATGGTATTTTCCCACATTCTAACATAGCAATTATTTTGCTGATTACGTATTTTCCTCTAAATGACTTCAAACTTTGCAGAATGAATTAAGGACTGAATGAATGGACAGCTGGCTGGATAGATGGATGATGGGCAGTGAGATGATTAGATGGATAAAAAAATGCATGGTTGAATGTGTGGATGAGTGATTGAGTGGGTGGATGGAAGGCTTGACGGGTGGATGGTGAATGGATGACAGATGGGTGGGTGGATGGATGGGTGGATGGGTGGATGGGTGGGTGGATGGGTGGGTGGGTGGATGGGTGGGTGGATGAATAGATGGAAGACTATCTTACAGGAAGAGAATATTCTAAACCCATATGGGGATTTGAGTCAATTTTAATAAATATAAATATTAAAAATAGAACTATAACTATGGATCAAAGTTTGTCAAAACAAAATGTTTCCTCCTCTCAGCCATAAAAAGAAACGAAATTTATTTATTTGTAGTGAGGTGGATGGACCTAGAGTCTGTCATACAGAGTGAAGTAAGTCAGAAAGGGTAAAACAAATACTGTATGCTAACACATATATACGGAATCTAAAAAAAAAAAAATGGTTATGAAGAACCTAGGGGCAGGACGGGAATAAAGACGCAGACCTACTAGAGAATAGACTTGAGGACACGGAGAAGGGGAAGGGTAAGCTGGGACAAAATGAGAGAGTGGCATGGACATATATACACTACCAAACGTAAAATAGATAGCTAGTGGGAAGCAGCCGCATAGCACAGGGAGATCAGCTCGGTGTTTTGCGACCACCTAGATGGGTGGGATAGGGAGGGTGGGAGGGAGGGAGATGCAAGAGGAAAGAGATATGGGGATATATGTATATGTATAGCTGATTCACTTTGTTATAAAGCAGAAACTAACACACCATTGTAAGGCAATTATACTCCAATAAAAATGTTAAAAAGTAAAGTAAAATCAAATATTAATTAATTAATTAGCCAAGTTTGATTAAAAATAAAACCAGAACGTTTCCATCTACTATAATTCCTTGATTATTTTTTCATGATTCATATAGCTAGTTTTGTCTTCCTTTTTATTTTACCGAAATTAATTTTGTGGGTATCAGGCGTTTTGGTATCAATTTTATAACAAATATCTAGTTCAACAATCAGCTTGACCATACAAGATTATGCCGATTATACCAAAGATAAACACTGCCTTTGCTTCATAAGTGCATTATTTCCACACAGATCAAATTTTCTTAATTAAATTTTGTGAAAATGATCACAGTCTATTTTACTGTGTGAAATTCTTTATTCTTTGCCACATTTATTTTGTGTTATGTCTACCAGCAATTTTCAGTATGAAATAAATAAAATGGGCAGTCTATATGTCTCTCTTATTTTAAAAGAAAATTGTGAAAATTCCTCTCACGTATTCTAGAGTTACTTTTGGTTCAGAATTTGTTTACATTTTTGCCAGGTTTTCTGGTGTTTTCTTTTTTTTTGGTGGGGGGGAGGTTGTTTGTTTGTTTCTGAGGACCAAAAAGCAAATAGAGGGGTTAAAACAGGGGTCAGCACATCAAGGTCAGAGGACAGTCAAGGGCTCACATGGGGCTTGCCAAAGTCCACATCCTGGGAGACTGAGCTCCTGGGGAGAATTGGGCGCTTGTTAATTCCTTGTTGGCTATAAACACAGCCAGGGCCCCCCTACAAGGTGAGAACTATTGGCCGCCAGCACTCCCCACTGGCTTCTCCTCGTCTCCCACCCAGAAGCCCTTTAACTGTCCTGGGGCCACTCCTGGGCCCCCTCCCCTGCAAGAGGCAGGCCCAGAGCTCACTCTTCCCTCTGCATTCCTATAACTCAGCAAATCTCTGTCCAGCCTTAGAAACTGATTTTTCCTGATTTAGAGTTTTCCCCCAAAACTCAGCACGTACATTTTAAGGGTGAGTGTGTAGTTGGAATACCCTTGCTGGGAGCACAGGTGACACAAGGCAGCAGGAAGGAGGGGCCGAGGGGCCAGTTCCCACTCCCCAGTCCTGCCTCCTGCCCCAGACTTCCCCTCCCCCTGCCCCTGCCACACAGGGCACCCGTTCAGAAAGCCCTCCACCTGTTGGGACCTCGTCTCCACCCAGACGGGGTTCCTCTGTGTCCCCGCTTTCCAAGGAAATCCAGAAGTTGTTCTTGGGGTCTCCCAGGGCTGCAACATCATACAACCAAAACTATAAAAATGTTTCCAGCCACAGTGGCTTTGGGCAAGCTTGGCGACCACTGGATAAACCCAGTCTGTTGCTTTCTGGGCTCTGGGCACTTCTGGGACAGACCCCGCACATCTGAGTGGGATGTGATCCCAGGAGAAGCTGGAGAGAGTGAGGAACAGGACTGGATGGGAGGGAAGGAAGCAGAGGACACGACCTCCCTGTGGGTGCTGGGTACCATCCTACGGTCGTTTTTAAATGGTGCACCCCGAGAGGGGCCAGGCACAGTGGGCTCCAGCCCAGGAGCTGGCAGTGTGGGCAGGGTGTTGGGTGGGGGTCGGGGGGCTCTGGAGAGTGGAGGGAAAGGAAGTGGCTCACAGGGACAGTATCAGAAAATCCTTCATGTCTGGGGGACATGTGTCCTGGGCCTGAAGACGAACAGTTTCCTCTGGAAGAGCCTCCCAGGCAAAGAACTAGGACGTTCGGAGCAAGCAGTGAGGAATTGGGGCATCTGCCCCCAAGTCTCCACTGTGGCACTGGGGAAGCTGAAGCAGGAGCCATACACGTTTTCTTAGAGACCAGAGAGTGAGCATCGTCAGCTCTGAGGACCACAGGTCCTCCTTTGCAACCAGCTCGAAAGCAGCCGTAGATAATGAGGGACAGGTGGGGGTGGGGCACGTGCCAATAAAGCTTTATTCACACAAACAGGCAGAGGCGGGCCAGAGTCTGCGGATCTCTGCCTTGGAGACCTTGGGGCTTTTCCAGGGAGCACATGAAATGAGGTCAAGTGTCTCTCCAGCTCTCCGAAGAGGAAACAAATTGTAGCTGGGTCGTGGCCCCCCAGGGAGCTTAGGAAGGCAGTGAGCGTATCCTTGCCATGCAAGCGACCTTGGCGATTATTAATGGCACAGGGACAAGGCTCGCAGCAGAAACCTGGCCTGGGGACAGCACCAGGGACACCCAAGCGCAGCGCTCAAGATGGAGAGGATGATGGAGTAAGTGAAAAGAATGAAACTTTATCCCCTTTTTTGTGCAGGCCTGTCTGGGTATAAAAAGACTTCGGGTGCCACGCCTCTGGTTCATGGCTTGGCAATTCTTTTGCGGAGTCACCTAAATACCGTGTGGCCAGTTTAGACTTGGAAATGCAGCATCTGAAATATCTTCACTTGACCAGGAGGCCCCCAATGACATGAGAATAATGATGATGGCATATTTTGCATTTCGTTGAGAAGCGCACTGGAATAACACAGCTCACGTTGGTCTAGCCCGCGACAGTGATTTCGGAGCGCAGCTCTGATTTGGGACAGATGACGGCGGGACCTCTGTCTCCCTCCTCATAAAAGGCTCGAGAGGAAGAGTGTTTCATTTTCACCACGGCTCTTCTGTCTGGAGGGAGCTTTATTTCTACTTTATACTCTTTCAGAAACTCTGCTGTTAACTAAATTTATGAAGCGGATAGAAGATCCCTGTGAGCGCGGGGACGTTTGACCCGCAGGGCTTCTCCCGCAGCCCGAGCCCAGCGCAGGCTCCGCTCTGATAGTTTGCTTTGCAGAAGCCGCCTCCAGATACGGTACAAGGCTGGCGTCTGGGTTCCAAGGCTTTGGACCAAGGATGAGCCACTTTCTGGATCTTCCTTTTTTGGGCCAAAGGTGTGTTTTCATTATTTCACTCCTTTGTACATTCATTTCCTCAGCACTCTTTCCTGCGCACGTGGCTGTTCCAGGCCCGGAGATTCCGGAGCAGACGAGCATCCCCACCGGGTCCTGGAGCTGAGCCCACCGGGAGGAGACGGCAGCACATGGAGAGACAGACAGGGGCTGGTGCAGGGGAGAAGCTCGGGCAGGAAAGTGGAGGGGAGCATAGGGGGTCGCATGTCATTTTAGATGGAATAATCAAAGCCCCCCACCCCAAAAGGTAGCCCTTGAACCCAAACCAGGAGGGCTGAGGGTGCAGACAGACAGAGCCCAGGCAGGGGTCGGGGGGAACAAGTGAGGTGATGTGTACATGACGTGCTGAAGGAACAGCGGGGAGGGGGTCCCACAGGAGGAAGATGAGCACAGAGGGGTGTCGGGCCTGGAGGGCCTTGCGGGGATCTGGTAGCTTCTCAGGGAAGAATGGGGCCACGGCAGGGTTTGGAGCTGTCTCTTGGCCACAGCATTTTAAAGAGGTCCTGAGGCTAATGCTTATGTGCATGTTCTTTGGAGACCACCTGAGGATGTGGTCCCAGTGCCTGGAGAGCCGGCACCACACAGGATGTCAGGTCGGTGGGTTTCCCAGCCCTCGAAGGAAGGCAGCCTTCACTGTTCACAGCAGCAGAAGGGAAAGATCTGAGGGCTTCACCTCCACCTAAGCTGATGGAGAGCATCTGGGAGGGCCACACCCTGCTCCATTCTGTAAACAGGACCCCACAGAACAGCCAGGGAGAGAGGAGAGGTGGCGGTACGTCCTGGAGCCTGCATCTTGGGGGGCCTCCAGGACCTGGGACCTCTGACACTTAGGTTCTCCCAGGGGTTTGGGAAAGGAGGAGGGTGATTGGAAAATGGGAAGGATCTAGGAGGGAGGGGAGATGAGGCGGAGGGGGAGGGAGGGAGAAAAAGAAGGGAGGGACTGAGGGAGGATGGAGGGAGGGAGGGGGGAGTCAAGCCTCGTGCAACTTAAGCGCACACAAAACCCTGGGCATCTCCCTTGTTTCTCATCTGTCCTCTGCTTTCTTTGGAGGGAGTCTGCATCTGTGGACACATCTGAACTTGGAGGGTCCTTCCGCCAGGGCCCAGGAGGCGCTGCCCTGGGTTTTCCCGTTCATTCCACCCATCTGGCAGGGCCGGAGCAACAGCGGTTAGAAGCAGTTTCTAGGTGGCAGCCGGCTACCAGAGACGGATGGTGGCCCGCGGCACTTGGTGGTGGGTGGATGGTACCATGCCGGGAGGCTGAGGGCCTCCATGTGGGTCTGGTGTGTGCGATGACTGCACAAGGGCCCACCAGCTTCCTGTCCCACAGAATCCATCCTTCCCAAACTGGAGCAAGGCCACTATGGAACAGAGCCTGGTAAGATAAGGAAGCAAGAGAGCAAATGGAAATCTGATAAGAGAACAAAACAGACCCCAGCAGGCTGGACTCACTGGAAGCTTCCTTATTATCATCATCATTAACTCATGTCGTTAGGAAGCAGCAGTGCTCAGGGCTGCCAGGAAGGAAGAGCATAGCCCCGCCTTGAGGACATCCATCTGCAGCAGGGGTGCCACCAGGCAGTACGAACCCTTGGAGCCCAGCCCCTACAGGCTTGGTCGTTGGCAGGATGCCTTTGAGATCCTTAGAGCAGGCGGTCCCAGAAGCTTTGTCAGCACTGATGTTCCATGAAAGAGGCAATAGTCGTATGGTCAATATGCTTTACGCTCAAGGTCAGGTACCCAAATTGAGTTAAAACCCAGCTCTTTTTGGCTCATGGCTGTGCAGCACAGTGGCCAGTCTCTGCACTAATCTTTTTCACACAGTGCAGGTCAGACAGTATGAGTTTCCAGGGGCCACTGGAACAAATGTAGCTCAAAACAATATAGATTTATCATCTCAGAGTTCTGGACATCAGAAGTCCAAGAGGGGTCAGTAGGGCTGCGTTCCTTCCGGGGGCTCTAGAGGAAAATCTGACAAAAACCAAGAAGCCAGAGACTCAGTTTATGAGCAAATCCCCGGATGCAACCACCACGTGGGATCGTAATGCGCTTCCTCCCTTAGGAAGCCAAGAGCAATCCATGATCTTGTAGACAGACGACATGAATTCACAATCACTGAGTTCAATTCTCACCCAAAACTCAGACAGTACATAATCAAACAAGAAGAGGAAAACAAAGGCTATTTAAAAGACACACATCTACATCATAATGAAATTAACAAAGTATGAATCAAACAGTGTATTATTTGAGGAAAAAAGTCATTGGGGCTGATCTGTCTTGAGGATTAAGAGGTACGTGATTGCAAAGCAGGGCTCCGTCCCCGAGTCAGTCTCTGATGGCTGCTGTGACAAAGGACCGCAAACTGAGGGGCTTCGAACCGTATGGAGGCCAGAGACCCAACACTGATCTCGTGGGGCTAAAATCCAGGTATCAGCTGAGCTGGGTTCCTTTTCCAGGCTCTGGGGGGTGGGGGGAGAATCCTTGCTATGCTGTTGTGATGTGAGATAAGAAATGCATGTTTGGTTTTTCTCCCTAATGACACAGAGCTCCTAAAACACTCAGGATTTCCTAAGTCATCAGAGTGATGAAGGTGAAATGGGTGTGTTTGCTAATCACATAACAACCAGCAACCACAGGGTTTATGGTAACTAAGTGACTTTTGGAAAGTCTCTAAGGATAAGGGCTGGTTGCCAGGAGAACCAACCAGGCGATCAGGGGCTGGAACCTCCAGGGAGGGGAGAGGAGCTGGAGGTTGAAGCAATCGCCAGTGGCCAATGATTCGATCAGCCACTCCGAAGTAATGAGGGGTCCACAAAAACCCCTACAGCATGGGGTTTCCTGAGCAGTTGGAGGTGCTGGGAGGGTCATATGTTGAGGGGGTGCATGGAGCTCTGCCAACGCACCTGTCCCACACCTGGCCCCGTGCATCTCTCCCATCCCACTGTTCCCGAGTTGTAGCCCTTACAGTAAATTGGTCACCTCATAACTAAACTGCTTTCCTGAGTTTTGGGAGCTGCACTAGCAAATTACTGACCCCAAGGAGGAGCTCATGGGACCTCCAATGTGCAGCCAGCCGGTTAGAAGCACAGGTGACAAGCTTTTAATTTGTTTTTAGTATTTTTCGTTTTTATTTGGTGTGTTCTCCATCATTACATTCTTCTCTTGGATAGTAGAAATTCCTTATTTTCTTTATAAATATGAGATCCAATCTTCTAATTGCAAAATAAGTCATCTTATTATTTTATTGGTATATACGTTGGTATTCTTTTCCATGGCATGAAGTGAACATGGTTTACTTTCTTTTACATATATATTTTAAATGCATTGTTTTCTGTCATGTTATTACTTCATACAATTTATTCTGTACATTTTAATAATTATCTTAATATTTGCACTCATTGGGGAAATAGTTTCCAGAATTGAATAGTTTTAACTTATAACACTTTATTACATTTTCTTGCATCATCCTTGTTTGAAATATTCACTCTGAAATAAGATCACGCATTATCTTGATTTTCTTGTACTGAATATTTCTTCTCTTTGATCCAAAAATCACTACTCTATTTTTTTTCTAACAGCAGAATTACTTTATTTCTTAAAAAAAAAAATTTTTTAAACTGTGTGTGTCAACAGTATTTTTTTTCCCCTTTGAGATTGAACTACTGTTAGCACTAGGGAAAAGAAATATTTCAATTGACAGTTGAAATTTTTAATCAGCTCTACACTCTGTATATATGAGAGTCTCTAACTTTAAAGACAAATTCCTCTGTTATCCCACTGGATGAGGAATGAGTTCTAACATGGCCGGATCGTGACTCCCACCTGTTCTTACAGAGGTACCATAGCTGGCTAGCAAGGAAGGTAACAACCTTCCCTCTAAACCTGACTGTCTTAGCTTACATCTTTCATATTTTCTTTAGTAGACTTATACTGAATGGAACGTCCGCCTGTGAAGAGGAAAGGGGAAGATAAAGAAATTGCATCCATTGATCATTCATTTTGTGAAAGTGATCCTCGAGGCATTCCATACAATTTCTACAGACCCCCAGGTTAGGTGACAACCTTAACCTGGGGGTCTGGGCTCACTCCTGTTAGTGTCACGATCGCGCGGTGTGGAAACCCACACATCTGGTGTCTGTCGGGAGGGCTGGGAGCTCCAGCCGGTGCAGAGAAGGAAACGCTTTTCTTTGCACCTCCTTTTCCAGGTTCAGAGGCCACCTGCTTTCATTGGCTGGTGGCATCTCGTCCCATGCCTCTTCCATTATCATTTTTTTCTGCCTCTTCCATTATCATTCCTCCTTCTCTGATGACTCTCCTGCCTCCCTGTGACAAGAACCCTTGTGGTCACATTTAGGGCCCCTGAGAGAGTCCAGGGCCGCTCCCCCATCCCAGATCCTTAGCCCATTCACCCGTCAAAGCCCCTTTTGCTGTGCATGGAGACTTCTTCCCAGGTTCTGAGGATGGGAACCTGGGCATCTTTCAGGGGGCAGCCGGTTCCCAGAGGGCAGGTGGGGGCCATGCCCACTGCTGTGCTTGGAGGCCCGAAGAGGTGCTCGCTGACCCTGGGTCGTTTCTCCAGGGAGCCAGGTGAGCGCCAGCAGGCCCCGGGAAAGTCAGGACATGGCGCCAGGCAGCGTGCAGGGTGAGGCAGTGCAGTGTAAGACCTTCCACCTCCCTCTGGTTCTGTTTTCTGTTTCGTACAGAAGAGGTAGCACTTCCACAGCGGCAGAACAAACAGGTGCAGGACTGAGGTCCAGCAGCGCATGGGGCTCATGTCATGGCTCTGGGCGATTCCACCTTGTGCTCAGCTGTTAGCTATTCATCTGCTGTGTGGGCGTGAGTTCCAGGAGCGTGGGTGTGTGAGTTCCTGGTGTGAGTGTGAGTTCCGAGTGTGTGAGTTCCTGGTGTGTGAGTTCCTGGTGTGAGTGTGAGCTCCTGGTGTGTGTCGGGTCAGTGAAGCCGCTCCCGTGACCGTCACTGTGGGGACATCAGGGTCACCCTTGCTGCTCCATCCTCACGTTCCCCGCCCCCCCATGACGACAGACCCCATGAACCAGGGGTCTCTTTTGTGACCGCAGAAGCATCTCAGGGCTTTGCCCTGTTCCCAAGACGGCACCAGCGGCCCTGTACTTTGTCCTCACAGGACTCTCTTTTCTGTGTCCAGATGCCATCCAGCACCTTGTCTGGACCATGAGCCAAGAGGGTGGGAGTCTGACAGCTGTGGGTGTGGCATCATAGCATGGCAGGTCCCGGCACACACTGCAGCAGCCTTTGAAAGCAGGAGGGACACAGGACGGCCTCACGTGAACATGACGAGGCCGCCACGTGGAAGAGCCGGGGCCCTGGAGCTCCCTGGCCAGGTAGCAGGTGGGGCGGGGTGGGCAGGTGTGTGCCCCAGAGCCTTGCTGTGGCCTGGTCTCCCTCCTCCCCCAGATCCCACCCAGACCCGGAGAGGGGCTGGGGGCTGGGAGGAGCTGCCCAGGACTGAGAGCTGGGCCGACCTGCCCCCCACCAGCATGTTCCCTGGGGAGGGGGCATCGGTGGAGCTGAGAACAACATAGCAAACAGGAACGACTGGCCCACATCCGTCAAGCAGGGTAACGAGCTGGATTTATAGAAGAGGAAACACAATACGATTCCGCGTAATGGCTGTTGACAGAGATGCAGGCTGTTTGTTCTAGGATATTAAACAGACAAACAGCAAGGCTTCGCTGGGCTCCCCTCTCTGATTTGCTCCTGTCAAAAGGCGTGCGTGCGGCCGTGCCAGTCCGACGGCCCCAGACCAAGCAGCAGGGTGAGGAGGGCCATCCTGGTCGTGGTCTGCGTTCGAACACCGCCCAGGACCTGCCCCCAGAGGAGCTGTTCACCAAGGAAATGGGGTGGAAATGTTACTGCCTTGTTGCCAGAGAGAACAGGCCATATTTTTAAAAATTTAATTAAGACCCAAGATCAGGTTTGCATAATTAAATTTAGGCTGTGAGGAAGCAGGAAGATAGATGGGCTGGGTGTCATGGCTGACACCCTGCAGGTGGGGCTCACGCCCCGACAGCTCCCCGCTAGCCTTGGTCCTAAACTCTGCAGCTGCGTCTCGAGTGTGCGAAACGCTCCAACCGCTCTGTTGCTCTGTTCTGGTTTGCTTTTTAACCTCTGAAGAATGTTCTCCGGGTGCAAGCCAGCCAGAGAGGGTTAAACGTGGGTCACTTTTCCTGACGTCCTCGCGCTCACTCAGCGCCTCTGCACGCGAGTCTGTTCTGCAGAGCATCCTTGTCCTGGCGGGAAGCAGCCCAGAGGGTCGGAAGTCCCCCACGGACCCCGGGCAGCCTGCAGGGATGGGCCACATGCCTGGAAAACCCTCTGTCAGCTGGAGAGATCCAACAAGATGGGAAATTATTGTTTCGACCATAATTTCCTTAAGGAAATGGAAAAGATGAGTCAAAGACCCTGGCAATGGGGTGAGGAAGACGGCATCTGGCCTTTTTTAAAAGAAAAAGAACACACGTAGGTGGGAAGGAAGGACAGAGCAGAGACGGGGGAAGAAGGATGGAGGGGGAAGAAGCAGGTGGGCAGAGACAGACAGACCTCACCTCAGGACAGCAAAGGCTTCCTGTCCACTGGGAACTTGCCCCCCATGGGAGCAGCGGCCCGGAAAAGCCACAGAGCCTAGAGGAGACGTCTCTTGGGATCCAGAGCCCTCACCCCATGGCCTGAGGCTTGTGTGGCTTTGGGAAGTCCTATAGGCCCATCTCAGGAACAGAGGGCAGCCATGATCAGCTTCATCGGAACAGCTCTAAGGGATGTGGGCAGAGAAACATTTTCCCATGGAATTTACAGAACAAGGAGAGACAAGCGGAGAATGAGTCAGGCTCGGGAGTCTGTCCAAATCCCCCCGTCCCTCGAGCTTCACTGCCGCCCTTGTCTGCCCCCAGGTCAGCTGGGTCCAGGCTGGTGGGAAGGGGTGGCTGGAAAGTGTGAAAGGGCTCAGGGACAGATGGTTTTTAGAAACCATCTGTTAAAGGCTGTGAATGAGAGACCCATACTCCATTAAAAACCAAACCAAGTGTGTTCTTTGTTAAAGCTATTCTCTGACCCTAGCAAGACGGTAGAACAGTGTCCTTCCTTGCTCTTGGAAGAAGCTGCATGAACGGTCAGAGGCCCTCTCGCCAGACACACACCTGCACTCTGCCTTTTAGGGTCACGTGGCAACGTAATCCTAGGAGTCCCGAGAAAGTGTCAAGGTGAGAAGGGCGATCGACCGACCTGGTGTTTGTGGACCAAAGGGCGTTTCAAGAAGGTGGGGGAATGGTGCTACCCAGGTGGGTTAAACCCTCACCTCGGAACAGTGCTTAAACCAGAACATTGCCAAACAGGAGCCCTGAGCTGGCATTCCCACGCCTTGATACACCCCAAGGCGCCCTCTCCTGAGCTCTGTGTGGACCCGACCTCCTCCCTTTTCCCTTTCTCTTGCCCTGCTCTGCCTTCCTGTCCATGCAGGACCCCTTAGCCTGCCTTAGAAGCACACGTTTTACCTTTTCTGGTGGAGGGCTCGCTTGGACGGGTCCACACTTTGGCTACAAATTCAAATCTAGCAAAAGAGCTGGTCCACCAAACACACCAATCCATTGGAGTAGACGGGGCTTGACTCCACCAGAAACTGGGGACAGGGCACCGTCACAATCAACAGAGAAGCAGTTTGCAGGAAGGTTTTGCGGCTCATCAGGAAAGTTCTGGTCGAGAGCATGAGCTTCTTTCTGGAAAGAAGCCCTGGGAAGCCCCCTCCTCACTTCTGAGGTCGCTCGGTTCCAGAGGGATTTATGGTTGCATTATTCGTAAATCTCTTCAAAGATGTAAACAGGGTGATTGTGTCTCTGTAAGATATTAATAACTTAATGAGTCTGTGTCATTTGTTTATGTAAATGGATAATGGAATCTCTACAGGGGCCAAATATAGTATTACAATCCGGTAATTCAATGACCGTTATCACACACACACAAATACTGTGCTGCTGGAGAGACCAAGTCCTGAGCGCTGACGGAATAACCATAGCTCAGGTTTCCCTCCAGACTCCTGGAAAGAGCCAGGGTTGAAGCTTCCCCTGAAGGGCTGGGACCCCCAGGCCCTCAGGGAGGACACGCCGGACCCATGTTTCCTCCTCTCGGCCTCCCACTCGTCCTAGGAAGCTCCCAGGCCTCCGGGCCACCCTCCACCCTGTCCTCAGCCGGAGCTGGGCCCTGCTGGTTCCCAGCCCTAGACCATCCTCCTCTGCCCGCAGCCAGCAAAGCTGGACCAGTGTCCACATCCTCTTTCTCAGAGCATCACTGAGCCTTCAGATCCTGATATGGCTGAAGTGTGACCCTCCACATCCATAGACTCGGGTCCTCACCCCCGGGGCTTCAGAATGTGGCTGTATTTGGAGATGGGCCTTATGAAGACATAATTAAGTTACAGTGAGGTCATGTGGGTCCTAATCCTCTGATGGGGGTCCTTGTAAGAAGAGGAGATCAGAACACAGACACACACAGAAGGACGACCATGTGAGGACACAGGGAGAAGCCAGCGTCTACAAGCCCAGGAGAGAGGTCGGGAGGAAACAGCCCTGCGACACCTGGACCTTGCACTTTCAGCCTCCAGACTGTCCAAGCTCCGCCTGGGGTGTCGTGTGGGGCAGTCCTTCCGAGGAAGCCCCCCACCCAGTCCCAGCTGCTTTTCCAGCCCACCCATCACTCTTCCCTCCCTGAGCCCCTTGCCCAGGGAGACAGGACAAAGGCCAAGCACAGAGAAGGCTGTTGCTCTGGGCACCCGACTGCAGAGGGCCCGGCAGGCGTGGGGCTGTGGGCAGGGATGCACCCAGCCGGGTGCTGCGGGACTCAGGGACCCACTTGGAAGTCAGACACCGTGTCAGCTGGACAAGACGGTGCTGGGAAAGCAGACAGTCGCTGTCCCGGCCCCACACAGGGTAAACTGGGATCCTGGTGGGGCCAAGGCCTGCTCCTTGGCTGGGTGACTTGGGGTCGTCCCACAAGAAGGTTCTGCAGGGCTGTCACAGAATTAAGTAGCACCACCCTCGCTACAGAGCCGGTGTCCAGAGAAGGATGGGGCCCATGGGTGTCTCTGCAGCTCACTCTCTTGTTGGAGACTAGGGAGGCCCGGTGAAATGACCCCTGCGTCCCTCCCACACCCCAAGGGCAAGGGCTGGGAGGACCGCAGTGGTGGGCTGTCACCTCTTCCTCCCTCTCCTGCCCCATCTTCCACTATTGCTCTGTGGCTCAGAGAGGGTGGTCCCATCGCCCTCATCCCAGCTTCCTTGTCTCTAGATCCCAGGGATCGCTGGGTGGTCCTTTCCCTCAACTTCAATCATCTGAAGTAAAAAAGCAAGAAAGAAAGGGGAAAAAATTACCCACTCACCATTAATTTCAGAATGACAGGGCTTCTTGGAACTTAACTCTGAAGATGGGCAGCTCTGTACAGAGACATCCTTTGGGGGTTCAACCGCCACCCACAGCCCCTCCCTCGGGGTCCCGGCTCCTCTCAGGTAACCAGGTAACGGGGTCTCAGCTGCACCAACATCTGGAGCCGGCTTGAAGGACTGTTGGCAGGGTCACCCCGCTCACTGCAGGGTGCGAAACAGCACCTCCCTGGGGTGTACAGCGTCCCTGGCCAGCCCCACTGTGTTCCAGCAGCACCCTGCCCCGGGATGGAACACCTCAAACTATCTCCAGAAGTTGCCAGGTGTCCCTGGGCAAAGTCACCAAGCTCTAAGGCTTGTCTCCTGCCTCCCCTCTCCCTTCTGGTGTTATGTTCAGATGTCTCACAGGCCTGCCCCCTTCGTCCCAAGGAAAAGTCAGCTCTGGTCGCATGTGTGCACACACTCACACATGTGCACACACGTGTGTTTGCACACTCACACACACACAGCTTTCCCTCCCGAGCCTCTGTGTCTTCTCTGTAAGATGAGGTGACAATGCCCTTCACAGGGTTAGGACGGAGATTATCTGAGATGACACCAGCACTTTCTGGGTCTTTTATAGACTGAAAGTTTGTGCCCCAAATTCCTATGTTGAAGCCCTAACTCCCCCAGTGGGATGGTGTCAGGAGGGGGGTGGTCTTTGGGCAGTGACTAGATCATGAGGGTGGGGCCCCCACAATGGGATTAGTGTCTTGTGTCCCACAAGAATGAGAAAAAAAAGAATGAGATGCCAGATGCCCCTCTCTCTCTGCATGAGGGGACACGGCAAGAAGGCAATGGGACCAGGGCCCTCCCCAGCGCTGAGTCTGGCCTTTAGCCCCCGATCTGTGGGCACATGTGTCTGCTCAAGGTCAGCCCCCATAATGCATTTGGCCATTGCTGCCCGAGCTGAGACATGAGGAGGGTGTGTTCTGGGTGCCTCCCCCCTCACCCAGGGGGTGTGCTCTCAGGCCCTACTGGCCGTCTTCACCTTCAGGAACCTACTGGCCACGAGCTCATCCTCCATCCTCACCCGGTCTTTGTCACTCCGGGGGCTGGGAGGGGAAGCTGGGCCATGTGATGGCCTCTGGCTCCATTGGAGCTAACCCTGGGGTGAAGAGGACTCAACCCCCTTCCTCCCTTGGGGCCTCAAGCTCTGTAAAGCCAGAGGCACGGAATCCAGCCAGGGGCTTTGTGTGTCCCCCCTCCCCGTGTCCACACGCCCTCCCTCACCTGCATCTCAGCACTCCCCTTCTCTGCAACCTCCTCCCTCCGTCCCCACCTTTCTCTGACTGCCCGCTTACCGGCGTGATGACATTAACTCTCATCTTCTCTGAGTCCTTCTGTTGTGTTGTTTCCTCCTGTTTATTTGTGAGCTGCCATGTGAAACAGTTACCAGTTCGAATTTCTACTGTGGATAAACAAATACAGAAAATTAACAGATGTGTTTTGCAGATGCACTTCACAAAAATAATCTCCCTCCTGCTGAGGAGAAGCATCAGTAGACTGAGCCGTGAGGGGCCCTGAGCACCCGTGGATGCCCTTCCCGGCTCTGATGGGAGGAATTTGAGAATCAAGGAGGAGAAAGGACCAGCCCAAGACTGGAGCTGGTGGCCGAGTGTAATGTGGGCACATGGGAGGGCGGCTGTGAGGGGACAGAGGATGGGGAACTGTTGGCGGAGAGGTGGGCAGCAAGCCAGGGCCTCGGGGCTATGGGCTGGACCAGGTGGCTGTGAGGTTCCCTGGAGCCCCCAGGGTGGAGGAGGGGGAGATAGAAGACCCCGGAGAATATACAGAAGTCAGATTTCGGGGCGTCAGGAGGGACTCAGGCCAGAAGAGCTACGACTCCTGGAATGGAAACGCAGATGAGAGTCTGAAAGCAGCCCCTGACGTGGCGGGACACGGCCCCTGTGACACCCAGGTCCACAGCAGGAGGTCCCGCAATTCAAGATGCCCCCAGACCACAGGTAGATGTCCTCACGGTCCTGGGGGACGAGGGAACACAGGGAAGGGAATCAGATAGGTGTGCCCCCCACGCTCATTCCTTATAAACCCCTAGCCATTTACCCAGCTGCTCTGAGTGCCCTGAACCCGGTCCCCAGCAGAGCCCCACCCAGAACCACTGAACAGGAGGCCACGAGCAGCTGGGACCTTCTTCTGCTCTCGTCTTCCTGGTAGGAGCCGCCTCCCCAAACTCCTCCCCCGAGATGCTGCCGGGCAGGCCCTGTCCAGAGTGCGTGGAGTCTGGACTCCCAGCCCGCGTTTGCAGGAGACAGGGCAGCAGAGCTGGCGGGGGGCTCCCATGGGCTGGGGCGGCCTCAGTGAGCCAAGCTCCTTTTCCGCTGACTCGGTGTCTGCACGTGGACCTGTGCATATCCTTCGCAGTTTTACTCTTTTTACGCAAAATGAGTTAGTCTCCCAGCTTTAACCTACAAACACCTGGAATGTTTGTGTTTCTCTCCTGCTGAATAGAAAACACAAAGCCCAGTCCTCCGGTTTCCCTCCTCTGGGTCGTGATGTCAGGGACCTGTCCTCCCCCGAGGGGCTGGACCCCCCACAGGCACACGACGTGCCCACCTGCACACAGACACAGAGCCACTCCTGCACACGTGCACACACACACACACACACACACACACACACACACACTAATTCACTCCCAGCCTAGACGCCATCCTGCAGGTGCTGGACTTGCTCAGTGAGTGAACGAGGCCTCAGCATGCAGGTCTGGTCCTGGGGAGGAAACGCTCTGTACAGATTTTATTTCTTCTTACATGAAAGGCGACAGAGGCTCATAGGAAGAATTTAATTTGCCTTTTCTTTCAGGACTGACTGTTATACAGAGGTGGCTTTCTTCTCATCTAATTTTACCCACAAATAAAATAAAAGACTCAAAGAATATCAGAACTGAAAGAGTTTAGTCCAACCCCGTCACCCGATAGCTGGGGAGAGACAGGAATGGTCCAGTGCCAGGCTATCTCCTGTCCAGGAGCGGGTGGGAGACCAGGGACACGGAGGGGACTGAGGAATGGGGTGCAGACCAAGAAGTGGGGTGGGGGTCCAGGGGCGGTGGGTCCCCTTGGGGCTCCCACAGACCTTGGGGACCACGTGCCTGCCAGGTATGAGGCAAGGTAAAGTACAGGGGCCTCTGGAACGCGCCCCCCCCCCCCGTCCTCGGGAGGGAGGCTGCCGCGGAGCCACACCAGAGGTGGGGCCCCTGCAGCCGAGATCCCAGCAGACGGGCGAGGGGACTAACAGGTCCCAAGAGACACGAGGTTTGGGAGGTTAGCAGGCTGGCCTGGCTGCACACTGGGCCCCAGCACTTGGGCACGTGGATTCTGAGGGTCCTAGCCCTCCCATGAGGAGGGGCGCTCTGCACCTGGACTGTCAGACCATGTAGTTTGTGCTGAGTGCAGGGTCTCCTGGAGTCTGGAGTTTGGGTGCCCGTCAGGCATGACCAGCCCTCTGACACCTCCTGGGCACAGGCGTCTGATGGGCTCCTCTGGTAGACAGCATCTCACACGTGAGGTCACAACTCATTGCTGGGGCATTGAACACATCCTGGTGACTCTCCGAGCAGGACCCTGGGAGCCCGCCCTGGGCCTCGGGCTTCACCTGTGCACTTGTCAACTTTGCTGTGTCGTGTCGCCCTGACCAATCCTAGCTGTGGGGACTACAGGCTGAGTCCTGTGGGTCCTTCTAGCAAATCACGGAGCCTGGGGATGGTCCTGGGGACCCTGACATACGCTGCAGGATCTCAGAGAAAAATGACCAGGTTTCCTAGAGGGTGAGGTCGCCGGCCAGCAATTTGGGGTGAATGACGGCCGGTGACGAGCGATCACATCAGTGGGGCTGCATGTGTACCCACAGCCTGGTCTGGCCTGGGGCCGCGCCGATGTGCACCTCACGTCTGTGATCCCAGGGGTCTGTGCAGCTCTGGGGCCCATGGTTTTCTTTAACATTGTCTCCCAAACAGTTGCCCTCATTGTTCGAACTCTTTTAAAAACATCACTTTAATAGCTGTTTAAGGATCTACAGAGTATAACTGATTGTTGTTACCGGCCATTCACTCTTCTAAGAAAAGTCACCATTTTCCTGTGCTGTTCTTGGGGAGAAGAGTGTGGACAGACCAGACCCCACTGTCCCGGGCGCACATCCAGGGGTGGGAAAGATGACAAACCAGTGGACGAGGAAGATCAAACAGGATCGTGAGATGGACGTAAACCAGGAAACATGTAGGCCACTGACCATCTTTCCTGCTAAATATCAAAGGAATTAATATATTTGTGTGATAATCTCTGAGTGCATCTCAGATCATGTCCTGAAGATAAATTCCTAGACGTGAAACTCCTGGCAGAGAAGTATGAGTGTTTACGGCTCGACACACACCGTTCGGGCAACTCTTGCAACTTCCCCTCTCCGGAGGGCTCTTCAGGTCAATAACTCACTCCTGAGAACCTACTTTCCCGTCTTCAGGCGGGCCTCGGGTTCCCCTGCACCTGGTTGTACACGTGGGCCCAAACTGTCCACCACGGTCTCTGCTGCAAGGACACGACTGCACTCGCCTCACAGATTCACAGTTCTCCATCGGGTTGGGGCAGGGAGAGGCCTCCCGAAGAGAGTGGAATCCGTGCTCCCTCTTCTCTGAATCCCAGCGCTCGGACGCCTTGGTCCCAGCAAGAGAGGAGACTCACCAAAAGGATGAAGTGTTCGCCTTTCAAGGGGAGATCGGCACCGTCTGGGCTTCCCGTTTTTGTCACGTAGTAAAGTGGCCCCTTCCCTGTCTTTTACCCTTTGCATTCACGTAAGGTCGCTTGCTCTCACCAAGTTTAAGTTCTTCTGAAGAACACATGTGCCGTCAAGCAGCTCACAGACCCCACCCAGCCTGCCCCAGGTCTCCGTGCCGGCCACCGGGGCTTTACCTGCGTAACTGGGGAATCACGGGCGTGTGGCACGCACTCTCCCTAACGTGGCTTCTAAGCGTACAACAGACAAGTCACAGGGAGCCTCGTCCCCGCTGTTTGACTGACTGACGCTCGCAAGCGGCGGTGTCGTCTCTCTGGTGCAGCATCTTAAAGGGTCCTGATGCTCATGCGTCATCGGGGTCTCCAGTGGAAGACAGATGAGCCTGTGATGAAACTGTCACCGTGGCCCGTCTGCCACGCCGTCCCAGTCGCTGTCTCCTCCGAGTATTCGCTCAGTTTCCCTATAGGGCGGCTCCCGGGACGCGCATCCCGTTAAGCCCCTCTGCCGTGCCCACGTCCACCCCGCCCCTTTTCTGCTCATCGCCACCCCCCCTCCACCCTCCCCCGGCCTCCCCATCCACTGGTCCACACGCCGCGCCGGCACAAACGGGCTGCCTGCCGCAGCACAGGGAGCCAGCCGGTTCCTCGCCGGCGGCTCTGGTCAGGGCATCAGTAAAGATTCCCACCTGCTGCCGCTCCCAGCCTGCTCACGGTGACCCCCGGGGGAAGCCCCTGTCCTAGCCCTTCTGGCCCCTTGAAAAGAGACACTGGCTGGCAGAGAGGAAGAGAACGTGAGCCTCAGGCATGGCCACCAGCCAAGAACCTCTCCCGGCCTCTCAAAAATGCACTTGAACTTGCATTACTGGAACGGTTTCCAGTAACTCAGCCAGGTTGACTTGAAGGCTAAAATAACAGGCTTTGTCTCAAACCTGTTGATAAATCTTGGGACGACGCAGCCCGGTTTGGCAGACTCCAGGTGTGGCCTGGAACTGTGCCATGTGCCACAGGACCCACGAAGCCCGGTTTCCAAAACGCACACCTGCTGCTCCACACCCCAGCCTCCACGATCCACGCAACGTTTCTCCGCCTCCGCCTCGAGACGCCGGGCCGGGCAGGTCGCTCTCTGCGGTGGCTCCGTCCTCAGCACTGCAGGCCAGCAGCTTCCCTGACCTCTGTCCAATGGCCGCCAGTGGCACCCCGCTCCAGTCGTGACGACCCAGACTGTCTGCAGATGTTGCCACCTGCCCCCCGGGAGGAAGCAGACTGGTCCCCAGCTGAGCGCTGCTGGGCTAGTGGGGCCTGCCCCTGGCCACCTTCCCGGGGCCCCTCGTCCTCCCAGCGGGCATGCCGCATGTTCTGCCGTGGTTCCTGGTAGTTCTCCCCACAGCTGTGTCCTGGGGCCTTTGGTGCCTTGATGGGACAGTTGAGTCGAAGCCGTCCCCACCACAGGGTCTGGGCCAGGGAGTACCTGACCAGTGCACACAGCGCCCCCCCTCCTTCACACGTGGCCCCTCCGCACGGCCTCCCTGCCGCCAGCTTCCATGTAGCTCCCCCTGACCCAGACCCCAAGGGAGAGGCCTCAGACCAGGGCTGGGTGATGCAGGGTCCACCTGCACCTTGGGAGCAGGCCTCCCTCCCTCTGCACCAGCCTGGGGGTGCATCAGGGGCCGGCCTCGTAGGTGAGCTCCTGGGTCCAGGCCAAGAGCAGACCCTGTGGGTGCAGCCGGGCACCCAAGGCCCCAGCCCCAGCCCGTGCCTTCTCACATTGGCCACGAGGCTCCTCCTTGCCGGGCCCGGACCCCTGCCCCTCCGGAGGGACTGCCTGTTCCCTCCCTTCCCCGACCGCCGGGCAGTCAGCCCTCACTGGATGGCCGGTAAGAAGGTGGGAGAGCCTGAGGGAATGTGACCTGCAGCCACGGGCTCAGGTCCAAGCTGGCTCAGCCAGGGCTGCACGTGGCTCCTGGAACCGGCCCGTCCTGTGTCTGCGGGTGCCTGCGGAAAGTCAGGGTTCCACGCTGACCTGCTGCTGCCTCCCAGCCCGAGGGTCTGCATGTCTGCCCAGACGCGTCCCTCCAGATGCTCCTGGCTGCCCCTCCAGGCAGGTTCCGAGCTGGAGGCACAGCAGTGAGCAAACCGGGGGCGTCCAGACCCCTGGCCCCTCACCCATGTGGCCTCCCTAATAATACCATGTTCCCATATTATTATTCCATTGATACCTGTGATTGTCATCATATCAACACCGGATAATAAATAACCTAGTCATTACGACGGTGGCAGCAAGAAGAAAAGTCACTTTGGCACCAAGTGAACGGCGGTGTGGTTCTCTCTGCTTCTCAGATGTGAAAGGGCAGGCGGCTGCCCGGGTCCCATGGGAAGAAGACAAGGCCCAGGGGCGGGCTGGGCACCCACTGCATCCCTGGGTCCCCTCCACTTGTCTCCACCCCCCTCCCCTGGAAGATCCTCGGGGAGAGACCGCAGGGAGAGGTCTGGGCCAGGCTGGGGTCTGTGAGTGCGGGGGGCCTGAGTCCCCAGCCCGTGCTTCCTGTGTCTGGCAGTGTAGACACAGCCAGCCAGCGCCTCTGGGGGAAATTAACTGAGGGCGGGTCACATTATAGAGCCCTTGCCCATTTGGGGGCCTCGGGGGGTCTCTGTGTCTGGTGCCAGGTTGCGGGGAGCTGTGGCTGTTGGTAGTCCAGGTCTGATTTAAACTTTTTCCATGTAAATAAACAATAGTCATAAAAAGGAACATTGCATTTGCTCTGAGTGGGCAGGAGATGCATTTAAGTCAGAGTGAGGAATATTCTGGGTGCATGGCTTCAGCCCGTGAAGAACGACACTAGATTACTTTTTCCTGAGGCTGCTTGCTGGGCGAAGCTGTTGGTCCTCACCTACCAGTGCAAATCAGTTATATTATTTAATGAAAAATGGCCCAGACCCTGCTCCCGGGGCAAACACGCTGCCGGTATCAGCAGTAGCGCCATTAGCGCTCCTGGACCCAAGGATCCACCTGCAGCCCCTGGGGATGCCAGCGACAAGGGGTCAACCGTAGAACCCAGCAGCCTCCTGACTCAGATCTCAGGGACAATGAAGGGAAACTGGCTCGGTGGCTAGAGCTGCCCCAAGTGACCGACCGACAACATCCTGCTAAGCCTGGAGTACGATTTCCATCAAGCGTGTCTCGGTCGCCACCCTCCCCTGGGTGAAGTCCTCAGCAGAGCCGAGCCCACCGCCTGTATTGTAGCTCCTACTTCCGTGGCAGGTTTTACTCCCATTAAAGAGGTGCGGAAACTGAGGCCAGGCCAAGTCAGGTGCTTCCTGACAACAACAGCCCGCAGGTGTCAGGACACAGACAAGACACTCGTCCCCCATCTGCGTAAACCAGGATGTGGTCAGATCGGAGCTTTCACTTTTCACACCCACATCCAGAATGGGGTGGTGGCCAGTCTGCTTTGCTTGGGACTGAGGGTTCCCCAGATCCGGGACCTTCAGTTTTCACACAAGGAGCCTCCAGGATAAATCAGGATGCGTTGCCCGTCCTAATTCAGAACCATGTGAGACACGAAGAATTCAAGAAGTTGGAAGTTAAATTAAAATAATATTTACATAGATAAGCAACATACCACCACCAGTGATGGAAAACAGCCTTCTGCTGCTGGACCCAGACTCCGGGCACTGGCTGAGTGCCTAGCACTGGCCTCCCGCTCCGAGCACAGGTGACACGATGACCCCCAGCAGGGGTGGTGCGGGGCCCCTGGATGGGCAAGGAGCTGCTGGGCAGGCGCAGACGGCCTTCTGAGGTGGGGAGGACCCCCAGAGAAGAGGCAGAGGCTCCGAGGGTGCGTGCCCAGGCCCCCCAGGTGGGCGACTTTCAGCAGCGCAGGAAGGCGGCAGGTCTGCACTCAAGACAGCGATCTGGGGAGACCCTCGTGTTAACCGGGGAGCTGGGAGACCCGTTCTACCCCACACGCACACCCCGCACTGCCTCCTGCAGCACACGGGCCCACAGGCCTTCAGAGACACAGACGTCATCCCCTCTGCATCTTGACGAGCACACACTTCCCCTCGCGAGTCAGGGGGACTCTGGCCTTTGTCGGCTGCTACGTCCAAGCCCGGTGTGTCCTAAAGCACATACCGAGGGGTGGGTGGGTCTTCCCTCCACCCACCTTGGGGCTCTAGAGCCTGGAGATGGGGCCGCAGGTGCCGGGGCAGGTCCCACGGGGCCTTTGCTTCTCTGAGCCCCTCGCAGGCCCCGAGACCTCACATGGCCCGGGAAGCTCAAGGCTGCTTCTAGACGTTCACACGATTAGTCATAAATTTCCACCACTGGTTTTTCTTCTTAAATGAGCGCTCAAATTTATGGGTGATCGTGAAATCTCCCATCAGATGTGAGTCAGAGCCACAAAAACAATGAGGCAGGAATTCTAATGTTTAATGAACTAGCTGCTCCAGGCTGAGTAATAAAATCCAGCCACCATCCTGTCTGTGCACCTCACGACGAGTCCGCCCCTCCGATTCTCACACGCGGCCTCGATTGTGTGACGGCTATGGACAGCCCTGAGCCCCGAGCCCCAGCCGCTGGGGTTCCTCGAGGTGTAGAGAAGTGACCTGAGGCTCCATCCATCGTGTCCTACCAGACAGAGGGACGGTGACCTTTCATCAGGACTTTGACCCGCCTGGAGTATATCAGCTCTTCAGTGTCCATTAGCTGAGTGTATTAGTCAGGGGCCTCCAGAGAAACAGACCAGTAGGATACGGACCATAAATAGGTCTAGTACAGGAACTGGCTGAGACGTCCCGAGTTGTGCTATCTGCAAGCTGGATGCCAAGGGAGCCAGGGGCTTAGTTCCAGTCCAAGCTGGGGGCTGACAGCCAGGAGCCCCGGTGGACAAGTCTGAGTGGAAGGCAGGAGAAAGTGGACGTCCCAGCTCAGGAGAGAGTCAGCTCTCCCTTCCTCCAGGTGTTTGGTCTATGCAGGCCCTTGACGGATTGGATGAGGCTCCCACACCGGGAAGGACCATCTGCACTGCAGACAAACACACCTAGAACAATGAGATGCCTGGACGCTCCATGGCCAATCAGCTGACATGTAAAATGAACCATCGCGCCGAGCAGCGGGCCCAGCCCGGGAAGCCCAAGAAGGCACAGAACGTGGGCCCTGGTTCCCCGGAGGCGCCCCCAGCCTGGGCCCCTCTGCCACTCAGCTCAGACCAGCCTTGGGGACAGCGAGGTCCTCGTGGCCAGAGATCTCCGCCCCAGGCTCCTGCCGCACCGGCTCCATGCCGGACAGAGTGTGCCACACACACGACCCGAGACACTGTGATGGAAAAGGCTCTCCGCCCCGAGAGTTCACGGACCCTCGGAAGCCCCTATTTCTTCACCTGAAGCACAAAGACGCCCACAGCGGTACAGGACGGCTGCTGGCGATTGCCTCGGGGCCAGTGGGAGTCGGCGTGGGTCGTGGTCAGCGTCCTCCTGTCACACTAACCCACGCGCGTGTGAACACAGGCTGTGTGTGTGCATTTGCCGGCTTTGCTTCCAGATGCTCTTAGGGATGTTCTTTCTAAGTAACCCAGCAGCAACGCCGCTCTCTGCATGTGACTGAGAAAGTCGGGCTGTTCAAGCACCTCCCAGCATGAGGAGGAATCCAGACCCCTGCCGGGCCCTCGGGAAGCTTATGCTGCCATGATGAAGAGACGAAGAGAATGGTGAAGATGATGAAGAGAAATGGGTAAATCCATAGATTGATTGACAGATCTCGGAGCTGACTTGGGTCTGCAGCACAGCCCGTTTCACAGCTGTTACAAGCTGACCTCCAGGGAGACCTGGTCACTTGCCTGAGATGGCCAGGGGCTGAGGGGCAGAGCCAGGGCTGGCCCAGCCAAGGCCACTCCAGACCCGCGCGCAAAGCTCCCCAGAGGCGGCCTGAATTTTAGAGGTCGGAGTGCGCTTTTAAGGGTCATCAAGTGAAGGGCAATGCAACGCCAGCAACCGGCATTGCTTCGAAATCTGGACGCCAAGGTCAGCGGCCAGCCCTCCGTGGCCGGAATCCTCTTCGCTCTCCAGCTCCTCTGCGAGCACGTGATCCTGGACCACGCCTCCCTGCCAGGCTGCTTCGTCCCCCAGCCCGGACCACCATCTGTCCTTCACAGGCTGCGTTGCCCTCCCCCTGCCTGGTCCAGGGAGACCCAGGTGTACATAAGCAGCCCTTTGTCCACATCCTAGCTGTGAGGACAGACGGCCACATAGGCAGCAGCGGGCGGTCAGCTCTGTCCCTGCTCTGCCACGCACAGGCTGTGTCCTTCAGTCCAGCCTCCACCGCTGACCTTAGGGGTTCTCTGTAGATGGAACCAATGGCTCTGACCTCAGGGCCAGGGGCGGGAGTAGGGCTGAGAGGCCAGAGACACGGCAAAGGCATCGCGCAGCAGCGTCCTGGCACTGGGAACCGCGTTGTCCACCACACCCCACATGCAGAACCAGGGGCCACGGCACAGACCGCAAGCCTGGCCAAGGGTGTGGGGAGGGAGAAGGGGGGTGTGACCTCTTTGCAAGTGCAGGGTCCGGGAGCCGTCAGGGGACAGAGGGACGGCTGGGATGTGGGTGGGACCGGGGTGCCTCTACGGCTCAGGCGTGACTGTGCTCAGTGACCTGAGGGTCCTGAGCAGAGCGGAGCCGCAGGACAGAGGAAGAGGAGCCTTTGCCCTTCTCAGTCCCGCCACGTGGGCTGTGGACCAACCCCAGGACCGGAGCTGCCCCTCGGACACTGCAGAATCTGCCCGGAAACTTTCCTGCAGCACAAGTGGGGAGGCGGCTGTAGCTGCAGTTAGAACCCCGGGAGGGGCAGCAAGCCTGGATCAGAGACCTGCTTCCAGGATGCTCTGCAGATCGTCGGTGCTGACCCCAAGAAGGCCACCGGTGGTCCCGCAGCCTCGGAAACAGCGTGGCATCAAACTCAGGGCACCTCCCTGCCCACCGCCACCCTCCTCTGGCCGAGGGCCACCACCGTCAAGTGCGTACAGCTGCCTGCAATGCGTGTCAGGGCCTAGAAACGAAGAAACAGAGGAGGTGGGCGGGGGCAGCACCTCCCCAAGGCCGGACAGGCCGGGCCTGACGGATCTTCCCCGATGCGGCCTGAGGCTGCGGGACTGGCCAGCGTCTCCGCCCCCTGCCCCTCCCGTGACAGTTTGCCCAATACTGGGTGATGAAATACCATCATCTCCACACTTATTTTTGTCTTCTCCATCTATTTTGGGAAGCGGATTCTTAGATCAGCAATTAGAAATGTCACTTGTACTTTGGGAAGGGGGGAATTTGCAAAGTCTATAATTGAGAAGAGTAATCAAATTCGTTGACAACTTCAATGGTATGAAAATGGTAATTAATTGTAAATTTTTGATGGAATGTATAATATTTATCTATTTTTGAACTTTCTCCTGATCAGTAACAAGCTCTGGTGCCTTACTTCCTTTTTTATCTGATTTCTATAGTTAGTAGCATCTTCATTATTTTTTCGTTAAAATTTCCAGGCGGAAAGAGGAAAAGATACTGAAGAGTAAATGTCAGGGTAAAGGAAACCTTCCGCGTCTAATCAGGAGGCCGAGCAATGGGTGCACGTTGTTCCCTGGGGCTGGGGCTTTGCTGGAGCAGGCGTGGGGTGAGGGCAAGGAGGCCTGAGATGGGAGAGCTGAACTGGGATTCACCCAGACCCCGCGGCCAGGGTAGCCCGAGAGAGACAGACGGTGACACATCCAGCTTGCCGGCCATCCCAGGGTTAGCACCTGCCTTCAACCTGCTCTGGCTTTTACATGCCTATCAGTCAGTACAGGTCGCTCCCCATGCAGGTGACAAAACCATGTCCGAGGGGGTGTCAGGCAGTTCAGTGGCTGCAACAAAGCCACAGACTGGGGGGCTACAGTGGAAATTAATTGTCTCCCAGGCCTGGAGGCTGGAATCTGAGATCCAGGTGGCGTAGGGCTGGTTCCTCCCGAGACCTCTCCTTGGTGTGTAGACGGCCATCTTCCCCCTGTGTCCTCACACGGTCATCCCTACGTGTGTGTCTGGGTCCTGATCTCCTCCTCTTATAATGATTCCAGTCCTGTTGGATCAGGGCCAACCCCTGCGACCTCATTTTACTTTAATCACCTTTTAAAGACCCCAGCTCCGGGTTAGAAGGTCAACACATGAATCTGGAAGGACACTGCTGAGCCCATAGTGGATGGCGGGGGACCAGCAAACTAAGAGATGCTCACACCTCCCGGGGAGCTGACGGGACTCTGGCAGGGGCGCCTTGGGTCCTGCTGCAGGATGCCCACCTTCCGGGGCCTTGAAGGATGGACTCTGAGCCCTAGCTCGGTGGCAGCTCTGAGCTCCAGCTTCTGGTTTTCATGAGTTTTCTTCGTCATAGTCACGATATTCTAAAGGGGATTGGAGGAAAGAAGGAGAAAGCCTTGCCCAGCTCCTTCCAGGTCGGGAGACAGGAGCTGAGACCAGCCTGCGTATTTCCTGCTGCAGGTCACACTCGGTGGTCCTGGGGGCCCTGCTGTTACTCCCCCACCCCACAGACAATGGACCAAGGATGCCTGGTGTCAGGTGGCGGAGGCGACGGTGGAATCTAACCCCCAGGGCTGACCATCCCACCCAGGGCTGAAGGGAGATGGGGATGCTGGGGAGACAGGGTATCCCCCATGCACTGGGAGGTCCTGCCTTCGGGGCAGAATGTCCACATCTCACTTCGGGGCCGCTCACAGGTCTCTGCACCCGCGACCCCAGCCGGCCTCAGCTGTCCAGGGTCTTGTTTTCCTTTTCCAGGGCCCTTGCTTCGGCCACCAGCCAGGGCTCTGACCTCGGCACAGATGGGGTTGCAGGAGCTGCAATCTTGGCCCCTAGAGAGATTGTTCCATCGGGGTCGGAGGAGAGGGCTGCAAAGCCTTCTGGCGGAGATGCTCCAGGCCAGTGGTACCCTGAGGGGCTAGACCCCGGGTTCCCGTGTGCAGCACCCAGGTCTCTCTGTTAGTGATGTCAGCACTCGGTCTCAGGGCACACTTTCACCAACCACCTAGTGTGCCCCTCCACCCCCCCAATCACCCACTGAACTCCAACCCCCTCTTCAAGGAGCTCTGTCCAGGGCTGCCAGGTGGTCTTAAAAGACGGACGAGCAGGCAGCACAAACCAGCCACCCAAGAGCAGAAAAAAATGCACGTCGGCGCATATACGCACTCGTGCCCTTGGAAGGCGGTGAGCTTACTGGCCACCATCTACACTGAATCTATTTTGCATTATAAATTAAGAATGGTTTTCAATCTAATTTTTCATTATGTCTTCAAGTCCCTTTTGCTCCCAGCGAGTCAGCCGCACACATTTGGAATTTTCTCCAGCCCGGCACTCAATCTGCTGCTTCATCAGCCCTCAGCTGTCAGACTCCTTCCACAAAGGCATTTGCCGGAGGAATTGAAACAGAACAGGGGCTGAGGCTGAAGAAATTTGGAATAGCAGATTCGCAGCTGAAAACAAAATCTATTTGCACTCACCCAGATAGGCTGCTCCCGCAGGTAATGAGAACAAGCGCTCAGCGCTCAAGAGGTGCCTTACGGACTTGGGAGGATGTTCTCTGTTCTGGGGGAGATTCTGACAATTAGTCAAATCCCAGGCGCTCCCGAGATCGAGCTGGAGAAGGAGCAGAGGCAACTGCTCTGTAGAGAGGTGGACCTGCGTGATTGTCCATCCTCTCACCTGACGTATCCTGGCCCGCTGTGGTCCAACACTGGTCCCGTTGCTGGGCAGCATCCGTGGGCACAGAAGCCCTGCCTTGGGGGGACAGATCCTCACCCCCAGGGCACGAGCTGATTAGCGTGAGTGAAGCAAGCCTGGGGAGGTAGCCGTCCAGATCCCAGCTGCCCCTGAGTCCTGTGATGCGAGGGACCCCTGAGGGTTCACCGGAGCCTGAACTTCTGGTGCCCAAGGAGCTCTGCGTTGAGGCCAGAGGGCTAAGTGCAAGGAGGAGAGAGCAGAGGGCCCCTCACTGCATCTTTGAGGCAGACAGTCGAGTCCTGCATATATACTGAGATGCCAGGGACACGGCTCTGCCCTGAAGCTCCAGGGCCACCAATTCTGACAGGAGACAGAATCGGAACCCGCAGCGTGGCCATTGGCATTTAGAGCAGACACAGAGAGCTGTGCAGTGAAGTAGTGTCTGGCCCTGCCAGGCACGGGGACTCCCAGTAACAGCTCCGTAAGTTGTAGGAGAACAAAGGTCCTGGGTGAGCAGGTGGGGCAAGACCCGGGGACGTTTGGGGTTTTCCGCATCAAGGCGCGCGATCTCATATCTGTGGCTGGAGAAAGTGAGAAGGTGTGTCTGCAGAAGTGGGGGCAAGCTTTGCTTCTTCTGGGGTCTCGTGAGCATCTTGTTGGCCCTTGGAGAGGACTTCACCTTGGCCTCCCGCTCGGGCTGTTGCCCTTTACGATGCAAACTGATGCACCACCAACATTAGCTGCTGCAGACCCAGTGCAAGATGGCGTCTGGCAGAGAAGAGCCTTGATCAGGCCAGGAAATTGGGATCTGATCCCGTAGCTAAAATGAGCTCCTGCTGAGACACTGGGTCCCTGAGTCTCCCTGGCAGAAGGTGGGGTCCGCTCAGACCTGAGCAGCCTGGGAAGCCCGACAGCCATCCACCCATCCACCAGCCATGGTGCTGATCACCCCGGACAGGCCCCCGCTCCCACTGCAGCACAAGCGCACTCTAAATCCAATTGATAAGATGTAAAACATCGCCTCCCCCACCTTCTGCGCACGGTCGGGTCAAAAATAGGTGATGTTCATTGCATTACTCGGCATAAACATGATTTTAATAATTACCATGAGCCAGAACCCATGCCTACTGTTGAATAATGAGCGTTGAATCCTATTATCGTTGAGTATTAAATATCTTCCAGCGCAGTTCCTCTCACCGGCTGGCAAGGAGATGTCCACGGCACAAAGCATCCCTCCGTAAGGAGTGCGGCCGGAGATGAAAAATCTCTGCTGTTATTCTGAGGCCCTAATAACATATCATGTTGCAGCCGTAGAGAACCACCTCTGAATTATAGTCCCTCTTTTGTCATCAAGGGTATTTGCTTAAATTTGTTATAATTTCAGGTGGTTTTCTTGTTCACTGAAGATTATAATTATTCTCTACCTGAAGATACATATTAGGCTTATGACAACATCTTCACATTGGAAACAGTTTATTTATGGTTCTTACTTGTGCCATCAGCACCAGGAATCCGTGCACCTTGGGGAACTGAACCCCCGCATCAGAGCACAGAAGCCAGGCAGGAGGTCAGAAACCATCATGCAGCCCATCTCCTGCAGCCCCCTCATCTTCCAGATAAAGACAGTGGAGCCCAGAGAGGTTAATTGACTCATCCAAGGTTACCTGAATAATTTAAGACCCTTTGGTAACACGAATTAAGTCTGCATTTCAAACAGCTAACTCCCAAGTGTACTTAACCAGTCAGTTTGCCTCACCAGCCTGCATCTCAAGGAAGTGGAAAAAGCTGATGGGCAGGTCAGAAGCCCCTGGAAGATGCTCCCTGGTACAAAAGTCCAGAGAATCGTCTCCAGGTGTGGTTTTAGAAAGCACAGAGTTTTCTCCTGAGAAATTATGAGGAGGAATTATTCATTGAGAAGTTCATAAAGTGAAGATTGCTCACACGTGGGTACACGCACACTCATGCACACACATGTGCACACGCAGAGACAAAGTGACATGACTCCTATCTGATGGTCCTTCATGATGTTGGCGCTCCAGCCATGGAAACTTATTTTGCAGATTACACAGTGGTTTCCATAGAATATTCCATTCAATTCCTTAAAAAAATATATATATATATATATGGGTAAAGAGGTAGGTGTTATGATGACCATTTTCAAGGAAAAAAAAAAAATGAGATCCATGGAGTTTAAAGAACTAACTCCAAAACACTAGGGCAGGAGGGGCCCTCATGGGGCCCACGGGCATGTGGTCCTGTTTCATCTCCAGCGTTCCTGCCAGTGTAGCCACCCCACCCTGCATGAGTTTCTGGAGTTATCCCTGACCTGAATGTCTGCCTGTCTGGGTGCCTGATACCCGCCCTCCAGAAAAGACACATCTCCCACAGTTTAGCCAGATGTTATGATATTCCACACGTCAGGGCTACACCTTCTGGATTAAATGCATTCTTAGAAAGTTTATGGTTACTTTATTATTATGGATGGGATTTTCTGTCTACTTCCACTTGAAATTGGATGTTTCTGCAAAACAATGTTTTTTGTTCACTTAGCTTGTACTCCAGCTGTGCTACCACATCCTTCGTGTATAATCTTGGTGGTGTTTTCAGTGCAGTCTCTTTGGTTTTCTAGCAATGCAACTGTATGGCTGGCAGATGAGTAGGCGTCCTTTCTATGTTAACTGTGCATTAATAGCATCACAACCAGATCCTTAATGTTGTATTTTGGGGAACAGGACAAAGTGATTGAAAATTGCACTTGGAAGATAGACTCTCCAAGCATTGTTTTTTTGTTTTTTGTTTTGCGGTACGCGGGCCTTTCACTGTTGTGGCCTCTCCCGTTGTGGAGCACAGGCTCTGGACGTGCAGGCCCAGCGGCCATGGCTCACGGGCCCAACCGCTCCGCGGCATGTGGGATCTTCCCGGACCGGGGCACGAACCCGTGTCCCCTGCATCGGCAGGCGGACTCTCAACCACTGCGCCACCAGGGAAGCCCCAAATATCACTATTTTTAACATGAAGTATAAATAACTCCTTTAATCAAAACAGGATGACATTGTCACAGATAGACAAACAGATCAATGCAACATGATACAATATTTAGAATTAGTCACTGTGAAGGTGAGTCTTCTGTGTCAGCTTGGCTGGGCTCCAGTCCCCAGTTATTTTATCAAACATGAATTCAGGCGCCACTGTACAGGTATTTTGTGGATGTGGTTGACGTCTACAATCGGTTGACTCTGAGTAGGAAGATGACCGTTGGTTGTGTGGGTGGACCTCATCCAATCAGTTGAAGGCTTTTAGAGCAAAACCTGAGATTTGCTGGAAAAGAAGAAATTCTGCCTCAAGAGTTCATCATCAACTCCTGCACCTGAGCTCCTCACCGGCTGGCCTCCCTACGGATTTCAGACGTGCCAGCCCCTCAGTCACGTGACACCGTTCCTATAAATGCTCACGTGAGTCCTACTTGTTGTGTTTCTTGGGAGAACCCTGACTGACACAGACTTTGATATGAAGAGTGGCCCTAGAGGAATGAAATCTTAAGGATACGTTTTCTGAATTGCTTCCAGGCTTTCTGGAATTGGTTCTTGAATCTGATTCAATTTAAAGGCACTACTGGCTCTATTTCTGTGGTGTGACATAGCAGCAGAGACCCAAGAAAATATCAGGACTGGATACTCCTGATCAAACACTTAACAAGGGGCAAGGCTCTGGGTGACCATTGATTTGATGGCTTAGAACATTTTGTCAAACTAACAAGTGTGGAAAGGTTGGCCGTTTGTTCCTAATTGCGTTCAGCAGAGTGGGGGAAGAGAGGCCTCCCAGCTCACACACCACACGCAACCAGAAGACGCCACATCTGCCCTAAAAAAGGGACCCTTTGCTCCTGCTGCCACAGAGCTGAGACTTCCAAAACCAGACTCAGAGGCTCACCCTGCCAGGGGCAGCATTACAACAAAAGCTGAATTCTCGACGTCGTGGAGGGTCTGCTGTTGTTTGGGAAGGTCTGCCTTGCAAGACGCTGCTGATTCTCAGGACCCACCCGCCGCCTCTCATGGCCTCCAGACCGAGGACTAGACTCAAGGCCCAGCAGACCCCAAAAGGTGAGGTTCAGAGAGTAAACCCAGAGGAGGCGGGTTCACTGTATCCCAGAAGAACTGTGCTTCCCAACTCCTACAGACAGAAACTGGAGAGTACGTATGGGATGGAAGTTAAGGGTGTGGAAAATGGCGGAAGGAACGTAAAGTTGGACCAGGCTGAGTTTCCTGCTATGGGCCCACTCAGCAGAGAACCTGGAGCCGGGGCTGTAGTCCCCGGGGTTTGCTTGGATGGGGGGCTGAGACGTGGACCAAAAGGTGGCCGACACTCAGAGAGCTTGAAACGCCAGGAGCACCTTGGGATACGGCAGACGAGGGGGATCCAAGGCTCAGTGAGACCTCAGAGTGGATCTGTCACGAGGCTGCTCACCCATCTGGGAGGGTTTAGAAGGCACACCTGTCACCCTGATGTGAGAAGTGAATTCGTGTTGGAGCCCCCAGACTTCTGAAGCCCTCTGCTGTCACCCTTCTCTGTAAGGGAGAAATCACACCAAGAACTAAAGGGGATTCTCAAATGCAATGGGAGTAACTGGATCTTAGGGGGAGGGGCCCAAGTGACATGAGATGTGCTGAAAAGAAGCAGCCTCGTGCCTGGCCTCTGTACACTGGGACTGGGGCAAGCAGCCTGGAAGCTGTTTGGCTCTGAAGAAGGGATGGGCCTTGAGAGCCAGGAGCAGCGGAGGACACAGTGCTGCTGGCTAACACTGCGGTGTGGGATCTGTGCCACGTGCCAGCCTTGGTCTGAGGGCCCGTGTGTATATGCATTCCCCTAGGAATGCTCCTAGGTGGGGGCTGTCAGGCACCTCCTTTGGCCAATGAGGAAGACAGTCTCCAAGAGATCAGGGACTTACTGCTCCCCCCGACCCCGGTCTTGTAGGTGGGAAGAGGAAATGCCAGAATTGAATGTCAGATGGTCTGGCATTAACCATGACTCAATACTGCTGTCTGGTCAAGCAAAGAGAAAGGCAGCTACAGAGGGAGCAGAGGGTTTCTCCACCCACAGGGGACCCAGGGCCATGCTTCCCCGGCTCCTGGCTGAGAGCCAGACTTGAGCCCTTGTGGAGAAGCCCTGCCCCAGAAGAATGGGATACAGAACTGGGGCAGGTGAAGCGCTATGGGTGGCCAGCAGAGGAGGGCTGTCACCCACTCCAGAGGCTGGACTCTAGGTCCCATAGGAATATGCCTAAGGAGTACCTCGTCTGAAAGCAAGTTAACAGAGAGAACGCCGACGACACGTCACAGCCCCTGCATCCCCGGGGCCTGAGCCCTTGCCCTCCGACCCATTAATCCTGGGTAGACCTAGAAAGGTCTTGAAGAGCAGTTGTGAGATGGGGACAGAAAATCGAGCCTGGAGGAGAGAAGACAAGGGAACCTCTCCCCAACATAAGCCACCCGACAGCCCCACTGGAGATGCCACCGGGGAGAAGATTTACTTCGGATGAGGGCTTAAAGTGAAGCTTTTGGACTACATGGGCATTGAAGATCCGAAAGTAACCAGAAGAAAGACCAGATCCGCCAACATCTCACCCAGGAAGCAAGGACGAGCAGCTGAGCTGTTCATAGGAGCAGCCATGAGGGTGAATGGCGTCCACCAAGGCCAGCTTCCCGGTTCCCGGAAAAAACTCTGCTCGTCCATGACTGGTCATCCTTTTAAATACACTAACCAGCCTGATTTCATGTCTACATTTTATTGAAGAGTTTTGCATCTAGATATAGAAATGAAATTAACATATAATGATATAATTTGTTTCTTCCTTGACTATTATTACCCGATGTATTATCCGCATTAAGTTTTCCATCTTTTTGTGTGATCTGCAATACTTTAAATATCACAGGAAGTAAAGAAGAGCGAGAATACAGTTTAGAGATCATGAGGAGTCATTTATATTAGGCAATACTTAAAACATTCCCTAGCTCCAAAAGTCTATGTTAATATGACCAGAACCTTCCAGAGGAAAAGGCAGTATTCTGGAAACGAAATTACTGTCAGATGTTGCCTTACAGAGGGACTGGGAGAGAGGGTTAGGTAGATACAAAGATATGAACTTTTCACTGCTCCTTCTCTATATGTATTTATTTTATTAAAATTATCTCAAATGTGGGACAAGAATGTAGAGGAAAATAATAAAAGTCCTCGGACCGTCAACAAAGCTTTAGCAAATCAAAATATGACATTAAAAATAAAACCTCTTCTAACAAGGTTTTGCTGCATAATCGTAAAGGTATCAAAGGGTCTGATTTGCTGAATTTTCACAGACAGAATCCACCCATGGAACCAAAACTCAGATCAAGAAGCAGGACGTGGTGACCCCCCAGGAGCCCCTGGTGCTCCCTTCAGGTCACCACCCCATCCTCCTAAGGGTGTACCCCCTTCCTGCCTTTTACAGAAAGGACTGCTCTCACCTGGCTTACACGTTAGGTAAATGGGCTCCAACATACATGGTGTCTTTTACATTCAGCTTCCTTTGCTCAAAGTAGTAGTTGTGAGGTTCCTCCACGTTGTTGCATGAAGTTGCGTCTCATCCATTCCACTGCGGTAAAGGATTCCATCATGTGAATATATCAACATGTCTGCTCCCATTCTATTCATGGGCAAGTAGGTAGCCGCCAACTGGGGGCCACCAGAAGTCCTCTTCTGAATACTCCTGTATGTGGTTCTTGGTGAACGCATGCCCACGTGTCTATCAGTACCTCACCTGGGAATGGAATAGCTCCATCACAGAGTGTGTTCAGTTGGGGCTTCAGCAGATACTGCCAAGTGGTTTCCCAAAGGGATTGGAGGGCACACGTCCACTTGCAGCAATTAAGAGATGGCGTTGCCCCATTTCCTCACCACCTTTGTGTGCCCTGTGTTTTTCCCCATTCTGGTGCACAGATCGTGAGAAATCACCAAAGTTGCAGAGGCCACTTGGAAGTCCACTTCTTGTGAAGTGCTTAGTCAAACATTTTGTCCCTTTTTCTGTTGGGTTGTCTTTTCTTGCCTATTCATTTGAAGTTCTTTGCATATTGTGGAATGAGTCCCGTGTTGGACACACGTGTTGCAAATATCTCTTCCCACTCTGCTAGATGCCTTCTCACTCCCCTAACAGTATCTTCTGATAAACAGAGATTCCTAATTTCACTATAATCCAATTCTTCCACTTTCCCAGTTTAGGTCTTGGTTAAGAAATCTGCCTACACTAAGACCGTAAAGATAGGCTCCTGTGCTTTCTTCTAAAAGCTTCCTTGTTCTCACATTTAGACCTGTAATCCATCTGAAATGGATTTTTACGTAAGGTAAAGTGTGGGAACCCATACAGATGTCCAACTGATCTCAGCCCATTTATTGGAGAGTCTATCCTTTCTTCTCTACTGCAGTGTGGGCTATGTTTCAAATCATTTTTCTTAAATGAAACTCCAGCTTATTCACCAGTTTGTCCATTAATGTCCTCTTTCTGTTCTAGGATCTAATCCAGGATCCTCCGTGATGTTTAGTGGTCATATCTCAGTCTCATCTGTCTGCCGCATTTTCTATATCTTTCCTTATTGTTTATGACCTTGAAGGTCTGGAAGAGTACAGGCCATGTACCCTGTAGAATATCCTTGAACCTGGGTTTTTCTGTTGTTTCACTCATAATTAGACTAGGGGTATGGATTTCTGGAAACAATAGTGCAGAGGGGAAGTGCCCTTCTCATCACGTCATATCAGGGGACACATGATATCACATGACTTATCATTGGTGATGTTGACCTCCATCACTTGGCTACAGGGGTATTTGCCAGGTTCTCCACTGTACAGTTACTGTTTTTCCTTTCCTAGCCTATTCTTTGGAAACCAATCCCTGAGACTAACCCACTCTTCGGGATGAATCTCTACCTCCCAGAGGGAGGATATCTACATATAGTGTTTGGGATTATTCTACAATGAAGATTTGTCTCTTCTCTCTCATTTGTTTATTTATTCACTCATTCATTTATATCCATATGGACTCAGATGTATTTATTTTCTATATTGTCACATCTTTAAAAAAAACTTCAGAGTTGATGTTCATTTATGACAGAGATGGAGTAAAGGGGTCAGATTTAACCTCTTGCCTGAAACAACAACAAAGCCGGACACAATATATGAAAAATTAAAACCAAGTATGGTTTTCAAGATACTGGACATCAGGCAATGAAAGACAGGGATCCCTGAGAGATGGAAAACCAGTGAGGTGATCTCCCCAACTGCTCCAGCTGACTGCCTAAAGAGTTTCCCATCACTGAGAGTACAGAGAAAGAAAACCCACAGGGAGCCTGGTAGATGCTTGAGTTGAGTAGACCAAGCCTAGAATCCGAGCTGACTAAAGCAGCTGGAATTTGTAGGACAGAATATTTAAAAGAGTGACACAGAAAGAGGGGGCAGAATATTGATTGGTATATAAAAGTGAGGAAACTACTTAAGTTCAGGAAGAGCAAAAAGAACAGTGAGAAAAATACCCAAAACTCACGTAGGGCCAGGAATATTACCTGTTCCTAGAAGTCAGCTAAAAACCTCCTAATTTATGGGACACTAGATAGATTACTCAGAAAGGTCATGCCCCAGTAATAGGGGAAAATTGCCCTAACTCAGTGTTGCTCTGGTCCTGCCTAATAAATGTGGAATAATTACTGAAAGAATAAAACTGTTTCCAAGTAACATAACTATACATCAGAACAAAGCTCAAGAACATTTTAAGAATATAAAACATTCAACACTCAACAAGGTAAAGTTAATAATGTCTGGTATCTAATCAAAAATTACCAGGCATACAAGCAAGCAGAAATTTCAGCCCCAAATGAAGGGAGAAATCAATCAATGGAAACCAACCCATAACTAACACCGATATTAAGATTAGTGGAAAAGGACTTGAAAATAGTTATTGTAGCTGCATATCATAGTTCAAAGTACTAAAGATCGAACATGTTAAGTAGAGACATGGAAGATATTAAAAAGACCCAAATCAAACATGTAGAGATGAAAGCTACAGTGTAGGAGATGAAAAGTGTACTAACTGGGAGTAACGGTAGATTAGACTTTGTAGAAGAAAATATTAGAGAATGTGAAAATACAGCAATAGAAACTATCTAAATTGAGATGTACAGAGAAAAAAAGACATAAAAAATTAACAGAGCGTCAGTGGGCTATAAGGAAACTTTCAGCAGCCTAATAGATGTGTACTTGGGGTCCCCAGAGAGAGGACACAAGGACGCATACTTTAAAAAATAATGGCTGAACATTTTGCAAATTTCATGGAAACTAAAAGCTCACAGATCCGAGAACTTCAGTGAACCCCAAGTTAAAGAAACAAGAAGAGGGCTTCCCTGGTGGCTCAGTGGTTGAGAGTCCACCTGCCGGTGCAGGGGACGTGAGTTTGTGTCCCGGTCCGGGAGGATCCCACATGCCACAGAGCGGCTGGGCCCGTGAGCCATGGCCGCTGAGCCTGCGCGTCCGGAGCCTGTGCTCCGCAGCGGGAGAGGCCACAACAGTGAGAGGCCCACGTACCGAAGGGGGGGGAAAAAAAGTATATGACACACAGGAATAACAAAACAGGTGAGATACTATTATTTGAAAACTATAAAATTCTGATTAAATAAATCAAAGAAACCTAAAGAAAGGAAAGACACACACTGGTAATGGATTGACAGACTAACGTAATAAAGATGTTATTCTCCTCAAAATGATCAATAGGTTTATATGCAATTACTATCAAAATGCCAGCAGGAATTTTTGTGGCCAATTCTAAAATTTATATAAGAAAGCAAAAGGACCAGAATAGCTAAAGGTGTTTTCAAAAGGGAAGAATATAATTAGAGGAATCGCACTACCTGATTTTAATACTTAAAGACTGACTCTGGAGCTATAGTAATGAAGATGGTGTTTTATTGATATAAAGATATTCAAGGAGACCCATGGAACAGAATAGAGTCCAGTATCAGACCCTTACATGGATGACCTACTGATTTTTTTGACAAAGGTACAAAGAAGGTGCAGTGGAGAAAGGAGAGCCTTCTTTATTTTAACTATATAGAAAGGCAAATTGTTTTCAAGATTAAAAATGTCAGAAACAATGACAGAACACAGATAATAGAGAGGGAAATGTTTTTCAATACATATGGCCAGCACATGGTTGTGTCTTAATTTACAATGTGTGTATAAGTCCAAAGTACAACATGAAGTACTCAAAAGAAAACCGGGCAAAGAACCAAAAGAGACAGTTTTCAGATAAAAGAAATACAAGTGTCCATTGAACACATGAAAAGATGCTCAGCGTTATTCATACTTAACAGAATTCAAATAAAAATAAGGAAAAACCCCACCACTTTTCACCCATCTGATTGCAAGTCACAGGAGCTCTCACACCCTGGGGGTGGAAATGTGAATTGAATTGGTGCTGCCTTGGGGAGGGTATCGGTCAGTGCAGGCAACCCACATGTCCAAGAAGCACTAGTCCTGAAAAAGGACCCCCCACTTAAAGAAAATCTAAATACAACCTGGAATATCACAGCAGATTATTTTAAAGTTGAATTTGGGCTTAAGAATATGTATAAACTAGGAATACAATTTTATCTTATATTTTATACAATAAAGTTTATACGGCAGCTATGTCCTCATTTTCCAAAGGAACAATGAACGAATCAAATGTTGACTGTGGGTTTTCAAGAATAATTCTTCTAAACAAATGTTATAAGGGTACAGTGAGAAACCTTTTCCTTTTTTTCAGAGCAGGAACATAGCTGAAGTTTGACATGCTATTCAAAGCCTTCATCACCTTTCCCCAGGGCTCTCGACCCGCGATCTCCTGCTCATTCTGTCTCTGAGTGTGTGAATGTGTTCCCTCCTCCACGACTGAGAAACAAGTTCTCATCTGTCAGTGGGATCCAAGTTCCCCAACGTCACGTCACATTTGATTTGCACTCTCTTTTGACGCCGTATCTCCTTTTCAAGCTCTCTGATATATCACCTGTGCGTACGGCTTTTCATTTTAGTTACGACATTTTTCATTTCCAGGGATTAACTAGTTTTTGTTTGTTTGCTTGTTTGATTACTAAGCTCCCATTTTTAATAGTGTTTCGTTCCCTGTCCATGTTTTATGTTCCCTCTTCCACTGACACATGTGACGCATATGTATTTATAATCTACACCTGCCGATCCGCCAAATCTGACATCTCTGTGGGGTGGTGTTGCTGCTGTGTGTGTTTCCCTACCTGGCAGTATCCTGTGTATTTGTGTGTTTATGGTGTTTTCAATGGGCCATTCGCTGGGCAGGCCCTGAGGTTGGGTTTGTGGGTGTATAATTACAGAGAATATTGCGTTTTATTCCGCCAGGACCTTTGAGCCCTCTGAACCTGGGACCATGTTTAAAAGTGAAGTATCAACTACAGTGTTGTAGGGCTCTACAGAAGATGTGTATTCAAGCCATAAACCTTCCACAGAGTTTTGAGATGTATGAATCTTCAAAGGAATCTACATTTTTCCTCTACCAAGAACCAGAGTTGATACAAGTGTCTGTTTCTTCTCTTCTTCAGGGAAAATCCATCTCCAGACTCCTCCCTTACTGAGCACGTCCCAACCACAGACAAGGACACATATTTGGCTCCTCATTTTGGGTCCTATCTGTGCCACTGTCAGACACGCAAACTCCACGTTATTATAGCTGGGATATGCCTATATGGGTCACCGATCTCTTTAGAGCCTGGTTTTGTACTTTCCTGTTATTTTTTTATTCCTGAAGATTTTTATTGCTACCTTTGAGTAGAGACAAGAATTTAAATGCATGTATTTTGCACTTTATTCCCCATTCTGAGGGCTATTATAACAGGATATTTCATCCATTATGTTGCTTATCAAAAGAGATCTAAAGTATTTTAAAGTTTGCTTTTTAATACTTAGTATTCAGTCCACCTGGATATAATTTTTGAATATGATATGAAATAATGATACTTTTTCCATATTGATAAGCAATTGCCCATGTATTGAAAAAAAAATCTATCTTTTTCTCATTGAGGCTATCTCAGCCCTGCCATATATTGATTACGTGTACTTGGGTCTATCCTGGGTTATTGCCTTCCATTGGTTTATTTGTCTGTCACAGGACTCTCAATATATTGTCTTAATTCTATAGCCATCCAATATGTGCTAAAACATGGTAGGGTAAGCCCTTCATCTTTTTTTTCACAATTAACTCCATTATTGTCTGTCCTTCTCCAATATATAATAAAAAACTTGTCATGCTCTGTGAAAAATACTACTGGAATTTTGACTGGAATTACATTAACTTTAAAGACTAGTTGAAGGAGAATTGACCTGTGTACACCACTAAGACTTCCAGCTCATAAACATATCTAGCCATTTATTCAGATCTATATTTTTGTCCTTTTAAGTTTATAATCTATATAGAGGCCTGGTAACTCTTTGTCACCTTATAGTGTTTTGAGAGGAGATAAATGGGAACCTTTTCTTTTATGTTTTTTATTATTGTTTTGGAAAACAATTGAAATTTTGTAAAATCACATATCCTGACACCTTCTTGGTAGTTTTGTTTATTTGATTGTTTTGTTTCTTTGAGGTATAAAATCATATCTTCTGCAAACAGATATAATTGTACAATTTTTATCATTTCTGAATTCACTGTTTTTCTTGTCTAATTGCATTGGTTTGAATTCAGTGAAAATTTGAAGAGAAGCAGTGAGAGCTGGCTCCTCGTCTTGTTCCCGAATTCAAAAGGAATGTTTTTAAAATGTTGTCACTAAGTATGACTCTTGTTTATATTTCTGATATATGCCCTTCAGGCTAAGAGTTTACTTTCAATTCCAAGTTGACAAGTCATTTTTCATCCAGAATGGATATTGGCTTTTTCAGTACCTTTTTCTGAGTCTCTTGTGATGAAGTTTTTAAACTTTAATCCCTTAGCAAAGTGGGCAGTAGTCACTGTGGGGAATTTTGAGATACAGATGGGTCTCTTCAAAAATTCTCAAAAGCCCTCCTGAACCTCTAATTCCCTGACCTTCTGCAACCTTGAGGTTGGTGATGCTTTTAAGAATGATTCCATTAGTTCTCGACCATTAACTTTGAAATTCCTGTGTTGTGGTCTCACTTTGAAATGAAGCATTTGCTGTCATGCATCTAATCTAAAGCTGAAACAGGCTCATTTCAGCACATGTCTGGATTTTGTATTTTCGATGACTTCCTTTGTGCTACCTTCCAATTCAGTACTTCTCATTTTGACAGCATTCAAGCAGGCTAGAGTTCAACACACGTCTTCCTTTTTTATAAAGTTTATTTTCTCATTTTCTTTTTTTAAGTTTATTTTTTATTGAAGTATAGCTGAATTACAATGTTGTGTTAATTACTGCTCTACAGCAAAGTGACTCAGTCATGCATATATATACACATTCTTTTCCAGTATGGTTTATCAGAGGATACTGAACATAGTTCCCTGTGCTATACAGTAGGACCTTGTTGTTTATCTATTCTATATATACCCGTTTGCATCTGCTAATCCCCAAATCCCCCTACTACCCTCTCCCACCCCCCTCCTCCTTGGTAACCATGAATCTATTCTCTATGTCCCTGATTTTGTTTCATAAATGTGTTCATTTGTGTCATATTTTAGATTCTACATATGAGTGATATCATATGTTATTTGTCTTTCTCTTTCTGACTTACTTCACTTAGTATGATAATCTCTAGTTGCATTCATGTTGCTGCAAATGACATTATTTCATTCTTTTTTATGGCTGAGTAGTATTCTGTTGTATGTACCACATCTTCTTTGAATATGCAATGGGAAAAGACAGTCTCTTCTGCAAATGGTGTTGGGAAAGCTGAACAGCCCCATGTAAAGCAATGAAGTTAGAATACACCCTCTCACCTTACACAAAAATAAAATCAAAATGGCTTATAGACTTAAACATAAGACATGACACCATAAAACTCCTAGAAGAGAACATAGGTAAAACATTCTCTGACATAAATCATACCAATGTTTTATTAGGTCAGTCTCCCAAGGCAATAGAAACAAAACCAAAAATAAACAAATGGGACCTAATCAAACTTATAAGATTTTGCACAGCAAAGGAAACCATAAACAAAATGAAAAGACAAGCTACAGAGTATAAAGTTTATTTTAATGACTCGCTTTTAATCAATATTTAAGGTCTCCAGCTAGTTATTTTTCACAAAAATCAGTTCTGCTAGCGTTTTCTCTGTTTTCTCCTTGTTTTTTATTCTTTTGTGATTGAAACTGTACCTTCAATTATCTCTGTAAACACCTTCAACATACTTGTTTTGACGCTTCTGTTCATCTCTCTGTGAAGGTCTGAATGATTTTCACCTACAGCCCATTTCTATGGCAGGAGTTTATTTCCTTGGTTCTATTTCTCAGACTTATACTTTTGTAGGCCTTTCTCAGTTTGGGTTTCCAAGTCAGATCTGATGGGTGGAGTTTGGGGCGGTTTTCCCTTTGTTTCTGTGTCTCTCCTGCCTCCTTCTCCCTGCTCTCACCTCCCCCACCTGAGGACCGTGCCTCCACTCCACCTGAGGTACATCCAGATCCAGGTCTTACACAGGATCGTGTGCGGGCTGGCAGGGATGCTGGAGACAAGGCAGGCCCATCCGTGATGCCAGCGGGTACCAGGCTCAGATCCCAGCCACACGGTTATGTCTGTTTCCTCTCATCTCCCCAGGCCTGCAGCTCCCTTCAAATTAGGGTCCTTGGATCTTAGAGCAAAAGCTATTTGCAGTCTTATTTCACGGGGCTCCTTCCACCCCTTGGCTACAGCCCGACTCATCTCCAGTCTGATATTCTGGTCTCCATTATACAGAGGTGTCAAACCTTGTCCTCCTTGTGTGGACCCAGAGATAAGTGACCCTCGTTCACCCCACTCAACAGTCACACTCTCCCCTCCCCTCCCTGCCCCCCACCTCTTGAAATGAAACTCATAGAGGCGCGTCTCCTGGTTTCAGAGCCTGACACTGTCTGCATTTTCTCTGTTCACACGTGGTTCATCATTTCTATGAGTGCAGAGCAAAGGGAGTTGTTGCAATACAAACTCGCTGCCCTGTCCTGACAGTAAATCCTTGTGGTTGCTGTTAAGTGATAGGATTTTAAATTATTTATATTTTTGTCTTTTATTTAGAATTTTTTGAGCAAAAACACATTGTAAAGACTATAAAGCAAAAATAATGGTTATTTTTGTAGAATGAAGTAGAAAAAAATACAGATTTAGTACAAAATGAATATATATATGTATAATATATACATATATAATGTATACATTATACATACATTATATATATTATATATAATATATATTATATTATATATTATATATATTATATTATATTATATATTATATATAAAATATATATTATATAATATATAATATATATTATATATTATATATTATATATTATATATTATATATAATATATATTATATATAATATATATAATATATATATTATATATACATTATATATATGTATACATATATATACTATATATATGTATAATATATATTATACAAGAATATATATATTCTTGTATAATAACAAGAATTATACAGGCATATGGACAGAGCCTGAGAGAGAGCTTAGAAAAAAAAGAAGACCCTTAATTTGTAGGTGTTATAGGATTCTGGGTAAATTTCTCTGATTTTTATTGTGGCTAATATTACAGTAATCAAGAGCATGTAATAGTTGGGTAGATTGAAGAGAGAGAAGAGTGAAGTAATAATTGTATTTAATGACTGGGTGATTTTTTTTTTAACTGCAAGAAATAGGTCAATGTCTACAGGCTAACGGGATCCCAATTAAAAGAATCCTAGTATATATAATGAAAATAAAAAGGGTAAATAAAACATTAGCCTTTGAAAGAGGGGGAAAGCTTTCTGAACAAAGCAGGAGGTGAAGCCACAGAGTTCTGAAGAAGCTACACTGTTGGGCACTTCCAGCACTCGGTGTGTGCAGAGGCCATGGAGGGGGCAGTGAGGTCCCATGCCCAAGAGAGAGACAGCAGCACCGGGTCCCACTGGGGACCATCAGCCTGGGAACAGGGAACCCAGGGTGAGATGGACGCACAGGAGGTGGTAGGAGGCCATCCTGGAGGAGGTGAGACCCACGGGGTTGTAGAGGGCAGAGGTCTCCAGGCATTGATCCGATGAGAGGATAAGAAACTCTACCTTTCATAATCACAACCATGATAAAAGCCTTCTGTTTCTGCCTGTGGGCAAAATTAGGATTCCACTTTGTACATTTCAGACAACGATCCCAGGAGGCAACTTGGTCAGAAGCCTCACCCCCTCTGCCCTCCCTGGGACCCACAGGACCAGGGCTGATGTCAGGCCTGCTGGTCAACCCCTGCAGCATTTCCCACAGGCTGCGGGGTGGGCACTGCGGGACCTGAGGGATAAACACACCCTTCCAGGCGTACCAGAACCCCTGCCCCTTCCCTCTGTGTCACAGTCCCCCCTGGAGGGGAGGGCGGAGGCCGCACCTGATGTCCATCAGTGTGGGCTCCTGCCCCAGGTGCACACCCAGGTGTCTGCAGGTGCAGGGCTCACGTACCCTGGGGATGGGGGCTGGCCGCTGATGTCCACGCAGTCCTGTGCAGGAGACCCTATGGCTCCTTGTTCACGGGGTCCCACCCTGCTTCTGTGGTTTTGTCAATTGGCTACTTTAAGTCACAATGTCAACCATAGGACATCCCCGATCCAAGGACCAGCAGACAGGTTTCAAGTGTGGGTGTTTCCAACGTGATGTGTTAGGAAGCTGGCCTGTGTGCCAACATTCTGTTCATCTATCTCTGTTCTTTGCTGACTTAACATATTGAATGTAACTAGTTTTACTTTCTTAAGGTAGAATCTTATTTTAGGTATCAAATGTTAATATATGTCAAGGATTTTTTTTTGTTTCTTTTGACCCAACAATAACGTGATCATGGCTAATAGAAATTCAGCGGATGGGGACAGCTTTACCTTAGAGTGAGGTCAATGCACCTGGGGCAGCTCCAGGGCTCCGAGATGCCGTGTAAGGTCCACTGTTTTATTCCAGCTTTGATGTGTGCCCTGCACCAGCCAAATGGCCCAGCCAGACGCTCTGACAGCTGCCGCCCCCCCACCGCACACGCCTTACCTCGGTTATTCACCCTTCTCGCACACGTTGATGGAGCCCGGGGCTGTGCACGTGCCTTGCGATGCATTTCATCTAACCTCTTAAAGCCCTACGAGGATGTCCTAGTGACCAACTGCTTAGAGACGAAAGCTGAACTGAGAGAGGTGAGGTGAAGACTTTGAGTTTCCACAGCTCATGGTGAAACCATTTTGTCTGACAACAAACCCTGAGTCACAAGACAGCGTGGTGGTGGGCACGGGGGAGGGGTGGGCAGGAGGGAGGGCTGAGTCGGCGGGAGACTGGCCGCAGCTGCAGCAAATGGGGGCCCTTCAGGGTGGCACTGCTAGGCTGTCAGGGGTGGGCAATAAACACCACAGTCTGGAAAAGCAGATGGAGAAAATCTATTACAGATAAAAGCGGCTGAGTGGGTTGAATGGGGGCCCCTACGTCCTAATCCCAGGCCTGTGCAGGTGACCCTATTTGGAAAAAGCAACTTTGCAGATGTACCTAAGGACCTCAAGATGGGATCATCCTGGATTACTCAGGGGGCCCTAAATCCAATGACAAGTGTCCTTATAAAAGACTAAGATGCAGAAGAAGAGAAGATGCAGACTCCGAGGAGGGGCCGCGTGACAACGAGGGCAGGGAAGGGCGATGTGGCCACAAGCCAAGGAGCCCCCGGCCTTCAGGAGCTGGAGGACCCTCCGCTGGAGCCATCGGAGGGAGCATGGCCCTGCAGACAACTTGATTTATGGCTTCTGGCTGCAGAGTCACAAGAAAACACATTTTTTGGGGGGGTGGCGGGTTAGGGACCAGAGCACACAGAGCAGCCCCAGGGAAGTTTTGTCCGGCTCTGCCCATGCTGGTCACTGAAGTTTTGATGGGCAAATATCACCGTCCAGATGCCTGTTCGTGGTCATGCACTCTCTCCCCGATGTGGGGCTTGGGCTAGAAGCAGCCGGAGGAAAGGACTCGGGAAGGAACATAGCTGCTTTGAATCTAAGGAGAAGTGGCAGCCACTTCAGGACGGAGGGATGGAGAAGGGATCCTGGCGCAGGGCCTAGGCCTGCCTGGGGCTCATGGGTCACCTTCACAGGCCGCTCGGCCTCAGGCCTGTCCCTAGAATGAGCGGGATGTGGGCCCTGGGTCCGCGGGCGAGGAGGGACCTGCACTTTCAGGGTCAGCCGGTCCTGGGCGGGCAGGGCCACCAGGGAGTTTTGCTTCCAGCCCCGGAGCTGCGACCATAGGCTGACCTCGCTCCAACCCCGCAAACTCACGCAATGTTTTTCTGAATGAGGTTGGCGAAGCGTCTTTTTTTAAGACTCTGATTAAGAAGCTGTTCTCTCAGGGCACTGTCCAACAGCCCAGCAAGGAATGAAGGTGTTTATCCTCACTCACAAAGGAAACGGGCTGTGGGGAGAAGAATTCCCTAAAATTTATTCACACCACAAAAAATTAATGAGCATTAGTAAATTCCTTTTTCGTGTGAGGAAAAGAAGATGCAAACAGTGATTTAATGAAGGATTCTGCTCTCAGTGCTGCTTTTTCCACCATAACAAAGAGGACAGTCCTTGTTATTCAGAAAGTAGCTGGGCTCAGAAGGAGAAGGTTGTATAAACAGCCATTAGCATCTTAACTACAGGACCATTCAAGAGGCAGCGCCCCTGAAAAAAAAAACTTCAGCCCATTAATCTCTTGGTCTCAAAGTCCAAGAAGTGAAACAGCCTCCTGAGAATATGTTCCAGGACGGGCGGGCGTGAGGGGGGGTCTTCAGGGAGCGGGGTCTCCGGATGCGTCCTCCCCGTGGAGGGCGGGCAGGCGGGATGAAGCCTGCTTTCTCCAGGCTTGGGTCTCAGTGGGCATGCCTCTCATGGCAGGAATCTTTCACTGGAAGTGGGCGACCTCTTTCAAACCCACTCCATCCTGAAGGAGTGTGTGTATTTGCACAGCTGAAAAAAAGAGAAAGGATGGATGGTATTCCTTCTGAGCTGAGTCTGGCTTTGGAGACCAAGGGGTGAGCAACATCCCCTGTGGTCCCTCCATGCCCCCACCTTGGGTTCTGCGTGACACAGTCCTGGGGACAGAGCCTCTCCACGCAGTGCCTCTCAACAGCCCCAGGCGTTTGTCCCACGTGTGGAGGCCGCTGTGAACAATTTCTTTCCCAGTCATTTCTGCAAAAGCCCTAGAACTGGCTGGTACAGGAACTGATCACTGGTTTGGGGGGAATCCTGCCAATTTGGCGTGAGGGGATGGACCAGCCCATCCCAAACACACAGGCAAAGACATGGGGGCAGTTCCCTGCGGGAGAATGCAATTGGGGTGATGCCATCAGAAGTAGGGCCAGGGCTGGGCAGCAAGGGGATGGATAGCCACTGCAGGGGGACTGAGGCCTCCGAGAGACACTCAGAGCTGTGGCTTTGGAATTTTCTTCAAGTGGCATCTCAGGGCAACTCAAGGCTCAAAGCAACAGAAGCTGCCCCTGTTGACGTGATAGTGGGAACCCCGGCTGGTCAAATCCATCCCACCTTCCCCTTCCGTGGGATCCGAGGCCCTACCCTGAACCTGCAGGGCTCTGAGGAACAGGGTGAAACTGGCAACATAGCCCTCCCTCCGTCATAATACGAATAACTGTGACAGAGTGGGGAGGGCACCCCAGTCAGGGTCCAGAGGAAATCACCTGGAGCTTGGGTCCCAGAGACCTTCATCCGAAGGTGACCCCCAGAGTGGTCAGCTGGGACCGTCCTCAAGCCCTGCCCTGAGGCCTGCAGCTGGGGGTCTGGAAGCTGGTGATGGGGCTGGGGTCTCTTTTTATCATGTCAAAAGAGGAAGAAGCACCAATCGATTCTCTCTTTCTATGTTTGTTTTTTTCGGATTCCACATGTGAGTGAGATCACACAGTATTTGTCTTCCTCTGACTTACCTCACTGAGCACAACACCGTTAAGGTCCATCCATGTTGTTGTAAAGGGCAGCACGTGTCATTCTTCCTCACAGATGAATAATATTCCATCGTCTTTATATACCACGTCTTCTTTATCCATCCATCCACCAGGGGACACTTAGGGTGTCTCTGTGTCTTGACTACTGTGAATAACGCTACAATGAACATGAAGGTGCAGATATGTCTTCAGAATCCTGATTCCAGCTCCTTTCAATATATACTCAGAAGCGGGATTGCTGGATCATAAGGTAGTTCTATTTTTAATTTTTTGAGGAACCTCTATATTAACCCATCTTAGCATGATCATCATTCTGCCATATATACATACAATCACTGCGTTATACACCTTACACTCACACAGTGTTATATGTCAATTCTATCCCATAGAGCTGGGAAAAGCCCAGCAGGAAATATAATTCCATCTACAACAAACCAGCTGTGATTTTCCTGAGGCTGCCCTGACACAGGGTCCCCTCCCAGGTTGTCTTCCACTTATCATAGATGCTTTGTTGTACAGACCGGTGGACAGATGGATAAAATCATAGCTTGAAAATACTGAATAATCTGCTAAAGACATAACACCCACAGTGATGAGGGTATATGCCAAAGGGATACAGGAGCTGCTGAGAGAGCGCCCAATGGCCACAGCGACAAAATGAATCAGGCACAGCTTTAAATCATAACCTGTGTAAAAACATAGCCCCGAGTCCATGCTAATATAAATCCATAATTGAGGAAATAAAGAGGACAAGAGACACATCTCTCGGGCAGAAACATTCCACGTAATTTGTAGACGCTTCCTGCTCAAGGAGCCGGGGCACAACGCCCACCCCTTAAGTGTGGGCCTTGCATAATGACAGCCTTCCAAGGAGGAGTAAAACGAGGAGAAGCCTGACAAGCCCACCTGAGCCGAGTGGCAGAGGCCAGCACCACGTCGATCCGCCAGGTTGACAGCGTGGGCCCAGATGCGAGGTGACGAGGACACTTCGCCTCTGTGGTCCTCCTCCCACAACCCAGGACCGCCTAACCCTGAGAAAAACATTAGACAAATCCCAATAGATGGGCACCTACACGACACCTCCCCAGCACTTCTCAAGGAGCTGCCAAGGTCTTCAAAAGCAAAGAAGATTTGAGAAACTGTCCCAACCCAGTGAGCCTAAGGAGACATAATGACCAAAGGTCACGCGGGACGTCAGTGGGGTCCTGGGACCAAACAATAAGAAAAGCAAAAGGCATCGGGTGAAAATGAAGCGGATCTGAAGAGAACATGGATTTTAGTGTCAAATAAGGTATCAGCACGGTAACAAACGCACTGCACTAACCTGAGATGTGGACAGCCGGGGAAATGAGTGCTGCGTATATGGGAACTCTGTGTTATCCTCACCATTTTTCTATAAATCTAAAACTGTTTCAAGATTTAAAGTTGGTGTTTAAAAGTACTTAATAAAAGCAATTTGGGGGAGAAAATCCTTGCAAGGCTATCTACCCATCAGCAGCAGGGCCTGCCAGGCCAGCAGCTTTCTAGCACCATCTTCACACCTCAACACCTGGATGGTGCCCAGGGCCCCCAGCAGACATGTCCTCAGCCTTGCGGAGCCTCTGGACACAAGCGGGTCCACCTGGTTCAGCGCTAGGGCCATTTCTGGAAAGTGCAGGAAGGGCCTTTAGACAGACAAGATGAATCAAAGTGGGCAGGAGCCCGGTGATGGGAAGGGGCTCACGGAACAGTCCACATCTGCATGCATCTGGAAATGTTCAAAATGAAACTCCAAGAAGGCCAGAAGAGTGGTCGAGAAGTGCTGACCGCCCACATGAGGCTGGGAGATGACCCACCACAAAGGCCATGTGGGTCGAGCCCTGGGGTGTGATCCAGTGCCCGCAGGGGCTGGTTGGGAGAGTCCAGGGCGTAAAGGTGATGCTGTAAGGTCTTGGCCACAGAGAGAAGGACCGTGGGCAGTGGGTAGACGCTCAGGGTCCCTTGTCCTCGTGCCCAGGGCTGGACACGGACCCTCTGAGATGCCGGGCCTGTTTAACAGGCCTGTTCTCTCTGGGCCTGAGACGCTGCATCACTTACCCAGTGCAGCATGACGACCGCACGATCTGAGTGGTGGTTGGCGGTATACAAGCAGGGCAGCTGGGGGTGGCTCCTCAGGCCGGGCAGGGCTAGATTCAGCTTCAGCACCCATCGACCTATCTACTCCCCTTCCCCTGTTTAGTTATGCATTTATTCCTTCTTTATGTTTTTCCCTGTAGCATTTTCTGTTAAATCTCAGGTATCCTGTTAAATTAGCCCAGATCAATTCAGTAGGTGCTTCAAAATAATGACATATTTATTATAAAACCAGAAGCCATATCACACCTCACAAAATAGTAGCCAAATATTATTAACTATTTGTAGCCAAATATTAAATATCTAGTCATGATGACGGCTGAGAACTGTCTTCTGACACCAAGCTTAGGGAGACCTTCAGGGTGAGGGCTGCCCCTGAAACACCTCAGCCCTGACTCTTGGGCCTTCCTTCAGGCCTCAACCCAGCAAACGCACCCTTCGGCACCCCCGTGTGACTGTGGGTTGGGACACCTGCCCAAGGCCACTGGGGCCTCTAGGACTGAGCCCTAGTTAACGATGAATGAACGGATGCTCTCACTTCAAGTCCCGCTGCTCCTTCCCCCACACACTAAACTCCAGGCTTGCCAAACGATTTACCTTTGCCTGGACACCCCTCTGTCCCTGGGCGTCTGCACAGCTGCTTCTTCTGCCTTCAGTGCTCTCTCTCAGCGGACACCTTCTCATCCATTTTGGAAGCAGCCACTGCCTTTTGCTCAGAACCCTGCCCCGAGCTGGCATGGCAATGCCTGTCCCCCATGCTCACCTGTTGGCCATTGAAGCACCTGTCACATCTGCTGTGACTCTTCCCCAGGGGCCAGGGGTTGTGCTGGAGATCTTGCCTCTCCAGGGCTCAGCACAGCGTTAAGCGCCGAGTAACTGAAAGGATGACTACTTTATCACATATTCTGCAGGGTAAAGGACTCTTAATTATAAAAAACACAAACAGGAAGAGTTTTGCTTTCAAAAATGATGGACTAACAGTGATAGAATATAACGTCCCACCTGAACCAATCGAAAAGTGGACAAAGTATATGAGACTATGGTCTGCAAGATACTGGTCATCAGGCAACAAAGGACAGTGACCCCTGGAAGATGCAAAACAAACAAAGGGAGCCCTGGGGTTGTCCCAACTTACTGCCTAGAAAGAGTTGCCAGGCTGCACTGCAGGGAGCAGGACCCAGGTGGAGCTGGGCAGGTTCTCAGAGCTGAGGACGTAGAGTCAGAGTACAGAGGGACCAGGATGGCTAAAGGTCACCCACAGAATGCCTAGGAGGAGAGATCTGCCCAGAGAGAAAACCCAAGATCGACAGAGCATCCCCCCTCTCAGCTGAGAATTAGCCAGTTCATGTGGGTGGAAACTGCCTCAGGCCAGAGAAAGAACCACAAGAGGATCAGAGGTAATGGTTCCCACTGTTCACACAGGGCCCAATATTAGTGCTTGTTCCTATTACTTTGTCCCAGACAGAACGTCAAGGTTCATGGGGCAATGGGTTGAGTGCTCAAAATCTGGGACTTGCCTTAACAGTGGAAAATCATTACTTCTTGACTATGTACTGCTCTTGCCCCCCCACCCCAAATAATCTCCAAAAGCGAGACCCAAAAGGATCAAACTGCTTCCAAGTAAATTCACTGCAACCTAGAACAAAACTCGAGAATATTCACAGAAACACAAAACTATCCAGCACCCGACAAGGAAAACTCATAATGTCTGTTGTCCGGTTAAAAATCTCCAGGACTTCTATGTAGAGGACATTTCAACAGAGGACATCAGGAGGCGGTATATCAATCAATTGAAACCATGCCAGAACTGACACAGGTGTGAGAACTAGCAGACAAAGCATTTTAAAAGTTTTTGAAACAGTAAGGCATATGGTCACAAAGCTAAGCGGAGACATGGAAGATATTTTGAAAAGACCCAAAAGGAAATTCCAGAGATAAAACTATAATGTCTGAGATGAAAATTACACCAGTGGGATTAATGGTAGATTACAAATTAAGAAAAAAAGATTAATGAATTTGAAGACATAGCAGTAGAAACTATTCAAAAGGAAACAGAGGGAAAACAGTTTTAAAATTAGAGCATTATCAAGCTGTGGGCTAACTTTAGGTGGTGTGTAATGGTGATCCTCAAGGAATATGAATAGAAGAGATATTTAAAGAAATCACGGCTAAACCATTGGCAAATTTGAGGAAAACTGTGAATGTGTAAATCCAGGAGGCTCAGAGAACTCCAAGCACAAGGAAACTACACCAAGACACATAATAATCAGTTTGCTAAAACCACTGTTAAAGGGAACATCCCAAAAGCCGCCAGAAACAAATATACGTTACATACAGAGGAACACATGTAAGAAAGACAACAGACTTCTTGTTGGAAACAATGTAGGAGGGAAGATAGTGACAAAACATCTTTAAAGTGCTAAAAGAAAACACATAAATAAGCAAATATCAGTAAACATAGAGCTCTATACTTAAAAAATATTATTCAAGAATGGAGGTGAAATAAATGTTTTTTAAGACATTCAAGAGATGAAAGAATCTATTACAGATCTGCTCTGTAAGATAGGGTAAAAGGAGTACTTCGAGCAGAATGAAATAATACTAAATGGAAGAATTGATCTACTCAAATAAGGACGTCAGAAATAGCAGGTATGTGTGTTACTCATACCGTAAATGAAGTGGTGTAATAATATACCTTCAGTGTGGTATAATAAAGCTACACTGTGAGAAGCAGACACTAATATAATAAAACAGAGTTGAAGTTGAAAAAAACATAAAACTGAATCATAAAAATATTCAATTACTCCATAGGAAGGCAGAAAAAGAGAGAAATGGGAAGAAAAGAACAGCTGAGAAAATAGAAAACATCTGCCAGTGTGGTAGTTTAAAATCTAACTAATAAATGTTCACATTAAACGTAAATTATCTAAATGCCCACTGAAAAGCAGATACTGTCAGACTGGATAGAAAAGGGAGGTCCAACAGTGTACTGTTTTGAAGTAATTCACCCCCAAAATAAAGACACAAATAAGTAAAAAGTAATAAGATATGCTATATTAATAGGGTGGATATGTTAATTTCAGGCAGAATAGATTTCATAGCAAACTATTATTGGGAACAAGTATGGCCATTTTGTAATGATAGAAGGATCAATTTATCAAGAGGACACAACAATCCTAAGTGGTCATGTACTTAATTACAGAATTTCACAATATGATACTTGAGGTAAAAACTGATAGAACTGCAAGGATAAATAGAAATCCACAATTATAGGCAAAGACTGCGATGACTCTCAGTAACTGATAGGACAAGTAGACAGATCAGTAAAGATACAGATGATATGAATAACGCTGAAAACTTACTCAGTGTGACAGAAGTTTGTTCAACATCCCACCCAACAAGAGCAGTGTTCCATTCTTATCAAGGACAAATGAAATATTTACCATGATAGACCATATTCTAGGCATAAAACATGTCTCAGATTATTTTAAAGGACTCAAGTCAGGCAAACTATGTTCTTTGTCAACAAAACTAAATTAGAAATCAATAAAAGAAAATCTCTAGAAAATCTTCTGAATGTTTAGAGACTAAATGAGCCCCTTCCAAATAACTTATGGTTCAAAGAAGAAATTAAAAGGGAAATGAGAGAGTATTTTGGACTGAATGGAAATGAAAACACAACTAAAATAGTAATTGAAGGAAGTGATGATGTGATTGTCTCAGTAAACACAGAAACAATATTTAGAAAATTTAATATCCATTTCTGACAAAACCCTCCAAAATCTGGGCATGGAAGGGAACTTCCTCAACCTGAAAGAGCACCTGTGCAAAGACTTCAGCTAACAACAGGCATAATGGAAAAGACTGAAAGGTTGACTTCTAAGATCAGAAATAAGACAATGATGTTCATTCCAACTACTTACATTCAACATTGTGTTGGCATTTCTGGCCAATGCAATAAAGTAAGAAAAAGAAATAAAAGCCATCCAGATTAGAAAGGAAGAAGTAAAACTGTCTTTATTCGCAGAAGTTAGGATTCTGAAGGAACTTGATGGAATCAACAAAAAGATAATAGATCTGATATCCGAGTTTATCAACTTTGCAGGATATAAGATCAATATAAAAAGTCGAATGAAACTCTGTAAAGTAGGAACAATCAAAAATTGAAATAAAAGTTATTTTAAAAATTAATAAAATATCATTTTGTACCAAAAATATGATAAATATGGCAAAAGGTGGGAAGACCTGTATACTGAAAACTACAAAATATTGCTGAGAGAAATTAAATAAGATCTGAATGGAAAGATACACAGTGTCCATGGCTCAGTAGACTCAAAACTGTTAAGTTGACAATTACACCCTAAACTGATTCTAAAATTCATATGGAAATGCAAATAATCTAGGAAAGTTAAAAGAAAAAAATGGAGAGCTAACACTATTTCATTTCAAGACCTTCTGTAAAGCTACAGTAATCAAATCAGTGCATAAAGACAGATAAATAGATGAGTGGTGCAGAGTGGAGAGTTTAGAAATAGAGCCACGCAAATGCTGTCAGCCAGTTTTTCACAAAGCTGCAGAGAAAATTCAGTGGAGAAAGGACAGTCTTTCAAACAAATGGTGCCAGAACAATTGAAGTATTCGTATTCAAAAACATAAGCTTGTATGTGTAACTCACACCATGTACAAAATTACCTCAAAATGAATCATAGATCTAAATGAAAAACCTAAAACTATAAAAGTTCTAGAAGAAAACATGTCTGAAACATCTTTGGTCTGGGGCTAAGCAAAAATTTCTTAAATAGGACACCCAAATATGTACTTTATAGAGCAAACTGATGTATAGGACTTCATCAAAATTAAACACTTGTGCTCTTCAAGTGACACTGTTCAGAGAATGAAATGGCAAATCACAGACTGGGAGTAAATATTTGCAAATTACATGTCTGATAAAAGATTGTGTCTGGAATATATAAAGAACTATCAAAAATCAAGAAAGCCAACAGCTCAGTAAAAAATTGTGGGTACTTTCCACAGAAATGTTTATTTGCCCATATGCAAGTAAGCCCATTCTTAACATTATTAGTCATGAGGGAAATGCAAACTAAAACCACATGAGATACTGCTTTATACCCAATAGGATGATGCCAATAAAAAAGACACCAGGATGTGAGACTATGCAGCACATAGAACTCTTATACACTGCTGGTGCAGATGTAAGGTGGGACAATCATGTTGGAAAAGAGTTCGCCATTTCATACACAGTTAAGTTTGCAGCTGTGATATGATCCAGCCATTCTACTCCTTAATATTGACCCACAGGAAATGAAAACATGTGCTTATACAAAAACTACACCTGAATGTTCACAGCAGCTTGATGTGTGACAGCCCAAACTGTAGGCAACCCAAATGTCCGTCAACAGGTGAATTCAGGAAAAACAGTTGTATCCATGCAATGGAACATTATGTGGCAGTAAAAAGGAATGAACTGTTTATTGATCTCTTCAGTAACGTGGGTGAATCTCAAAAGAATTTTACTGAGTGAAACAAGCCAGAAAAAAGGAGGATATACTGTATATAAGTCCATTTTTATAGGTATCTAGGAAATGCCAACTAACGTATCATGACAGAAACCATGGTTGGATTGGGCAGGGAGGTGTGGATGGAGGAATTGCAAAGGGCCAGTGGAAATAGTTTCAGGAGATGGATGTGAATACGTTCTTTCTCTTGATTGTGGTGATGTTTTCACAGGCACACACATGCCAAAATTTATTAAAAATGTCCATTCCAAATGTATGCTGTTTATTATATGACAATTACTTATCTTGTGATGGTTAATTTCATGTCCACTTGGCTGGACTATGGTCCCCAGTTGTTTGGTCAAACACCTGTCTAAATATTGCTGTGAAGTTATTTTTAAGGTATGATTAACATTTAAAACAGCAGACTTTGAGAAAATAGATGACCTTCCATTACGTGGGCGGGCCTCATCCAATCAATTGAAGGCCTTAAGAGAAAACACTCTGATGTCTCCCAAGAAGAGGGAATTCTGCCTCTGGATGGACTTTGGACTCCAGCTGTGACCTCACCTCTTCCCTGGGTCTCCAGCCTGCCTTGTCCTGCAAATTCTGGACTTGCCAGCCTCCACACTTTCATGACCCATTCCTTAAATCAATCTTTCTCTCTCTCTCTCTCTCTCTCTCTGCCTCTCTCTCTCATTGGTTGTGTTTCTCTGGAGAACCCCGACTAATACACCTCTGTAAAGCTGTTATAAATATCAAAAGATACAAAAGATGAAAACCCATATTCCCATTGACAGCATATTTAAAATTACAAATGGAAAAATTGTCCCATGATCCATTCAACAGCTGAAAAAAAAGATTTATAATATAGGTGAAAGACTGGTAATACCTGTTGTTGTCTTATTTATACCTTTCTGTATTTTTTACATTTCAAAAAATTGAAAGAAATTAATTGCAAAGTTAAAAGAGTTCTTACTCATCAATCATAAAAAGACAAAACACCAGGAGAAAACTTGGCAAAGGACATAAGCAGTTGATGCACAAAAGATGTTAAAATGACACATACATGTTAATCTTCATTAGAGCAAATAAAAGCAAATGGAAAAAATAATAAGAACTTTTTATCAACTAAGTAATTGTCCAAGTTACTTGAGTCAGTAATAACAACCAGGCTGCTATGGGTTGACTGAAATGGTTACTGTCAGGTACTGTCTGGAGAAATGTAAATTAATATAACATTATTTGGAAATTCATTTAGTAATATATAGCAAGACCTTAAACCAGTGTCTTTATTTTGACCTAACAATTCTAGTTCTATGATATTTTTCTACAAATAACCATAACTACAGGAAATGATTTAAGTACAAGTGTGTTCATTGCTGAAATCCTTAAATAGTCTAAATGCTTAGGAATAGTCTAAATGTCCCCAAAAAATGATCGATTAAAAAAAACGTGGTATTTATGCATTACAGAATTTCAGACTGCATGGAAACAACGTTCTGGAAGAGTATGTGGTGTCGCGAAATAACGTCCACTACATATAAAGAGCCTGGTTACAAGAGTTATGGACCCAGCAATTTCACGCCTAGGCATGTCTCTGAGAGTAATGAAAACATATGTCTACACAAAAACTTGTTCATAATGTGACTAACAGCATTATTCATAATAGCCAAATGGCAGAAGGAACCCAATATCTATGAATTAATGAATGAATAAACAAGAGGGGTCAAGCCGTACAATGGAATATTATTCAGCCATTAAAAGGAGAGTAGTATTGATGCCAGCCTACAACATGGATGAACCTTGAAAACATCATGCTAAAAGAGAGAAGCCAGTCACAAAAGACCACCTATTCCATGATTTCATTTATAGGAAACGTCCAGATTAGGCAAATCTATAAAGAAATCTATAAATCAGAAAGTAGACTAGTGGCTGTCTAGGGCTTGCCAGGGTGGTATGGAGGGCTCTGGGGTAACAGAGGGTCTGGGGTTTTTTTTGGGGGGGGTGATAAAAATGTTCTAAAATTGATTGTGATGATTGCACAGGTGTTTACAATTATTGTATTATACACTATTTAAATGGGTGAATCATACCCATACCCAAATATAATGTAAATTATATTTCAATTAAGCTGATACAAAAATAAGACAAAATAAAGATGTACAGAGTGAACGTGCCAAAAGAAGTGTAAAGTTACTAACAAAATGCCAAGTGTGCTTAACTGAGTGGTGGAAGGAAGGAACATTTGATTTTCTTTTTGCTTATCCGTCCGTTTTACAAATTTTTCTGTAAGTGAACTTAACTGAGTAATGAGAGGCAGGGGAGCAACAGGGCTGAAAAGCACCCTGTCTGGAGTCAGACTCCCTGGGTCCGGCCTCTGCTAGCCCTTACCAGCTAAAAATACTGCAGCGATCCCCTTACCTCCTTCCCGCCCCAGCTGTCCTACTTGTAAATTCAGAAACGGAGTGCTTCAGGGGATGGTTCTGAAGGCTGAGTCAACCGTCTCTACCTGCCCAGAACATGGAACAGAGCCTGGCACACAGTAGAGAAAAAGCACCACTTATCATTATTAAGACTGAATCGATAAAATGGGTGATTGTTCATAAAAATGACACATAGATTCCCTCTACCAAGTCCCTGGAAGGCACTGTTCCAGGGGCTGAGAGTTCCACCAGGTTGCTCTCCATCTCCTTGGAGATCACAGCCTGCACCTGCCTAAACTTCCCACTCCTGCTTCTGTATCTTCTGCCCTTTGATACTTCCTTCTGGGCTGCAGGTTCCCCATCAGCCTGAAAGCTCACAGAGGAAGTGGCTGACCTCACTTATTTGCCGTCTGCAAGGAGACACCGCTACCCTCTTCCCAGTTTTCTAGCCAGAATCTTGGAGTCACTCAGGACACCTCCATCCTGGTCCCCCCCTTCCCATTTCCCATGGCCGGTCAATCCCATCTCCTGAACAGCTCCTGAGTGCACCTGTGTCCCCTCATCCCCTCTCTCCCAGAGAAGCAGCCAGCCTGCCTCTCACATGGACTTGTACACCTGCTGCCGACTGACTGCTGGCCTGCCTCCCCTCCTCCACCCTCCCCCTGCACTCACTTTGGAAGTGATGTCTTTCCAAACGCACACGGGAGACGAGGGTGCCAGCCCTCAAAGGGAAACCGGCAGTGTTTCCAGAGGAGGGGCAGCCAGGCCACCACAGTCCAGCCCTTTAGCTGCCTGCTACCTAGACCCATGTGTATTCTTCATAAAAGGGGACCTGCTTTTTCATAACAAAGTCCCTCCCCGTTGTCCCAGTGGAGACATCCCATCTCACCCAGTTAAAACATCCTGCTCAGTTCAGGAGCTCTGGGAGCTGCCAGGGAGCCTGGCAGCCCATGACAGAGTGACAAATATGACATTCAGTATGGAGGAGAAAAAGCGAATGGGAAAACCACAACCAATATTCCTGTTTTCAAAAGCAGAGCGGGGAAAATGAGGCACGCTTATCTCGAAGACGAGCCAAGATTTCCTGCCCAGACTTGGAAGGAGTCGTGAGGACCCACCCTCACGAGCCACGCCTCCTCTACGGGGTCCGTCCATTCCTGCCTCCGTGGCCACCTGAGCCGTCCACGGTGCAGGGCGCCCCTCCCCGGGCCAGGTCTCAGCAGCCCTGTGACTATCCACTTGATGTGGGGTGAGACCCAAGGATTTCCTCGGGGTCGAACACTTCCATCCCTTGTTTCCTAGGCTTGAAGTGAAGGTGGTGGTGTGATTCTCTAATAAACTCACCCGAGTTTCAAAATTTAATGTTCTATCAGTTCTGGCTAGTAATCAAAACCAGCCACTCAACAACAACAAACTGTCGCTGGGTAGTATGCTTGGATCCAGAGCTGGCTTTCTGTCGCCTAGCAACAGACTTCAGCGCTCTGCTCATCCCCATCCTGTTTCCATCTTGGTCCCTCACGGGGCCTCCAGGAACCACCAGTGTCTGTCCCTACTCCTGGGCTGCCTCCTGGCTGTGCCGTTGTGATCAGATCAGGATCGGCGGCCTCCGGTCAGGAGGCCCCAGCCTTGTCTCTTTTCCCACCACCTTACGCCTTCCGGCCTCACTGGGTGTCCAGCTCTCCGTGTCCCTGGATTCCGAGTCATGAGCACCAAGAACTCCATTATTCTTCCTCTCTCTGGTGAGAGTTTTCAGTACAGGGCATGAACTGGTCGATCCACTCCGACTTCCTAAAGTTTTCCACCTGACAAAGGTTCTTTGCTCGAGCAATCCTTAGTCAGGCTCCAGAACCTTCTCTAGGCCCTACTTCCTTGTAGGATCCACTTTTACCAAGAAGGCTGCTAAGTCTGTTTATTCAGAACCTGATCAGGCTCCTTACCCTCCCCCACTCCCCCAGGTGACCTCTGACCACCTGGCCTGCCTGCAGCAAGAATCCTGTTGGGTCGGCTTCGCCAGAAGCCCCCCCCCCCCCCCGATGTTTCCTGTTATTCATTTTCCATCCACTGACTCTCACCTGCTCCTTGGCCATAAATGTCCACTCACCCATGCGGCAGGCAGGGTTGAGCCCAGTCTGCTTCCCCCACTGCAAAATCCTTTCCCAGTGGTCCCCGTACACATCATGATGGCCCTGAATAGTCTGCCTTACCGTCTTCAACAAGCGCCACTGAATTTTCTTTTTTTTAATACATGTCAAACTCCTGACATTGCGGCCACAAAAATCTCCTGGCCTGAGTTTCAGGATGAAGGAGACTGTTTCATTCAGCGTGTCCCCTCCTTCTGCTCAGACCACCCTCCCCAAACATCCACCATCACCATCTCCTGCATCCTTCGCAGGACAGCCCCGATCTATCCTTCCAAGTTCAACACAGACCACATCTCTCTATAGAACAGTGTTTGTCAAGCAAAGGAAATTACAGTGAGCAAAAATTATTGGGTGGGCAACCAGCACTTTAAGAAATGAATTAGGATAGAATCAAACATATCAGAGAGTATTGAGGGTATAAGTATTGTTCTGTGAAACTTTCAAGTGTTTGTCTGCCTGTGTGTGTGTGTGTCTTAAGGATGGCACCAAAAATGTTTGAAAACCACTGGAAGCTTCCCTGGGACGCCCTTATGGAACCCCACAACCTGATTTGGGCCAACTCTCCTCTCCTCTGCCCCAGCGGGCTCTCTAACGGCCCTCCCCCCCTTCACAGCACCCGCCACACTGCACTGTAGTGGCTGGTTTCCTAAAACAGCCACACATCTCCAGGGGACAGAAAGTGCATGCCTGGTCCACTTTCCCTCCTCCAGCACCTGGCATCTCGTAGGTGCTCAGTAAATTGACATTGAGTAAATGAATGCCCAGAACAATGCACAGGATGAAATGAAAGGTGTAACGTGTTTCCAAGGTACATCCTTTTAACAGGATGAAATCAAATGAATGAATTGTGAAGGCGATGCAGGCATCCAGGGCGGCTCCATGTACTCCGGTTGAGGCGCCCCTCCCTGAGCCAGAGGCAGAGGAGACAAGGGGTCCTGCCCTCTTGCCCGCCCACCCCCCCCAGGTCTCAGGGGTCCAGGTTCTGCAGCACCTCCCTGCCAGCCACGGGAGACGGGCAGCCGCAGCTGGGAAGACACTGAGACGGGAAGTCAGAGGACTGTAATTAAACAGGACCAGAAAATGTATGAAGAAAATCAGCCTGGATACAACCATATTACAACACCAGCCCTGCCCGAGCCCCTGGCCAAGGCGCCCACGGAGCCGACCCCTGGGTCCAGACAGACCACCTGGCCTGCGTCTTCTGCTCTCTGCACGCTCGCTTCCCCCACTGTGTGTGTGTGTGTGTGTGTGCGCGCGCGCGCACGCGTACATGCATGTATGTTGTGTGTGTGTGTATATGCGGTGTGCACATGTGTGTGATGTGCACGTGTGCGTGCTCCTGGGAGAGCTGTCCCCTCACTCCCTCACGCCAGTCTCCCTGGTTCCTCAGGGGCCTCCCCAGCCAGGACTCAGGCAAAAGGAGGGACGTGAGTGAACTTCTTCCATCTCTGCTTCTCCCAGCTATTCAATCAGCGCTCAGGCCCTCTAGCGGCTCCTGAGAAAGGGTCCTCAGCTCCAACAGTACCTCATGGGTCCCCAGCTCCCCGTCCTCACGCAGAATCCGGAAGAACCCCTGAATTGGGAAGGATGCGTTTCTATGGCGTGTCCACGAGCCGGCAGGGAGGCAGTGCTCAGGCGGACGGTGTGTCTGGGCACCGCAGGGTCAGAGCCTCCCCGGGTAGCTGGACCATCTGGTCAGCACCTGGACTTGGGAGCTGTCTTGCCGAGGGGACAGGAGAGGGAGGAGTGGGGATGGGGAAAGTGACCTCAGAGGACGCACTTTCTCCATCCTCGGCATTAACACAGGAGACCAGTCCCGGGTGGGGAATTTAGAGACACAAGACTGGAGCCTTGTGAATGGTGCGCACGGAGACCGCTCACCGAGGCCAGGACAGTAGGCAGAGGTGGAGGCACTGCAGAGGGGCCGAGGACAGGGCTCCTGGGACGTGTGTCCTGGCCTGGCAGTGCCCGGCCTGCGGAAAGGAGCAGCCTTTCCTGGGTGCTCAGCTGACTCTGCGCGGGCCCAAGGCTGTGCTCTCCAGGGGTTTGAGGACGCCAACAAAAAACCCAGAACAGGGATGACAAGGCCCATCCGCGTAAAGGGTCCAAAGCCCCCTATACTTGGAATAAACTCTGGTAACCCCAGCCCAGGCAAGGTCTGGGACCCCGCGTTGTAGGCAGGGGCGGGGAAAGGATGTGGGCGCCACGGGCCTGCGGACCACACAGCCCCAGTACACAAACTTCACGCTGGCCGGCCCGTCCCCCCCGCGAGATGCCCAGGCCGCGGGCGCGCCGGGCCGTCTCTGTCGCCATCCAGAGGCGCGGTTCCGGCGCTTCGTCCGCTCGGCCGCCGCCGGCCTCCCCAGCCAGCACCTGGGCCCCCGCGGGGCCCCCGCGGCGCCGGGCACGCGCATCGGGGGCGCCCCTCGCATTGGTGGCCGGCGCGCCGAGCCGGGGCGCGCAGCGACGCCCAGAGCGGCAGGGCCGGCGTCCCCGGGCTCGGCGGGCGCGGGCGCGCGCGGCGCGGGGCGGGCCGGCGCAGGGCGCTGTGGGCCGGAGCCCGGGCGCGGCGGCGGCGGCGGCGGCGGCGGCGGCGGCGGCGGTGGTGGAGGATGGCGCGCGCGGGGCCCGCACGTGGAGGCCGGCGCGGGGGCGCGGGCAGGGCCGGCTGCTGAGACGCGCTGCTGCCCCCCGCGCGGGCGCCGCGGCTTCAATGGCGCCATCGCCCAGGACCAGCAGCCGGCAAGATGCGACCGCTCTGCCCAGCATGTCCTCAACTTTTTGGGCGTTCATGATCCTGGCCAGCCTGCTCATCGCCTACTGCAGTGAGTACCGCGCGGCCCGGGTCCTCGGCCGGCCCTCTGGTCCCGGCCCCGGCGCCCGTTCCCCGTTCCCGGGCCGCGGCTCCGGCGGGGCGCCCCGCGGGCCGCCCGGAGTCCGTGAGGAGTTGCGAGCTCGGGGCGCGCCGTCCCCCGGGTCCCCGCCGGTCCTGCGCTGGGCCGGGAGGGCGAGGGGCCGGCACTTCGGAGGCCGGCGCCACCGCTGAGCCTCCCTCCTCCGACTCCGGGGCAGGGCCCGGGCACCAGGCCCCGGGTGGCGCGGCGCGTCCCTGCGCGGCGATGCCCGCGGCTGCCCGGCGTGCCGCCGCCACTCCCGGCCCAGGCCCGCGATCCGAGCCGAGCCGGCGGCTTCCCGGCCGAGCCGAGCCGCGCGCTCCGGAGGCGGCGGCAGGTCCGGGGCGGGCGGGCAGCGCTGCCTGGGCTGTCGGTGGAGCGCCTTGCCCTGAGCTTTCCTCTGGCGACACTCCGGCGGGGGACGCGGCGGCCGAGTCCGGAGCGGGGCGCCTGGGGCAGGAGCGGGGCTCGGGCTAGGTCGCGCGGCTGGAGCTTCTGCCTTCCCGGGAAGCAGGCTCGCCGGCGCTTTCCTAAAAAAGATAAGTGAGGGCTGGGGTGCCCGGAGAGGGCTCGCCGCTTCCACCGGCATTTCGCGAGTAGGGTCCGAGGACCCGAGCCGGTGAACCAGTGGGTCTGGCGCGGGGCCACGGGCTCGGGGCTGGGGTGGCGCGGGCTGGCGGGCGCCCGGGGCACAGGCTGGGGGCTGGGGGACCGGGAGCAGGGTCGGGGTCTGCCTGGGTGTGTCGGGGGTGCTGCGCCCGGGGCACAGGCTGGGGGCTGGGGGAATGGAGGCTGGTGGGACGCTGGGCACAGCCTAGGGACTGCGGTGGGGGTGGATGGTCAATGCTCCGGACACGGGTTCGCGGCTGGTTGGATGGGTGGGGAGTGGTCAGCGTCCCGGGCACAGGCTCCGGGCCGGGATGGCGCGGGCAGGTGGGCTCCCCGGCCGACCGCCTGGCACAGGGTCCGGGTCCCTTCCTATCCCAGCGGGAGGAAAGGACGGGCGCTGAGGAACACCTGTCATGGAGAATTGCCATGGGCGATGGAAAAATATGGATTCTTTACCAAAAAAAAAAAAAATTGAGAGAGAGAGAGGGAGAGGGAGAGAGAGAGAGAGGCCGGCGCGGAGCCTCGCTCCCCGCCACCACCTCGCATCCTTCAGCCACCTAGCTCCCAGCCCGAGCCTTCGCTCTCTCCAAAATGGGACCGCGGCGGGCCATGGAGACGCGGGGCGCGCGCGGTCGCGGAGTCCTGGGACAGCCCAGCCCCCCCTCATCCTCCCCGAATGGCGGGGGAAACCCGGTGCTCAGAGCAGGAGTCGTGCTGCTGGTCTCAGCCGGGTTGTGCATTTCGCTGCAGTTGCTGGCGACGCGTGGGGACGCGTGGGGAGGGGTCTCCGAGCGGGAAGGTTCCCCGTGGGGCCGCAAGCCCGACTGCCCAGACTGGCACCGCCATCCCGGCTGCACCCTGCCTGCCCCTCCGAATGCGTTCCTGCGCTGGCTGCCTGGAAGGGGGCTGTTCTGGGGGTTTGAGCGAGGTCTGTGTCCTCTCCCCAGCTCCTCGCGGCCATCTCGGGGCCCTGGGGCAGGGTTCCCAGGGTTCCAGAGAAGAGCCTCAGCCGGCTTCCTTGGCCATGGGGAACAGGTGAAAGGCAGGTGAACTCGGGGCTCACCCAGGAGGTGTCATTTAAATGCACTTCCTGGTGGCAGCACGGGAGGGGGGCTCATCCAGCAGTGTTTGGGAAGGGGGTTGTTGTGCCCCAAGTCCCCAGGCTGCTGTCCCTCCCCCGGCTCTGGGGACAACATCGTTGGTGCCAAGGCGAGAACCCGGCAACAACAGGCTGGCTGGGGAGGCAGCCCTCCGGGTACAGAGAGGAGCAACTGCTAATTGTTGTTAAGTACATGACACCTCCGCCCTGCCCTGTGGCTTCAACACTTCCCACCCCAGGTGCGCCAGCCAGGGCCTTCCTTTCTCACCTTCTGTGTGCAGTCTCTGCTCACTCCACGCCCCCCCCCCCCAGCACCTCCTGAACCTGAAGGGGGACCCGCTATGTCTGTCCTGACACTCACACCTTTGCCAGACTGCTGCCTGCTCCAGGTGGCCTTCCGGGCCTGCCCGCTGCTCAGACACTTGGTGGAACCCGAGATCCCATTGGACACTCAGGCTGCTTTGCGGAGGCCTCCCTGGCATTCTGGAAACAGCTCTTCCACCAGGACGACGACATTTGGTAAAAAAAAAAAAAAACCATCTAATCCAGAATGGCGGAAATCATTAATAGCCGAAGCTTGGGTTAACCACATTTTTATGGTTGTTTCCACCTCCATGGAACGGAATAACTGACAATAAGATAACGTTTTTGGACACACCCCATTACACCAGAAAGGCACTTGGAGAAATTAAAACATTTCACTAATATACAAAGTAGACATATGCACTTGGAGGAATGAAAACACTAAAATGCAAACTAGACATAATAATAATCGATAGCTTGGAACATCAGCCCTAGAGAAAAAAGAACTTTTTTTTAGAATTGATATAAAGCAAATAAAATGCAAATGGAGCAGTCCCTGTGATTTCATTCTCTTTTCCAGTATATCTGGGATGAAAAAGAATAGTTATAGCACCCACGTCTGTAAATTGTTTCTGTTATCGGTAAGGATTTTTATTACCCAAAATGTTTTTGTGTTTTGGAGCAGATCTATTTGTGTCATTAGTTAGGGAGACTGGTAAGTGTCATACAGGATTCAGTTATCCTGCCTGTTAAATCTGTGCATTTCTCTGCAGCACAAAAGGTGTTCACTTTCTGGCGCCGCTAGAAGCAAACTGGAATCTTTCTCGGCGTCGTTTTGGGTTAGGGGTGTTCTCCTGTTCTTGGCCCCGTGAAAGCCCTCCCTTCCTTGCCGCCGCTGAGATTCATATTTAAGGAGATGGGCTCCACCCTCTGGCCGGAGAAAGACCTGCAGTCCACCAATTAAGTTAGTTGCTATAGTGACACAGCCTTGTCATTTTTCTCCTATTGGGGAACAATTGACAGGAGACACAGAAAGAGGAAGGGGGCCCTTGATGGCTTTCTTTAGAGATGCAGACTCCATCTCTGTGTACGTTCCCATTACAGCAGGGATGGACGCTTGGTAAAGACTTATCTTGGGGAGGTGATGAGCTCCGATGAGAAAATTGAAACTCTCCTTCACTCTGGTCTGGGGAAACCTCTGTTCTCATGGCTTGGAAAACGCTGAGTTAGATCGTCTTCCCCCTAGCGTATCTGGAGAGGAGAGTTCTGCCTGGACCTGGTTCTTGGATGGAGTGGGACAGCTCTGGCGAAACCATAGTGGTTTGCCTGTGTGCTGTGCTCAACCCCGAGACCCCGAAGATGCAGTCTGCTGTGCTGGCTTACAACATACTGGCTGTAATAAACCATGAGGGAGGTGGAGAGAATGATGAGCTAGTGGCGGCCTTAGGACGCTAAGCCGTGACTTGACACCGTGCACGGTGTTTATTTCGAAGTCCGAGAAGGCTGTGCGTTCACATAGATTGCCCGTCTCCTCTTTGGACGGGCTTGGTGGACAGCTGCTCCTGGCATGTAAACGGTGGGTGGGAGGAAAGTCTTATATTTGAAAGTACCAGGGAGTAGGGTGCGAGAGGCAATGTGACTGTTTTCGACTTGTTTTTTTTTCAAATAAATCTCATCAAAATTGAATGGTAGCTTTAAGTTAAATCTCATGCCATAGACCTCATGCAACTATGAGAAGAAATTACAAACAACTTCTGAATTGTTTTTTAATCCATTAGAATACTAAAGAAGTGCAGGCTTTCTGATGCTGCATTTTCCTTATAAATACAATTTATTGCATATTTAGGAGAGATCAGAATATGCCACTTTCCTGCTGTTCAAATTTGATTTCTGGGGTTTTCCAAGAGGTGAAATTGGAAATACTGGAAACTGAATGAAGTGATGACATTCAGAAGTTTATTTCTCATCTTTTTTTTTTTTTCTCCTACTGTGTTTTTCATTTGATGAATTTCTGGCCGGAGAAGATGTGCTGTGTGTTTCTTTCAACAACATAAGGAGATAGGTTGCCTGTTTGTGGGATTTATATTGGTGGAACTCCACGCCCAGGGATCGGGGAGCTGGGGGAGGTTATGCCCCTGGAAGCCAGACAGACTGATTGGTGCCCCCCCCAGCCCCACACCCCTCCCCCCCCAGCCCAGACACCGCCAACAGGGGCCACGCCCTCCAGGACTCCCCTGGCAACTCACTGTTTGCAGCGAGGCCAGAGGATAGCGCCTCCCAAACGGGGGCTGTGTGCTATAACTCAGCTGGCCGGGTCTTCGGTACCAGGCGTCTGGGCTGAATTCCACCCTGGAATTTCTCGCTCAAGACCTGCCACTTGACATCCCCCGGGAGGAGATATGGAGATCAGCTTTTGTGGCATGAAGTATTTTCAGGTGACTTTTATGGGTGTGATTATGGGAAAATGTTATGATAATGTGGCACGAGAAATGGGAAGAAAAGCAAAACATTAACATCCCCATTTCTTTATATAGCTTCGCAGCTGTGCTGATTTACAAGGGCTCATTTTTGCATTAAAATGTGGTGCTCTGGAGTTAATGACCTCTACAGAACGCCACCTGTCACCCAGAGCCGTGGGTGCCCGCCGAGCGTTGGGGAGGAGATGGGTTGACAAGGAGGATGTGGGTTAGGGTTCCTGCGTGACAGGGGATCAGTCGGATGCTGGTGGCAGAGGGGGCTGGCCGCTGGATCTGCTGGACTTTATTTGTTTGGGGGATTGTCACTGGCTGTCCTCTCAGGGGCCGGGGCTGGCACACGGGGCTGAGAGTGCCTGGTGGTGTCCCTTTCTGCAGGCAACCTTGCACGCCCTCCGTGAACCCCAGAGCCGAGCTCCGGCTGCCCGGGCTGCCCCGGGGCTCCCATGGCTTCTGCGGAAGCGTCCAGCAATGGCCTGCTCCTCCTTCCACGTCCCCCTCCCCACGGTTTCCGTATCTGGGCCCTGGCGTGGTGCTAACTGAAGCTCCCAGCAGGCAGCACGAGCCGGCGGCAGCTGGCGGCAGATCTGGGCAAGTCGCCCCGTCTCTCCTTCACCCTGCAGACGTGGTGGAGGGCTCCCGCAGGCTTTGTAACGTTTACTTATTTATTCCAATGGCTGGCAGGAGTCGAGTGTGGAATCACTTTTGTCTCCAACTAGGCCGGCGGGACTCCTCCGGCATCCCCTGGTCCTCGTGGCTCTCGGGAGGCCCAGCTCCAAGTTGGCGTGCCTGCGGCGTCCTCGGGAATGGTGGGTCTAGGCCCGGTGGGACAGTGGCTGCTTGGTGAGATGTCCCCTGGGGAAGACCCCACTCATCTTCCGATGTTCCCGCCTCCCGGTCCTGGGCCCTGGTGTGTCACCTGCTGTGGAGTCGGCCTCCCCCGTGGAGGGGCTGGCCTCTGCGGGGTCCCACCTGGGGACCTGGCCCTCCTTCTAAGTGTGCTGGAGGCCAGAGCGGTGCAGAGCCGGCCCCTGGCGTCTGTGCCTCAGCTCGTTCGTGTGATGAGGAATTAGGAAGCCTGGGGACACAGAGATGGGCAAGACCGCTTGCGTCCCAGTGTGGGGGTGCTGGACGGTTAGCACAAAGCAAAGGCAATAGAGGACGGGGCCCCCAGCTGGGCCCGGCACCCTGTTCTGCTGGGGTCCTGGCTGCCTTCTCGCAGGTCACCGCCTGCCCCAAACTCTCGGCCCAGGGTCTGGCCCTGAATCCCCTTCCAGCCCTGGAGCCTCCTCTTGTCCTGCCTGGCCTTCGCCAGGGCCTCTGCATGGCAGGGCAGCCTCCAGCTCTGTGTCTGTGCCCAGCCTCCTGTGAGTCCTTCTCCAAAACACACCTAGCCATCCTCCATCCTGTCTTCCCCACCGTCACCCGAGTCCCTCCTGCATACATCAGCATCGTCCTTGGTGGCCCCTCTGCCTCCAGGCTGGCCGACGGGAGATCCCCACGCGTGGCTTCCCTTAGAACGGAGCCAGCACCAGTCCTCTCCTCCCCGTCTCGCCGCCTCCCCGCTCACGTCACTCAGGGCCTCACTAAAGCCCGTCTTTCCTGCCCCGGTGGCCCTCTCCATCCTCTGTGCTGGCTGGCAGAGTTCGGCCCGGGGCCGGCACCCCAGGGCTCCCTTCATGGGAATGTGATGCGTGTGCCCGTTCTCTCCTGCATGCCCTGGTATTACTCACTTCGATACCCCACTGTCCGCGGGGTCCCTCGCACGGCAACTCCCCCACAGTTCTGCTGAATGCAGCGAGGGAACCCTGAGCTGGACTGGTCTCCAGAACATGCCCTGTCCCCAGTGGTGGAGAACTCCTCCTCCAGGAAGCCTCCCCTGAATGCACCGCTTCCTTTCCCTCTCCAGCGCTCTGTGTGTTCACCTGGATGCCGGCTGGCACGGCTCTGGGCCTTCGGGCAGTGACTGCCCCATTCTCTGAGAAAACACTCGTTGATCCTGGCGCCCTGGGCAGTGAGCTGTGCCCGGGGCGGGGCTGAAGGTCTGGACCATAAGGACTTGGGGTGCCCCGAAGGTCTGGGGGCAAGGCCTAAGGGCTAGGGGTGGGGCTGAGGGTCTGGGTGTGGCCAAAGGACTGGGGGCGGGGCCGGAGAGATGTCTTGTGAAAATTGAAGTTGTTGGATCCGGAGTATCAAATCTGGTTCTAACACCGTCTGATTGAAAAGGAGAAGAAAGAAAACTGTGTGGAATCTCGATGAAACGTTCACTGTTTTCAAAGCGTCCTTGGTGGGCCTTTCACACTGCCGGAGTGGAGCGCTCTCCAGACCCTCCCAGCAGCCTCGCCTCCTTTCCTTAGCTTCTACTCCATCCGTATGTTCCTTGAATACTTGCTTTCTCATGACATCCCTGGGGTTTCTTCCCCGGAGCACTGTGGACGTCGGGACCAGGTTGCTCTCCAGGGTGAGCTTCCCTCATGGTGGGGTGTTGGGCAACATCCCTGGCCACCACCCACTCGGTGCCAGTAGTCTCCACCCCCCCGGGGTGATAACCAAGCCCTTGTTGTGTGTCCCCTGGGGGTAGAATCCCCCCATCCCTGGGGCCTCTGACTTAGTTTGTGGGTCCGCAGTCCACAGGCTTGTTCTGGCATTTCCTGGTTTCGTTGAGTCGGGACTCTGGTCCTGGGGCCGAGTGCCAGCAGCGTGACAACCTCATGACCGCGTCTGTAGCTGAACAGCCAACACAGGGGTGGGAGGACATTCAGCCGGTCGCCTTCTCTGGCAGGTGCATCTCCCGAGTCGTGCCCAGACCGGCTGGGCTGTGGGAAAGGCTGTCTGCTGGGCGGGGACCGTGTCTCCCCACGCTTCTGTCTGCAGAGCTTGAAACCAGCCTCAGGGCTTGAGGTTGGTCTCGGATTCTTCTCCGCATCCTGACTCCTCCATAGCTCACACGTAACTTTATTGCTGGTGGTGATCAAGCCATTTGGAGGCAATAAAACATTCCTGACCCAACGGGGACAGGGCAGCCCGCCCACTACCTGTCCGTCATCTACCCACTGGCTTGACGATGCTCACCTTTTCAAGAGGCATGATTTTGGAGATTTCTGTCTAGAGCCCATTGGAACAAATTCATGAACGCCATTCCCTCCAAAAGTTCTGCTGCCCTTGGTGGGACCGTGGCTGCCTGGAAGCCGCCTTTACTCAGTTCTTTTTGGGGGACGCCAGAGCCTGCTGCCTGTATCCCTGACGGGGCTGCGCCAGGCTCTTTCTGTTCCGGCCTGTGCCCACCAGCCTTGTCACTGGGCCCTGGCTGGGCCCTAGGAGCCCCTGCACGGGGATGGTGCCCGGGGTCAGCCGGCCTGTGCTGGCAGGGGGAGCATGCAGACCCCCTATGCCTCAGGATGTGCCCCTGCCCACCCCCCTCCCCAACAGGCAGCGTGTTCTAGTCCCTGGGCAGCCTGTTGCCGCCTTCCTTCGGGAGCCCTACCCCATCGCCTTCCTCATGCCATCTGTGACCGTGGGGCGGCAGGGATGTGCTGCTGTGTACGTGGGTGCAGCTCGTGAAGATGCACATCCCACCGTATCAGGCAGCACTCCTGCACACGCACGCACGCACGCACACACGCACGCTTGTGCGGGTCTCCCCGCAGCCCCCAGCCCCGGCCTGCATGTTGCTTTTCAGTCTCAGACTCGCGTGCCATGAGCCAAAGCCACTGACGGCCCCGCCAGAGTCCTAGTCCCGGGAGACCCCAGGTGGGGAGCCCAGGGCAGCACGGGGATGGGGTGGCTGGGGACTTGACTATCCCTAGAGCTTTTCCTCACCGGTTCCTTTTTAACCAGAGAAGTGGGATGCACAGGTGTGGCCTGGCGGCTTCCCCGGAGGTTACAGGCCTGGGGACCACGCACTGGAGAGCAGGAGCGGACAGAGCTCCGGGCTCCCCTCCCTGTGCCGGCTGCTTCCACTTCCCCGGCCCTTCATGCCGTGTCCCTGGTTTTGTGCACGCACGTGTGTACACACGCCACAGACACGCATCCCTTCTGATTTGGGGCCTCTGTCTCTGCACCAGAGGGTGATAGCGCTAATGGTCTTTCCAGGCCCCAGACGCCACGAGGATCAGAAGGGAGTGAGTCTGGTACTTTGCAGGGATCCGACCTGCGATCCCAGGACCCGCCCATCCCAGGGTGACAGAGGGCGGCGTCCGCTCGCCCGGACTTGGGATCCTTGGGCTGAAGGACCAGTGAGACTTCGCTGTAGTTCACACAAGGAAGTTGCAATATCGCTGGACAGACACCTCGAGTGCGCTTGCAAAGAGGGTGCGGGTTGCTCGGGCCGCCTGGTGCCCGGTGGGCTGGGCCTGATGACCAGGTGTCCCTGAGCACAGGGAGCGTGCGGCCTCGTCCGCGGGGTGGGGGGCCCTCCATGCAGAGCAGGGACTGCGGAAGGTTTGCTGCTGTGCCCGCTTCCACCGCGGCTGAGCCGGAGAGCAAACCTATCAGGACACTCCCTGACACCGAGCGGGCCTGCAAGGACCTTGCCGGTTGAGCAGTGAGTCCCTGGGACCCGGCTGGCAGTGAACTCGGGGGCTGGGTTCCGCCTCCCGTGGTCCCTCCCCAGGCTGACATCCTCCCACATCCCGGAGCCACCTGCCACGGCACCTCAGGGCGCCCACGGCAGACAGGGCTGGGGGAGGTCAGCGGGTGGGCAGGCGGTGGGTGTGCCGGTCGCCCCGCGCGGGGTGAGGGTGGAGGACAGCTGGGGACTCACACTTGGGGTCCTGGCAGGGGAACAGCCCGGAAGGGCCAGCCTCGCCTTCCCCGCCCACGGGCTTCCTAAGGCCCCTTCTTTTGGTGCCACATTCCCTCTGACCTCCTCCCCGACGCCTGGGGCGCCCCCGGCTCCAGAGCCCCCAGGACTCAGCCCTACCCCCATTGGCAGCCCCTTGGCCACAGCCTGTCCTTGCACCCACCCTCCGGACGTTCAGAGCGACCGTGAACTCTCGAGACCACACTGTTGAAACAGAGCCACAGATGTGGACAGCAAACTTACGGTTACCAAAGGGGTCGGGGGGAGGGTAAACTGGGAGATTGGGACACTGACATACACACACTGCCATACATAAAGCAGGTAGCTGATAAGGCCCTGCTGCAGGGCACAGGGAGCTCCACTCAGTACTCTGTAGTGGCCCGTATGGGAACAGAGTCGGAAACGGAGGGGATAGATGGGTACGCATGACGCATCCACTTTGCCATGTGTACAGCCCTGTACAGCAGCTCTGCTTCAACAGAGGCTAGAAAAGAAAGACCCCGCCTCCCCCCCCCCCCCCCCCCCCCCCCCCGCCGCCAGCCGCCTCAAGCCCACAGCCCCTGCCTGGTTTGCTCGGCCTCCATCCTGGGGCCGTCCCCCGCCCCCCCGCAGGACAGGCTCACGTTCTGCATATGGGGAGCTGCTGGGGAGGAAACGCACGGATTGATCCGAGGGGCGTCCTCGCCCGGGGCCTGCCTCCTGCCCCAGCCGTGGGTTCCCCCTGGCCTGTTCGCCTGCGCTCAGATCCTCCTCCCTGGCTGCCAGGTCCAGCAGCTGAGTGTGCTCAGGAGATGCTCTGGCCGCCCGAACACCCCTGTGGTCCAGACTCATCTCTCCAGAGAAGGGGGTGCCTGGGGTGCCCAGGGCGGGGCCGGGCAGGGGGAGACAGCCGCCCCTCGGAGGGCTGAACTCTGCTGACCTCGCCGTTCTGACCCCGCGAATCCTCCCGGGGATCCGGGGCTGTGGCTGGAGAGAGGGGATGGATACACCTCACGGGCGCACGTAAACACTCGCCGCATGAAGGAGGCCCTCTGCCTCTGACCCGGGCTCACAGGCCCTGACAGTTCTAGCAGGGCGGCCAGCGGAGCCTGACGGGCCGCCGGGCCCACGCACTGTGAGTGGCGTCCGCAGGTGGGAGGATGTCATGGGCCTGGATGGGGACAGAGCCGGGGGTCCTGCGAGGGTCTCCTTTCTCCCCCGGGAGGCCCAGGCATGAGCTGGAGGAGGGCTGAGCAGGGTGTGTGTGGCCCCGTTCTCATGGCCCCTCTCTGTGCCCCCGGGTCTGGGGCTGTGGACTCACCGCAGACACTTGCTGTCGTGGTCACAGTCGTGCTGGGTCCATGGCATGGGCCTCTCCAGGGCAGGGCCCCAAGCACAGCACCCCTGCTTTACTGATGGCTCCGGAATGGTTTTCCAAAAGGACAGACAGCATCGAGTCCCTGCAGAGATGGGAGCAGGGTAGCCAGGGCCCTGAACTTTTCAGGACACTCCCTTCCCCAAGTTGTCCCCACCTGCCTTGTCTTGGTGTCTTGAAGGTCCAGCAAGAGGGGCTGATTAATACAGCCGGGCAGGCTCTCCCGGTGCCCTTGCTGACGGCCTGTGATGGGCCGCTTTCTCCTAAGTTCTATTCGGAGGGTTTCCCCTGATGTTTAGGAAGGTCAGTACCAACATTGCGAACGTCTCTGAGCTTACGAACTTGTTACTAAAATCCACCGATGATGAGGTGACGGCGGAGTCTTCCTGGCCTGTTTGACCGGACCGTGAACAAGTCGGCTGGAGCCGGGCTAGGCCGTGGTCTCCTGCTGTCAGGTACCTGGGTGACATCGGGGGGCAGGGCGTTGCTAGTTTTCCAAGACCTGCCTCGCATCTGATTTTATCTGAGCGTTGAGGAAGGCAATTTTAAAGCACACCCGTTGCCTGAAGCCTTGTGGTTCGGGGAGGGGTATCCGGACAGTTCTCTGGAGGGCTTTCCTATCAGGACGTCGCAGGGTTAAAATCCTAGTGCCTCCACGCCGCCCTGAATGCCACCGGATGCAGGGGAGAGGCCTCTCTGGCTCTGTTTCTAAATTATGCTTCTCCATAGCAGCTCCATTACCTAATAGCACTTCCCCGGGCATCTCTGAATGCCATTAATGGGTTGATAGGACTCGTTGCTAATCAATTGATGCTAATTTATGGTCCTCGCTGCAGTGGCTGAAGGAGGCCAGCCACAGAGCCACGCTGGGTCTTCCATGCATTTCCCTGTGTCTCTTTTCGTGTCTCTTTTCTTCCTCGGCTCATGTTAGGCTCTGTGGCCGTAGGAGTGAACCCTGCAGGGAGGCAGAGGCTGGCCGTCTGGGCTGTGTTTCGGAGGACCTATCACATGCATGTCTGCAAAAGCTGGAGAGGACAGGCCTCTGCTCCCTCAGCGCGGGAGGGCAGGGGCGGCGTCTAGGGAGACGGTCACCTTGAGATGACCGCGGGGGTGGCGTGTGTTTCCAGAGCTCACTGGGTTCTGGAAACACGCGTCTGAGTCGGGCCAGCTCTGTCGGGAGCCACCGCATTGTGACCCCCGGAGACCTTTGCTCTGGCGTCCTGGTCGGCCCAGACAACATGCATTCCACACATTAAAAATGGTCAGGACCCAGACCTGGGAGCAGGTGTGTGTTGATGAACTCGGGGAGGTTTCTGAACCCCAACACAGTGAGACGTGAGCTCTCAAGCTAAGAAAACAGCAAAACTCCTCGCCGTCAGCATCTGGGACATTGCACGTGGGCACTAAGGACTTCTGAAACCTTCTGACAGGCTTAGGCCTTGTGAGACACAGGCCACTGTCACGTGGCAACCCACGTGCTTCTTTACAAGAACTTTGATTTGGTCAAAATCAGTGTTCCGTGGCCAACAGAAATGCATTTGCTGAGTGTGGTCAGAGTTCAGGGTGTTTTAGCTCCGTCTTCATCTTAAGGTTCCAGCGTGAAAAAGGAACAGATTTTCAAGACAGGAGCAGCAGAAGCCCACGTGGTACAGCCGGGTGGCCGACGGCCACCTCCAGCTCCTAAGCCCCGTGCGTACGGGGAGGGCGCAGACGGCTTCATTGGACGCTGTCGTCATGGAGATTTTGCAAGATGCTCCAGTCACCCCCACTGTCTCAGGTGGTCAGGAGGTTTCTGTCTGTTAGACCCTGGGAAGTGTGCAGGGTACCCAGAGGCCTCTGTCCACTCAGCATGTCAGCCCCACCCACTGTGACCTGGAGGATGTGGGGCGGTGAGCCTGCTGGAGGGGCCAGGACCCTTGGGGCCTGGGACCTTCCTCCCAGTGTCACGCCAGACCTGGGTTTGCCCCCTCCAACCTGATACCCGGTTTGCTCAAGCTCTGTTCTTGGGGCCAGCAGTGGGGTGGGACGCTTCTGAGAAACAGGGGAGCCGATTCCGTGCCATGGAGCAGACGTGACACGTACTGGAGTGTCCCTAGTGGGAGTCCGCGGGGCCTGGAAAGTTCCCTGGGGCGGGCCAGGCCACCTGTGACTGCGGACACTCCACACAGCCTTGCCCACTGCCGGAGCCAGGTGGGATGCCGCTTTGGCTTTGAGTGCCCAGAGCCTTTGCCAGCCAGGTTCCCATCAGGGCGGCCGAAGCCTTAGCACATCCTCTCCAGGGACTCAGGTGGACGCCGTGTGGGAGGGTCAGGAGCCAGCCCAGGCCCTGGAGGGCTTTGTGGCCTTGGACTCAGGGCCCTCCAGGCCAGCGTTTGCTGAGCGTGGCCACACGTGGGAGGGCCCAGGCCTCGTTCCTGTGACCTGTGCACGCCTGGAAGTTGGGGACGTCTCCATTCACTGGAGCTCCCCCGGAAGTGGGGGGCTGTGGGCCTGCCAGCTCCACGCCGTGTGGCCCTGCATTCACCCAGGGATGGGAGCCCCTCTGGGGCAGGACCTGGGCCTCCCATTGTCAGCTTGGTCCCGTCGGCTGGGTCAGGGCCTGCGAAGGGCAGGTGCCGCGGATGAGTTAACCCAGGATTACTGCTGCTGTCAGCCGTTTACACACGTGTGTGAAAAGCTCTGATGCTGATTCGGCTGACAGGGTGGGGTGGGTATGGGGTGACCTGCCCATTCGACCCTGACTTGGAAGACTACCTCCGGCAAGTGTTGTCACCTGGGTGGCGGAAGGGCCTTGAGCAACTTTCGAATCCACTGAAGTTCCAAAAGGAGACAGGTCGTCCAGGCCACGGGTCCTTGTGGCCAGCGCCTTGTTTTCCTGCCCAACTACAACCCAGACGAGGGCCTTGTTTGCCCCAGGAGTCTCCCCTCTGGGGCGCCTCTCGCTCCTGTCCACCACGAGTCCCCACGTCGTTCTGGAATCCTGCCTCCAGGGTCCCGATTGAAGCCCCCATATTCCCCAGCCCTGGCAGACGCCCCGTCTCGGGGCTTTGGTGACCACGGCTGGATCTGCTGCCCAGACAGACATGTGCTGTCACCCCAGGGCTCGTCCATGCAGTGGTGCTTCCCTGTCCACGCGGGCCATCCTTGGAGAGGTGGGCGCTGGCCCTGCTATGTCACTCAGCTGCAGTCCTGGTGGATGGGCATCCTGCCAGGCTCCCAGCAAACCATGTCCACTTGCTCCTAGATCTTCACGGCAACCCTCCCAGCTCAGTGTTTGTTTTCTTTTCATTGTAGAGGGAAGTGAGGCTCAGGGAAGGCAGGGGACGCGCGCAGGGTTCCTGGTGGGAGAGGTGGAAACAAAGCCAGGCTGTCTTCTGGGGCCCCAGCCTGGTCCTGAGGGGTTTGGGAGGCTTGGAGAGGAGACCCGTGATGGGCCTTGCAGCCAGCCTTAGGGGCAGCAGGGGATGGTCCAGACACCACGCCAGGAGGGGCAGGTGGGTCTTGGACTTCAGGGCCTGGACAAGTTGTGGGAGCCTACTGGTGATGTATCTGCTGTTTCCAAGTTAAGTTGCAATCGCAACTTTAAAAAGAGAAGGGAGAGAAAGAGGGGATGGGGGAGGGAAGGAGGAGAGGAGGAGGGGAGAGGGAAGGAGGCGGAAGGGAAGGAGGGGACGGGGGAGAGAAAGAGGTACAGTCACAGGGTGGGGCTCCCGAATGGATCTCAGAGGCCACCGCAGGGGTCCCTTCAGCTGGCAGGGTGCGGCCAGGGGTCTGCACTGGGGAGACTTCGGGTGCTTGGGTGCCTTCCATACCCCACCCCACCCAAGCCTCCTTGTGAGCGCTCTGGGCAGGGCAGGCGTGGACACTGTCCCCCACTGTGGGCGTGTCTGCCTGCAGGTGGGACACACATTATTTGCCTTTGGGATTGAACCAGTTGCATCCGGAGTGCTCCCGTGCTCAGGAACCCACACAAAAGCCTGTAGCCCTCCCAGAGAGGACATTTCTTTTTTTTTTTTAAGTTTTGTTTCAGTGACTTATTCTTTTTTCTAATCTTGTTTTTTTTGACTGCATTGGGTCTTCATTACTGCATGCCGGCTTTCTCCAGTTGCAGCGAACGAGCGGGGGCTACTCTTCGTTGTGGTGCACGGGCTTCTCATTGTGGTGGCTTCTCTTGCTGCGGAGCGCAGGCTCTAAGCCCGTGGGCTTTAGCAGTTGTGGTTTGTGGGCTCTAGAGCGCAAGCTCAGTAGTTGTGGTGTACGGGCTTAGTTGCTCCGCGGCATGTGGGATCTTCCCGGACCAGGGCTCAAACCCATGTCCCCTTCATTGGCAGGTGGATTCTTAACCACTGTGCCACCAGGGGAGTCCCCGAGAGGACATTTCTTGAACCACTGCTGGGTGCCAGTCAGGTGCCAGGCACTTCTCGTACTTTGTGGCATTGAGTCTTCTCAGCAGGAGACGGGATATATGATTCCCTTTTTATAGAAGAAACTGAGGGTCTCAGAGGCCCACAGTGTCTCCCTGTCTTCCCCAAGTGTGATGAGCTAGGATTTGAACATGGCTGCTGGCCTCTTCAGCTCTGGATCTTGCCATTAACCTTGTGAAACACCTACTGCCCCCTGGGGGTGTGGAATCGCGTGGTCACCATCTGGCCGACCAGGGCTGTGACACGCAGAGCACTGCCTGCAGGCTATGGTGATGTCTGTCTGGGGACTGAGGAAGAATGTCTACCCAAAGGCATCCGGACAGCCTTGGCAGTTGGCACTATGTCTACAGAAACGTCATCCTAAGCACACCCAGTGCAGACCATTGCCACCGCCCGTGGGTCAGGGTCTGTGAGACCACTGTCTGATTCAGAAGAGCTGTGACAGTCTCAGGGATGGTTTGTTAGACTGAAAGGAGATTAAATTGGCAAAAGGGAAAGGTTCACGGAGACACAGTCTCCAGGAGACACCAGGCATGAGCTCCAGGCCCCAGGGGGTGGCACAGATGGTACTTAGTTCCCCAGTGAGGACGTGTGACAGCCTGTGGAGTGTCACCAAGCAGGGGCACGCCCCTGAGCCCTGGGGCCCAAGGTGGCTATTGGGGGTCCCTTGGTGGGTAGGCTCCAGTCCCCTAGACCCAAACCAGGAAGAAATAGAAAATAGGAACTGACCAATTGCCAGTAATAAAGTTGAATCAGTAATTTTAAAACTTGCAACAAACAAAAGTCCAGGACCAGATGGCTCCACAGGTAAATTCTACGAAACATTTAGAGAAGAGTTAACACCTATCCTTCTGAAGCTATTCCAGAAATTTTCAGAGGAAGGAACACTTTCCGAACTCATTCTGTGAGGCCAGCGCCACCCTGATACCAAAACCAGACAAAGATATCACACAAAAAAGAGAAAATTACAGGTCAACATGATGAACATATTTGCAGAAATCCTCAACAAAATACTAGCAAACCGACTCCAACAATACAATAAAAGGATCCTACACCACTGTCAAGTGGGATTTATTCCAGGGGTGCAAACATTTTTCAATATCTGCAAATCGATCGATGTGATACACCACATTAACAAATTGAATAAATAAAAACCATATGGTCATCTCAATGGATGCAGAAAAAGCTTTTGATAAAATTTAACATCTATTTATGATAAAAACTCTCCAGAAAGCAGGCTTAGAGGGAACTTACCTCAACATAATAAAGGCCATAAGTGACAAACCCACAGCCAAAATCATATTCAATGGTGAAAAGCTGAAAGCATTTCCTCTAAGATCAGGCATGAGACAAGGATGCCCACACTCACCACTTTTATTCAACATAGTTTTGGAGGTCCTAGCCACAGCAATCAGAGAAGAAAAAGAAATAAAAGGAATCCAACTTGGAAAAGAAGTTAAACTGTCACTGTTTGCAGATGACACAATACTATACATAGAAAATCCTAAAGATGCTACCAGAAAATGACTAGAGCTCATCAACGAATTTGGTAAAGTTGCAGGTTACAAAATTAATATACAGAAATCTGTTGCATTTCTCTACACTAACAATGAAGTATCAGAAAAAGAAATTAAGGAAGCAGTCCCATTTACCATTGAACCAAAAAGAATAAAATACCTAGGAATAAACCTACCTAAGGAGGCAAAAGACCTGTGCTTAGAAAACTATAAGATGCTGATGAAAGAAATTGAAGATGACACAAACAGATGGGAAGATATACCGTGTTCTTGGATTGGAAGAATTAATATTGTTAAGATGACCATACTACTCAAGGCAGCCTGCAGATTCAATGCAATCCCTATCAAAATGCCAATGGAAGTTTTCACAGAACTAGAACAAGTAATTTTAAAATTTGTATGGAAACATAAAAGACCCAGAATAGCCAAAACAATCTTGAGAAAAAAGAACAGAGCTGGAGGAATCACCCTCCCTGACTTCAGACTATAGTACAAAGCTACAGTCATCAAAACAACATGGTACTGGCACAAAAACAGACACATAGATCAGTGGAACAGGAGAGAGAGCCCAGAAATAAACCCACATACTTATGGTCAATTTGCGACAAAGGAGGCAAGAATATACAATGGAGAAAAGACATTCTCTTCAATGAGTGGTACTGAGAACCCTGGACAGCTACAGGTAAGAAAAATGAAACTAGAACATTCTCTACATCATATACAAATGTAAACTCAAAAAGGATCGAACACCTAAATGTAAGACTGGATACTGTAAAACTCCTAGAGGAAAACATAGGCAGGACACTGTGACATAAATCACAGCACGATCTCTTTGTATCCGTCTCCTAAAGTAAAGGAAATGAGAGCAAAAATAAACAAATGGGACCTAATTAAACCTAAAAGCTTTTGTACAGCAAAGGAAACTATTGACAAAATGAAAAGGCAACCTACTGAACGGGAGAAAATATTTGCAAGCGATATGATCAATAAGGGATTAATATCCAATATATATAAACAGCTCCTACAACTCAACATCAGAAAAACCTGATAGAAAAATGGCCAGAAGAACTGTATAGACATTTTTCCAAAGAGGAAATGCAGACAGTCAACAGGCAAATGAAAAGATACTCAACATCACTAATCATCAGGGAAACTCAAATCCACACCAAAATGAGATATCACCTCACACCTGTCAGAATGGCTAACATCAAAAAGAACACAAATAACAATTGTTGGCGAGGATGGGAAGCAAAGGGAACCCTGGTACAATGTTGGTGTATGTGAATTTGTGCAGCCACTGTGGAAAACGCTGTGGAGGTTTCTCAAAAAACTAAAAATAGAACTACCATATGACCCAGTAATCCCACTCCTGGGTATATATCTGGAAAAAAAAAAACACTAATTCAAAAAGATACATGTACCCTAATGTTCATAGAAGCATTATTTACCATGGCCAAGGTATGGAAGCATCTTAAGTGTCCCTCAGTAGACCAAGGGATAAAGAAGATGTGGTACATTTATACATAATGGAATATTACTCAGCCATATAAATGAATGAAATATTGTCATTTGCAGCAACATGGATGGACTTGGAGGGTACTATGTTAAGTGAAATAAGTCAGACAGAGAAAGACAAATACTGTATGATATCACTTTTATGTGGAATCTAAAAAAAACATATAGAGAATACAAAGAACAAACTAATGGTTACCAGTGGGGAGAGGGAAGGGGGAGGGGCACTACAGGGCTGGGAGAGGTAGGAGGTACAAACTATTGGGTATAAGATAAGCTCAAGGACGGATTGTACAACACGGGGAATAGAGCCAATGTTCTGTAATAAGTGTAAATGGAATGTAACCCTTAAAACTCTATAAACAAAGAAGAAAATCCCCAGTCCTGAGGGACCATCCTCCCCTGACCTGGGTGCAGGGGGTGTTGCCGTGTGCGTCCTGGCCAGCACGGGCACTGCTGTCATCTGGTGTGGGGTGACACGCTGCACTTTTAGGGGTGGCCAGGACCCTGAAATTCACAGCACAGGGCTGGTCTGGGAGCCAGAGGTGCAGAGTCTCGGGAGCTGGGGGCAGCCGGGGCGCCCCGCTAGGGCGTGAGCTGGTCAGCAGGTAGCCTCGGGGCTTGTGCTGTGCTTGGTACTCCACGGGGCCCCATCACCCCTCTGGGTGCTTTAGTTTTGCACCTGTGGATGGCCTGGCCTCTTTGGCTCCTGCTGGGGCCAACCTGGCCGGGGGTGGCTCAGGCTTCCAGGAGGTGGGAGCGTTGTCCTTGCTGGTGCCTTCCAGGGTCCAGCCCTCCTGGGCTCCTTTAGCCCCCAGAGGCCCGCCCACCCTGGGAGGCAGTTGACAAAGCCCTGCGCGCCTTCCTTTTGGAAAATGCCCTTCATTCAGCCGCATCTGGGTCTGCAGAGGAGCCGTTTCATCGTGAGTTTTGATTTTACAAAACACAATTGCAGAGACCGAGTCAAACGCAGTGCTTGCCTCCCAGGCTCTGCCCTTCCAGCCCCTTTGCTGGACCAGCCGGACCCCTGAAGCTCTGAAGGGCCATTCCCTGAGGCTGGCTCGTGCAGGCCTGCGTGTGGGTGTCGTGGACTCCTCACGTGGCCGGTGGGGACAGCCCCTCCCCGTGCACACATCCCGGGGCTGATCTGCTGGGTGGGTGGGAGGGGGAAGGGGAAGCCTGCTTCCATGTGCCTCCTCCCCCAGGGCTCTGTGGGGTCTCCCCAAGCTGGGTGGGCTCTCCTCCCTCCTTGCATGCTACTCAGGGCAGGGAGAGGGGCGTCTGCTGGGCCTCCCCAGGCTGCAGCTGGTGATGGGTGTGACGGGTCCCTGGGGCACAGCGTGGCATGCGGGCAGCAAGCAGCCAGCCCGGGGATGCTGGCCACGGTGCAGGTGGGACGCGGGGAGGGTGGCTGGGGCCCACGTTGCACACGCGCCTGCATCTGTTGGCCCAGGAGGCAAGGTGACCAGAGCCCCCTGCCCTCAACTCCCTCTCACTGTCACGGCCTCACTCCAGTCAGGAAATAGCCCCCTTCTGCTCTGCCCCGGAGACAGATGGTAATTTTAAAGACTTTAGGCAAAAACTAAGGGAAAATAACAAAGTCCGAAATGAGGACAATACCAACACCTAGATGGTTTGTAGGGTGTGTGTGTGTGTGTGTGCGTGCGTACGCGCACAAGTGTACGTTCGAACGTAACTCCTCTCGATGTGCTTCTCTTACCTCGTGGTGGGTCATCTGGGCTCAGCCTCCATTACGGACACGAGGACCAGAGGCTGCCCGAGGCAGCTTGGGGCCTCAGAGCAGAGCTTGGCCGAGAGAGGCCGAGGCCCTGACCGAGCCTGACTCTGGAGCCAAGTCCACGCTGTCGCTGTGCCGGGGCGCCTGGCTTTGGCCCGTCTCTGCAACCTCTGGCGCTGCCTCTCCCCCGGGGGCCACGTGTGTCCTACGCATGGCGCCCTTTAGTCTTGTTGGGGACTCGCTGTGCAGTTTCGTCTGTCTGCTGGCTTCCTCCCCAGGGATGCTATAGGGAGCAGTCAGGTAGGGATGCTTGGTCCAGGCGGCCTTGGTGTGGGCAAGGGCTCACAGCTGCCGGGTGGCACGGGACAGAGGGAAGACCCAGCCCTCCTTCCCTTCCCTTCACTTTGGTGAGGCTCAGGTCTCCTGTGGGAACCTGCTCCATCTTGGACGCTCCTTGTTGGCCTGTGGTTACAGCCGGCCTCAGGGTCTTCCCCGCGTCCCGGGAGTGGAATCCGGTGCGGACCACCAAGTCGCTGCCTGTCTGTGCGCACAGGCTCCAGACGGAACGAGCACATGCTCTTCTGAAGTTCCCAATTGCAACATTTTCATCTCAATTAATGTAACAGTAAGTTTGGAAAGGTGGCAGTCGGCATTGGACAGTTAAATGACACCTTCTTGGCGTCTCACGTTGGTGAGAAGGCCAACTGATTATTTTTATATTACAATCCCCAGGCATTGTCAAATTGATTAATAAATTCTCTAAAAACCCGTTGCCTCTTAAGACGTTGAATTTGGGTAGTTGGGGATAACTTTCCTATGACTTTCAAGGGTGGGCTCTCTGGGCGTCAACGGTGTGCCTGTGAGCTGGCGTGGCAGCCATCTGTTGTCCCACAGAAATGAACTGGAGCCAAGGGGCAGTTCTGTCAGTTACCTTTCCACGGACATGGCTCAGGGTCTCGAGGCTGCACGGGAAGGGCCCCTTGGATCTCCCCAGGTGGCTTCTGTGCTGGGCAGAGCTAGAGCCTGCAGGGCCAGTCCCCTCACCTGTCAGCCAGGAGCCTCATCCCAGCTGAGAATTACCAGCCCAGACAGAGGGAGCTCCTGAAACTGAGCACAGAGCTTAGCTCTGAGCTTCCTGGCAGACAAGGCAAAAAGGGAAGATCCACTGGGTGTAAGGCTCTCAGTGTCTGTTAAGGACTCATCTCAGAAGGTTGAAATGACACCAGCAGGAATACTGACTCTGGGCCATCACTCTGGCTGTCCTGGCACCTCGACGAATCATCTTCAACCTCCAAAACCAGGCGAGGTAGGCACTGTCATTTCCATTTTTAGGGTGAAACCCGAGAGGCCCAGACCCCCCATGTGGCAGGGTGGTCGTGACCCTGAGAGTGGGGCCGGGCCCTCGCAGGGTGGGGAGCAGTGGTACAGAGCTGCCCTGGGTCGGTGAGGCCCCAGCACAGGGCCAGCAGTGGGAACTTCATGGGGCTGGACCTGCCAGACTGCAGCTTCCTGTCCTGCAAAAGGGGGCTTTGGGGTGCTGGTCTTGCCTGAGCCCTGCCCGATGACCTCTTCTCCCGGTCATCTCCACCTCTCCCTCCTCTGGCACCTTGGCCTCGGACCAGTGGACCTCAGCTCCCCGCACCTGTCCTCTCCTGCCTTCTCGTGCAGGCATCACGCCCGCTTTCCCGTGGCTCTGTTCCCTCCTTTCCCAGGATCACACTTGTCAAAGTCACCATCACAGGGCTTCCCTGGTGGCGCAGTGGTTGAGAGTCCGCCTGCCGATGCAGGGGACACGGGTTCGTGCCCCGGTCCAGGAAGATCCCACATGCCGCGGAGCGGCTGGGCCCGTGAGCCATGGCCGCTGAGCCTGTGCGTCTGGCGCCTGTGCTCCGCAACGGGAGAGGCCACGGCGGTGAGAGGCCCGCGTACCGCAAAAAAAAAAAAAAAAAAAAAAAAAAAAAAAAAGTCACCATCACAGTTGCCAGCCGCGAGGTCTTCTGAGGCCTCGTGGCGCCGGGGGCGCTGCTCACGTAGACCCCCATCTCCTCGCCCACAGGCTGGTCCTGGCCTGTGTCCTGCCCACCTCATTCCTCTGGGATGGTGTCTCTGTCATCTGTTCAGGGAGCGCTGCTCACCCCCTGCTAGGCGCTGGCTTCCATCCTGATGGGGGAAGCGAATCCGGGGCCACCTGAGGCCTCCATCAGCCTGTGGGCAGGAGTCCATCCTCTAGGGGTCTGAACGCAGAGACCCCTCCCTGCCCAGGGCGACCCTGGCAGCCGTCCTGCCAGCGCCCAGTCCACCTCCGGGCCCACCACCCGCATCCACCGCCGCGTCCTCGGCCACCACAGCCTTGACCCCCGCCGTCGGGTCAAGGAGAAAGGACGAGGTGAGCTGCGGCCCCAGCAGCTGCCGCAATCAGCCCGGCGTGTTCCGTCATTAACTCGGCGGCAAAATTAAACCAGGACTAATTAAACCAGATGGCGGCAAAACCCAAGCAGAGGCGCAGAGATGTTTTTACGTTTAAGTTGATCAAAATTAGGTGGAAAGGCATATGCTGGTGGAGGTGAAGAATTCTTTAAGTACATCTTACCGGCTCTTCTGAGCGCCCTTCCTGGTGATCTTGGCACAGATCTCTCCTCTCGCGCCGCTTAATCCTGGTTGCTCCCGTTCTCCTGTTGCCGAAACCTCGGGGCCCCTTGGTTCGGCCTTAATTTAAGCCAGCAGCATACTCGGTGCCGACGTCACCGCTGCGGGCGGCATTCTGGCTGAGGGCACGGACGCCGACCCCCCACCCTCATCGGGAGCCGGTGGTCATTTCCCGGCCGGGGCCCAGGGACCCCACAGATGACCATCTCCATGGCGATGTGCTGACCGCCTGGACCACTTGTCAGGCATCCCTGTGCACTTACGTTGTCCTGTTTTCTTCTTGAGTCCCTGGCTGGGGGGGCTTTGGGCTCAGGTGGTGCTGATGCCCAACTGAGGATGGAGGGGAGGCTGCCCCCCGCCGGAGGCTAGTACTTTCTGGGAGGATGGTGGCTGCAGCCCCGGCCAGGCCCCTGCTGAGCCCCCCACCCAGTGCGGCCCCAGGGATTGTGCCCTGGTGTGCGGGGCGGTCGGGGGGGGCGGCCTTGGGGGCTCCGGGGAAGTGCGTGCTCCTTGTCTAGGCCTGATCTCTGGGCCAGGGGACCTCACTCCTGCTTTTTCAGGGAGAGCCTGGCTGCTCCGACAGCCCTTTTAAAAGTTTTCTTGTTTGATTTTTTTATAGAGGTGAAACTCACAGAGCACAACGAACCATTTTTAAGTGTGCATTTTGTCGGCATTTAGCAGGTTCACAGCGTCCTACAACCACTGTCACCATCACGTTCTCATTTTCAGCACCCCAAGAGGAAACCCCAGATGCGTTCAGCGGTCACTGTCTGTCACCCCCTCCGCCCACCCCAGAAACTCCCAGACTCACAACCTTCGTGAAGCAAAGGCCCAGAGACCCCTCAGTTCCTCTCAGGTGGAGGTTGACGAGAAGGAAAACAAAGATCCTGGCTTTGTCCCAGCTGCCAGGCTCCCCTGGTGACCTAGGGAGAAACTCCTGGGCACGGTGGTGCTGGCGACATTCAAGAGGCCGGTGTCGCATCGGCGTGGCAGCTCTCCCGGGGCGGTGAGCACGGGCTGCCCGCGGGCGGCAGGCACACAGTAGAAGCATCCCTGCACTCTACGCGCCCCCGGGACGCTCGCCCCCGCCTGCTTCCTGACCCCCTTCCCCAGAGGTTGAGGCCCGGGATCCAGGTGACGGAGCTGCCACGAGCTCCGACCGGCCCTGGGCCCTGCATCTGGCCCCGAGGCTCTGCCTCGCTGGTGAGCCCAGCACACTGACATCCGGGGCTTCTGCCCGAGGGCTTGGCTCTGGGCCACCTGGGGGCCCTGAATTGCGTCCTAGTGGAAAGCAGCCCCTCGCCAGGGAGCAGCAGACCCTGGCCTCCTGCTGCCTGGACACCTGGATCCCTTCACCTGGTGGCAGCAGTGTGACCGGAGACGTGATTCCCGGGACCAGGGTCCTCTGCCACAGCCAGCCTGGGGGGGCCAGGCCGGCCTCCCTCCCCGGCCTCTCCTCCCTGCCCATCTTCTCTGGGCAGGCACGGTGGGGGTGAAGTCCTGGCAAAGCCCACTCTGTTTTCCAGCCCAGTGGTGCCCACACGTGACAGCCCAGGGGACAGTGCCCGTGAAAAGCCCCTTTGTCTGGCCAGGCTAATTAAGAAATAACAGCAGCCCCAAAAGGGGCCCAGGCCCAGGTCCTCTCTGGACAGCAGCCAGGGTCCCGAGGGGCTGGACAGGCACATCCAGGAGTTGAGTGGGATTCAAGGAAGACCTTCCAGGCCCAACCGAGCGTCCTCCCAGCCCCGGGGGCCTCTAGGCCGCAGTCAGCATGCTGCCCCTCCGAGTCGGGGAAGCTGACGTGGCCCTGGGAACAGGCCCAGGATCCAAGGCTGCGGCTTCGTCTGTGCTGGGAGCCCAGCAGCACACAGCGTCTGAGGCTTCACTCTCCTCTCTGTGAAACAGGGCAGGCGCGCTGCTGAGTCCGCAGGGCAGAGGCTGCTTCCAGGCCCTCGCTGAGCACACCAAGGCCCGGGTCCCCTAATGGGCCGCCGTCTCCGCACCGGCTGCAGAGTCGTCTGAAGTGGCACCTGGCCTGCCGTCTCCCTGCCCACCTGGGCGCCCGTCACGCTCCCGTCTGCACAGCCAGTGTGGCCCCAGGGACAGGGACCGGAGACTCCATGTAAGGCTCACACGGGATCCGTGACGGTTGCTGGGCTCCCACCTCCTGCCGTGTCGTCTGGGAGCAGCAGGGCGGTGCCCAGCACGGAGGGCCGGCCCAGGGAGCCCCACTGTGCTCGCCCCACTCGTCATGGCCAGAGCTGAGGATGAGCTGACAGGTTCTGATTTGCTTCAATACAAAAGACTTCCAACCTCCGAGAATCTGACAGATGCCGCACCGGCTCTGGCGTTCGGGCCCCACGACCCACAGACTCACGGAAGCTGGTCCAGGCCTCGGCTTGGACACGCAGTGACGGGACCAGGCAAGCTGCTCGGCCTCTGGGGCCTCGGTTTGCTGATCTGTGTAATGGGAGCAGGAACGCAGGAGCACCCACCCCCGAGGCTCGTTGCCTGGCCTCAGCGGGCTGACATAGGTGAGTGAGGGCCTCGTAACGCCCCCTCCCACCTGAATGGCAGCTCAGCCGTGTCCCCATCAACTCCATCACCACCAGTAACCTTACCGGACGCGGGGTCCCGGCGAGGATGCCTGGCTGTGGACGGGATGGCCCTGGGACCCCTCCTGCCCGACAGGCATCCTGCGTGTCCCCACGAGGTCCCGCCTGGGAACTCCTACAGCTTCGAGGGTCCTCCGGAGGCCAGCTGAGCTGGGCGATGGTGGCCACTGTGTATATGAATGAGAAGACCGAGGCTCCCAGTAGAAAATGATGACCCCGGGCACCCTAATGCCGAGGGGTGTCCTGCCCAGCGTCCCCCAAGCAGTGTGTGGACGGTCACTCTGGTCGGGCAAGGGCCCTCACCTGCTCCCCTGGAGCAGTTTTCACCTGCACAGAAGCCGAACCTGCTCCCACATCTGCAGGGCCGGCCAGGAGGGTGCCCGTGATGGCCCGGACCTCGTGCAAGTGCAGGCTCCTAGGGGCTGACCCCAGGCAGAGAGCTTTAGGGTCGTTTGCATTTGAAAATTAACATGAAATCAAAAGAGACAGAGTAATTTTTCATTCTGCTTGAGAGGTTATTTGCTTTCTCAGCCGAAGCTTAGCGCACTGATTCGTGATGTCAAAAGGTAAATGATTTCAAACCAGATTCAATTTAAATTTCATTACATATTTGTAGGCGATGGCGGCGCCAAGCGTCCCTCGCCTTCTCTTGGAGGATCTCTCACTTTTAATAACTCTGGTGCCTAAGGCCCTAATCTGTTTATTATGCAATCATGTAGCAGGGGTGATCATGTCTGTGAAACAGGCCTGAGTCTCGAAGGGCAGCTGCGCAGGGGACTGAGCACAGCCCGGCAGTCCCAGGGGAGGCAGGCTGGAGACCCCGGTGCCTGGAGCCGATCGGCCCAAACGTGGTGAGACCACAGGCAAGCTCTAAGCTCTGTCTCCTCATCTGCACCGTGGACCGTTGAGTGGCTGGACTCCCGTGACAGTGAGGACAAGGGCCAGGCTCCAAGTGTCCTGCCAGGGACTGGTCTTGGCTCGACCACGTAGCAGCTGTGCAACCTTGGACCAGTTGCTCAACTTGTCTGGGCACGCTCTCCTCCCTGACACAGAGATTACCATTCTTACAGGCTGAGTAGCATCCTCTCAAAAATTCGTATCTAGCCGGGACCTCAAAACGTGACTGTATCTGGAAATAGGGTGTTTGCAGATGTAATTGTTAAGATGCAGTCATACTGGAGAAGGGAGGCCCTAACCCCAGTGACTGGGGGTCCTTGTAAAAGAGGAGTGGACACAGAGACACAGGGAGAAGCCACGTGACAGCCGAGGCAGAAATGAGAGTGACGCCTCTGCAAGCCATGGGACGCCAAGGATGCTGGGAAACACCGGAAGCCAGGGGACAGGCCGCAGAGGGAACGAGATGTGCCGACTCCCTGATCTCACGTGAGAGGATGAACGTCCGCTGTGTCGTCTGCCCCAGGGGCAGATGCACACGCCTGGGGTCGGCGTGAGGGTGCCCTGGGCATGTGCTCCTGTGTGTGGCCGGGAGACCAGCCCTGGCCCCGGGCAGCATCGTGGACGCTTTGGCTGCTTCCCTGCTCCGTTTTCCCGACTCACCATCTCCATCCCCTCCTGCCCATGGCCACGGCCAGTCACGGCTCTGCTCTGAGTGCCTGCCCCGCATCTGAATGCCGGGGAGCAGGACGTGGGGCAGGGCATGCCGGCAAGCACAGCTCGTGTTCTGGTCGGTGGAGTGACCGCCCGCACCCCGTCCTGGAGGGCGAGACAGCACGTCGTGAGGACGTGTCCGGGATGGGACGCAGGTGGACAGCATCACTGTGAAGAGGGAATCAGAGCCGGAGCCTCTCCCTCTGGAGTGCGGCTTATCCCTGGAGCTGAAACAATGATTTGAGGCTGATCCCGCGGGAGGACCTGAAGCGACACAGGGCTTCACTGCAGGATGTGGGTGGCTGGACAGGCTCGGGAGGGCGCCCGGGCTGGAGCACGGAGATGGGAGAGCCTGGTGGGCTGGGGCGTGCCAACATGTCCGGGCCCCCCACTGACCCCCCTGGCCTCAGCCAGCCTGGGCCCCCGCCCTGAGCTTCGTCAGAGGAGGGAGCAGCAGGAATGGTCTCTTCAGATGGCCCAGGGCTGCTGAGTGACCGCAGGGGGAGGCCCAGCTGCAGGGCTGCACAGAGCTTTCTGGACGGCCAGGGAGAGGGGGGGAGGACGCAGCTCAAAGGAGCGAACAGACGCCCTGGGTCTGGACGTTTCCCTCAGGACCGGCCTGCCTTTGCTGCATCGGATCCCAAACGCCAGGGCAGACCCAAGGGCGAGGCGGCCCCCCCCCCCCCCCCCCCCCCCCCCCCGCCGCAGAGCAGTGTGGGAGGAGCGTCCACACTCTCAGCATGCAGCCCCGCCCACAGTGCTGGAAGAACCCGGCGGGGTCGGGGGTTGGGGACCTTACACTCGCGAGGACGTCTGTTTCGGGGGAACGTGAGTGTGGATGGAATTTTCTTTGGAAATTAATGCCTGCTGAATTCTTCCCGCCTCGGCTGCAACAGTGCAGAATCCAGGGCGTGGAAACAAGGCTGTAAATGGGTTTTCTTTGGCCCGTTTCACCAGTTACTGCCTCCTCGCCGTCCTCTGGCTTTATTTACCCAGCGGGATGCAGCTCTTAAGTGTGCATCTGGGCACTTTTCAAAAGTAATGTTAGTGCGTCTCAGGAACTCTCTTCCGCGATTTGGGCTTGTGTTATTTTGCAACATCAAACAGTGAGGAATGGAAGGTTCCAGATCAAGGCCTGCGGGGAGGCCCCCCGGGGTTAAGCGCGCAGACTCTCCCCGAGCTTGTCTCCACCCGACGCCAGATTCCATCCCCTCTGCCGCTGTCTCCCGTTTTCTCTCCTGTTCTGTGGTGCTAATGGCATCGTTTGTTCCCGGTGCCAGGTAAAAAGAGCACGAGATAATCACCCAGGCATGAGTCATCATTAAGTTGAAGATAAAAACAAAGATGTTCTGAAGCTCTGTTGCCAGGATGGGCGTTGTGTCTTGGATGAACGGGGTTTGTTACACATGTGGGGTTTTGGGGATCCAGGGCGGCCCCGTGGGGTCGAGGGGGAGCCAGTGTGGCTGCGTGGCTCCGGACCGTCAGGCCTGACGGTAGACGGGCGAGGAGGTAAAGCCACCGCTTGGAGCGGCCCCGGCGGTATCGGGTTTGTCATTAAGCAGCGCGTTCATTGCCGGGTGGCCTTGGCCTGCGTCTGTGAACTCGGGATGGCAGGATGGCGTTAGAGGAGGAGGGTCCGTGTTTGCTCCACCCCCTGTGCTCTGCTTCTGCTCGGAGCAAAGCGGGGCCGTGAGATTGGCCTCAGAGGGGACTGGGACCCATCTGGAGGGAAACTCTGTTCCAGAGACGGGGCCCAGGCTGCGCAGGGGCCGCTCTGCATCTTCCCTGGCTCCTGTCACTGGCTGCCGCCTTCCTTAGGGAGGAGCAGGCATCTGACCAGCATTGGTGTCAACGCCGGAGTTTAGGCTTTTGCATGAAGAAGCGGGATGAGCAGCCCAGAGCCGACACGGGGCTGACGGGGTTAAGAAGACGAGACCCGTCCGTCCCTCACGTCTGGCTCAGGGTGGGTCGGTGCAGGCAGCCCCCGCTACCCCACAGGCCACTGGAGCCGCTCCATCCTTGAGCCATCTGGGTTTCCAGTTCCCTGTCTTGGTGGTCGGCTTCCAACATCACGGGCCTGGCCTATGACATGCCACACTCCCTTCTCCATTTGCTGAAATGATGCTCATGGGACGTGTGGAGGACTGGTGTGGGGTGGGGTAGGGCCCAGTCACGCCAGGCGGGTGAGCCCACATCTGCCTGGGAACGTCACCCCTCCAAGTCCCAGGGAAGGTGAGATGCTTGGGGATGCTCAGAGATGCGCAGGGCGCAGGAGGGCGCCCTGGAAACCAAGTCCGTTCTGTTGGGGTGTCCTGCCTTGGACTCCATGTCCACTTATTGTGGGTGACCTGGTGCAGTTCAGGGGGCATATTCTAGTCACCCCAGGTGATTTCGTGGCACTGAGACCAGAGCAAGCAGGGGGCCTGGTGAGGCAGGAAGCGCCCTTCAGTGACCCCTGGGACCCGCCTGGTGTCCAGCCTGTCCTAGGGGATGGACCACAGGGCTGCCTCGGGCCACCAGGAGCAGCCTGAGGTGACTCAGGTGCCAGAGACCCCAGGAGGGGCTGGAGGACCACCTCCTTCCAGAAGGAGACCTAGAGCTGGCAAGTCCTCACAGAGGATGGCTGGGGCTGGACGTGATAGCTTAGGGGCAGCGCTTCAGCCCCTGAACCGCAGGTCACCCCAGAGCTGAGATCCCCAGCTCCAGGGTCTCCAACTAGTTCTCTGAAGCTCGTGTTCCGGAACTGCTCAGGGCCTGGTTGACCCAACACAGGCCCGGGGTCCAGTTGTCCTGGGACAGCAGTGGCCATGGCCAGGGGTCTTCTATGAGCCACGGGCCATCACAGCCGGGAAAGTGACTGTGGCCTAGGGCACTGGGTGGGCTCGTTCAGGGTGGGGCTTAGAGCCTGCGGGTTTCAGGTAGGAGGGGTCTGAGCACCTCCGCAGGGGGCACGGTTGGCTTTAGGCCCGTTTCCGCCCTGTGCTCAGGCAGTGGTGCCTGGAAGGCGGTCACTGAAGACTCCTCAGCCGACAACCCATTAGCGCTGTGGTGGGGACGGAGGAACGTGTGACAGTGAGTTAAAGCAGCTCGTGTTGAAGGCGGGGCTGGCAAGGGGTCCGGATGGAGAGGGTGATGGAGTACCTGGGCCCAGGCCGGGCTGGCATGGTGGACCCAGGTTGGGGACTCACTCGCCCCGGCCGGGCCGTGATGCCCACATGTGGTCTCGTGGCCTAGCCCTCAGCCGTCCCCCGGGGGAGTCTCAGGGGTGCAGCCCACCTGTGGGAGACGCAGGGCATCAGCCTTTGCACCAAACATCTTTCCGTAGATGAAAAGATGGCCTCTCTCCCTGTCTCTCTCCCCCTCTCTGTCTCTCTGTCCCTCTGTCTCTCTCATCATCATCACCATTGGCCCCCACAGCACCCAGAGTCTTCCCGTCTAGGGACCTTGGCCCGTAGACTTTAGGAGAACCCGACAGATTCAGTCCCTCCCTGCCCCTCCCAGGAGTCCCTCCTCTGCAGGCTCTAGGACCCACTCAGCCCAGCATTTCTCAAACTGTGGCTCGTGACCCTTTCTTGATGTTCAATCAATCTGGTGGGCTGGGGTCATCTTTAATAATGTAAAATATTTACCCAGAATCAGACTCCCTTGTGTGGCCTGCAGCTCTGTGAGGTTTGGCCCACGCATAGGTCTTTGTGGAGACCACAAACGGGACACAGAGGGTGCCTCCCACCCCAGAGCATTCCCTGGGGAGGCCTCTGCGCAGGTGCGCTGACCACCGATCAGTTCTTGGTTCCCACGGTTTGCCTTTTCCGGGATCCACGTCGTGCCGTCTGCGCGGCTGCTGCCCCACCGAGCGTAACCGTGGGAGGTCAGTGCACCTCGCAGAGGGCACGCCTCTCTCTGGCCAAGGAGGTTCCGCGTGGCTGCCTGGGCTGTTCGCCCACCGCAGGGCATCTAGCTGCCTCCACTCGGGGCCACTGGAATGAGCTGCTGTGAACATTAGTGTGCGGGGTTTTGCGGGCACACACACTGCCGTTTCTCCAGGGGTCCGGCTGTTTGCTGTGCACTGGCCTCGGGCGGGGCGGGGCACAGGGCTGCAAGTGCAGGGCCCAGAAGGGCGGGGGGCGCCAGCCCTCAGGGTTTCCCTGGACACCTGGAGCATGGCCGCTTCCCGTGTTTGAGCCGCCATGTTCCTTCAAACCCGGTTTCCTTTGAGACGTGGATGCTGTAGGGTCTGCCTGGGAGGGAGGACGGAGCTTGTGTGACTGAGTCGTGAGCGGGGAGTTGGGGGGGGGCGAGTGGGATCACAGCTCCCTAATCAACAAGATACGAGCGGGAGCTCAAGGGGGGCCGAGTCCCCTGTGACCTGAGGCTCTCCTGGCACTGGGCCATGTTGTCCTTGGAGATGCTCGTTCCACAGATGATTCTGGAGCACTGTCCGCCTGCCCGCCCCGGGGGTCCAGGGGTAATCACAGATCAGAGGTGGGCAGCTCACGGGTGTCCTGGGCCGGGCATCGCCGTGACCTGCCTCCGCCCTTCCCCTCTGAACCCCTCTCCTTCTTCCTGCTTCTCTGTACCCGGCACCCTCCAGCCTGGGGCCCCCTCTGCCCTCTGCCATGGAGCGCCCCCTTATGCCCTCCTTCCAGCACTCGGATTCCCCCACCCCCCCCACGAGGACTCCCAGCTGCTCCTTGCCACCCCGCCCTCACCATGCTTCTGCCCAGAACCGCTCACCTGCTCACGTCTGGAAGCGGGCACCGCACGCGCTTTCTCTAAAGCTCAGAAATACGTGAAAGCTTTGAGGGCCCCGCAGTGCCCGGCCCCGACATCTCCACGGGATATTTCCGGCGGGTGACTCTGCCCCGTCTGCCCTGCTGTGGGAAGGGCTGACCCTGACCCTCCACCCGGAGCCGCCCCGGGCAGTTGGCTAGGTGCCAGCCTGCAGGGGTGAGTGGAGAAGGGCTCGGGGCACAGGGTGCGTTCCGAGTCAGCACCCCGAGAGCCACGAGGCAGGGCCTGGGGAGCAGAGACAGGGCTGGGGGTCAGCACAGACCGAGGGCCGGGGGGGACGTAGAGCACAGGGGTCACGGGCGGAAGGCAGGAGGCGGCCAGAACCACTCCCTGACCGGCCAGAAATCAGCAAGACAGGAGGGACATTCATGCCTGCAACGCACGGCACAGTGCGCACCCGTGTGGGTACAAACCGACGCGCGTGCGAGCGCCATGCATGTACCCATCCTGACGTTTACCCTCGACACACACACGCACACACACACGCACACACACACGCACACGGGAGGTGAAGCTGGCAGTGGAGACCTGGCATCCAGCCACCTCGGCCAGAGGCACAGCCACCAGCTGCCACCTCTGTGTTTGTCCACCTGACCTGCAAGCCCCCGGCAGCCTCCCGACGTTGGTTGACGGAGAGCTGCCTTTCAGCTGTTGGAGGGCCCACAAACCTTTCCTCCGGTGGGGGACTGTTTTTTGGGGGCCCCTTGCCCCCTGAGGTCTCAGCGGCTGACTGGCCTCAGAAGCAGAAACCTTCCCGCTAGGGGTGGATGCAGACATTTTAAAGCCACAACGCGTTTTCCGTTATTGTGCTCGTGGGGCGCCGGTCCTTGGGTTAATGACAGGCATCTGTAAGTTTCCCTGCGTCCTGAGCCCGTGCCTGCCGTCAGCTAGGTTCTCCTGAGGATGCGTGTTCTGGCTAAGCTCAGATCACGGACGGACGAGGGCGCCAGGCCACCCCCGTGGAGCCCGGGGGCAGGCACGCCTGGCTGCCGGCCCTGGAGGTTTTCGGGGACCCCTGCACCAGCCTTCCTGTGGCTGGTGGGTGTGAGGGCTCCATGCTGCCGGCCTCCCGGTACAGGTGGGAAACAGGGCACACCTGTGAGGGCCCAGGTGACGGGGACACCGGCTGTGTGTGCACCAGTGGGGAGGTCCCTGCACCCTTGCAGGATCCTAGGGCAGCTCCCACCACAGGGCCCTTATATGTAGGGACGACTGACTCCAAGATCCTCCGTGGGCAGAGTGGAAGGAGGTGCAGCGGCCAAGCCTTCTGAGAGCTGCCGCTCGCAGCCCCATCTGGGGGTGGCTGTGCAGAGCCCGTGAGCCCCCGGACCCCGATCCCAGAGCTTTGGTCCTAAGGAAAGGAACGGACATCTGAGCGCCACTCACTCATTAACTCTGTGCGTGCCGGCTTTGCACAGCGGACTGTGTAGGGCGCCCACTGCGCGGAGCTCCCGGGGGAGCATCTCCCCTTGCTCCTCCTTCCTGGTCCCCGCGGGAGGAGACGATGTCCCGTGAACACATGCATTTGCATGTTGATCGTGCTGCCATTACGTGTCTGAGAGTCTTTATGGTGAGAAGAATGAGGCAATCACGTTGGTACACACTGAACAGACTTTAAAAGACGGCGAGAAGGCGCTTTCATTGGAAGAGGGGAATTAGCTTAAAAATATGCTGTCAAAATATGTTGCTCTAAATGCTGAGTTGATGGTTCTTTTGTTTTGCTTTGTCTCTTGAATGTGTCATTAGAAAAAATTAACAATGCCATCAACTGGGAGATGGGCTGCGCTCCACTGAAAGGGAGGCGTTGAGTTGCCCTTGTCATTTTTTAAAAATGATTTCTTTGCCTTTAAATATTATATCTCACGTGATGAATGCCCATCCTAACTTGGGTATTCATTTTGTGAAAGTCAGGTGTGTGTGTTTGGGGAACTCAGAGATAAGGTGCTGTGAAGGGGCAGGCGGGCCCCAGGGCCCCTCCCAGGCTCCGCGCCAGCCTCCTTCCTGCCCCCCAGTGTGGGCCCGGGTCCAGCCCTGGGGGAACGTGGGCCCCGGGCTGGGCTGTGCTGACGACTTGCCCTGCTAATTCTCATCTGAGAGCGCTGTGTTTCGCAGCCCGGCCAAGTCCTCCCTCTGAGGACACAAGAGCGGACGAACGGATGCATGTGTGTTTCGTGGAGACGGATGTGTGTCTGCAGTTGGTGAACCAGCGAATGGATGAACGGATGAATGAATCAGTGAATGCGGGGCCGCCAGGGGAGCTGTGGCCTCTGGCCTGGGGTCCCCGGGAGCCGTCGTGCGCAGACATATTCTTTCCGAGAAAGCCTCATGGAGGACATGCTCTTCCAGTGTCGGGCTCCACGGCAGAGGACAGAGCTTCCGTGGAGGACATGCTCTTCCAGTGTCGGGCTCCACGGCAGAGGACAGAGCTTCCATGGAGGACATGCTCTTCCAGTGTCGGGCTCCACGGCAGAGGACAGAGCTCCCTGCTCCACCCCATCGTGGCTGCTTTCACCCAGAATCTTCTCCCGGGAAGATCCCAGGATCCCAGAGGCCGAGGGGGTCCCAGAGCAGGGAGGGCAGCACGCCGACCCGGGCCGGGGCTCCGAGCAGAGGTGGGATGGCCGCTCCCAGCAGCCCACAGGCCATCCCTTCTGCCTGGAGGATTGGCCACCCTGGCCTTGGACGCCAGAACCTTCCAGAAGGCAGACCAGGGCATGGCTGTGGGAAGAGGGGCAGCAGAGGTGGTGCAGGCAGGAGGTGAGGGCCGTCCACCAGGCTGGACCATGTGAGTGGGGATTTTCAATCCCAGGGCGGCCATGGGCTGGGTGAGGGGTGCGGGGAGGAGCCGTGGGTGATGCCAGGGTGACGGCCCACCTCACAGTGAGCCTGCACGGGGCGCATGGGCGGGGGACTCTGGAAGGAAGCGCGGCCGGGTGAGCGGTCAGCTAGGACGAACTGGGCCGGCTTCCACGCGTGGCCGGCCGTCAGGCAGGGGAGCCACAGCCCCCTCTTGTGTCGGTGGCCCTGCAGCCACCTCGGTCGCCATGGAGACCTGAGGGGGAGGCGGGGCTGCACCCGCATTCCTGCAGCAGCAGCAGTGCCGCGAGGCTCCTCTGCCCGTGACGTCCACGTGCACGCGGCCCGCCTGAGCAGCAGGCAGTGGAGAGCCGTGCACTCCCCGCGCTGCGCCCTCCGGGGGAGACGTGGGCCCGGGCGTCACCTAGATCAACCTGCTGCCATATTACAGAGAGAAGCTGAGGGCCAGGGCAGACTCCGCGGCGGCAGGGGCCTCCCGTCTCCTCGCCCTGCTCACAGGTGGGCCGAGAACACCCAGGGCCCTTGGCTGGCGCCTTTTCTCCAGCCGGCGTGCTGCTCCTGGGACGGGGTGACCTTGGGGGTCCTGAGCAGGTGCGCTCACGGGGCAGTTGCTCGGGTCCATCACTGCGTCAGGTGCCCTGGACCTGCGGCTTCTGCCCTGTCCCCAGGGGTCAGAGCGGGACTTCCCTCCGGCCGCTGTGCAGGGGCAAGGGGACGAGCCTGCCGAGGGCCCGGACGCTAAGCCCTCGACTTTGCACTTGAGCCAGGAGGCAGCCACTAGGCTGCCAGGAACACTTGGGCACAGGAAGGGGTGAGCACCCCCGGGCTGTCCAGGCCTGCCCGAGGACTCATGTCCCCTGGGGAGACCCGGGGGCGACGGAGCCTGGAGAGGAGGAGACCAGGGGCCTCCAATCCCGGGAAGGAGCCCGTCCGTCCGCAGGGCAGGGAGAGCAAGGCCGTACAGCGGCAGGCCGGCCGGTGGGCTGTGGTGGGCGGTGCCTTTCCCCTGGAGGCCGGCCCAGGCCTGCCTGCACCCCTCCCCTCCTGCCTGTCCCCTGAGGCCCCTCCTGTCATGCCCTCTGCTCCCTATGAAGGGGAGGGTCCCCTCCCCTTTTCTTTCTGTCAGAAAGGCTGTAAGCTCGGCCCCGCGGGGATTGTCCACGAGGATTCTGCTGGCAGCACCCCAGCCTGGGCACTGGAGCCAGAGCTCCAGGAGGCTCGCAGGATAGAAATCGAACCTTCAAGTATTTACATCCTTCTGCTTCGTGGCCCCTTTTGGGCCGTGGGCTGTCCGGGAGGCTCCTGTGGGGGCTCGTCTCTGGGTAGGGCTTCCCCTGGGGAAACAGGTGCTGCGTTTTCCAGGAGACCATGTCCCTCTCTCCAGCCCCACGCTGGGCACATGCTCACAGGCACTGCTTGTGTTTCCAGGACAGTCTCTTTGGGGTTTCAGTTTCAGGGGTTAAAGGGATGACTTTGGGGCCAAGGCGACGATTATGCCCTAAGTGCCACTGGCTAGTTCAGGGCAGGGGGGCCGGAGACTGCTCTCTGCCCTGAAGGAGGGTGAGTGGCAGACAATCAAATCTACACCTGCATTCACGGGCTGGCGGTCACAGGTGCCCCCCGCTCAGGGGCTCAGCCTGGTCCCAGTGGGTTATCTGCTCCCTTCCCAGCCCAGAGAGGGTCACGGGGCCCATGGCCAAGGCAGCCCCAGGGACCCTCTCATGCCGTCTGGTGAGGCTGTGAGGCCGCCATCCAACATGGTCCCCGCAGAAGGGGGCGGAGCAAAGGAGGACGCGTGGGAGAGGAGGGCCAGGCGGGCAGAGCCACATGCCCTCTGGTCACACTCCTTCCCCCAGAGTGACTCCCAGGTCCAGCTCCACGCAAGGCTGGCTGGGAGACGTGGTTGTCCCGTGCGTCCAGAGGAAGCTGTCTGACCTCGGAGAAGGCAGTGCTGTTTCTCCACCTGCCAAGGAGGAGGGGGAGGCAGGCGTGAAGATGCTGCCCCTGTCCTTAGGTCTGGGAGTCTCCCCTCCTCCATCCCAGGCAGCCCCTCCCCTGCCCCTGGGCTGCTGGGTGTGGGGCTCCCACCCCCTGAGCGTGTGTCTCGGGCAGGGACACCGCTGGCCAGTCTCCAGGGCCTGGTGGAGCTGATGGTGGTGGTCGGGGGGGTGAGGGCAGAACCTTTCTCACGGAATGTTCTGGTTCTGATTGTGCATGTGTGTGTGTAAGTGCATGACTCCTGAGAACATGGGACGTTTCTATAGGATCGTGTGACAATGACAGGCCTACTCTACCTGCATATGACTCAGAAAAACACACATACGTGTTCCGCGTTATGTCACATGTGTGCGTATGGGGCGGGTGTAGAAGATACACGCTTACGGGTCCGGTGCACTTATAATAAGAGCAAAGAGCATGGGGCCACCTTCGTGTGGAGATGAGCTCTCTGACCTCAGTGGCACCTGGGTGTGTGTACATCTCAGACGTGTATCAGAGACACACGTGCAAAGGCTGCTCGACTGCACCGTGTGTGAGTGCCTGCTGACCCCCATGCACACACACAACGGGCCACACGTGTGCACACACGTGCGCACACCCTGCTGGGGAGGGAGGCCCCCTGCTCACTGATCCACGCCGTGAGGCTGACGCTGGGCCGGTCGCGTTTTGCAGCAGCCGGTGGTGTTTTCTCAGGCAGCGTCCACAGGGGGGTGCAGCACTGCGTCTGTGCATCCTGCACACCCCTGTGCATGCACACTCGTGCACGGACCTGGCCGCCCCCGGCTCAGGGCAGGCGGGCAGCCCAGGCTCCGTTGGGACGCACAGAGGAGACTTGTCCGTCCCAGGGCTTTCCCTTCCTCGAGCCAGGAAACAAGTGGTCTCCTTTGTTCGCCTGCAAGTTCAGGTCCACGACAGGGGAGCCTGCCCAGCAGCTGTCCTTGCGGTGCTGACGGCCTGTCAGCCCAGGGAGCCCCCGGGGACGGTGCGCCTGCCCGCGAACAGATACAGAGCCCGCGTGCGCCAGCGTGACCCGTTGGCAGGGGTCCGTGGCCAAGCTTGCTGTGCCCAGCGCTTTACTGGAGGAACATGACTCCAGCCTGATTATCAACATGTGACATTTTGAAAACCTGCCGAGGAGTTGTTAACTTTGGGTCTCCATGGCAACAGCGTCCTGTCCTCAGTGACAGCCGCTGCCTGAGTGGGTGAACGTGGCCAGGGGAGCGGGGAGCAGAGCCGGGGGCTTGCTGGTTCTGAGAAGCTCCTCATGCCGGTGTCAGGGCTGGGGAATCAGGACGGGGTGGCAGAGGCTTGGCACCCTCCACTTCCCAAACGGTAGATCATTCGGTGAGTCTTGGGCATGGTGGGCGAGGCCCACGAGGGCAGGCTTGCTGGGGGCAGGGAGCGGAGATGACGACGGTTACAGCGGCGTCTTTGTGGGCGCCCCGTGGTTTCCGGGCAGCACACAGATGTCCTTGTCACCTACTGCGTGGTACTTCTGCCCGTGCAGCTTTTATATTTACAGGGAGCTAAGAATGGATTTGACAGTCTCTTTTTTTAAATTTATTTATTTATTTTTGGCTGTGTTGGGTCTTCTTTGCCGCACCCGGGCTTTCTCTAGTTGTGGCGAGTGGGGGCTACTCTTTGCTGCGGTGCGTGGGCTTCTCATTGCGGTGGCTTCTCTTGTTGTGGAGCACAGGCTCAGTAGTTGTGGCGCATGGGCTTAGTTGCTCTGCGGCATGTGGGATCTTCCCGGACCAGGGCTCGAACCCGTGTCCCCTGCATTGGCAGGCGGATTCTTAACCACTGTGCCACCAGGGAAGTCCAGGTTTTACATTCTTAAAGGGTTATAACCACAACAAAAAAGAAAAATGTGTGAAGCAACAGGGACGGTGTGTGACCCGCATGACCTGACTCCTGGTTTTGGGGTGGCCTCTAGGTGCCGTGGAGACGAGCCACTGGGGTCCACAAAGAGAGGTCCTCTATGTTTATCTCCTTTTTTATGTCTCTTTTTTTAGTGTATGTTTCGTGAAGTGTGCGGTAGATTTAAATGCTCAGACATGTATACACACACATTTTGGGGGGCACACTCATTTTGGGAAACTGATCAGACGCCAGTGCCCGGAGGTTCGGAGGGTCCTGGACTGAAGCAGCAGCTCCGATCAGGCCAGGCCGGATTCCACTGAGATAAGCACCCCGGGGCCTCCTGTGACCTGCCAAGTAATTGCTGTTTTCAGACCCTGCTTTCCTGGTGCGTAATGACATTTCTCTGTCTCACGGCGGATGCCGGCTCTATGGTAATGAAGGCGAGGTGGCCAGAAAGACCCCAGTGGGCCCCCAAATTGGCTTATTTGCCAGGTAATCAGAGGCAGCTAGGCGCCATAATAGGACACGGGCTCCTGTGTAGACTGTGCGCGGTCGGCCCCCGCGGGACGGGCCTGGCGGGACGAGCGAAGGCGCGTGGCCTCCCTCCAAAGTGGCTGCTGCAGTTTCCCAGGCAAGAAAAGCTATTTGATTTCCCTTTGGGCACCTGGTCTGAAGCAAAGAGAATTATTATGTTGACTTTTCCTAAAGACGGAGTTACGTTGGGATGGGTGTAGTTTGTCAATGCAGCTCTTCTCTCCCATCTTCTGCTGTTTTGTTTCGAGCCAGCACAGCGTTTATGAAGGATGCGAGCGCGTTAGGCAGCAATCAGGAACGAAGAATAACGAGCATTTTGGGGAGGCGGCGCGGCGCGTGGTTCCGTGCCGACTGCCAGGCTGTCTGGGCCTGGGCTCGCCATCCCTGTCGCCGTGACATGGGCAGAGGTTCCCGAGAGCCCTGTCGGTGCCAGTGCTCTTGTAAGACCCGGGGCACCATCACCCATGTCCTCAGCAGCCGGCACTGGAGCCCCTGGTCCATGGAGGAGAAGCCTAAAGCAAATAAATAAGTATGCGGCAGGTACATCTGGCGGCTGCGTGGTCCCTTCAGAGAATTGCGACAGTGGAGCTCGATGGTGGCGGGGAAGCTGCAGAGGGCGGGTGGTCAGGGAGGGCCGCTCCCCGTAGGTGACATTTGAGTGAGCGCTGGATGACGAGAAGCCAGGAGTGGTCTTCCATGGGGACACGGCTAAGTCCTAAACACTCAGTGAGTCCGGGAGCAAGTTCATTGAGAGAGGCAGCTTCCGAGGTCCCAGATCCTGCATCTTCCGGCCAGAAAAACACACAGACATCAAGCAAAATTCTGGGGCCCTGCACACAGCCCCGCAGAGCACGGGGCATTGGATCTCTGGGTGCCTGTGCACACGTCCCAGGAGGGCATGGCCAGGGAGCCCCTGTCACTGTGTAGCCAGGGGTGCGGGCAGGCAGTCCTGGGGCCAAGGGGCCAGGAGAGGGCTCTGGTTTGGTTCCATGGGTGACGGAACCTCTGGAGGAACACAGTCTGATTCAGCCCACTAAAGGCTCCTGTGGCTGCTGGCAATCGTGGATTGGGGGGTGGGGAGTGGAACGTGGGCCACTGGGGAGGCGGAGGAAACAGGGCAGATGGCGGTGCTTGGGTGGGGGAGAAGGGGGCCCTGCTGGGTCCGTGCCACTTCACCCCAGCCCTGCTCAGGGCAGTGTGATGCCCGTTGGAGCTGAGCCCCAGGAGGTCATAGCATCTGAGATGTTATGGGTCACAGGTGACAACGAGCTTAACTCAAACCGGCTTAAACAGTAAAGGGGCCATTGGCTCCTGGAATGGGGGAGCGTCCGAGTCCAGAGGCAGGTGGGCTGCTGGTACCCCTGCCCCTCTCAGGTGGCTCCCTCGTGGCTCCAACGAGCTTGCCAGATGCAGCCAGAGCTGTGCCTTCCCTCCCAGCACTGGGCCCGGACCTGGGGAGGCCGGGGTGTGTCCTGGCTGGACCAGCGAGGGGCACAAACCCCGTCTGGAACCTCGGACTGAGGGTGGGAAATGGAGGATGCTGATGGGCTGAAGATGGTAGGGCCGCCCCCGGGGATGGACCAGCTGCCCTGGACCACGGCTGCCCGGGCAGGGGGATGGCCGCAGGGGGAAACCTATAGACACCAGGAGCAGCGGGGGAGGTAGACGCTGCCTGACAGAGTCCCTTTCCTGGGGTGCCCATGTGGCCTCAAACATGCCCTTTGTTCTTTCCATGAATCCAAGCCTTGATGTGTTGCTTTCAGCTCTCTCTCAAGTTACTGAGCTAAAATCATGTCATAATTCACCAATTCCTTCTTTACAAAATGGTGTTATTCAGAATTTAGTCACTAATGTCTGTGAACACGTGGCCTCGGTTCCGGCTTCGCTCCGACGTTTGGACGAAGATTTGTGGCGCTCGGGGTGTGTGTTTGCTCGGTGTTTGCTGTCGGACCATGTTTCATCACCAGTAATAAAAGCAGACATTTATTAAAGGCCGGCCAGGTAGTGTCGGGCCAGACGGGTGATTTATCTGTGGGTGTGAAGCTCTGGTGCTCAAAGGAACCCTGGAAAGCATCTCCCACGGGGAAAGAGGGGCCCGGGGCTGAGGGATGTGCGCAAGGACCCTCAGCCAGGGAGACGCGGGGGCAGGGGGCAGGCCCAGCGTATGCGGCCCACCTGCAGCCCTTCCCCTGCCGGTGCTTCCTGGGGTGTGTGCACAGGGACAGGGACCCTGCCCGTGCTTCCTGGGTGTGTGCGCAGGGACAGGGACCCTGCCTGTGCTTCCTGGGTGTGTGCACAGGGGACCCTGCCCGTGCTTCCTGGGTGTGTGCACAGGGACAGGGACCCTGCCCGTGCTTCCTGGGTGTGTGCACAGGGACAGGGACCCTGCCCGTGCTTCCTGGGTGTGTGCAGGGACCCAGGGATCCCATTACCCTATGCCCTATGGGTGTGTATGCAGAGACCCAGAATTTTGCTTGAGGCCTGGCCCATCTCTGGCCCAGCTGTAAAGTCTGGCGGCTTGTCTGGTCCACCTGGTCACACTTACCTGTCGGCCACAGGGACTGTGGGTGGCCCCCCTCTGTGCTGTGAGATGGAGGGTCCCTGGAGGCGGCCTGTGCTGGGGGCTCAGCTCGCCCCTCGTCTTGGCCCCGGGCTCCGAACCCTTCACAGTGGGGCTCTTGCTCCTAGGGGCAAGCGGCCGGCCGGTCCTGCAGCCCTGCAGCTCGGGGCTTGGGGAGCTGCTCCCTGTGCCTTGGGCAGCCTGGTGGGGCCCACAGCCCCGGGTTCATAGGCTGGGAAGCGTCCCCGGCTCAGCCCTGCTTGTTCAGGTTGCCTGAGTGTCCTTCCCGGCCCACTGTCTCCAGCTGTTTCCGGTGGCCTTGGGCGCCACGTGGGCTTCCCGGGGCCTCAAAGCACCGCAAACGGGGTGGCTTCAGACAGCAGACATTTGCTGCCGCACTGTCAGAGAAGGTGCCAGAAGCCTGAGCGGCAGGGCTGGTTTCCCCGAGGAGGCGTCCGTTCTCCCCCAGCTTCTGGAGGCTCCTTACCTGTGGCTGCGTCACTCCAGTGTCTGCCGCCGTCCTCACGGGGACGTCTCTGTCTCTGCGCCTCTCATTGGATCCGGGCCCCAGCCCACTCTGGTAAGGCTTCATCTTCACTAATTGTCTGCAGCAGCCCTGTATCCAAATAAGGACATTTGGGCTCTCGAGGTTTCTGAGGGTCTGGACTTGAACATTTCTTTTTTAGGGGATACAGTTCAACCCATAAAGGTAGGCTGACGTCTCTGCACCCCAGTTTCCTCATCCAGCGCCGCCCTTTCTGGTTGTTGAGAGGCGACGTAGGTGCATTTCGGAAGGAGACGTCTATTATTTTCAGACAGAGCTGACCCACCTGGTGGTTAGTATCAACCCAGTGTGACCGGGGGACGGTGACTGGGCCCTGCTTCCCACCCCCCCAGGGTGCGGGGTTCCCCTATGAGCAGACCAGGGAAGCAGCTGCTTTCCCAACAACCCCACTGCCAGGAACTCAGTGGGACCCTGGCCTCAGGGCATGGAGGTAAGTGTGGTCCTGGTGGGTCTGTGATGCTCTGGGCCAGGAGGGGAGAAGGGAGGTCAGGACAGCCTCGGGAGGGGAAAGGGCCTTGAGGGACACGGAGCGGGGAGGCTCGGCCTTGCTCCAGGGAGGGTGGACGTTCCCTTCTTCCAGTCCCTTTCCCTCTAGGAGAGGACAGCCCCACCACGTGGAGCTAGGCTCGCGCGCAAGGGCTAGATGGAGGGGCTGTGGGAACTACGGAGCGGGAGCAGGGAGGGGGCAGAGCCCCACCCTGACCTCTGAGGTGGGGCTGCTGGGAGCGCTGCGTGGACGGCACATCTCTGTCCTGCTGTGCGGGGCTCACAGGAGTGACCCTGTGCCCGCCACCGTGCATCCCTGCCTGGGAGGCAAGCAGGAGGCGGCGTGTCCTGGCCCCTCCGCAGACCCAGCGCCCGCGAGCCTCGGGTGAGCGGCCCCACCTCCCAAGCCCAGGCCTGGCGCCTGGCACCCACTCTTGCCAGGGAAGCGATCGGGGTCGTGTCTACCTGTTTTTGATCCCTCCTTTGGCTCTGCTGCATGTTAGGATTTTGAACGGTGTTAACTCTGATTACCAAATACCAAATTCCATCAGTCAAGACACGCACCCTCCCCAGAGCGGGAGGTCGGGCCCGAGTCATGTTTTGCAATAGCATTTGTGGAACGTTAAGACAAAATGTTCATAAAAGGATCATAAAATGTAATCCTGGCTGTGAAGCCGGCCTGAGTGGACGGGAGGTGACCTTTCCAGTTACTCTGGAGGAAATGTCGCCCAGGAGAGGGGGCGGTGGGGTCTGATGTCTGAGGAGAGCCTTCCTGCCAGGCGAGCCCTGACCTGAGGCCACCCTGCCAGACGCTGCCTCTGCGACTGAGAGATGTCTGGACGGGGACAGAATCTGTGCTACGAACAGGGAGTCTGGCACTCTGACCTCTCTGCCCTTCCCATCGCTGGCCGGCTGTGTTCCTGCCTTCCTAGGGGGACGGTGGTCCCATCTGGGCAGAGCCCCTGACTCTGAGGTCTGGGCCAGGTGGGGTTTACTCAGACCCTGCCCTCGGGTGGGGGCTAGACTGGCAGGATCTGGGCCAGGAGGGTGGCTTCCCTCCAGGCGTGTCCTGGCTAATGAGACCACGCCCCCGCACCGCCAGGAGGGGTTGGAGTGGCCCCCAGGACTCCAGCCGACCTGGAGCTGCAGGGAAGCGGGGCCGAGTGTCCCAGTGGGAGCTGCTCCCTTAGCAGCCAGGCAGGGCTCACCTGAGATGCCAGGACCTGACACTTGAGGGGGCTGGGATCCGGCCAGCCGTGGCCTGTGGACACTGGGAGGCCCACACCAGGGGGCATCCGACTGTGGTGGCGTGGCCAGTGAGGGGGAGTCTCCTACAGGAAGGGCTCCCCGTGGGTCCCGAGACGTACCTAGCACCTCCAGGTCCCCGACTTTCCTCAGAACTCCCGGCCCTGCCCCCGACAGCTGCTTCCGTGCTTCGCCCTGGGGGACCCGTCAGGGCTGGGGGCACCCCCCGCACCCCCGCCCACTTCTCTGGAGGGTTTGCCGGGGACTCCCTCGGCCCTCAGTGGAGGTGACACCTGAGCGGCAGCTTTTCGTTAATGTACGTAGATCTGCGCCGAATGCTGCTGTGGGCTCTGCTCCAATGAGCGGCGGCGCCAGGGGTGAGGGTGCACTCGGCGTTCATTGCGTTAACATCACCCCAGCTCCCCCCGGGCTGCAGAGAGCGGGCCCAGCTCTGCTTCCGTGGCCGCATCCCTACCCGCTTTCCTTAGAGCTCCGACTTGCACTAAGCCCCCGCGTGGAGGATTTGCCACGTCCGTGTGCGTCCCACACTTTGGGTTGTCGTGTGCCGTGTGCAGATGAGAAGGCCCGTGGCCCCGTCGCCCCTCCGGGCCTTGGGGAGACCTGCGTGTCCAAAGCCCTGAGTTCCCGCTTTTATGGCCACCAGGGCGTCATCGAGCAGCCCAGACGGGGCGAGTGTGGGGTCTCAGGTTGAAATCCAGGTGAGAGAGAGCTCTGGGGGTGTCGGGGAGGAGGTCAGGCACAGAGCTGATAGCCCAAACCTCCCCCCACCCTCTCCCCGGCCCTAAAGGGTAATGCGTGGAGTGAACGGGATGGAGGTTAGAGGCTCACTTTCAACCGGCAAGAGCTGCCCCGAGAGTGACATCTCCTCTGAGCGGGTGCAGCCCACCCAGCCCCCAGCGGGTCAGACGGCAGAGAAAAGACTCCCAGAAGCGATGACTCGCCACCTCCAGACATTCCTGAACACTTGGGTTCCACAAGCGTTTGCAAGTCCTAAGGATCTGTTATGTTTCCGGATGTGCCTTTCTCTCCCCACCCTCGCCCCCGCCTTTCCATCTGCGCGCTGACCCCCATCGCCCTACACACAACCGCAGCCATGGCCACGGCCAGCACGCTGCTGAAGGCCTCTGGGTTTCAGGGTTCTCCGGGATCGTACTCTTGGTCCCCCCCTGCCCTCCTGCGCAAGCGTCCTGGCAGCCCTGCCTCGGGGCCTGCAAATTCCTCCCTGACGCACTGCGGTTTATTCTCCCTGGTGTTACTTACTCCGTGACTAGAGTGGGACACCCAAGAGGACAGCAGCCCTGAGGCCCTGCGGCCCAGTGGTCAGCCCAGTGCACAGCGCACAGTAGGTGTTCAATGCACGTTTGTGGAGTCCAGGGCTCAGGCAGCCCAGGCCGTGCCTCTCAGTCTCTGGAGCCAGCTTGGGCATCACAGACGCCTCTGTGCTGACGCTGGCAGAGGATCAGGGCTTCACAGTCTCCCCTGCTCCCCAGAGGTCTCTCGGAGACACAGGGCCGACACCCAGAACTGATCACGCACCGGAACCAGGGGGGCTGCTAGGGACGCAGGTGGCCAGGCAGGTAGCCGTGCAGAGAGCTGCCACCGGGCGAGGAGATCTGGCCGGGCCTGCAGAGGAGCGGGCGGAGCTGCAGGGACCAGAGCCCCACCCAGGCTGCTGTGCTGGCCCCGAAAGAGCCCAGAGCACCATCCTTGCTGCCTGTCCCTGTTAGAGGCGCTTTGTCCCAGGATGCCACCCCAAATCCGGCCGGGCCGAGGCCCGCAGTGTCTGCTGAACGGGGGGGGGGGGGTGAGTGGGTGCCCCGTGTCACGTGTTGGATTGCGGGTGGGTGGCTCCTGGTCTGTGGGCCAGCAGGTCCTACCCTAGGGAGCCGTTCGGAGGCTCCTGGAAGCCCGGCGTGTGAGGGTGGGGAGAGCAGGTGCCACCCTGGGGCACCAGGGCAGACCTGGGCCCTCTGTCAGTCCCTGGAGCAGCTCAGGTGGGCACCTGGAGGAGCCAGGGCTGTGGGCGCAGCAGGCAGGGAGGAGGGCTGGCCCAGGCCGCCGGGCGCGGACTGTCCCCCATGGGCCAGTGGGCCGGGCTCCCTCCTGCCTCTCCCCCCTCCTGCCTCTCCCCCCTCTGTCCTCAGCACTTCCTCTGCACCTGTGTATCCTCTACTCAGGCCTCCGTCCTCGGTCCTCACTGACAGCCCCTCTGCTCAGCATCAGGGTGCTTTCTTTCCTCATTTTGTGCTCACCTGTCCCAGGTTGTGGGTGCTCCAGTCAGGCGTGCAAAGTGGTTCACTCACAAACCCTTGTCGTGCACATGGACGGCCCCTGGAGACCCCGCTGCACCCACCGCCCGCCCTCGGAGCTCTCAGAGGAAGAGGCACCTGGGATGAGATCCTTCCTGCCTGGGGCATCCTACAGGCCCGGGAGGGGAAGGGGAGCCACGCGGTCTCTGGTTCTGGTTCCTTAGGTCCGTCCGTGGGCTGCAGGGCCACGCGAGCAGCATGCCCATCCCCCAACCGGAGGCTTCTCTGTGGTTCTGAAAGACCCCCCAGCGGTGCCGGTGTCAGGCTGGCTGGTTCCAGGACGCTGTGGCCCTGGAGGCTCCCGGGAAGCCCCCCAGCCTCGTGGGGGAGGGCCGGGGCTGCCTGCAGCGGGCTGTTCCGACCAGCAGCTCACGAAGGCTACGAATAGCCACTTGGCCAGACTCAGTCTTCGTCTTGTTTCAGAAGAGTTTGTTTTTCCAGACTCTGTCCAAGTCTGTTTTAATCCACCAAAAGAGAAGCTAAGTTTGATAAATAAAAGAAGATGAAAAATGGTAGAGGAAAATGTGTTTCTCCCCCAGCTCCCAGGAGAGGACTGCCAAAATTGAGGCGTAGACACAGCAACAGGAAGATCGAAGCGTCTGATGGCGTCTCTCTCCTCAGGTGAAATGGCAGCGAGTCCCCCAGCCGAGCCCCTTGCGGCCTGAGAGCCACCTTGCCCCCTGCACTGCATGCCGGTCGGAATCCCGTCGTCTGCTGGGCGGGACTGTGACGGGTCCCCGAGGTGTTCGTGGGAGGTTGGGCCCGTCGGGGAGACCTTGGGTTTGGGGTCCCCCACGTCCCAGCCCTCCCCTTGGTATCCCAGGTCTTAGCCTTTCGAGACGTGCCCGTGCCATTCAAGGCGCTGAGATGTCAGCCCTGGACAGAAGTGCAATGGTTGGGGCCGGGCAGAGGGGACCTTGAACTTGGCCCTGGTCACTCAGCTGCACCTGGGTGGTGCGGAGAACTTCGCTTAAGTGATCACGGTGGAGGCGGCAGCGACCTTCCTCCGGAGGCTCGGTGTCGCCTGGCGGCCCGCCTGCCACTTCACAGGTACCACCTCCCAGAACCTTCGTGACCTCTTCTAAGCGGGTGGTTCTCAGAGCGGGGCGTTGGCCTCGCCTGGGAGCCAGTTAGAAAAGCAGATTCTGGGCCCATCCCAGACCCCCTGAATCGGAGACCCCCAGGTGGGACTCGTTCCGTCTTTCTCCAGGGGCTCTGATGCACGTGCACGTTTGGAAGCCGCTGCTCCGCGGTGGATAATGTGCCCCCCCACCCCGTTTTCTAAGTGGGGAGAATTGAGAAAGTTGATATTTGGCATCTAACTAACTTGCCTGACATCTGACGTCTCGTCAGTGACAGAAACAGGAGCAAAGATAAGTCTGCTCATTACAGAGCCGAGCCAGGCGCCTTGCCATGGGCCACGCCCACACCACATGCTCTCCCTTCTGGATTCTTCCATGTCCCAGGACGGGTGGGGACCCTGAAGTCCCCAGTCCCAGGGATGACGTGGCCACTGGGGCTGCGACTGCAAGGGCGGCTTCCAAGTGGAGGAGGCGTCAACAGCGGCTACTGGAGGTTTCCCCGAACCCACCCGCGCCCCTGGGATGTTGATCCCTGGCGGGCAGGCTCTTGCCTTTAGTGAAAAGTATTGAGGAAGATCTTGGGGATGTAGCTAAGTCTCCGGAGATGCTTTGAAATGCCACTCACTTCCCCACTCTCCCCGCCTCCCTCCCTCCCCCACCTCCCGCCACGGACAGTAAGCTGACCGTTCTTCAGGTCCGCCGAGCTCGATTCTCAGCCAGCCTACGTTCGAAATTAAGGGCCTGCTCCAGTGAGCTGCTGCCGTGCGGCGCTGTGTAACAAGCCGGCCGCTCAGTGGCTCAGTGTGGCGGGCGGGGGTCCGTGGGTCAGCTGGGTGGCTCTGGCTACGGGTCTGGGCTCAGCTACAGCACGGCTAGCCTAGACCCAGACCCGGGCTTCAAGACAGGGCTGTGGATCCCCTGGGCTTCTGCCGGTCTCAGCGGGCTGGGCCCAGGGTTCTGGGCTGCTCTGTGCGTGAAGCACCAGGGCCCAACCTCAGAGGCCCACGCCAGGCCCCCGGTCACTCCTGCCCCTGCCCGTCACTACGTCCCACTGCCTAAAGCAGCCCGCGCAGGGTGCGGGTGTTTCCCCCCCGTCCATCACTGTCCCAATCTCCTTGCTCCTCTGTCCCGTCCCCTGTGAGGCCTGTCGTACAGCCGGTGTTGAATGCAGGCCCCCTCCTGGCTGGCCTGCAGTCAGTTGTTTTCAATGAATTCGTTGTCTTTCTGGGAATGAGATTATGTGATGCCATCACACCCACGCTGAGGCTTTTGGCCAAAGAGACCTTCTTTACAGAAATCAAATTGACCCAAAGAAGAGTTTCCAAATGTAAAGTGTAAATTAATCGGCATGAAAGGGCACTGTCCGTTTCATCGTAAATCGTCTCCGAAATGGAAATACGAACAGTAGACACGCAGCCCCCCTTCCCGGGTAGAGCTGGGCTATAACCCTTTCAGGCAAAGGCAGGACCCATCATGCATTCCTCTGCCTCTGAGACTCACTGCTGAGTTGTCTGGGGTTGGTGGAGGTTCTGCCCTCGCAAGCGGGCCTGACGTCGAAGCCCACACGCCGGCACGTTGGCACCCCGGGGACCATCAGTGACGCCGGGAACAGTGTGAACCTCGGGTGGGTGTGTCCCTCGTCGTCCCAGAGCCTGAGGTGGACTTGTAGTCCCAGCTCCACGCTAATCCTGAACTTGTGGTGCGGCAGCGATTCTGCATGCGTTTCGGAGAGGGGCCCTCATTCGAATTTAAATCTTATTCATTGTATTCATGCGGTGGCATTTGGAGAAGGGGACCCGCGGCCTTACCAAGCAGGCTACAGGGACTCAAGCAACATGGTACCACCGAGGGCTCGGGCTGGCCCTTGTCCAGTCTGTCCACTCTTCTGGAAGTGACAGCCTCTGGGGAGGGATGTGGCAGGAGCAGGGCAGCTCTGGGGCCACCGCATGGTGTCGGGATCTGTCTCTGGCCCTCGCTGCCCACGTGGCCTTGAGAAGTGGACGAGCCTCAGGTCCCCTGCCCGGGTGTAAGAACTGGACTCAACCACAGACTGGCAGCGCCAGGCCCACTGCTGGCCGCTCAGGCTCCGATCTGGTTGCTCCCTGGCAGCTCAGTCTGCACCAGGCGCCGGTCCAGGTGGTTTACCTGCGGTGACTCACGGCTGCCACGCCCCATGAGGTGCTATCACGGTCCCGCTTCTCCCGAGGAGGAACGGAGCCACAGAGCGTTGAAACACCCCGAGCACCTGGCCCACTGATCTCAGAAGCCCGGCACTTTGGTGCCAACGCTGTGAGGTTGCCCACAGGGCCCACTGCTGCTGGGACAGCGACTTCTCTGGACCTCCCTGCCTTCCCTGTCACCACACACACAGCAGTGGGAACCACATGCTTGGGGTTATGTGCCCGCCTCATGTCCTCTTCCGAACGGCTCAAGGGCCTCCCCGAGCAAGGCTGCGTCCCCAGGGCCAGCATAGGACCTGACACTTAGTAGGGGCTCGGCCAGCCTGGGGTGAGTGAAAGACCTGGGCGCTTCCTGATGTCAGGAGCGGATGCTTCTCTACGTGGTGTCCTGTGGTCCAAGCCCCGGGAGGCCAGACCCCGCCCCCCCCGACTGTTGGAATAAAGGAGGGCCAGCTCAGCCTAAGGAGACCTCCCCGAGTGTCCGTTCCCCCTCCGGGTGGGCTGCAGGAACGGAACCCTCTGAAAACTCACGCTGTCTCTCACTAGCCTGGGAGTCCCGGAATCAGGACTTCAGACTTCCCAGTCCAAGTTGTCAGAAAAGCTCTGGCCTGAGTGTGCCCTAGCGGACAGACGCAGACGCCTCTGTGGGCTGTTCCAATCGCAGGCAGCGACCGTGGGTCCAGAGCGGCCTCAACGGCCATTTCTGGATGACTGATGGCCACAGCCTGCCCATGCTGAGTGGGAGGATGCCAGGCCGTGCCAGGGGAGGGCACGATCGATTTCGGCTTTTTGTAGCAGGACACACACACACACACACCACGGGGCAAGGGGTGGGGGGAGAGGAAGTGGTGGACAAGAGGACGCAGTGGGTTGGTGATGGTGTCCAGGGATGGCGCACGCTTATCTCGTGCAGCCACCAATCGTCTCATCTCAGATGCCTGCCAGGCTCTCTTGAGAAGGGTTCTGGAACCTTCTGGGCCTGGTAGGAGAAGGATTAGCGATGTCTGCCGTGGGCACAGGCCAGGAGAATCACCTGGGAGCCTTTGCTATTTCAGGGCAGCAGGCAGGTGGGTCCAGGACCCAGGACCGCACCCTGGAGTCAGGATGAGGTTGTCAAGGCCGCGTGGCGTGCAGGTTCTGACCTCTGAGAGCTGGGAGCTGCCCAGTGGCCCAGCCGAGTGGAGGGAGCAGGTCTGGGGCGAAAGTCACGGGAAGGTTGAGCGTCAGCCCTGGCTCTTCCCCCACCATCCGCAGTGCTGAGGCCGGCGGTGCTGGGCGTTGGGCGTTTTCCATCTGTCCACACTGTTCCTCTTGTCCTGGACTGAGGGGGATGACGCGGGTGCGGCGCTAGCCCGTGTGCCCTGGTGGGAGAAGGGGGCCTTGGCGGGGAGGCCTCGGGGAGGACGCGGGGCGCCACCAGTCCCTTCCCGCCTTCTGCTGAGCTCTGGGTCAGCGGCCGAGGTCTGGGCTCTCCCGCCCTCCTGCTCTGTTGGAAGGAGAAATACATCTGACGAAGGGACGCACCGGGGACACCTCCCCTTCTGACTTACACACTCAGCTCGAATGCAGGGTCTTACCCCAGGGAGACCCACCCCAATGGTCCCTCACCGTCCCAACGCCTTCTGGACTTGGATGCCTTGGGCCCTCCGTGTGGATGGAGGCCTTGACGGGGCCCTGGAGCCTGGACCACTGGGTCCTGGTCCAGGGCCCTCTGCTTTGACGGGAACACCTTCTCTGACCTTCTCCCTCCTGGGACTGAAGCAGGATCTTGCAGACCAATGTGTGTCCAGAACCAGCAGACTCACTTCTGTTTGTGCAGAAAATTGCTGTTGTTGAAAACGGCCCCTCAAGTCTTAGCCGGTGTTCCTGCCTCGGGCCTTCGTGAGGTGGGTCCACGTGCATTGCTGGCCCACTGTCCCCTGCGGCCACTGGGGCTGCTCTGGGTCCCTGTACAGTGTCATTCTAAGCCCTCCACACCCCGGGATGCAGGGGTCTCAGCAAGCAGAAGGTGCCCCCTCTGGCTTGAGGGCCTCCTAGTGGAAGGACAGGCTTCCCCTCTCCTCTCACCCCCAGGGACAGGCAGGGGACAGTCCAGTGTGGGGCTTCCCAGATGGAGGAACAGCTGAAGGCCCCCCCGAGAGGTGGGGCAGGTGACAGCAACCTCACTCGTTTTCTAAGCACACGCTGGGTGGACGAGCCCATCAAGAATTCCGTGCCAGAACTCCTTGATATTTGACTTAAAGTTCAGCTCTAAATATAGACCCACTGGGCTGCATCCCCACGTGTTGTTTCTGGGTGTGTGTGTGATCACGTGCGTGTGTGTGTGATCACGTGCGTGTGTGTGTGATCACGTGCGTGGTGTAGTGGCAGGTAGTGCTTGTACATCTTTCTTAAACGCGTTCTGCAGCATCTTACAAGGAGAGAGACACCCGCGTCAGAGGCCCCAGGGGCAGGACCCTCCCCCATGTGGCCCTTCTGAAGATGCTGGTCCAGCAGAGCCAGGCCACAGCCTCGCCGGCTCCCCAGGCTGGAGCGACCCCGCCGCAGCCGACCCCACCCACCTCTGCTCAGGTGGAAGCTGTCGGGGCAGAGCTGCAGGATCAGGGGCTTCTGGGCCAGTCGAGGAAGTTGGAGTGGACGGTGAGTGGACAGTAGTTAAGAGCACGAGGCCCCTGTGGGAAGGCAGCGCCCCTTGAGGAAACTGGAGGAAACGAAACGCTCTGACTGTCTAGCTGACAGCCGAATGGGGTCACTGGGGCAGGGAGGGTTCTCGTGGCCGCAGCCCTCAAGGGCCGTGTGTCCGGGGGCTGCGTGCTGGCCGCCGTGCCAAGAGTGCCCGCTCGTCTGCGTCCCATCCTGGGAGCGTCCCCGAGAGGGCCAGCCTGTGCTCCCTCCATCAGAGGGGCCTCTGGCTCACAGGCCTCCCCAGGGCCACGGCCAGGACCCTGCACTGCCCGGGGCACCTGGCCTGTGCTCGCTGCGCAGCTGAGCTTCGCCTGGGCTGGTGGAGGGCCCCGACCCCTGGGGACCGCTCTCCGAGTTCCTGCAGCTGGGAACCGGGGGTTCCAGGGATTCACCAGCTCTTCGTGACTCTTCTCGCCACCTTCAGGTCCCAGCGGGGCCACCGTGGGATGCTCTCTGCCACCAGGTGGGGGACCCAGAGGCCAGCCAGGCCAGTGCAGCCTCCTGCGGTGGTGGGGGGGCGTGGTCCCGGGAACGGGGCGCCGCCGGCCCGTCTCTATGGGACCTGATCCTTCACCGCGTGAGGTCTCAGCCGCCGGAGGCCCGGCTCGCGGGGTGTGGGCAGGCTGAGAGGGTCGGCTTGCTCCAGTCTCAGGACCGTGCTGGGGGCCGGGACGCACCAGGACCCCCCTCTCCTGGGACGGCGGTGTCTGGAGAGTGGCCACGTACAGGCTGGCCAGTCTCGGGGTGCTCCTCAGAAGTCCGTGTCCTCCCTGCTCCCCACCCCCCACAAAGGCTGGACTTCCCGGGCCCTCAGCTCCACGTCTGGCACTGGGGGACCTCTCCGTGCTGGGTCTCGGTGCCCCACTCTGTCGCCCCAGGTCAGGGCAAGGCCTTAACACCCCCTCGACTCCTAGGATGGATTTGGGCGCACATGGCGGCCCCTTTAATGTTTGCCACCTGCAACCGGCTCCTCAGGCCCCGTGGTGTTGATGGTCAGAGACCCTGCAGGGAGGCACAGTGCCCGGCCTCTGCTCCCAGGAGGGCCCGCGTGGGGCTCCTGCGTCATTGTGGGCCACTGGGGTCACAGGTCCCCACCCCAGAGACCCCCCCCATTAGGCCAGGCTCTTGAACAGCTCAGGATCCCGAGTTCTGGCTGGGTGCTGGGGCTGGGGGATGTGCACAGGGTCCTGCTTGGCCCCAGGCCTGGGAGACAGTGGCACAGAGCTGAGGGCCCTTTGGGGATGGAGGGGCCCAGGGTGCAGCCCGCGGGTCAGCCGACCCTCCTGTCCAGCCAGATGGGAAACAGCTTTGGCTTGGCAGTCCACAGCCCCCATCCAACTGTGTCCGCTGCTGGAAAGGAGCAAGGGGCATCCCTGTGCCCGTTAACCTTTATTTACAAGAACCGGCCGTGGTCCAGTGGGGGCACGAGGGGACGGGTGCATTAAATTCTGGTACAGAAGCACCTGAGGGGCCAGTGTGGCCACAGGGAGCGGACAGTCAGCTCATTCCGGGGGCTGCCGGGGGTTCCACCGAGGTGACAGCGTCGCTGGGTCTGGAGAAGGGAATGCACTGGAGGGATTTTTTTAAATCTGTAAATCAGATTGCATGGTTTTCCACCAAATTGTGTTGATTTAACTGAGTTGGTTGCAAATTAACTGAACTCAGCTTGGCCTTCTACAGAGGAAGGCAGGTTTAGGTGAGGTTTGGGCCCCAATCTCAGCCCCTGCCCGGGGGTACCTTCATGGACAAGTCTACCGGGGTCTTCCTGACTCTGCGTCTATATGACCGCAGCCCTGATGGCCCACGGCTCTGCCCCACCCGGCCAGCCTGGGATCACCTCCTGTCGGCAGCTGGTCCTTTGCAGGGCGTTGCCCTATGAGTGGAATCTCCCCATTCCTGAGCACCTGTTCACAATGGACCCCGTCCCGGGCCCTGTCCCTTTGCCTGGTCCTTGCCCTGTGTGGGGACTTGCCTCTCAGCCCAGTGCCTGGAGCCCGCGGTGCCCGGCTCTGGGCATAATCGGGAAGCTCACCGTCACCTCTTCTCTGTGCTCTGAGTGGCAGGCAGAGTGGGACACGCCCTCAGGAGGGTCTCCTGTAGATTAACTGGGCTTACTTGATTCATTGATTTCGTCAAGGGTCCGTTTACCGCGCTGACAACTGGAAAAACCTTAAATAAATCTTTAGTGAGCACAGGGGGGTCTGCCGGGCTCCTGGGAAATAGATGCAGCAGCCACACGGCACCCTCTTGGGCCCACCCCCCCACCCCGGGCTCGGCCCTGAGGGAAGAGGCTGAGAACTGGGGCCTGGGGCCTGGTGCCCAAGGTCGGCCCGCGCCCCTGGGGGAGGCTGCCGGTCCTGCGTTGCTGCTCAGGGCTGCCCTTCGTGCCTCCTTCACTCGTTCACGCATTCACTTAACATCCCCGAGAACCTAGTCTGCCAGGCCCTGTGCTGGGACAGGAGAGATGTCCAGAGCCGCTCTGGGTGGGGGCCGCCAGGCTGCAGGTGTGTCAGGGGGTGACAGTAGTCAGGTAGACGGGGAGAGGAGACCCCGAGCAGAATGGCCTGGACCGCAGTGCCTCCTTCTCTGCTCAGGCATCCTTGCTCAGAGGCATCTCAGGGTCATGGCACCTGGCCGAGAACTTGGCGCTTAGCAGGTGGCAAGGCCTGTAGGTGGACACACTTAACCTGCCCGGCTCCCGTTTCCTTACCTGCCGGGTGGGGACGGTCATGTTCTCCAGGCCGCTGTCCTCCGAAAGTGAGCATCAGCGGGGATGGGGAAATAGCCCCAATACGGGGCACGCAGCGTGCTCCCCTTGTTTGGTGCCCCAGAGCTGGTCCTTGTCCTCGGGGGGCTGCTCAGAGGTCCCCCCGGGGGTCTGGGAGGGACCTTTGAGGAGTTGGGAAGAGGCTCATCTCCCAGAGAGTCTGAAAGGGCCGCATGCCCGGTCTCGTCTCTGGGGAAGGTGCCCGGGAACCTGGGCTACGTCTTTGAAGGGGCAGAAGTTTGACGAGTTAGTTTAGTTCATCACTTTTTCCATTAATAAAAATTAGGATAGGAAAGAAATTATCATAATCCAACATTGACAATGAAGCTTTCCCATTTACTTCTCGTTCTGGGAGGGTTTTTTTTTTAATCAAAATGATTTATGGTGAATACAGTGCATATGAAAACTTTTAACCTGGTACCTTCCTAAGTTAAAAATGTTCCCTCCATATTACATTTTTAATCACATGAGTTAATTACTCTTTAGGGAGGCTTTGGAAATTCTGGGAAGGAGAGTATTACGGATTTCAAAGAATGAGACTGAAACTGTCATTTTAATGAGAATGCAAATGAGAATTGTTAAGGTTCAGTGAAGGTCACAGCGGCTTAATCATCAAATTATTATGCCCACTTATTGCCAGTAACAAGTGAATGTTAAAAGCTATTGTTTTAACAGATTAGACCTCCGAGTTATTGTTATTTCAAACTTTCCCAGGTGTTCGGGGTATGATTTAAGAATTAGTAAATGCTGGGATCCCCTTCACACCTAGAATCCCCTCCTGCACGTGTTCATCTTCACAAAGGGGTGGGCGCATGTGTCCCCAAATGTCAGAGTTTTCGGGATGGGCTCTGCGGAGATGCTGTGGGCAGGCGTGTCATCCACCGGTGGTCCTGCCCCCTCTCAGGGGCTCCTCTGTGTCTGAGGAGGTGGCTGGACAGTGCTGTTGGGGAGTGGGCCCCAGGGGGCCATGTGGCCGTGGCGGCCAGGACTCAGGGTCAGCGGGGGTGGAGGCCGGGGGGCGCTCAGGTAGCCGCCAGCATCAGAGGGAGAGGAAGGGGATGGAGTCACCCCGTCGTGGGACCCACGCCCTTGGGCAGCCTGTCGCCTTCCACTCACTGCTGACTCCGGGGCACGGCCCAGGGCGTGGCGCCTGGCACATGGCAGGCGGGGTGGGGGCTCTGTGAGTGTCTGAGGGTGGAGTGCAAGCTGGTGGCACGGGGTGACTGTGGGGTCAGTGCTGTGCGTGGCCCTGCGGTGTGGCTGGCTCCCTGGGCTCATCCCACCCGCATAGGTGGTGCACCCCTCCTGTGAGGTCAGAGCAGCCCCTCTGCTCCTGCGGTGCCAGGGGCGCAGACCCTGTCCTTCTGCGGCCTTGGGGTATTGCTCCGAGGCAGGGGCACCACCTCTAGCTCATCCCCACGGCCTTGTCTGGCATATTTACCTTCACGCGGCGGAAGTTCGGGGGCATCTGTGTCTTCAGAAGGACGGAGGGAGGAAAGGAGACAGGCAGAAGGGAATAGTTAACCCCGGAAGTGCCCGGGGACCCTGGAGCACCCCCAGGCTGTGGGCACCCGGTGGACTGAGGCCTCCTGCAGCCAGTGACCCCCTCTCCAAAGGGCTTAGAGGAGGGGTGACCTTTGCTGGGGCACCTTGCCTGAGCCCCTCCCCCATGGCTGAGGAGGCAGGGGTTGGGGCTGCAGGAGACCTGCCCGAGGGCCCAAGGCTGAGGGCCCGGGGTCATGTCCATCTCTCCAGGGGCAGAAGCAGCATCCTCCCAGACCGAGGCCCCCAGAAGGCCAGTGGGGCTGGTCTGAGACACGCCCCCCGCCAGGCCGGACCTCCACTCTCCTTGCCCGAGAGCTCTCTAAGCTGGGTGTCCTGGTGCCTGGGACTCGTGTCCTGGCTAAGACCTCAATCTCTGAAGGCTGTTCCTTGGGGCAGTCAGATGTGTTGGTAGTTTAGAAAGGGTGACCTAGGGGACCACCCATGGGACCTGGGAGTGGCAGAGGGAAGTCTCGGGCAGAGGAGGTGAGTCTATCTTGGCCAGTGGGGGGCTCCAAGGGGCCTGGGGGAAGAGGTGGGGTTCCTCGGATGACGTGCTCCCCAGCCCCTTCCCCCAGCCCCCCGTCCCTGGGCTGCATGGAGGCTGGGGGGAGCCGGCCAGCCCCTGCCACGGAGCAGCCCCCTGGGGTTTGGTGGGGCAGCGTGGCTATCTGTGCATCTAGATCCCGCGTACCACAGGGAGAAGTAATTAAATGCAATAGATGCTGAGGCTTCCGAAATTACATTATTTAGGAGCGGCAGCTCGCACACACACACAGGCTAAGCTGCGGATAATTAATAGATGTATTTAAATCGGCCTCTACCATCTGTATTCACCCAGGGAGGGACGCGTCCCAGGGAGGCCCACGCTGGGACACCTTTGGTTTGTGAGAGGAAAGCTGGGAATCCCGAGAGGGGCCAGGGCAGCAGGGCATGCGGGGACCACAGAGCCGGATCCCCGGCGGGTGTGACGGGGCTGTGGCCCTGGACCACTGGATGCGGCTCCCTCAGATGGCCAGGTGGGGTGCAGAGTCCGGCGGGGGGACACGGATGCAGGTCCCTCGGAGGTGCTCCCGGTGGGGGATAGATCCCCGGTGAGAAGAGCCACAGGGACACGGGGGCACCTGCCCTCCCCTGGTCGGGCTGCAGCCGGGCCCCTTGCTGGTCCCAGCTCCGTGTGCAGCCGCAGGGGCCTCACATTAGGATCTGACGGGAAGCATCTCGGGCAGCTGGTTCTCAGCCTCCGTCCTCTGCCCACATCCCACCTCTGGGTGCTGGTCACTGCCCGGAAGGAGCCACAGGCCCTAAAAGGACGCACGCAACTTCCTGCGGCCCAGACACCGGTTAGCTTCCAGAGCCTGGCGTGCGGGTCTCCCTTCCGAGCGGCCAGCCCAGGCACGTGCGGCTAACGTGGGCGCAGCCACGGCCTCCCCTGGACCTCACGGCTGGCCCTGGACCGCAGTGTCAGTCTGTGCTGCCGGAGGCTCTTCTGGCGCCAGGCGGACAGCGTCTGAGTCTCAGGGTCCTGCCCAGCTTTGAAGCGGGGGGGTGTTTGCTGCGAAGGCCGTGGTCATCGCTCTCTGTTGATGGGGGCCTGGGGGTGAGGGCAGCGTGGGCCGGGGACTCGGCACCCCCTTTGGTCCCATGGCTGGTTGTTCACAGGCAGTTTCTGGGCTCCTGCTACGCCTGCTTGCTCCCCAGAACGTGCTAAGAGGATTCAGTGCCAGCAGCCCTGCCCCCTGAGGGGCGTCTCCGTCTCCTGCCCCCCTCCCCTGTTCGCCCTCTGCCAGCTGTGTGGGGTCAGCACCTCATCGCACCCCATGGCGCCTGCCGTCTCTTCCCTAAGCCCTGATGCTGGACAGTGCCTTGGGCCCTGCCGTGCCCCCGGTTAAGTCACGAGCTCTTTCCTCGGGGGCCGGATCAGCTGTGTCCCCACCCAGCCCCTGCAGCCAGCAGGTGCTCTGTAGGTATGGGGGGAAAGGCTGAGCAGTGCAGAGAAGCTGGGGAGCTCCCAGGCCAGCGTGCAGGGTGCGGGGTGCAGGGTGTGCGGTACTCTGGAAGGAGCCCTGCATGCCTGGAGCCTGGGGCTTCTTTGAGAACCAGATCCTCTGGACAAAAAGGCTGCCGCGTGTTTGCTGTAACATCCCCATTCTGAGGGTCTCTAGATGGGGAGGTTGGTGTGAGAGAGACCCCTGATGCCTTGGGAGGAACCTGGGGTCCCAGACTCAAGGTGTGACTTAAAATCTCATAAAACAGCCAAAACCCATTAGGAGTGTCTCCCTCTAGAGGTGGCCATGGGGAATTCTGCGCACGCTATCAACAGCAGAAGGGGAGAGGGGAGTGTCTGTGGGGGGCTGTCGTGTGGTGCTGGCCCCCTGGGTCGTCCCTGTGCATCTCACGTGGGCCCTGGGTAGCAGGCCCCAGAGTTTACCTGGAGGCCTTTTACCCGGTGAGGGCGGAGCTGGCCCAGAGCCTGTTCTGACTGCCCCCCTGGGGAGCGCCATTCTGAGGACTCTGCCTGGGCACCTCCTGACCCCTCTCTGTCCTGCACCCCTGCACAGTCATGGGGGAGGCCGGGCCTGGACCCACATCCTCCTGTTGACTCCTCACTGTGACCTTGCAGAGTGACCTTTCCCGCCTGTGGGCACTAGGGGAGCTCCGAGCACAGCCAGCGCCTTCCTGGAGCGAGTCCTGGGGATGGAGGGGCTCCCTCACGGGCCTGGGGAAGGCTACTGGGACGGAGCTAGGGAAGCCCACCCAGCGGGCTCAGAGGGAGCCGTCGGTCCCCCCGGGCCTGGGGGAGCAGGTCGGGGAGATGCTTCCTCCCACCAAGCATCTGACACCGGCTCACAGGGTCGTGCATGCACTCCCTGCTCTGTCCTGGGGGAAAAGCAGAGGATGACACAGTGAACTGGTCCTCGGACGGAGGAAGACAGCACACACAGAGCCGGTGTGGCACCTGCACCCGCGGTCGCAGGGACCAGGGGCGAGCACCCAGCTGTGGGGTCCGGGCCAGGTGACAACAGCGGAAATGACATGGGAGGGGTGTCGTGGACTGACTCTGTCCCCCAGACTCATGTGTGGAAGCCCTAATCCCCCAGCACCTCAGTTGGAGATGAGTCTTTACAGAGGCGATTAAGGTAAAATGAGGTCACAGGGGTGACCTCAGTCCCACAGGACTGGTGTCCTTATTAGAGGAGATTAGGACACAGACTCACACACAGGGATGACCACGTGAGGACATGGGGAGAGGACGGCGTCTACAGTCCAGGAGAGAGGCCTTGGGAGAAACCAGCCCTGAGACACCTGGATCTCAGATTCTAGCCTCTACGACTGGGAGACAGTAAGTGTCTGTGGTTTAGGCCACCCCATCTGGCCCGTGGCGCCCGAATGGGAGATTCGCCCCCCACACCCCCAGCAGCGGTGCCCCATCTCTAACCTCCCCAGGGCAGAGGGCGGAGGGAGGGCCACCTGCCCATTGGAAGGGTCAGCACAAGCTCCTGGGGGACGGGGAAGGCGACGGGAGCTCCCAGATGGACCGCGGCCGGGCCGGTGCCAGTTCATTCTCGCCACGTGCCGCCTTCCCGCCATCCCAATGTGGTCATTATCGCGTTTTCGCTTTCTGTGGCCGCATTGTAATGGGAGCTTATGTTCACTTTGCTGGGAGCTGCCAAATCGCCGTCTGCTTCTCTGCAGCACGCACTCATTTGCTACTTGCCCTGGGTGTTTCTTAAAGTCGCGCGTTTTCCACCCAGACAAATTAAGTCTCGGTTTGAGGGCGTCCCTCTCCGGAGCTGACACCATGTGTGTTAATAGCCATCGCACCTCTCAGCGTGCTGGAGCTGGGATCACCTGCATCTTCAAGCAGCCGATTACTTACAGGGACGCAGCCTCAAAGCCAATAATGAAGTTATCAGGTGGAGTCAGGGCCCGTATGGGTTTTTGCCGCGCCCCTGCCAGGGCCAGTTTGAGGGTACACTTTGGGAGCAGTGGCGGTTGGGGAGAAGTCTCTCTGTCCCTGTGTGTCTTAATCCATGTGGCCGACCAGGACACGTGTCCTGAGCGTGGTCAGCGTGCAGCCACTGGGAGACAGGAACCTGGAGATGGGGACCAGGAGCCGCGGGCAGGCGAGCCCCAGCGGGCACGCGGACTGGACACTGTGGACCGAGGTGTGAGCAGGTGCACTGGGAGGGCTGTGGCCACTCAGGAGGCCCAGACAGACCCTGAGTGCCTGTGAGCCAGAGTGACAGGAGAAGCGTGGTCCACCTGCGGGCATCCACTCACGGCCACCAGGGCTCCAAGGGAGGGCATGTGAACAGATGCTCAGCGCTAAGTATACAATTAGCAGATGTTGTATGTGGACTGAGTCACGTCCCCAAATTCATAGGCTGCAGCCCTAACCCCCAGTGTGATGGCGCTGGGAGGTGATTAGGTCACAAAGTGGGGCCCCCGTAGGGGGACTAAGGGAAAAAGAAGACGGGCGTCTGCAGCCGCAGGAGACCCAGGAGGAGAACTGCCTCCAGAAACCGAGCCAGCAGCGCCTGGATCTTGGACGTCCCGTCCCCAGAGCTGTGAGAAATGAAGGTCTGCTGTTTCAGCCTCTGTCTGTGCTGTTTGTCCCGCAGCCCGGCTAAGCAGGGCAGCGGACACCCCGTTACCCGACGTGGGCCCCCAGCAGCGGATCTGTTCTGAAGCCGATGAGGATGGAGGGCTGCCGGGGATGCTTTGAGGAGGGTTGTCCTGATAGCCCCCGGGCGAGCGGGTGACTGGCCCTCGGAGCCTCTGCGACCCCTCCCCCCCAGCCCCTCCTGACCATGGCCCTCCCATGGCCTTGTGGTGGCTGACCCCGGCTCTGTGGCAGGATGGAAGCGTGCCAGGAGTGGGGTCCGAAGGAAGGCGATGTCCTCTTCTCACTCCCAGGTTCTCAGGGCCTCTTGCTGTGGCCCCCGCAGACACAGATGGGTCTTCTGGGGCCGACAACTTGGGGAAGACTGACGTGTCCAGGCAGCCGGGGCTGGTCTGAGCTGAGCCTTCAGGAGGAGTAAGGAGCCCCGGGCGGGGTCCAGGCGAGGGCACGGCGTGAGCAGGGCTGTGGATGTGTGTGTGGGTGCGGTGTGACTGGAGCCCTGGGGGTGACAGAAGCGCGGTCCCGAGGAGGGGGCTGGCTGGAGGGGGCACAGTGCCTCGGGGCTTCAGGAGGTACGCAGCGTCTCAGCCTCGCAGGTGAGTGTCTGGGTAGCAGCCAGCGGCCACCGTCTTCTTTCCTGGGACGCTGAAGCTTCCAGGCCGCAGTGCCTTTGCAGTCAGGATGCAGGAGCCGTGTCTCCGTGGGAGGGGCGTCCCCGTCGTCTCAGCAGGAAGCCACGTCTGTAGTTCTGGCCCCGTCGCTTCCTGGGGCCGTGTCCCCGTGAGCCTCTGGGTTGGTGCCGGGCCGGCTCTTCAGCACTGATCCGTCGGGACCCCGACAAAGCACCCGTGTTCTCATCCACAGCCCCCAGTCGCTGGAGGCCATGGCTGGGTGCCCAGGAGCCCAGAGGGACGGACGCATCAGCAGAGCAGGGGCGGTGGCCTAGGGGAGAGCCGGAGTCCGGCACGGACACCAGGCCCTCATCACGCAGCAGAAAGCACGCCTGAGACCCGATGGCAGCTGGCCGTTCTCCGTGGTTCCTGGATGCACGGATTCCGTGCTGTGCCTGCCCCTGCATCCCCGGCGGAAGGTCCGTGTTGTGGGAAACACTGGGCTCCTGTGGGCGTGGCCATCGCAGGGCCCTGCTTCTCAAGCTTGGAGCGGCCGTCAGGTGTGGGGTCCTGGGGGTCCTGGGGTCCCGGGGACAGGAGGAGTGGACGGGAAGGTGCACGTGTGATGATGACAGAGGACACCTCACCCGCCTGGTCCATCAGGAAAGCCGTCCTGCCGGCGTGGCCGCAGGGCTGCTGGCCTGACCAGGTCATGAGGGTCCACCTGCTCCTGCTGTGTGGTTCTGCGGGATGTTTGTGCCGCTCGGTGCCTGGCCGGGTGCACCCGCCACAGGCGCTCAGAGCATCCTGCCCATGTTAAAGGTGGGAACGACACAGCACTCGGAGAGCAGAGCCCTTCCCTTCTGTGCGGCTGCAGGAGCCTCCTGCCTGGATCCCTGTGGTCCCAGGCCGGATGTGGGAGTCTTCTGTCTGCTCTGGGGACCGTGAGGCTGATCCGGAAGTGAGCTGGGGCTGCTGCTGTCAGCACCCAGCAGGCAGCAGTGGGTGGGTTTCTACCGCATTTAGGTGAAAAATGCACCCAAACTCTCGGTGCCCTTTCTGCCCAGGCCCTCAAGGGCACCCACGTTGTCATTTATGGCCTTGTTCTGGTTCATGACCACGGTTTTCACCTCGGGTCTCAGGCATGCTTTCCGTTGTGTGAAGAGGTCCTGGTGTCCGCGTCAGATGGCTCTCCGCGGGGCCTCCGCCCCTGCTCTGCTGACGTGCCCGCCCCTCGGGGCTCCTGGGCACCTGGCCGTGGCCTCCGGGGACTGGGGGCCATGGATGAGAACATGTGAGCTTTGCCAGTTTATAAACCTGACAGTTTATAAAAAGTTTACACCCACTTTCTTATTCACTCCTGTCAGTAGCTTGCAGGATGGCCGGGGCCGAGATGATGGACTTTTGTTATTACCGAGGTGGGGACGGTGACACCAAGGCCCAGCATTCCTGCTGGGGGCCTGGGAGAGCCTCAGGGTGGGCTTCAGGGAATGGCCTCTGGGGGTCCCGTAACTACCTCTTAGGGCCGAGGCAGGGACTGGATCAGTTCTGGACACACAGGCAGTGCCCAGTAAAGGTCAGCATGTCGCTCCCGCTGCCACTACTGTTAATATCCCCCAATCCTCACTCCCAAGCCCCTTTCTGGAAAGTGGGGTGCGTGGGATACTCCCCAGCAGCACTGGGGACCCCACAGCTGGCCCCTGACTCTGGTGGGGTGGCCACATCTCCGTGGGAGGCCTGGCGTCCCCCCAAGGGCGGCCATCACACCCGAGGAGGGGTGGCCTGCACCCTGGCTGGGGAACCCCAGGGCCAGGTCACAGCCTCGAGGGCCATGGTGCCCCCACTTCTGGTTCTTCTGGTCACTGGGGGTCAGCACAGGGCCTGACCCCTTCTCCACAGGGAGCGGGGTCACTCGCAAGATCTGCAGCATTCCCCAGACCCACTGGGGCCACGCCTGAGGGCGGATGCCCCTCTGTATAGGGAGTGGTGCTGGGGGTGGGGCCCTGGGTGGACCCCAGGCCAGCACCTGGGACGGCTCCATGCCCAGCGGGCAGGGCTGCCTCCAGGCCCGATGCTGGGCTGGGTCTGGCCTCCTGCTCCCCTGCAGCCAGGCCACAGCCCCCGACCTTCAGCCCTTTCTCTGCCATTTAGCAGACAGGGCCAGCTGCCACCTCCTTCTCGGTTCTCAGCCGGGCCCTTGTGTGGACCCCGTGAGGATTCCTGCAGACGAGTGGCCGATCCTCACCCCGGGGCTCGTTTGTGCATTTCTCCAGAGGGAACGGCCGTGGGCATTTAGGCTGGAAGGACAAAGGGATAGTGTCCTGAGTCTTGAATGGTCTGTCTGGCCTCGCCAGCAGCTTGGGGGGGTGAGCACGGAGCTCTTGAGGGGATGGGAGAAGCTGGCCCAGACATCTGAGCGCCTGGATGCAGAATGGTGGGCGGTGATGCTCCCAGCGTCTCCTTCTGGAAGGCCTGGTCCCCGGAGGCAGCCTGCACCTCTGCTCAGGTGAAGAGATCTTGCTGCCCTGGCGGGTCAGCGCGTGCCCGAAGGAGCTGCTCCCGGGAGTGAGGGATGCCCGGCTCCCTCCGCCTCTTGCACCCACTACTGGAGCGGGCCTCACCCGCAGCAGGAGTGGCCGCCCTCCGAGGGGCAGTGGTCACGGCGCATTTGGTTTTGCTTCAGCTCACCGAGCAGGGTTGCGGGAGTACCGGCTCCTGGATGGACAGCTTCTGCAGGTCCTGGAGGCTGAGGATCAGGGGCCCCGGGGGAGCTGCTGGCTGGCATCCTGACTGCCCTGCCGCGAGCGAAGGCTGCTCTCCCACCCACCTGTCTTGGGCAGTGCCCCCAGGACCACGTCAGGCTCCTTGCCTAGGACTGTCCCTCCTGAACCCAGCCACTCTGGGAGGGCAGCGTAGACTGCTCCCCAGCTGTTCTCTTTAGAAAGGGTGCCCTGGATGGCAAGGGTGCCTCGGCCTGGGCCCCCCAAAGCAGCCCGAGATGAGGCCGGGCCTGCAGGTGGTATTTGGGAGTGAGTGGAAGGAATGACTGTGAGGACGGGCTTCGGGAGTCGGGGGGGGCAGTGAATGGCGGGGGGAGGGTGGTCTCAAGTCCCTGCTGTGGGCAGCTGGGCTCTGCCCTGGTGGGAGCAGAGGAAGGCTGCCCACAGGAGAATAAGCAGAGACTGTTAGCCAGAGACTGGGGCACGGCGGGGGGCCGGGGAGGCAGCTGTACCGGAGAACGGAGGCTGGGTTCCAGGTGCCTGGCAGAGGCTGGGCCTGGGGAGGCTGGGCCGCCAACCAGAGCAGGGCGTCCCTGTGACTCGCTAAGGGCATGTTTGGCTTCTCCCGGGTGGTCCTGCGTTGGGATCAGGGAAAGAAACAAGGGAAGCTGGGGGTCACTGCCCACATGCTGAGCGTCTGGGCTGATAGCTGTAAGGTAGGCTGGGGGTCAGAGTTCCCTCGTCACGTGTGGTCTGGCCAGTGTCCGTACAATGCCACCTGCCTCCTAGTGGCCGGGGCAGGACGGATGACAGGGGTTGGGGCCTGCAGTGGCGAGATGGGGGTGGAGCAGGAACCAGAGCCTGCCAGCCTGGAACTTCTCTGGGGGACACTGGCCATGGTCGGGGCGGGTGGGAGGCTGGCTGGAGCCCCTGGAGGGCCCACGGCCTCAGGCTTGGGGTGGGCCTGGGAACATGTGAGGGCTGACTCAAGGCCAAGTGCTGGGCAGGGGCTTGGGGCCCGAGATCACAGAGCGGGCGTGGCCTCCTCGGGTGCCGGCGCAGGGGACCGGCGAGCTCTCCCAGATGTGGATAGTAGAACAGGAACACAGATGTCCCCAGATCCGGTTCCTATTACAACAGCAGCTGTGGGGAAGCCTCCGGCTCCAGCTTGAAAAGCACAAGATGCTCAATCGTAGCAGCATTTACAGGAATGTTCAAAAGGCTGTGGGGCCGCCAGTCTTTCACCATTTCTGGCTCTGCCTGGCTCAACCTGGCTTTCTTTGCCTGCTTTGAGCAGAATCTGGCATTTTTCTCCCTCAGATGGAGGCCTTGCAATGTCTGCATAGAAGGCTTGTAATTCTCAGGTCTTAGCTTTGGGAAGGTCTGCCACGTTAGACCTCCATCTTGCCACCCACCCAGCCCCCTGTTCAGCCCTCAGGAAGCCCCTATTGACCCCAATCACAGCATATGCCTCATGGGGCTAGGACTGCCCAGGAGCGGCGTCCGTTCCCTCCAAGCACAGGCTTAGGAGAATGGGTCTGGGTCTTTCTCCCTCCTGAATGCTCCTTGCTTGGACCAGAGCTAGGCATAGGTAGGGGATAGATGGATGTACAGCTGGGTGGATAGAAGAATGGAAAGATGTACAGATGGACGGATGGGTGGATGGGGAGATGAGTGGATGGATGAATAGATGTATGATGGTGTACAGATGGATGAATAGATGACGGATGGGTGGATGTACGGTTGGGTAGATGGAAGGAAAGATGGATAGGTGGATGGATGGATGGATGGATGGATGGGTGGATGGATAATGAATGATGTATGGGTGGATGGATGGCTGCATGGACAAATGGATGGATGGACGGATGGATGGGTGGGTGGACAGGTGGAGGGATCATGAGTGGATAGATAGATGGATGGTGGATGGTGGACTGATGGATGGACAGATGGATGATGGATAGGTGAAGAGATGAAGTAGCTCTGAGAATGGTATAGCCTCTGGGTAGCGAGGACAGGCAGGTGGACCCAGCCCTAGCCCAGCCCTTCCTTGCCTGACTCTAGGCAGACCCTGAGCTCCCTGAGCCTCCGTTTCCTCAGAAGCAAGTGGGAACCTCTGCCTCAGGAGGTCGCTGTGAGGACCACCTGTGATGAGCAGCGCAGGGCAGAGCTCCAGCCCTGATCACAGCCCGGTGTTTGTGCCCAGGGGCCACCCTGCCTGCTCTTCTGCTCACCTCAGTGGTCTGGGGGCTCATGCTTGTTGACACAGTGGGTCTAGTTCCTTCCTTTCCCTCTGTCCCGCGGTGTCCCCTCCCATGGTTCGGCGGCAGCCATCGCCCTTCCCCGTAGGAAGGGGCTCCCATTGTTTCGAAGGTTTTGCTAGAAAGAAGCTGCCCTGAGTCACGTGTGAAGGGCTTTGTTCTGCGCCTGCAGCCTGCTCTGGGCATATTCTGAGGATGCACTTTCAGATGTAGGGCGGGGACATCTTGAATTTGACTCTATTTCCTCAAGGACTCTTCAACAGGAAATCACTGTTTTTAAACAACACCAGAGTCTCCATGTTTGCTTCCCGGAGGGGCAGGTGAACCCTCACTGGGATGATATGAGCCGGCTGCGGGCATCCTGCCCTTCGCTGCCCCCGAGGCGCGCAGGAGGGCAGCGCGTGCACAGCTGTTCCAGGGGCTGGGAGCATCGCCCGCCCGCCGCGGGCAGCGGTTCCCTCCCAGGCTCATTAGGAGACACTTTGAGCGGACGGGAGGTATCAAGTTCACCTAAAGTGTGAGAGTGTGGTTTACTGCTTGATTTCACAGGGGAGGGCAGGGCAGCAGCGGTTGGGGCAGAGAGCTGCGCAGGTGGGCTAGTGGGGCAGGCGAGCCGGCCAGGTGAGGGGAAGCCGCCGGCCCCCAGGAGGCCAGCCTGGGGCGGCACGTCTGCTCCTCCATGAAGGCCCTGCTCGCCTTGCCCACCCCTCACTCAGTCCTCACCCGGCATCACACCCTCTGGGCGGGCGAGGTCCTCTGGGTGCAAAGCTCCCAGACGCAGCCCTGCTCGCTTGGAGGCCCGGGCCATGGCTGTCGGGGTGCGGGCGGGGACGGGGTGCCAGGAGGCGGGCTCAGTACGTGGCTGCTGCCTGAACCTGGCCGGATGGCGAGCTCCAGGAACCGGCAAGGTGGTCCCAGAGCAGGGAGACAAGGGCTCAGCAATGGCAGCTGTGAGTGTTGGGCAGGGCGGTTCGGCACCGGCTGGTGGGTTTTGCTGAGTTCATCACCTTTCTCCTGGGGGTGCTGGAGGGGCCCACAGGAGAAGTGAGAGCGAAAGAGCAAACACTCCTGCCGTGCGGGTCTGTCTGCGTCTGAGGCTGACCCTCCCTCTGGCCTCAGACGTCCTGAAGCACAGCTGGTGGTGAGAGAAACTGACCCGCACGCCCGCCCCCAGCCCCAGCCCCAGCGTTCCGGTCACACTCCCTCCGCTAGCGGCCTTGCCGTCCACCGCATCCTCCATCGCCGCCCGGGCATCTGCTCTGCTCCCTCCTTCTGCTCTAGAGAGAGGAGAGAGACGGTCTGGAGCTCACTCCCCCCACCCCAGCGCTGGATGTAAAGGGCTAATGGAGGAGTGAGCCCTGCCAGGGACTCTGCCCTTTACCCTTTACACAGAATCAAAACTTGAGCTCAAAGATGCCGTTCTGGGGGTGACTCCAGACAAGGGCTGCCACACGGTGAGCCCCGCCCCCCGACCTCCCTGGGGTTTGGGTGCTGCCCCTTCCAGAGGGAGCAGAGGGAAGAAGACGTTGCTGGGGGCCAGCTCTGTGCAGTGCCCGCTGCCTGATTAGCTCCGACCCAAGTCCAAGCTCTCATGAGGGATCGAGGGGCACAGGGACTGACAGCTGGCCAGCAGTCACACGGCCGGCCAGCGCTGAGCTGGGCCTGGGGCTGTGGCCCTCCAGCCAGAGCGCTAGCCCTTTTCTTTTTCTTTTTTTTTTTTTGCGGTACGCGGCCCTCTCACTGCTGTGGCCTCTCCCATCGCGGAGCACAGGCTCCGGGCGCGCAGGCCCAATGGGCATGGCTCACGGGCCCAGCCGCCCGGCGGCATGTGGGACCTTCCCAGACCGGGGCACGAACCCGTGTCCCCTGCATTGGCAGGCGGACTCTCAACCAGTGCGCCACCAGAGAAGCCCCCTAGCCCTTTGCTTAACCTTAGGCCGCTGCTGGCTGCTGGTTGGACCCCTTCCCCTGGCCCCGTCGCCCTCTCTGATCTCCTTCAACCGTGCGGCAGTGCTGGGGACCCACTCTCCTGCTCTCGGGGATGGGGCCACGGGTGGCTCCGTGTATCCTGAATCCCAGTCAGCCTGAAGGAGAGGCAGCCTGGGCGTGGGGTCCATCTCCGCTGGACCCCCAGGTGCATAACTGAGTGGGCACTGATAACAGACAGCCCTGCCCTCAGCGCTCAGCTTTCCCATCCGGGGGGTGGGGACCCATGCTGCTGTGTGCGCAGCACTTAGCACAGTCCCGGGACGTGGTGAGGACTCAGGGTGGGGCAGGTACTCAGCGAGGGGTCGTCGTGGGAAATCAGTGGGCATGTGGCCGAGCTCGGTGGATGCAGACTTCTGCTCAGAGGACTGTGGGGACTTGCAGTCCTAGGAGTTCCTGGCAACCACAGGGCCTGGCCCAGCCCGATGCCTGAAGTGATGCCTGCGGGTGACGGGGGCCTGCAGTCACTGGGCGGGGGCACAAGGGCGACACAAGCAAGACCCTGCCTCGGGCACACATGGACCCGGCTTCCACGCAGGATCTAGAGCTCCAGGCGGTGGGCTCCGTCCGGGCTGCAGGATGACAGAGCTGGCTGTCCTGTCAGCCGTTCTGGGGGTGACTCCAGACAAGGCCGTTCTGGGGGTGACTCAGGTGCTGGGAGAGTGGCCTGGGAGCTGCCAGCACCCGCCAGGGGGGCCGGGGGCCGTCCTTTCCTCGCAGACCCCCTGCCAGGTGAGCCCTCTGCTGAGGTCTCCCCTCCCCCCTTGGCCTCTGCCTACTCTGCCTTATCCTCCCTGGCACCTCCTGGAACCCACCCCAGATCTTTTCTCAACCGACCCCCTCTGGACCCAAGCGATGTCGTGTGGTGTCTCAGCCTCAAAAGCCCCCATAGGGAGGCCCCCACATTGTCCCCCCCCAGGTCTCCTCCATCAGTTCCAGACCCTGCCATCTGCCCACTCCCATCTCCCCTTAGATGCCTATAGTTGGCCCCAAACTGAGCTTGTCTGAAACCAGACACTCCACCCACTCCCAAGAGCCAGCCCCTCACAGTCTGCTCGCCAGTGTCCAGCCTCCTGTGGGTCTTCCCATAACTATCTCTAAACCATTACCCGGGTCTGACCGCTTCCGAGTGACTCCCCCACGGTATCCCCGGTCGTCTGGACTGTCGGTGACCTGAGCGGCCTCCCTGCATCCTCCCTGGTGAGCCGATGGCCTCTTCCCTTTAGGACGCCCACCCTGGTCCCAGTCGAGCTTTGCTGCGGTTCAGCCGTGAGCAAAGAGGCCTGTGGATTCGGCAGCACGATGGCTGAGCCTGGGATTCCCGGGAGTGGCCCTTCCTCCGCCCGTCCTATCCTTGCTAACCTGCCCCATCTCACCCCTTGCCCCTTCTATGTGCTCTTGGCCAATTCAGGCAACCATGCAATTTGAGCATCACGGTTTTGTCTGGGTGCCCTTCTGTTTTGTGGCCTCTGGGATGGCTTGTCTGGGGGTGAAGCTGGAACCTTCCAAGGACGCTAGGACCGTAGTGGGGAGGCAGTCAAGCTCAGGGGGGCGCCCAGCCCTCCTGTCCCGGGTGCGCGTCTGCAGCTCCCAGGGAGCCTCTCCTCTGTGTTTCCCAGTGTCAGGCCCTGCTTACTTGTCACGTTAATTAATTATTCTTGCTGACGGTGAGGCAGGTCCTCTAAAGTGACCTGCAGACGCAGGCTCATCCAGGTAAATGGTGGTGGTCGCTTTCCAGCCGTCCCCACAGCCCTCGCTTTGATCCCAGTGAGGGTGAGGCCTGCAGCTCCCGGGCCTGCCCTGCAGGCCTGTTCTCCTCACCCATACCCAGGAAGAGGCACAGCTGTGGCCCAGTGTCCTGGTCCTTCCCAGGGCATCTGCAGCCCCCAAGGCTGCACTGGATTTGCCCCAGGTCTAGATCCCAACTCCTCCCCCTCGTGGCTTCCTGTGCCTGAGGACTCCAGGAGGCTGCAGGCCTCGTGGCATGCTCACCAGCAAATCGGTCCTCTCTGAGAACCCTAGACTCCAGTCCCCTGGCCCCTGAGCCTGCCAGCTGGGTCCCCACCTGCTGCATCTTCCTGGTCCTGCCCCCTCCTGGGAAACTCCACTGATTCTCTTCCACTTGGGTGACTTCGCCCTATCAGCCAGGGCCAACACTCCTACCCCTTCTGCTGTCATGGCCTTTGGTTGTCAGAGTGTGACACTTAATTAAAAACATAGCTGTGACAGCCTTTATTTTGTTTGTATTTTTATCTTTCTAGATAAATATTACTACCTCGTCCTCTTCAACAAGTGCAGACTATTATATGGACAAAACACAATTTATTTACAGTATTTTTATGATACTAGGTTTTCTCAAATCACAGAGCTTAAATGGCTCACGTTGGAAAAAAAATCAAATAACAAATGAGGGTTCAAAATGAAAAGCAAGATTCTGCCTGTCTTCCCCACACCCTGACCTTTTCCCCAGAGACGAAACTGTTCATCATCTGGTCCTTCCTGCTGGAAATTGTATTTATTTATTTTTACCCAGTGTTGTGGCTGTAAGTGCTGACTTCAATGTTCATTCCTTGACCCACCACCTCTGATCAGCCTGGTCAGGGCCTCAGCACCCCTCACTCTGAGCCGGAAGAAAGCAGAAGGGCTGCTTCAACACCATAGCTTCCTTTGTTCCACATAATTAAAAAAAAAAAATCAAGGTTTAAGAATGTATATTTATCTTTCTACTATAAACATTTTTCTGCGCTCTGTCTACTTGTGGATTTAAAAACTTATAAAGAAATCAATGGCGTTTACAATACTACTCCATAAATATTGTTCAGCAAAGATACTGGATTTGTGACCAGGACTATGAAGAAAGAGATATAACATTTTACAGTGAAGGTTCTACCGGTCGAAGGTTCTTCCAAGTGTGAGGGCCTAATGTGTTTTTAAGCACATTCTTCACAGCTTATTTCATTTCTAGAGTCAAAGATGCTAGATTTTCTTTTATCCCATATTCCCACATCTGATTCCTGGATTCCTTTCTCTGCTGGAGTGCCACTCCAGGTCAACTTTTGTCTCGGGTGCATGGCCAGTCAACTGAACCCTTGTGTGCCCTTAAGTGGGAAACTGTGTTGGCAGTCTAGCTGGGTATAAAATTCTAGATGCTGGAACTTTTCCCTTTAGCCCCCAACGACCTGCTCCAGTGTCTTCTAGAAGCAGTGTTGCTAATGGAAACCCTGGCGTCTCCATCCGTTTCTGACTTCACAAAACACACCTTATTGGTTCTTTTTATTCTGCCAGCTTCTCAGAGTTTCTTGCATCTCTTGGGTCTCGGTCTGTCTGTTCAACCTACTCTGAGTCTGGGGGCTGCAATCCGAGTATGTGTGTTCAGTCGTCTGAGTTTTCTCCTCTGTTGCATTTTTCCTTCTCCTTTAGAATTTCTATAAGTGAAAGTTTGATGCCCAGGATATGCCCTGCATGTTTCAATTTGTACCAACCTTCCCATCTCTCTCTCCATGTGCTCTCTGTCTGGGAAGTGTCCTTTACTTCCCACACACCCCTGTTTCCAGTCATGCCCATTTTACTCCTCAGGGCATGCCCTGGAGCCTAACATCGGTTAGTCCTGTTGATTCCCGAGACTTTCTTCTTGTTCTCCTGGTTCCCTTATTTTTCATGGTACCTTATTTCTTTTTACTGGTGCCACATTCTCTCCAATTTCTTTGAGAAAGATGTTATTTAGAATTATTATTATTACCTTACTTTTCCCTGAGTCATTACTGATTTCTGCCTCCTAAGGGTTAAGTGTTAGAGTATACCTGTCCTGGGTCTTCCTTCTCTTTCTGTAAACACCTGGTGGCCCTGCCTGCCAGGTCCTCTCTGTACAGGAAAAAAGGGTGATGTGAGTACAGGCACTGGTCAGTGTGAGTCACCCTCGTCCTGGGTAGCAGCTGGCTTCTTGCTTAACCAGGAGAGTTGACCGTAGGTTCTCTGGGAACAGGCAGGGTGTATGGACAGATGGGCATCCCTGGAAGAAGCAGGGGAGCTGGTGGGGAAGCGAGGGCCCAGGCTACCCTGATGCTGGCTGGCTATAACCTGGGGATGTTCGTCCACCTCCCCCCTGGGGGACGGTCCTGCCTCTGACCTCCGTCCCTGCTTGCTATGGGTGGCCAAAGATCTCCACTCTGCCCTGCTGTGTCTCTCTCCTGCTCTCCCTTTCTCAGAAGAGCAGGGGACTCCAGGCCTTGTTTGTGCCAGAGGCCTTTTTGGCAACCTGGCGATGCCTGTGAAACCTTTCTCAGAACACCATAAAAATATATAAGATTACTAAGGAAACCAGTTACACCAAAATGCAATTTCAAATGTTGGGAAACCTATTTTGATATAGTAATATGTTTGCTTCTTTATTAAAACATTACATAAAAATGTCTGGCGGTGGGACAACCATAATTTGAAGTCAGGGTGATATTTCAAGCTGTCTGCAAGAGCTGTAATGTGATATGAAGATCCCTGCAATTTCTGGTAGTGACAAAAATCACAGTTACACCTAAACTCCTGTGAGCCTGCATGCTCACTTGAAGGGAGTGTCAAACTTCAGTTAAAGACACATTAAACAGAGGCACATTTGCCCCATCTGGTCCTTACCTCCAGCCCTCTGGGGACTGTCCCCAGGCAGAAGACCCCTCCCTCTTTGGACAGCATTCTTCTGGCTCTGGCCCGAGGTGAAGCCGCCTGACAACAGCTGTCTCCACGATGCCCCCCGTGAGCACCCGGCCTGTGCCTCTTGGAGGCATAGCCTCCCCTTTGGAGTCACAGGTGCTGACGCTGGAGGACCTGGGCCTCCTTCCAACGTCTCTGGCTGCAGCCCCTCCTCTTCCCTCCAGCAGCTGTGGCCCCAGGACCCTTCCTGGCCTGCAGATTGCCCTCATTTTGACTCCCGACACCATTATGGCTTTATTATTATGTTTAAGCATCTCTCTGATCAGACCCTGGCTGTCCCCTCCCGAGGTACCTGTGGTGCTCACTCTGCCATCTTAAACTCACTTCCCAGTGGCACCATGGGCCTCCGTGGTTGCACAGCTAACACACTCCTGTGGGCACCAGCCACGGGGCCCCCCGGTTGTCACCTGTTACCTCTTCTAAGGGCACAAGCTACGCCACACACGTTTCCTTGCAGAAGGTCTCAGAGCCAGAGGAGGATGCTCCGGTCCCCACGGCATAGCACCTCCTGTTGCACTTGTTGAAAATAGATTTACACCACGTTTCTCCTTACAAACTTTCTTTTCTTAATTCCCTTTATAGAAAGATCCTCCAAATGGTTAGTTTGTTTGTAAAAGTTCCCCTGGGGAATTTAGAATACTTTAAATTTTCAAAATTTCAAGTAGAAGGCCCCGGATCAGGGCCCAGTGGATGTCAGAGGCTGGCCTTGTTTCCTCCTTGAGGTCCCTTTGGGGTCCTGGGTGTGCGTAGGTAATAAGCACTGGGTGACCCTGAAGCCTTCTGAGGAGGAGAGCTCTGCACCGGGTGAGGACTGACCGCCAGTGACCTTGGTGGAGGTCAGGCTCTGTTGTGTCAGGAAGGGAGGCTCTTCAGAGGCTGCGGCAGGTGGGGTTTCCTACGAAGTGCCTGGGGGGGAAGGCCAAGGACCAGGGTGAGGCTGTTACAGGACATGGGGCTCTGAGGGGCTGTGCAAGGGGAGAGAGCCCCCAACCAGGGCAGGGCCTGAGCTGCTTGGCCTGTGGGAGGCTACGGCCCCTTCTCCAGGTGGGGTCTCGGACCCGGCGTTCCCGTCTCATGGACATGATGCAGCTGGAGTGTGGAATCGCTTCTGGGCTGGCCTCCCCTCTGACCTGGGGCTGGCACAGCACCTCAGGCCGGGCAAGCTTGGAACTGGTCCTGGAGGACTTGGTGTCAGTGTGCCCAAGCGTACACGGAGGGCCTTGACCTGTCTGACCTCTAGGAGCCCTCCCAGGACCGGCCTCTTTCCCTTCCCGGCACTTAAATGTCTGTGCAGGAAGGAAGCAGTTTTCATGTGCACCCTTGGGCCTGCTCTGCAGGCCTGATGCTCACCAGGGCCCTCTGAGGGTGGGTCCCGTCCCGTCCTCCACCCACCCCACACGGTGGGGTTAGGTTCAGCCAGAGGCTTCCACCCTCACCCCCAGCCAAAGCTCTTTGCTGGGCATTTGGAATTGAATTGGAAATTCAATGCAGGAAAAAACTGCCTTGAGGCCTAGATACTGGCCTCTGGGGCGACTCTAAACAGGACCCAGATGCCTCAGCTCTGGGGCTCAGGCGAATACCGGCCCTTCCCAGAGGCCGGAGGAGGCCAGGCCAGGAAGGGGCCCGCTGTTGCACGTGGAGCCGCCCCCGGCATCGACTGTGCGCCCACGCACGCGGGGCGGCCGCTGGCCTGGGGGATGGCACAGACTAGGGCCGGGATGTGGAGTGAGCGTGTTTCCAGGCCGAGGGGCCGTTTATTCAGAAGCCCTCGCAGGGCAGTCCCGGGCAGTGGCGACGCCTGGGCCGGGTTCCCCTGCCTCCTGGGGCCGTAGGGCGCGGGGGGCTGGGCGCACCGGAGGCCGCGCGATACCCGCTCCAGCCCCCGCCGCGGCCGCCTCTGCAGTGAGGCCCCTGCGCGCCTAGGTGGAGCCCGACCCGCGGTTTTCGGCCGGACCGGCCTCGCCTGACCCGCCGGCGCGCCAGGCGGGGGCGCTGCAGGGCGGCGGGGGTCCCCCGGGTCCCCTCCGCGGCCCAGTACGCATCGGCTGCTCGGCGGGCCGGGCGGAGCGCAGAGGGCGGCGGGCGCGGGCCGGAGTCCGAGCGCCGCGCTGCCCCTCCCGCCGCCTTCCCAGAAGGGCCGAGCTGAGCGGGCAGTGGGCACGCGCCGAGGGCCGGAGCGGCGGCATCCCGTGGGCGAGGCGCGCATTCTCGCCGGCCCCACCTGTCGGCGCGGGCGCCACCGGCCCCGGCCTCGGCCCCGGCCCCCGGCAACGCCAGCCGGGCGGGCGGCCCGCGGGAGCGCCGGCCCGGTCTCAACCGGCCACCGAGGCGGAGGCGCGGGCTCCCGGAGCGCGGAGGCCGGCACCGTCCGAGGGCGACCGGGCCGCGCAAGTTCTCTCCCTGCGGGCTGGGCCCGGCCGCGCGGGCCCCGGCGGCGGCGATGGTGCGGCGGCCCCGCGCCCTGCGCGCAGCCCTGGCCCCGCGCCCGGTTTTCCGCGGCGGCGGCGCGGCCCCCTGAGCCCCGGGCCGGAGCGAGCGCGGCGGCGGCGGCGGCTTTGGAGAGGAAGGCGACGCCGGGCAGCGGCGGGAGGCGACAGGCGGCCAGCGGCCGGGCCGTTGCGCAATCTGCGGCCCGCCGTCCGGGCCCTGCCGGCGGCGCGGCTCCGGGGGCGACGGCGGGGCTGATTCATGGGGCCGCGGCGGCCGTCCCCCCGCGCCCGGGCCCCCGGCGCCCCGCAGCCCGCGATGGTGGCCGGGCGGCCGCCGCGGCCAGAGCCTCGGTGCTAACCTCCCCGCCCCGCCCGCCCCCTCCCCGCGCCCCCGCCCGCTCCCCTCCCCTCCCCCTGCCCAAAAAGACACAGCCCGGCTCCCGGAGCGGCGCCTCCAGTCGCGGCGCCTCCAGTCGCGGCGGAGCGCGGCGTTGGCGCGGATGGAGGGCGCGAGCGGGCGGCCGCGGCGGCTGCACCCAGCGGGGCGCTGATGCGGCGCCTGGACCTTCGCTGCTCGACTAGGGGGGCGTCGGCCGAGTGGGCACTCCGCGATGCAGCTCTTGAAGGCGCTCTGGGCACTCGCGGGGGCCGCGCTCTGCTGCTTCCTCGTCCTGGTGATTCACGCGCAGTTCCTGAAAGAAGGTAATTGTCCCCCGCGCGCCTGGCTTCCAGCACGTTCCGCCGCCACCGCCACCGCTCTCGGCCCGGCCGGCCTGGCGCTACTGCGGGGCCCGGGCGGCCGGCACGGACCCTGCCGCTCCGCTCACATCGGGGGTCCGAGGTGGCGCGCGGCGGGGTTTTGGCGCGGCGACCTCGGTGGCTCTCGCGCCGCCGGGGCTCCGGCCCGTTCCCAGGCTGCTGTGCCGTCCCCTGCCCCGCACGGCTCGTTGGCAGCGGCGCCCGGCCGCTCTCCGCGGGCCTTCGGTAGATGGCACCCGCGCTCCATCCTGGCGGACCTGACTCGGGGCCCGGGCGGCGGGAGCCCAGGGCGAGGCCTGCGCGCCCGCATCCCGCTCTCCACGCCGCCTTCCGGACGAGTCCAGGACCCGCGGGCTCTAGGAGCAGGGACTTGACAGCCAGAGCAGCTGGCCCCGCACCAAGTCCGGCCCCCCTGCCCTCCCGGTGCCTGCTTGAGAGCGGGGCTGTCTTTAGGATCCCGTTCTTGGGACTTGCTTGAGTCGTGCAAGTTGATAGTGGGACCGGCGCAGCCGGAGGAATCTGTGGGAGGGGTAGCCCTGCCTCAGGGTTCCAGGGCAGGAGTACGCGGGCTGGTATGGTCGTGGTGGGTGGCTGCCCGAGTACCCTGGGCACTCCTGGAAACTTCCTGACTCGAAGGCCAGCTCTCCTGGAGGAGGGCTACCCTGGTGCACCGTGGGCTCAGCCTGGCTGGCCTTTCTGGAACAGCCGACCTAGGCACCCACGGCCCAGGCAGCACCCACTGTCTGCCTGCAGCTAGCAGTGCCCTTGCCCGCAGGCACCTTACCCCCAGCGCTGCCTGCTGCTGCCCCTGGCCATGAGGGAACACCGGCCGAGCTCAGAGCTGGTGTGGCCTGGAGTGTGGGCAGATCCTCATTAGCTCGTGGCTCTTACAAAGGAAGGGTTGGCAACATTCAGCTGCTTCCCTGACTAGCTAACGAGCTGCCTCTGGCTTCCTGGGGAAGCAGGTAGGTGTAGGAGGCCAGCCTCGGTCCGTCACCTGCTCCGTTGGCCCGGTGTCCTTTTCCTTCCCTTGATTTTGAGTCCAGGCCCTGAATGGAGAGGGGACTGTCCCAGGGGCTGCTGCAGGCCTGGCCTGCCCTGAGAGGGCCTGGTGTTTCCGCTGAGCTGGAGGCCAGCCGTCCACCACCGACCGGCTTGCTGACTTGCTTCAGGAGAGGACGGTTCTGCTGGGGGTGGCTGGTCCCCTGGGGCTGGCAAGCCTCCTAAGGTCTGATCTTGGCTGTGTCCTCTGCCAGGTGGCCGGGGGTCCCTGCACAGCTGAGCCTTCCTGGGCCGCAGGCCCTCACCCTTCCCTCCCCTGATCTTCCTCTCGGGGGAAATTCATTTTGAAAGGGGGACTCCTGTGTTCACTGCTTCTGAGGTCGAAAGGGCCTGGCTCTGTGGGAGTTCCTGTGATGAGGGGCGTCTTCCATGATTTTCAAGCTGCCTTAGCAAGGGAGTGGAGCTCTGACAGCCTGGGGCTGGACGGTTCCCTTCTGCTCGCCTGCTGGGAGCTGACCGCTCCTGCTGTCTCCACAGGGCACTGCCGTCCTCCTGAGGCCCCGCATCTTAAGGTCAAGACGTACGTTTTGGTGAAGAGAAAAGAGTGTTTATATCTTGGATTTGAAGAATCTGTGTGTGGGGCAGGCCAGCGTATTAGAGACTAGGCTTGCTCTGAGAGTGTGGTGTGTTCTGTGGATGGGCTATTGGAGAGCCCTGCACGGAAACCTCAGCGTTTACTCTGGAGGGGCTAGAGGCTCCTCAACGTTCTTGAAGACGGTGTGGAGACAGGAAGGTGGGACACGGGGCCGGGAGCAGGTACGCGTTCTGGCGGTGCTCAGGGGAAGTCTGAGTGTTTGCACAACCCTCTGGGATTCTTGGAAGTGCTGTGCGTCCACCCTGAAATGTCATGTCCGTGCTTCCCGGGATGGGGCCCACCCTGCAACATCACGTACTTGCTTTCTGGGATGCAGTGCCCTTTGCTGCATGCCTCTGATGAAAGGCCAGACCTGGAGAGTATCCCTGTCCTCTCTGAGCTGCCCTTCCCGCCCTCTGGGGTCAGGAGCCCCGGGCAGGCGCTGGGAGGGTGGCGGGCCCACCCTGGATGCAGGGGAGACACAGGCCCTTCCCGGCTGGAGGCTGCAGGTTCCAGGCCACTTCCTTCCAGTGGTGTGCTGGCCAGCGGGAGGGAGGGAGGGAGGGAGGGAGCGAGGCAGCGAGGCGGGCGGACGGACAATTGTGACTTGTTGTCTGTGGACGAGTGGGAAAGGGCTGTTTAAATAGCCATTTCCTTGAATCAGGTTTTTTCAGAGGTGAGGAATGGGGGACCCAGGGAGCCGTTTTTCCACACTTTGCCTTTTGTGCGGAGATGCGGGTCACCCCGTGGCTAATCCGTCCCCCTCTGGCCAGTCTGTCTCCCACTGTTGGTGAAGATGAATAGGGCTGTGGACGAGAGAGAGGCGTATTGTGGTCCCTAGTTGCAGCCTTGGCTGGGCCGGTCTTTGTGAGAGCGTCCTGCCTGCCGCATAGGGCCTGGCCCGGGCGGCTGGAGGGCTGGTGAGAAAGGCCCCGGTCATGGCCACGGCCACGGCGTGGGGTGTGGGAGCTCAGGGACCAGGGTAGTTCCTTCTGCTGCTCGCCGCTCGGGACACCCTGACCCTCCTCTGGAAAGCCAGAGCCGTCCTTTGCGTTCAGATGCAGCCTGACATGCCCTGTGCTTGTGAACTACAGTCAAGGTGGGGCGGGAGGGGGCAGTCTGGGCAACCGGATTTCAAATACAGCCTCTTAATCGGGGCTGGGGGCAGAGCATCGGCGTGGTGGTGCACTGGGAGAGGGCAGAGGAGAGACACCCTTTTCTCTCCCTAACTGCGCTTGGTCTCAGAACACAGCCTTAAGGAGACGGCCAGAATTAGAAAAAATATTTTCCATCTCCCTCTACCATAGACTTTAAGATATTTTTCTCCAAGCCTTTCAGTTACTGCACAGACAGCTTTCACGTTGCTGCTGATGGAACAAGAATAGTAACCACTCCACAGAGAGGCAGGGCGATGGGCCATTTGGCTTGTTCCTGGAGGTGAGGACCTGAGGTCTGTCAGTCTCCTTCACTCCTTTTGGGGGCAGGGGAGCCTGGGAGGCGGTGGGCGTGTTGTTCACAGCCTTCGCGTGTTCCTGTTGAGAACGTGTTTCGGGAGACGAGCATGTGTGTCTGGCTGCCCTAGCAGTGGACCCGGCCTCGATTCCAGAGGTCCTTTCTGAATCGCCGCTGCCTTCTGAATTGGACAGCTGCTCTGAGGGCCAACTGTTGAGCAAACAGGATTCGACTTTTATTTATTTAGTTAGCTCTTCATTCTGGAAGTGAAGCGGAATTCTGGGACCCGGCGGCTGGGAAGGCGCACGCTTAACCACGAACAGTCCCTTCACGGTCTTCTGTTAACTGTCATGGCTCTGCGCGCTGGTCATTAATTGCTGTAGTCATTACGAGATCAGTAGTTAGTACAGTGTTACCGTGTACTGTGTCTGTTACATCTGTGAGTTTAAGATGTGGACAGAGGTCTTAGGACTGACATAGCAGAGTTCCTGGCACCTTGGAGTCCATCGGAAATGTTTGCTGGATCCAAAGATCATCCCAGTTGTAACACGTATGGGGGTCCCAGGGGCACAAGGGGGCAGGTGTGTGCGGGTCGCCCACTGTGGGCAAGGACTGTGGACCCCATGTCAGGCTTCTGAGAATGGGAGCAGTTTTGGAGCCCAGGCTATACCCAGATCATTCTCAGAGGCTGTGATAGCAGAGGAGAGTTGGGGACAGATGCTTGGGGCCTGCGTTCCAGGTGCTTCCGGCCACCCACCCAGACCTCCCTGCCGGCTGCGGGGTGCCCAGCCTGAGTCTCTGGGCCGCATGCGGAGGGAGCTGATCAGGCTTCCTCGCCTGCCCCCAAGCAGAGTTTATTTGCGAGGCCAGGTGAGTGGGACTGGTTGCCGGGGAGGCGGGGTGGCATCGAAAAGGCGTGAAAAATAGCCCAGCTCCTTTATCATCATTTCCTACCATTTCCACGACGAAGGATCTGCATAAAACCCACACTCACCGTAATGGGAGCCTCGTTGCTGAGTGCCTGACAGCCGCAAAAGTGAAAGCAGAAAGGGACTGGACACAGAGGCGACTGTTCAGGCGTGAGGGGCCCCTGCGGCGTGGCCCGGCTGCTGTCACACTCCCCAGGGCCTGGGCACACGCGTGCACACTCAGGAGGGCCGCTGTTAGCCTGACGCCCCCACCGCAGCTCTGGACGTTCTTCAGGCCCCGCCTGGCTTCCGCCCTGAGGGCGTTGGGGAGCCGTGCAGGGGACCATGCGAGTACCAGCTCAGGGGTCTGACACCAGGGTGTCTGCCCATCCTGGGGACGCAGCCCTGTGCAGGGCACCAGCAGAGAGGGGGCAGTGCGACGGCCAGGTCCCCTCCCTGGTGGAGGGCCACCAGGGCCTGGAGGAGGCGGGTCGTGGTGGATCCCTGGCGATGCATGGAACACTGCTGACGTTTCCTGTGTGTGAATGTGTGCGTGGATGTGGTGACGTTCGCTAAACTCTCACGTGCATTATACGTGATGCCCTTCGACACGTGAAGTAGGTGAGATACATTGTGAACTTGATCTAGAATCAATTCAGTGAACTTGATCTAAAATCGGAGCCGTCCCTGTATCCCTGCACTTACACGTCAGTAAATCGTTACAGGAAAGGCATGGAGTATAATACGAACCTATGTAACGGATGATGTAAAGTAAGTAATTATGCATCTGTTTGTAACACGTGCTGTTGTTCACACACACACTTAATAAATGGACTTAGGCCTCCTTAGAGGTGCACGTTGATGACCCCTGCAGTCACCGCCCTACTGTAGGGGTGACCAGCTTGCCCTCCTGTGACGTTTTCCTTTTATCTTTCCTTTCATCAAGTCTGTTCCTGTGTGCACACACAGGCACACACACGTGTAACATACAAACATGTAAACACATGCACACATGGACAGGCACACAGGTGTGAATGGACACACACACACACACACACACACACACACACACACACGTGTGATGCAGCCCCCAGCCTGGAGGCGGGGAGCAGAGGGTGAGGCCTCCACCTCCGCTTCCTGGCCCCTGCGGTCCTGTCCCTGCACCCGACACCCTGCAGGGTGCCTTCCAGAGCGGCCACGTGCTGTTCTTTACTTTCACAGATGAAGCAAGCGAGGCCTGGCGACGTCCAAGGACAGGCCCAGGTCACAGAGGTCAAGGGGACGTGGGCCGACGTATGGGCTCACTTTTTCTCTGCTTGGTTCCGGGGGCAAGTGGCAGCCTGGTCTTACATCCATCTCCCCTCACACATCCTGATGCCTGCCTCGCCGACTCAGCGCCTGGCCAGTGGCTCACATGTGCTTGTGCAGATGGCCTGTGGGATTAGGAAGCCGGGCGGCCGTGTGATATCAGGCAAGTCACTGGGCCACTGGGACCCTCAGTCTCCTCCTCGGCAGGCTGGAAAGGATCGTAGAAACTGTTGCTCTGGGTGATCTTGACATGGACAGACGGGCCGCTCCACCCAGACTCGCTTAGCTGAGAAGGACGTTCGCTGATCTCGGGTGGAATCGCCACCAGGGCTCGAGCCTCGGCCTGGGTCCACACCCCACTCCCTGCCCCCCGGAGATTCGTCCTCCAGATGACTCAGCCTGGGAGGCCTCGGCTGTGGCCGCCAGCACTTTCTGGGACGCTGGGCCCTGGCTCCAAGGAGTCCTCGGGGAAGGGCAGGGCCCTCCGTCCGTCCCTCCCTACCGAGGGCTCTGACTGCCGGCCCAACCTGTGCCCTCTCTCTGAGCAGAGTGGCAGGCTCTTCAGAGCCATCTCCACAGAGAGGGCCTCCCAAAAAGAAGGGGGAGCCCAGGACAGCTGAAGGGGTGGGGGACGAGCCCAGCCCCCACAGGACCCCTCTGGGACCCATCAGACTGAGGGTCTGGGCCGTGTTCCTGGGGGAGGTGGCCCAGGAAAGAGCCAGAAGCCAGCCTGGGCCCTGAGAGCCTGGTGGGCGGGGGTGGCCGGGGGCCTGCCGGGGTCTGGAGTCCACTGACCAGGCTTGACTGAAGCCCTGCCCTCCCTGACGGAGTTTCCATCTCCGAGTGGCCCTGGAGAGTCAGGGGCAGGAAGGCTGGGACCTGCCCACTTCCTCTGCGTTACTTAGGCCTGACGGCGGGCTGACTTGTACCGGCGGTGTGGGGCTGAGATGCTGTCCGCGCAGGTGGTCCACAGCTGCGGGGAGCGGGGGCTCACTGGACACTGCTGAGCTGGCAGCACAGGGGCTGGCGGTGGAGGGATGGTGCTCTCGGCCGACCCCATTCCCCAGCCGTGACCCGGGTGGCAAGAAGGACCAGCCCCTTGCTTCCAGGCACTGGGGTGTCTCTGTGTGGGTGAAGGGCTGGGGGCTGGACGCGGGACCACCCCTCTGGAGGGGGTTGGGCACATGTTTGCAGGGGGGGAGCACCCCCAGAAAATCTGCTGGATCATCCTCTTCCTGCAGTCCACGTGGCGGGCGGCTGCTTCTGCCACTGGCTGCCCACGACGCCCAGACGGCCCAGGGCGGAAGCCGGGCCACGTGCTTGGTCGCACCGTCCGGTGGTGTCTCCGAGGCTGCCCTGCGTGCACCCTGCCACGCCCGGCTGTGTGACCTTGATGGTGTCCACGGTGATTTCCATAAGGTCCTCCATGGGTCACGTCACCGCTTTGTCCAGACACAACTTTTCAGGGAGCGGGGGGGAGGCCTGCCCTGTGCCCCAGCCCCTCTGGCTGCCGGGGGAGCTCGGGGGGCACTGCCCAGACCACCTCCATGTGCCCTTTCAGCATGAATGTCCTTGGAGAAAGCAGGTCACAGACTCAGATCACGGCTCCGGGGACTTGAGTGGGGCATCGTGGCTGAGACCCAGCCCCGTGGATGGAGTCACACGGCTGTGGCCAGGCCAGGCCTCGGGGTGTGGGTGCACCTGGTGGTCCTCACGGCCCACCCTTGGGGGTGGGCAACCCCGGGTCCGGCCTCTCCGGTCCACAGGCCCATGTCTATTTGCTCCCCTTTCCTTCCCCCAGGGGCACGTGCGAGTCTAACTGCTCTGTCAGATGAAAACCCTGCAGGTGTGGCGCGACCTGTGGCATCCAAGCCAAGATGCTCTCGGTGGCTGAGACGGGCTGGGAGGACCTGGACAGTCTCGGGCCTTCCCAGGGGCGGGACAGGACGGTCAGGGCGGTGCCTCTCCAGCCGCGTGCTGGCCGCCTCGAAGGCAGCTGTGACCCAGGGACACTCAAATGGCACCTTGGGCAGGCTTTGGGGGAGCACAGCGGGTGCTGGAAGGGCCACTGTGGCCTTCACTGCACTGACCTCCGTGGACTTCTGGTCAGTGATGGCTCGGGCCTTGGAGGGCACGGGGTGGTCACCCTGAGGGCAGCCCTGGAGGCCTCCGTCCATCAGCTCACAGCCCTGGCGGGTACCTCGGGCACCGGCTCCCTGGCTTGGGGGCCATCCGAGGTCTCAGGCAGGGTGGGCACCATCCTCAACATTGACCGTCGGCCCCTGTGTTCCCCACCCTGCACTGGACTTGGGGTGAGACGGCAGGGATTGGGCTGTGGCCTCTGGGTGCCAGTGGCTGGCTCTGGGCCCTGGTCTCCTGGTGTGACAGCAGAGTCCCGCAGGGGCCTAAGGCTGGACCTGCCGAGGGCGGCCCCCTCTGCCGCTGGCCCCCAGCCTCCAGAGCCCCTGGTTTGGGCAGGAGGCTGTGTTCTGGAAGGCTCCGGGCTCGGGCAAGCATGCTGCCCTCTGGGACTCTCCCTGAGGACCCTGCCGAAGCCCCAGGCCTAACACACACACACGTCCGCCCTTGGCCCTGTGCTCTCCCCTGCGATTCTGGAGGAGGGTGTGCAGACTTTAAAACACACACTCTTTTCAAAGTCAGCTTGTGCCTAGAGAAGGCGGATTTTATTAGCCAATTACCTCTCTTCTTCTCTGATCACAGGAGCGGCCAAGCAGGCCCTGCGATGTGCTTCACTGACAGCAGCCCAGACCTCGCTGATAAATAGCTGTGCTTTGCAAACCCACAGCCTCCTCCTGAGCCCTCCCTCCCCAGGGAGCTCCTGGGGCCAGTTGCCTGGGTGACGGCCTGGCTAGACACGCCCACACAGTGTGGTGCACGTATCGAGCGCCTGCTGTATGCCGGGCACGGGCTGTGCTGGGGCTGGCGGGTCCGGTGGGACCGTGTATGTGGCGAGCAGAGCAGAAGCTCCAGTGTGTGCCCTTTGAGAAATGCACAGTGGAGGGGTCGCGTGGTGGCCCCCTAAGGACAGGTCCACCCAGAAGCTGTGGACGTGGCCAGATTCAGAGGCAGGGTCTCTGCAGGTGTGGTGAAGGTCAGATTCTCCAGATGAGATTGTCCTGGATCCAGGTCTACCCTCTATCCAAGGACAAGTGTCCTTAGAAGAGATGCAGGGAGAGGCCACGTGAGGATGGAGGCAGAGGCAGGTGATGTGGCCACAAGCCCAGGGAGGCTCGCAGCCTCCCAAGGCTGCAGGAGGTGGGCAGAGCCCTCCCCCACAGCCTCCAGAGAGAGCATGACCCTGCCCACACCGTCACCTTGAACCTATGGCTTCCAGGACTTGGGAGAATGAATTTCTGTGGTTTGCGATCATTTTTACGGTGACCACAGGAACCCGACAGGCCACACAGGGGCGATGGAGGGAGCACCGGCCAGGAGGAGCTGAATCACCTGTGCCACCTGTGCCAGGGGTGCAGGGGTCTCACCTCCACCTTGTGTCCCGAGGAGGCCTGGACGGGCAGGTGCTCCATCAGCGTTCTGGCAAAGATACGGTTTCCCACCTGGCACCTGAACCCACGGGTGTGATGGCCACTGAGTTTCAGGTTGAAGCAGAAGCCGAGTCCCCTGGCGGTGGGGCTGGGGGGGGGGCCCGGAAGTTCTCAATGCGCCTCCGTCCATAAATCAGCGTTTCCCAAAGCCAGGGCACGTACGTTGTGCATACGAGATGGCTTTATTTGGGCTTGGTGGGCATTTTTCATTTTAATGGTCGTGTGTATATTTTTATGGTTACCTTCTATTTACGGCCGTGGCTCTGCCTTCCCACGTACAGGAGAAGGACAGTTCCTTTCCAGCTGCATAGGGACTTTCTGTGTGGTGGGCTGCGGTGGAAATGCTGAGCTGCTGGGATACATGTTTATTAAGCACCTACTGAGTGCCTGCCCCGGCGAACAGGCTGAGGCAAGGAGTGGGGCGCGGGAGGCTGGTGGGCGCGGATCTGAGGCTGTGCAGGCAGCAGGGGCTCCGGAAAGTTGTGCGGGCGTGTGGGGGTCATCTCAGGCCTGCGCTCCAGGAATTGTGGTCACTTCCTCGGTGTCCAGGCCAGCTGAGGACGAAGGGGCCTCCCTCAGATGCGGGACGTGGACTCCACGGTGGACCTTGTCATGGAGAGGTGGGCGGTCAGCTTCCTGGGGCTGCCGTCACAAAGGACCATGACTGGAGGCGGGGTGGGGGGGCTTGAAGAACAGACATGTATTGTCTTCTCCTTCTGGAGGCCAGAAGTCCAGGTCAGGACGTCGCAGGGTGGGTTCCTTCCAGGCCTCTTTCCCACTTCTGGTGGCTCCAAACGACCCTGACTTTCCTGGGCTTGTGGCCCCATCACTCCAGTCCCTGCCTGCTGTCACGTGTCGTTCTCCCTGTGTCTCAGATCTTCGTCTCTCTTATCAGGACACTGGTCCTTGGATTTAGGCCCCACCCAGATCCAGACGATCGCATCCTGGGAGCCTTCACTGTATCTGCAAGGACATCTATTCCAGATAAAACCACGTTCTGAGGTTCTGGGTAGACCCATCTTCGGGGTCCACTGTTCCGCTCACCCCATGGTGGGGTGGAAGAGGATGCGCCCCTGTGCCTGGGCACTAACACCATCACCAGGGCCAGAGGTCTTGCAGATCTTAGAGCAACAAGCACCAGCTTCCTTCCAGTCTGGGTCTTGCCTGTGTTTGGGGTTCTCCCGGGGGCTGGGGGCCAGTACAGTTTGTAGGAGTGTGGAGTGGAGCAGGGCTTCCTCCCCCCTGAACCCCGTTGCTCCCTGATGGAAGGGGCAGCCCTGGGAGACCCCTGCATCCTGCATTTGGAGGTCCTGTTGTCCCACCCACACTGTGCCTGCCGTCTGCAGGCTGAGCTAACCACACGGGTCCAGGACGCTGCCTCTGCTCGTGGACGGCACGTGTCCATTTGAAAGTTATTTGTTTTTTTCTTTGCTTTCTCTCTTTTTTTGGAGGAATTTGTGAAAGCCACTTTGGCATTGGTGCCTGGCCTCCCCCAAGGCACGTTGGATTCCGTTTGGAATAGTCTGTTTCCAACCTAACGGCTACCCAGCACGTTATAAAAATGTGTCTGTGACGTTTATTCTTTTGATTCCCAAGTCATCCTGATGTGTTGACTCATGTTGGTTGAACCTCGCTTATTTCTTTCTCATGAAGTGTGTGGCTTGGCGATGAGAGCGAAATGCAGGATTCTGGGTATCGAGTTAATTTCCCACTGTGGCTGGGAAGGTGTAGGCAGGAAAGAGGGGGTGCTTTCCCTGAGGAATCTTCTAGAATGGAAGGTGGTTCCTCTTGGGTGGAAAGCACCATGAGAGCCAGAGATTCGGGGAGCAGGAGAGCAGCCCCCAGGCCCCATTGCAGGCTTCCCGTCGGGATCCTGCTTCCCCGGCCTGTCGTGGGAGGGCATCTGATGCGGCCAGCCACCTGGAGGGCGGCCTGTGATGCCTTGAGTTGACCGTGGGGGAGGGCGCAGAGGTGTTGGGAGGTCCTGAGGGCAGCCTCACTGTGGACAGAGGCCTCTTGCTGGTTTGGGGAGGAGACAGGGACACGAGAGGTGGCCATGGGGAGGTCCAGGTGAGGGAGGGCCAGCGTGTGCCCAGGCAGTGGAATCAGAAGGTGGGGGACAGACCAAGAGCGCCTGGAGGTAGCCTGCTGGGCCAGTGGCCTCCCTGTGCCCTTGGCGGGCATGGCAGCTCCCACAACTGTGCTGCAAGGTGAGGGGTCGTCTCCCTGGGTGCTGGACACTTGTCCACTCACATGCGGTTCCCCAGAGGTCAGAGGTGAGGAGGGCGAGGTGGCTGAAGGGGGCGGGGGGCTTGATGAAGCCTCTGTGGGCATTGTCCTCCGCAGGCGTGTTTCTCAGTGGCCCGGGACATGCCACCCTCTGTCTCAAAAAGGACATCCTTCCCACGGGAGCGCAGCCGAGCCTCGTGGCCGGAAGCTCCCTTCAGCCGCTGGAGAAGTGACTGGAGGTGTGGTGCAGCACGTGGTCCAGGAGTAGCTGGTGTCTGCCTGCACACGTGACGGGGGCTCCCTGGGAGGTGGGAGTGCTGACCCGGGAGTCTGTGGGTCCTGAGCCAACGTCCTTCCAGGGACCAGCTCGTCCCGTCCCATCAGTCACTGACCCCCTCCCCCCATCCTAGGTGACCGTCCTGGGAGCCCGTGGTCGCTCGGTGCAGTCTGGGCTCACCGTCTACGACCTTGAGGACTTGTGTTCTTCGTGCCTGGACCGGAGGGCGGCGGGGGCCGGGGACGGCGGTTAGGCCAGCAGGCGCCGCTAGAGCATCCCTTGCCTTTCGGACAGCGTGTGTGGGCGAGGCTGCCCTTCCCCCCTCCCCAGGCCCGGGGTCCATGCCTCCCGCCTCCCAGCCGCTGCCTTGGGCTGAAGGTTCTCGACACAGCCGCGGGCAGGTGGGCTGGTGTCTGCAGCTTCTTCCCGCCTTCCCGTCCTGTCCTCGTGTTGGATGCACTTTGGGTGCCGAGAGGCTGGGCTCGGCCTCCCGGGGCTCTGGGGTGTGGGAGCACCAGTGTCAACAGAATTTCCTGGAAAACTTAGCAGTTGACACAGCGAAGGGAGCATTCGTGGTGCTCCCCCGACACCCATATGTTTTCTGGGACTGAACTTGGGAGGTTCAGGGGAGGCCGTGGGACTCGCTGGGCGGGGCCCCTGGGGCTGATCAAGTGTGAAGTCTGGTCCGTGTGATGGAGATCCAGCCCTTGCCGTCCTGGGCACAGGGGCTTCCTCGGAGCTTGCTGGGTGAGGGAAGGGAGACAGGACGACCGAGTTGCCTGCAGCCGCGGGAGGGGGTGTCCGCATGGACCCAGGCAGGAGCCATAGTGGGCCCAAGTGGCTGGTGCCATCAGAGCATCACCTGCCGAATTTCCCGGAGTGACTCCGTGTGCACAGGCCGGCCTGGGCCCACACTCGTGTCGCTGGCAGGCCTTGGGGTTTGTTTGTAAAAGGAGACTGCTGGAGATGGAGGCGGTGGGAAAGCGTCTGGTGTGGCCACTTCCTTGTACCGGGCACACTGAGGCCCGGTGGGAGAGGGACTTGCCCAAGGCCGCGTGGGGCTCAGCGAATGACATCGGCAGATGTCAGGGAAGTGGATTTTCAGGTGGGGAGATGGGTCTGGCCGAAAGCTTACAGGGGCCATCCCTCCACAGCAGGTGGGAGCTCGGAGCCGAGCAGGCTGGGGGCTGCGCAGCTGGGCTGATGGGGCTGATGGCGGGGCCTGGGGCCTGCAGGGCTGCGTCTGGCTAGTTATTTAGTCGAGAGAAACGTTCCACCTGACCCTCCGATCCGCATCTCAAGTGACCAACTGCTGGAAACGGCACTTTTATTCCCAGGCCCCCCCCCTCCCCGCCGCCTGCACCATCTCCAGGGCGGCGTGCTCTGCAAGCTGGGGGTCTGACCCCAGGGCACCGTGGAATCCTCGCCACCAGCCAGCCGGGGCACTGGCCAGCTGTGGCCGTGGCCTTGCCCTCCTGGGCCTCCCCTTCCCAGTCTGTAAAGTCGGGGTGCTCCTGGCCTCCCTGCCCCGGCTGCGATACGGTGATGAAGGGCCCCCGAGATTGTGGGGAGGGGGCGTGGGCAGCTCACAGCGCGGTGCCCGCACCTCGGAAGCCCTCGGTCCGCGAGGCTATTACTTTGAGCTCTTTTTGTTGCTTTTCTTGTTACTCAAGACGTAGCTCTTACAGAGCCATGGTTTCCTAGGAGGCTGATCGTGACAAATGCCAGGAAACAGAGGCATCTTACCAGCCCCTGTGCGGGGGCCTGCAGACCCTCCAGGCCCTCAAAGCTTACCAGCCCCTGTGCGGGGGCCTGCAGACCCTCCAGGCCCTCAAAGCTTACCAGCTCCTGTGCGGGGGCCTGCAGACCCTCCAGGCCCTCGAAGCTGTGCTTTCTCCATCCCTGGAGTGATGTCTGTGTCTCTCGGGGACTCACAGGGACGACCCTGCGGGTTCGGGGGCTGCTCTTGGCTGGCAGAGCTGCCCCAGCCTCGGGGTGCAGCCAGGGCCCGGCCGGGCTGGGGGCCATGGGTTGCCCAGGAGATGGCAGACGTCTGTGTGTCTGACCCCCTCAAGAGGGCCGCTGGGATGGTCCGGGAGCACCCGAGGGGGCCTTGCGGGCCGTACGCGTGCAGGGAACCTCTTGGTTTGCTGCCAGTGCCGAGCACGTGTCGACCTGAACACACGCCGGTGCCTGGGGTCACGTGGCTCCCTCACAGTAGTCAGGGGCTCCTGTGTGGGTCCCCCATTGCCCTCAGCCACCTGCTGGTGGACAGTGCAGCGTAGATGGCCAGGCAGATGGAACCCTCGGCGTGGAGCTCTGGCCACTGAGACCGTGGAAACGCGCACCAGCTCGTCACCGAGCCTCAGGGTGGAGCTGGCGTGTGGGCCGATCCCCCTCCTGTGCGCGTCTGTGTTCTGCACACAGGAGCCCTTTGGACCCCGGCCTGCGGGTGATCCCTCGTCCATAGGAGACTCTCGGCTGCAAGACCGTCCGGATTAGCTGTCCCCACGGCCCTGGGCACGCAGAGCCACACATCAGCGAGTCTGGAATTAAGTGTTCCTTGAGGCCTGTGACCCAGTGAGCGGTGAGCCCGCGTTGCACTCGGAGTTGGCGCTCTGAGCGTATTTGCAGCTGTGCAACCACGTCTCCGGGCTTCGCTGCCCCGGCCACAGAGGGGTCCTCCTAACGCCTTCCTGTCTGGGGGGTGTGGTACAGCCCTGGGGTCTTGCAAGGAGACCGGCTCCAACTCAGGGGGACTCCCTGTCCCCCAAGCGGTCGCCCCCAGGCTCCTCTGTTTCTCCAGCCCCCAGGGTAGCGGTGGTCAGCGCCGTGCCCTCAGCTCCAGCTGGCATATGCCGCGAGCGAGGGCAGCTGATGGCATGGCGCTGACCGGCCGCACAGAAAAAGCTGGGGACATGGATGCATTTTGTTCTGAGGATCAAGCGGTCCCCACTGGCAGGAATGAGGTCCTCCAGGGCAGGGGAGCTGGAAGCTGCTCTCCAGGCCAAATCCAGACAAGCAGGGGCCGCAGAGGCCATGGCAGTGTGTCCTGGGCGAGAGGAGCTGGGCGGGGGCTCCGCATCGCCGCCATGGACCCCTGGGAGCCCAGCGAGGTCCGCCCCACCCCTTGTTGGTTAATTATTGTCTGCAGGGCCCCTAACATCACCAGACACTAATCCTTTAAGAACAGAGACCATCTTCAACAACAGCTGAATTCCAAGCCGAATACATTAAAACTTCTCCAGCATGCTGTCTGTAGCCTTATTAAGTGGCAAGATTATGCAAAATAAATCGTTAAGTTTGATAATGCAACTTTCCGTGAGGTTCCTACGGAACGTTCGTGATCTCCCATTGGGCTCTGTTTACGCTCGCTTGCAGGGGAATTAGTGGTATTACTGTTTAAGTCTTAACTTTTGTGTTAAGAAAGCATCTTGCAAAGCTTTTGAAATGTATCTTGAAAGCAATGCCTAGTTTCCTGGGTTTAACAAGGGAGTGAGTGCAAGGGGTTTCAAAGCCGCTAATCTGTAGGTATTTTGGTCGTGCGCCAGTAGATTTTTTTTCATCTCATTAAAAAAAAAAAAAGGTGTTGTTTTCCTGAAAGTTACTGAGATAAAGTTGTTTCAGAGGCCAGGGGATGTGGAGACGACATGGCCTCAGAGGGCCCAGGCCAGCCTTGCTAGCTGGTCACCGAGGGCCAGGTCTGGCACTGGGCTCTGGGGACAAGGCCGGGGAGGAGGGGACAGCAGCCTCGCTGGCTCCCTTCAAAGGCATGTTCCAGATGTGCATGCACAGATGAATGGATAGACGAGGTCTCTAAACGAGGTCCACCGAGCCTGGTGGCAGGCTTGTCCTTGGGCAGGTGTGCAGGATGCCCTCAGGGCAGGCTAGCAGGTGTCAGGGGTCAGCAGGTGTCAGGGGTCAGCAGGGGTCAGGGCCCGGCAGGGCTCAGGGCTCAGCAGGTGTCCGGGGTCAGCAGGTGTCAGGGGTCAGCAGGTGTCAGGGCCTGGCAGGGCTCAGGGGTCAGCAGGTGTCAGGGGTCAGCAGGTGTCAGGGGTCAGCAGGTGTCAGGGCCTGGCAGGGCTCAGGGGTCAGCAGGGCTCAGGGGTCAGCAGGTGTCAGGGCCCGGAAGGGGTCAGGGGTCAGCAGGGGTCAGGGGTCAGCAGGGGTCAGGGCCCGGCAGGGCTCAGGGACAGGTGATCTTGGGCTTCTGGGCACTGCTGAGGACACCCAGTCTGTGGACTGAGAGTCTGATGGCTGGGTGCCCCTTGAAAGCCCCGGAGGGGGTCGTGGCGTGGCGGGCAGCTCTAGACCCTGCGCCTGCCAGGACGGCGTGCTCAGCAGGTGGTCCCCAGAGGCGTCCGTCTTCCGGGGGAGGGAGCCCCCGCGGCCGCCTGGTGCAGATGCGCTGTGTCTCCTTCTGCTCGGGGCTGGTGTTCTTTCGGGGGCCGTCCTGTAACGAGGCTGAACTAGCCCCGCCCCTCAGGGCCACTGGCAGCCTCTCACCAATCTGCAGGCCTTGCCTGAGGCGCCCTGCTCGCCTCTCCGGGCCAAGAACCTCTGGCTGGGGGTGCGGGAGCCCACGGCTCAGAGCGCAGGTGGGCCGCTCGCCCGCTGGCCATCCAGGCCTTGCTGTCCTGCGGCCCGCGCCTGAGGCTCTCCCTCTGTCACCTGATCTTCATTTTGGGGTGGCCCTGTTGTGCCCCATTTCTGCTAGAGCTCCAGGCTCCAGCTAAGATAAAACAGCAGTGGACACGTGCCCCACCTTGGTAACTATGCGACACCCCTGGGGAATGGGCGGGGGGCCTGGCGAGGGCCGTGTTCGGACAGCCCAGAGCCGGGGTAGCCGGTGGGGTGTGTGTAGGGACGTGGGGCCCCCGGGAAGGTGGCAGCCCAGGGTGGGGTCCCGGCAGGACCAGCAAGTGGGGCCCCGGGCACCCACCACCGAGCTTCAGAGCAGAGGCCACTCGAAGGCTCTGGGAGGTGAAAGGGGCTGTTGGCAGCCGTGTGGCCACGTTTGTCCTGCCCAGCGAGGCACGTCCACTCTTGGTTTTCACCTTTTTAAAGTGCACGTGTGTGTGTGTACACGTGTGCATGCATCTCTTTATTATGGGGTGTGTGTGTGTGTGTGTGTGTGTGAGCAGGTGATTTACTGGTGTAGGTAGTGCCTTTATGTCGCACAGCGTTCGGAGGAAGGGCTGCCAGCCTGTGCCCTCGAGGTGCCCAAGCCTGGTGCAGGTGCACCGCGACGGAAGGCACAGAGCTGACGCATACCAGCTCGCAGGCATGCCGGCCTCTCTGTTCTCCTGGGTGGGAGGTTTCGTTTCCTAAAAAATAGCTTTTATCACAGTTTTCGTTCTTGGCTCCAGCCTCTCTCGCGGCTCTTCCTGTAGCCGGGCGGCCTGTCTGAGCAGCAGGCGGGACTCGAGGGGCTCGGGGCACGGAGGACCCTGGCTCCATGTCTGGCGTCTCAGGACATGGCGGGGCATGGGGGCGCCCAGGCAGATGGCCGCAGTCCCGCCAGTTGTTGCCTCTTCCAACAAGCGATTTTTACTGTAATGACTCAGCTTCCCAGACGGTCAGCGATGGGCTCGCCTGCCAGGAAGTGGGGCCCTCAGCCATAGTGATGGACGGCCTCCAGAGGTCACTTTGGGAGAATGCATTGTGGGGTGGGATAACTCAAGGCCAGGCCCCTCTGCCTGTGGGCTGCTGGGGTCACAGAAGGCCAGAGGTCACCCAGCTTTGGGGGTCCTTGGCTTACTAGGGGATCTGCTGTCAGTCAGGGTCGTGATACAGTTTGGATGTGCCCAAGGGCATCCCTGGGGTGCACAGGAAAGTCCCTGCACCTTCCTTCTGTCTTCTCACTGAAGGTACCGGGACGTGGCACCTGGTCCCGTAGGTTGAGGCCCTGGGGACTGGGCACCCGTCTGGCACCAACAGCCGTCCCCATCCACGTGGTGCCCGCTGGGCGTTCCTCAGTGGCAAGCTGCCCAGGGTTGTCATGGAGACATGACATGCATGTGGGGCTGGAGGAGGCTTTGGCTCTGGAGACTTTGGGCCTGGGCTGGGTGTCTTCCAGGCAGAGGCCCCCTTCTTCTCCCCTCCTACTCCCCTCTGTGCTGACAGCACCGTGGGCTGGGGCCTGTCCAGCAGAGACACCGTGAGCCCCTGCCCTAGGGTGGCACGCGAGTGAAGGGTGGAGGGAAGGCCGGGTGGGGAAGCGGAACACCTGTGAGGAAACAGGTGGGGCTACGGGCAAGGGTGGAGGCGGGCCATTTGGGGTAGAGAGGGGCGGGGAGCAGAGCCCTGAGGGAGGAGAGGCCCAGTGGCACCCGGCTCAGCCAGTAAGTGCACGTCTGTGGTGGTGGTGGTGGTGGTGATGATGGCGGAGGTGGTCATCGTGGTGACAGCGATGGTGGAGGTGATGGTTGTGGTGGTGATGGTGGTGGGAAGCAATCTCTCTGTTTCGGTGTCTTACATCCACCACCTCCTGTAACCCTAACAGCCCTCGTAGGTTGAAGGCAGGTATTACCTCCATTTTACACGTGAGATTTTTGAGATTTTAGAGGTGACCCAACACGAGTGCCCTGGTCGACCTCAGGTGTAAACTCGAGACTGACTGATTCCAGAATCGGGCCCTGCCTTTGTCACTCCAAGGCACACAGTGGAAATAATTACGATCTGTTTGTTGCATTGGCCTGAGTAGCAAGAGAGGCTGCCGGCGTCTGGAGCCCTGAGGGCTGAGGGGTCAGTATCCAGGCATGGCTGTCCTGGCCCCTGCCCACAGCTGGGGTGGGCATTGCTAACCCAGGGCTGAAGGTGCCCATGGGGTCAGGCCTAGGGAGCCCCGAGATCCGCATGGCTCGGGTTCTGGGTTCACAGCCCTGGGCAGTGTGACAGGGCGGCCTCCCTCCAAAGGAGGATGCTGGGCTCTGCATATGGAGGACAGGACAAGGTGGTGATTGCGGGGGACTCAGCCCTGTGAGCCCAGCGAGTCTGCACAGGGTCAGACCTTAGGAGGCCTCAGAGCTCTTGTCCTGCTGGGTGGCGTCTGGGTGGCCCCAGATCACCCTTTGCAGACTCAGCTGCAGATCCCCGGGCTCAGCTTCTAGGACACGTGTGCCCTCTGGTCTCAAGGGAACTTGCGCCCAGAAATCCCGCCTCGGGGAATTTGTCCTGGGGCCCACGGAGAGCTATCCTGGGATCTGACGAAATCGTGTGGGGAGGGACTGGGGAGCTTGTCCCGGGGCAGATGGCGAGGGTCTCCCGGCATCTCCAGTGTGGACAGTACCCCCAGCCGCCGAGGTGGGAACATCAGTGATACTTTCAAAAATGAAGAAAAGCAGGCTTACACTGTACGTACAAAGCTCCCCCGGTTACCCTGGAGTTCCGTGTTTATAAGCATAGGTGTTTATGTGGGACACACGGAGAGGAAACACCGGGGGGAGCACGTGCTGGAGAGCTCACCTTGGCGGCTTCCCTGGGTGGCGCGATTTTCCGTGAAATGTGTTTTAAATCACATTTACTTTTATGTGCAAAAGCACATCATTAAAAAGCACATTAACTGCCGCCTCTGCTCTGGGATTGGCCATCGAGTTCCCAAGGGGAGGGTCACCCCTCCGCCCTGCCTCTTACCTGTGCACCTGAGTGGACGCAGACACATGGGGGGGCATGGCAATGGTTTACTGCTCTGGACCGATGCTGGGCTCGTGCATGAGCCCTGGCTGCGACCCAGGTGTCCCCGTGGCCCGAGCCACACGCAGTCCCCGCTGGTGGCATCTCCCCAGGCAGAAAGAACCCAGGTCCCGCATCCCTTCTACTGAGGTGGTTTGATGCCACCCCTGTGCCCTGAGGGTGGCAGGATGCGGATGCAAGCTTGGGGACCCACACAGTGGCCCCTCACGCAGGCACGCTGGTCCAGGTGCCCACTGAGGTGGGATGCGGTATCAGGCGTGGTATCAGGCGTGGCGCAGGTGGCTATGTCATGGGGCAGGTGTGCACGCGGGACCTCTGCCCATCTTGGAGGCCAGACCACCTGTTCGGCTGCTGCACTCCATGTCGTGAGCGCCCCAGGGCCAGCTCGGCCCCCGCTGGACAGCTCTGCCTTCCACCCACCTTCCCCACAGGCTGCCCGCTCCAGTGCCCCAGCCAGGCCAGAGCGTCCTCCCAAATCCCCTGCTGTCCTCCTCTTCTCCTCCTGACCTGGGCTCTGTCATCTCCCGCGGCAAGGACAGCCCCTCCCCAGCCCACCCGTCCTGGCCCTTTTAGATGGAAGGGTCCCTTGCGAGTCTGATGCAGGAGGGCCCCTTCTTCAACACAGTGTGGGCCATCTGTACAGCCCATCATCAGTGGGTCTTAAAACGGGGGGAGATTCTGACACGTGGTTGGGCCTCGAGGACAGCACACTCGGGGAATAAGCCAGACACAGGACAGATACTGTGATTCCACTCGTGTGAGGTCCCTGGAGCCCTCAGCCTCAGGCACAGAAAGTAGACGGCGGGGCCAGGGTCTGGGGGAGGGGGAGGGGGGATTCAGTGTGTAATTGGGGGCAGGGTTTCCGTTTGGGAAGATGAGAAAGTTCTGGTGGTGGTGGTCGCACGAAAGTGTGAATGGACTCAGTGCTGCTGAGCTGTGCACCTAAAATGGCTGAGAAGGTGAATTTTGTTATGGGCATTTTACCAGAATAAAAACTAACCAACTAGCTGGAGGAGGGGCCTCTTCCCAGAGAGGCACGTCTGTGTGCCCACAGACCCATGGGTGCACGGGGTCCCCTCAGCCCCCCAAGCCTTTCTCCTGCTAGTGGGGTACAGCAGGCCCCTCTCAGCTTGGGGGGGCCCTGGGTGGCTGTGGGGTGACGGTGGGTCCTCCCTGTCTGTGAACCCGGAGGCTCCCCGTGGGGTCTGTGTGCCCCTGTGACCCAGTCTCCCCGCACCTCGGTGGGCGCCACCGTGAGGCCCACTGGCCTGAGTCTTAGGTGCTGGCCTGAGATGATGCTGCCTGGACAGCAGGTGCCCTGGGCTGGGGTGAGGGGGCGGAGAGCCCCAGATGCACTCCCAGCCCCAGGGGGGCTGCGTCTAGGGGTCCTGGGGGCGTTAGTTAGTTGTGTTCTTTGCCAGGAGCAGATGCTGGGCAGGAACGTCGTGAGCCTTGTAGTCCGTCGTGATTCACCCGCACCCTGCAGAGGACGAGGCGCGTGCATTTTAGAGCAGAGTTCTCTGGGGGGCCTGTCCGGGGACGGGGCCCTTTCCTCTGTGTGTGTGTGTGTGTGTGTGTGTTTGTGTGGAGGGGGGGCGGTGGCGCTGCTGTGAGTTGTGTGACAAAGCGCAGGGCAGGGCCCCCTCTCCAGAAGCCCTCCAGCCTTTCCGTGCTCCTGTGACTCAAGGCGGGACCTCCCTCGGGCAGACGGAAGCCTCCCAGCGCCCAGGGCTTTGGGCCCGACGGCCCAGCCTCCCGCGGTCTGGGTGCGGGGCCCCGAGCCACAGCTGCGTGAGTATCACGGCCTCTGGCCCTGGTTTCCACGCTCCTGGGAGCGGCGCTGGCAGGCGCTTGTTGTCATGGGAAAGTGGACTCAGATCCTGGGGGATGGTGGGGAGCGGTGGTGAGCCCCCAGCTGCTGTCACGGGTGTCAGTCCCTCTTCTCTTGAAGCAGCACCTCCAGAAGCGCGGCGATGGGTGCGGGGCTGCAGGCGGCTAATGCCTCCTGAGTGGGAGGCGCCTTCCGTGCGGAGGCCAAGGCTGTGGGGGTGGACGCTCTGCCCCTCCGCCTCGCAACACGGGCACCATGGGAGGGCCCCCTGCAGGGCACGGGTGAGTCAGGACGGACTACAAGGCTCACGACGTTCCTGCCCGGAGCACCCAGGGAACCCAGGAGGGGTGGCCCAGGCCGGGGCATTTCCGGGCTGGACACGGAGGCCCCGCTGGGTCAAGGGAACATGGATACACGTCCTCGCTGGCCCCGCGGTGAGCACAGGTGCCCGCCGCCCACCCCCGCCCTCGGGTGGCAGCAGGTGCGGGTCAGGGCTCCCGGGTGCCTCCCGCCCTCCTGGACGTTGGAGGCCTCCTGGGGCAGCCCCACGTGCCGCTCACCACTGCAGTGGTCACTTCTCTGTCCAGGAGAAGCGCATCTTCTCCAGCAGAAGCCTGAGGTCTTCTTCTCAGACTCTGGGTTTGAGTCATAGATGGATGGCAGGTACCTCCTCCACGGAGACCCTCTCTCCCAGGGGGTGGACCTTTGCACATCTGGTTTCACAGATCGCTGAAGCAGGAACAGAGGCGCTAGCAGCACAGAGCTGATCTGGGTTTGGGGCCGGGGTGGGGGGCTTCCTGGTGGAGGTGACCTCCAAGCTGATCCAGAAAGAGGAGCAGAGAACCAGGGGGCCCAATGCAGTGAGGCCATGAGGCAGAGGGTCTGCTGACCTCAGGGCAGCGTCACTCCCAAACAGGTGGGCACTGGAGACCTGCTGGGGTTGGGTCGCCCCTTGAGCAGCGAACTTGAGACTGCCCCCCCCGCCATCCTTCAGAAAAGAACAAGGTGTCCGGCGGGGGTCCTGGAGGGAGGGGCACTTGTTGATGGCTCGTGTGTGACCCCCAGCACGGACAAGACTTCGAGTGCCGTTATCCGAAAATTATAAGCCCACCACCGGGAATGCGGAAGCGCCCTCAGTAAATCCTGCTGTGCTGAGGGGCGTCCGTTTGATGGGCGTTGGAGGCGAGGGCATCCCTGAAAGGGAGCAGGAGCTGCAGGCCTCCCGCCCGCCCCCCAGGAGCGCCCCCCAGGAGGCTGCGAGGGTGGACCCTCCACGCGGGGCTCCTGAGATAAGAACTGTTGTTTACACCTTGAAATGTTTGAACTCACTTAAAGAGAATAGCTCATGAAATTCAAATCACAGTGTCCGTAACTAAAGCTCGGGGGGCGAGCACCCCACATCTTCTGTCTGTGGTTTTCTGGGCCGCACAGTCTGCAGTGAGCAGCTGCCAGGGGGGCCCATGGCTGCAGAGTCAAGGACCTTTGCCGTCTTCGCTCCAGGAAAGGCCTTCGGGTCCCCAAGCCAAAGTGGTGATGACTCAACGTGTGGAGAGGGCCGTCACTGAGGGAAAGACGGCCTCAGCTTCCTCACCCACCTCGGAGCTTGAGTGTGCGGAAGGCCGAGTGGCATTCACTCTGTAATGCAGGCGGTCCGTCTGATACCCGAGAGCACAGCTGGCTGCAGCCACGACGAGGCCAGGGGCCCTGGCAGGGGGACGCGGAGCGAGACCAGCTCTGGTCCTGTGCTGATCCGTGACCTTGGCCAGCTGCTCCACCCCTGGGTCCTCCGTGTGGGTCCTTATAAGGGGCTCAGGGAGGTCAGAGAGAAAGTAGGAGGCGTGATGGCAGAGGCAGAGGTCTGAGTTTAGTGGAGAAGGGGCGGGAGCCTCCAGAAGCCGGCAAGTCGGGCACGACCCCCGGAAGCTGCCCGCCCTGACCTGAGCCCCGCAGGCCCCCGTCGGTCTCTGGGGCTGGGCACTGCTCTCTGCGTTGCTGGAGACCAGCCCGTCGGAGGTGACGTCTGTTGCAGGAGCCACAGGCAGTTCGTAAGAGGCCTGCAGGTGCGCCCAACCTGGGCCCGCGCCCGCCCTGCTGGCTCACTGCCATCGCCCCTCAGGCTGAGTGACTGTTAGAGCAGCTGGTGGATGGCACCGTGCAGCACGGTGGCCCCCCCGACCTCAGAAGGGAGGCTGGCGTTCAGGGAACACCCCCCAGGACGGGCTGCGTGGTCAAGAGTCTGCCCCATTCCCTGCTGAGTGTCTGCGGTGCGTGTCCATCGACACGGTAGCTGGGGTCATGCGGGCCTGTGGGAAGGGCATGTCCTGGGCCCGCCTACTCAAGGGGGCGTGCCCTGCCCTGAGCACCTGGTGAGTGATCACCTCGGCCCAGGTCCCTGTGCAACATGGGCCAGAAAGTCCCAGTTCTTCCTAGGAGTGAGATCGCTGACCCAGGAGAGTCAGGCCCCAGGAGATACGGCCTCCGCACCAGCCCGGCTGCACACCGCTGGGGGGAGCCCTTTGTCTCCTGGGCCCTTTGTCTCCAAGGTCAAAACCTACTCCCCGTGTCTCTGAGCTGCACACACCCACGTTCCTGAGAGCCGCACCCCGTGGGTGCTATTTCTGCCCATTTCTCAGGTAGGGAAACCGAGGCAGAGCCAGGCTTCGAACCCAGGGAGTCTGGCCTGCGTGCGTAACCTCCAGGCTGCGTGGAAGCAGACGTGGCGGAGGGAGCCGCGGCGTTTCTGACAGGGGGCTCAGTGGGAGTGGGCGTCCTCTGCCGGCCTCGGCACTGCCCCCACCGCGTGGGCCCAGAGCCGCTTTCCCAGGCCTGACACGTGCTTTGCGAGCGGGCACCGTGTCCACGCGTGGCGTTCCGTGTCGTGTTCCCGTTCTCACGCCTTCGTATTTACTTCTGCAGCGGCGATTGAATGAGAAAAGGCCATCCGCGCGCTTTTGAGACGAGAGGCCTCGTAAATGCTTTATTGGAACAAGCTCGGGATTTACTTGCTCATAAAGACGCCCTGGACGGCGCTGCCCGGTGCTGGGTAATTGCTCGGCCGGCTTAACGATCGTCGTTGGCAGTCAGGCCGCTCGGGCGCGTGGCGGCGTGGGGAGCTGGGCCACGTGGCCTCGGAGGCCCGTCCCCCTGGTTGGCGAGGGGGGCGTCCGGGCCCCTTTGCTCGCGAAGCTCCTTCACACCCGTCCTGTTCCCCTGCCCCTGCCCGTGAGGGCGGTGGGCTTGGAGTTGCCCGATGAGCGGCTCTGCTGACCTTTGCAGAGCAGAGGAGTGGTGGATGGGATGGACGACCACGTGAGCTGCTTGACTTCCCGAGGCAGTGACCTGCCTTCAGCCTGAGTGTCCTCACTCCTAGTGAGAGCTGGGGCTTTCTGGCCCATGTTCTTCCTAGATCCAGCCCTGGCATGAGCCCTGGGAGCCCTGGACCCTGTGTTGGAGGTACCATCTCTCCCACAGTTGCTGGCCAGGTGCTCCCAGGGGTGCAGGACGCAGCTGGACCCCAGAGTCCTAGGCCCCCCGTTCAAGGAGGACTTTGGTGACTTAGGCTGACCCTCACATTACAGTTCAGGGACTGATGGTTGCACAGGGACCGGCAGCCCTAGCGTCCACCCGAGTGGTGGCATCAGGACGGAGACACGGCCTCCGCACCAGCCCGGCTGCACACTGCGGGTGGGGGAGCCCTTTGTCTCCGAGGTCAAAACCCACTTCCCGTGTCTCTGAGCTGCACACACCCAGTCCCAGGCTCTGGGCACTACAACCTGGGTGTTTATGGGGTGCAGAGCTGCAGGCATCTTATTGAAATGCCAATGTCAAATCCAATAGGAAAGGAAGAAAGGAAAGGAAGGGGCGTGAGCCTGAGTTGGGGGTGGTCAGGCTGGAGGATGGAAGGAGAGAAGCTCCCGTCCCATCCCCGACCGCAGCCTTGCTGCCCTGTGCCTGCACCCAGCCCTGGAGACTGGATCTTGTCCCATGACTGATGGCTCAGGCTACCCCAAGAGCCGGACATCTGGGGCCTGAGCCCAGCGCCCAGGTTCCAGAAGGTTCTGTCCAGTGGGTCCAGATCAGCCTCCCAGGCCCTGTCGCAAACTCCCACTCTTGCTTTTCTGAAGTACCATCCGGGCCCTGCTGCAGGGGGTCCTCGGCCGCCGATGCTGCCCTGGGAGTGGCTGCCCCTCACCCGGCACTGCAGGGGGTCAGTGCACGTAGGTTGGCGGCTCCTCTGACGAGTGCCCACCGTGGACCTTGGGCCCCCTAGGGTGTGGGAGTCGAGGGTACCAGAAGAAGCACTAGAAAAGGTCTGGACCGTGGCACCTTCACGCAGTCATTCAACAAACCCTCACCAGCCCTGTGTCCGGAGCTGGGGTGGAGAATCATGGCCTCTGCTGAGGGCAGGGCCTTCCGGGAGGACCTCCCAACCTGCCCATATTGCTTAGCACGTGGAACCCCGCAGTGGGAGCCTGGGTGAGCGGGGTGGACCTTCTTCTGATTGACTGATGAGCCGTCCAGGGGTCCTGCCTGTGCAGGGCAGGGCTGGGGCCCCCTGGCCACCTGAGCTATGACCGCTGATGGCCACATGGTCCTGGCAGCCTGTGGGTCTTCTCTGAGGAGCAGAGCTGGGTAGTGGGGATGGGGGGCACCCCTGCCCCACGTCCCCCCTTTACTCCCAGACCCCCCGGGCCAAATGCGGCCCCCACCCTTGGTGGCCTCGCAGGGAGCCGGCCCATCCTCTGCCCATACGGCCCCAGGACTCCAGCCCATGACGCTCATGGGCCCTTGTTATAAAGAGCGAGGAAGTGTTTATTCGGGGCTATTGTAACAGGTTAGCATGAACTCAGCTCCTGTGCAGTGAGGAGGGAGTGGGAGGGAGTGGGTGGAAACTTACTAAGAGGAACAGTTAGGTACCAGGTGTGGGGAGGAGTCCAGATAAACTGGCTTAGCAGGATTCTTTGCCCAAACTGGGCTCAGCAGGCCAAGGCCAAGGTCTGGAGCAGAAGAGGTCTCAGCGGAACCTGACCTAAGTTTGGGCAAGGAAGGAGTCATCATGTGCTGTGGTGCCTGCAAGGCTGTGGATGCTTGGGGAAGGGTGCAGTCATGGGAGGCTTCTTGGAGGAGGTGGTATGAATGCAGGACAGCTGCTACAAGGTGGCTGGGGGGAGCTCCCACTAGAGCTGTCCCCTTTGACCTTGACCGAAGCCCTGATGGAGGTGGGCAGGATCTGCACGCTGTTCACCTGCTCCCTCGGGGCCTGTCACTCTCACTTAGTCGTGGCGTGTATCTCATGGGTGCCATGCTTTGAACAGAAGGTGCGTGAATCCCGTCCCCGGGTAAAGAGAACAAGGTCGTTCTCGCTGAGCGAAAGGCTGACCTCAGAATCCCAGGACTCAGCATAGTCCTCAGGAAGCCTGGAGACAGATGTGTGTGTCGGGGGTGGGGACAGACCAGCGAGGCCAGCATGACCGGCTTCCCACATCAGATGCTGGCCCGGCCTCGGAGAGCGTCTGAGGGCTTCTCAGCATCTGCGCCATAGGGGCTAATTTCCTTCGTCATTTCCACAGGTATTTTCATAGAACTCGTTTTTTCAGTGTTAGATTTATGGAAGAGTTGTGAAGGTAGTTCAGAAAGTTCCCATATGTCTCGTGTGCACTTTTCTGTTATTAACATCTTAGGACAGTTCGGGGCATTTGTTACAGTGAAGGAGCCACTATTATGTCATCATTAGCTAAAGTCCGTATGTGCTCAGACTTCCTTAGTTTCTACCTCGCGTCCCTTTGCTCTCCAGGACCCCACTTCACAGTTAGACATCCTGTCTCCTTGGGCTCCTCCCAGCTGACAGTTTCTCAGTTTTTGATGATCTCGACAGTTTGGGGGAGCGGGTCACATGCTTTGTAGAAGGCCCTCTATTAGGTTTTGTCTGACGTTTTCCTCATGATTAGACTGGGTTGTGGGTTTGGGGGAAGGTGAGGTAACTGTCCTGTCCCATCACCTCAGGGCTCACGCTGTCAGCGTGACCGATCGCTGTGACGCTGACGCTGGTCACCTGGTTGAGGCTTCTCCCTCTGAGGCTTCTCCCTCTGAGGTTCCTCGTTTTCCTCCCCGTCTTCCTGTTCTCTTCTGGAGGAAGTCGCTCCGCACAGCCCAGGACTCAGGAGTGGGGAGTCACGCCCACCCGCTTCAGGTCGGGCAGTGCACCTACATTCATTATAGGGGATTCTTCAGCCCTGGAAACGGGCACCTGCTCTCCATATGTTAACTGACCCTGTCACCTCCGTGTGTCAGCGTGGACTCACGGACTCTCATACCTGCTTTTGCGTCACGTATCTGTTTATTCACCTGTTCAGCTTTGGCCACTGGGAGCTCTTGTGTGCCTTTGACACCCCCTCCCCAACCAGTGATTCTGTTTGTTTTTTGAGCACTTTCTTCCTCCTTGGCAGTACAAGAGACTCCAGGCTGTATCTTTCCTACCCAATCCTGAAATAAGCCATTTCTCCAAGGAGTCCTGGTTCCTTTAGGGGACAGTGGAGTTAGAGAACAAAATCGGGGTGTCGGGTGCCCCTGTTGCTCCTGGGCCCTCTCCCCTGACAGCCAGGAAACACCTGTGTGCACTCACCTGTGTACATGCACGTCTGCAGGTAAGCGCCTGCCTCTGCCTTAGGCTGAACGTGCCTTCATCTCTGAGCCGTCACCGTCTGGACCGCCCCGGCCTCCTCCCCTTGCGGGTCTGACCTCGCTCACCCAAGGCAGCACCGACGACCTGGCTCCATCGTCCACCTTTACCTAATCGTCGGTTCAGGGGTAGATGTGTAGCGGCGTCAGTTGCCCGTCTGTATCCCGCGGGAATGACTCCAGCAGCCGGGACAGAGCAATGTGCACCCCCTCCTTGTGCCTCAGTTCCCGCAGACTCCAGCATTTCCGTGGTGACATAGGGCAGCACCTTCCCCCCACCTCTTCCACTGAGGTGGGGTCACACATTTCCAACAGGTTAGATGCTCCTGATGCTGCCTGAACACCTTCTGGAGATCCCCCGACCTCCTAAATGACTCGCTTGTGTACATTAAGGGCCACTCTGTGTTGTGAAGTGGTGCTGATTCTGAGAATCGCATAATGCCGTGTATTCTCCTTCACAGTGTCATCCAGAAGAGATTTACTGGCCCGAAGTTCCCCTGCGCTCCCCCTCCCTCCCTCCCTCCCTCCCTTCTGCTCTCCTGTCCCCTCCTGTTTCCTGTCCTCTGTTCCCCAAACCCCTGGCAACCACTGATCTTTTTACTGTCTCTGTGGCGTTGTCTTTTCCAGAATACTTGGAACCATACAGAAGGTAGCCTTTTCACATTGGGTGTGTTTGCTAGGTCATATGCGTTTAGGGTTCCTCCGTGTCGTTTGGAGCTCAGTAGCTCATTTCTCTCCAGTACCGAGTAATATTCCGTTGTCTCGATGGACCACAGTTTGTTTATTTACTCACAGCTAAAGGGCATCATGGTTGCTTCCAGTTTGGGGTGATTATGAATAAAAAGCTACTGTAAACATTCATGTGTTGTGTGTGTCTGTGTGTGTGTGTGTGTGTGTACATAAGCTTTAAAATAAATAAGGGTGAATACCTGGAAGCATGATTTCTGGCTCGTGAGAGTGTGTTTGGTTCTGTAAGAAACTGACAGCGTTCCAAAGTGGCTGCGCCGTCCTGCATCCCTGCCTGTAACGGACGAGAGTTCCTGTTGCTCTGCCTCCTCACCAGCATTCGGCGATGTTAGCGTCTCAGATCTGGGCCATTCTAATAGGCGCGCGTGGTATCTCAGTGTTGTTTTAATTTGAAATCTCTTGATGAGAAGTGACGTTGGGTATTTTTTCATCTCTTATTCACCATTTGCAGGGCGGAGTCTATTCAGATCGTTTCCCCATTTTTCAGTTGGGTTGTGTGTTTCCTTAGTGTGGAGTTTTCAGTGTTCGTGTACATCTTGGATACAAGTCCTTTGTCAGATGTGTAGTTGGCAAGTATTTTCTCCCATCTGTGGCTTGTGCATTCACTCCCTCTTTCGAGAATGGAAGTTTTTAGCATTGCCAATGCCAAGTTCATCAATTCTTGTCTTTCCTGGGTCGTGCTTTCCGTGTCCAATCTATCTAACAGCTCAGGTCCTGTAGACTCTCCTCTTTTCTTCTAGAAGTTTTACATTGCTGTGTTTATTTGGACCCCATTTAAGCTTGTTTTCGTGGAGGGTGGGAAGTCCGAGTCCGGATGCGCTTTTCACGTGTGGGATTCCGGTTTTTCCAGCAGTTTCTGTGGGAAGACGATCTTTCCTCCACAGGGTCACCTGTGCTCCTTCGTCGGGAACTGGTTTTCCCCGGGGGCTCCCGTCTGCGTTTTAGGGCGTGGGGCTAAGCTCCTTCGGCGCAGACAGCACCAGCCAGCCCTCTGAGGCGGCGACCCCACCAACCCCGCGCTTCCTGCAATCCACAACGATGCACCCTGAAACGGGGAAACAGGACTTTGCAATCAGCACCCTGGCCTGGGCTCCACCGCGCCTGCCTAATAAAGCGCACCAGAGCCAGTCAGACTGTGGTTGGGCTCTTCCGAACCACCCTGGGTCTCCCGAGCCCGAGGCCTCCCAAGATGGGGCCGTGGGCGGCAGGGCCGTCGGGACAGCTTCTCCATCACCCGGTCCTGCAGTGGGCTCATGCCGCGCAGCTGGCAGTCCCAGGCAGAGGCGGCTTCCGTGTGCCCCAGGGCGGGTGAAATGGCCTTTGTCTACCTTTGTCAGCGCGGGCTGGGCCAGGGGCTGCCCTGTGTCCCCGTGGCGCTGCTGACGGTGTCCCCTGAGATGGTTAGGACAGCCGGCCCGCTGGGTGTCCCACCCCACTCTCCACGAGCTCACAGAGGTGCTATCTTACCCTCGGGAGTAAAGCCGCAGAATCAGAATTCCGTCTCTGTTGTCTGAGACCCTCTGCCTGGGCTTATCCCACCTGGGCTTATCCCACCTGGCTTATCCCACCTGGGAGGACCACACCCTGGGTCTTGCTGAGGCAGGACCCCAGAGGCCAGCCCTGTCCCACTCTAACTGGCGAGGAGGCTGCAGGTGACGGAGGGGACGCCTGAGGGACCCCATGGGGTGCAGGGTAGGGAGGCTGCCCACTGAGCCCAGGCTGGGAAACCGAGGCTCTGAGACGGTGGGCACCTCGGCCAGGCCGGAGCCTGTGGTCCCGGAGGCTTTACTGGGATGGGCACGGGGACAGGAAGTGACTGCCACCTGGCTCGGTTTGGCCTGAAGGTCCTGGCAGGGTCAGAGGGGTCAAGGTCGGCCTGGGAGGTAACACCCAGCTGGGACGACGGGGAGGGGCACTTGTTAGCACAGGTTACCTTGTTCCACTTCACATCCACCCAGGCGAGGACTATCGGGATGCCAGGCAGGGTGGTCGCTACCCCACCGGGCCCCCGGCTGCTGGGGTGTCAGCGTGGAACCCCCCTCGGCCTCCAGCCTTTCCCCCCACTGCCCACCCGGCCCCCGCCCAGGGGACGGCTCCTTGCCTACAACCACCAAGGCCATCAGCCTCCTTCAGGTGCCCCAGCCAGGAAGCCGGTCAGCCAGGGAGGGCGGGATGGGGCCTGGTCCCCTCTGCAGCCCAGGAAACCTCCCCAGGCCTTCTGCCGATACAGGTGAGAGGTCTGTCCCCAGATGTCCCGTCCAAGCCGGACGAGCTGCAGGTGTCAGCCCTGTGTCCTCCCTGGTAGGCGGGCGAAGGGTGTGGGGACGGATACCCCCAGGCTGCCCCCTCTGGAGGGCTGGACCCACTGGAGGCCAAGCCACTGTCCCCACGCCCTGCCTGGGCCACCTTCTGTCCCCCTGGTGCTGGAGGCCAGGGAAGGCAGAGGGCTCCCCGTGCCCAGCTGACGGCCACACGTGTCCTCGTCCATCGGGGACGCTACCGAGGGGCGCCCTCTCCTGAGATAAGGTGCAGGGAAGTGGCAACCGAGGGTCTGCACAGGACTCCCAGCACCTTGGGAAGGGGGGCTCGTCCCTGCCAGCCTGGCCTGCAGGTGCCCCTCCTGGAAGAGGAAACGCTCGGGACTGGTGGCCACGGGGCGTTGACGGGGTCCCGGGCTGGCTCCCCCGACAGTGGCCTCCGCCTCAGCTGTCCCTGCCGAGGGCTCTGCCCTGACGCCCTCAGCCTCAGGGCACTCGGCCCCAACCCTGGGACACCGAAGCCTTTGAGTCCCCTCGCGAAGGGAAAGCAGGTTTTCTCCACCGTCACTGTCATCCTGCGGGGGTCAGTTCCCGCACATCCTGAAAGGCAGCTGGGAGCAGCCCACCTCTCGGCCCCTCTCGCAGCTCAGGCAGCACGTGGAGCCCGGTGCCGACGACTGAGGCCCAGCAGCTCGGCTCGGCCCCCTGCCCCACCCCCTCCTGCCGGCACCCAGCCCCTTGGCCCTGGCTCATCCTGCATCCCCAGGGCCCAGTAATGGGCTGAAGGTCAGATGAACTCCCTTCAGATTGAAATGAGTGTCTGAAAAAGCAGGGTCATGGTTTGGTTCCAAGTCGGGTTCTCATCGGTGGTTCTGGCCCCGGGGAATCTGGCTGGTCTTGGAGTCATGTCTGGTCTCCACGTCTCGGGGGAGCCCAGGGGTGGGGGACACCCTTCAGAGCATAGGACCGCCCCCCAAACATCCACCTTGCCCCGGGCAGAAGCCCTGGGTTCAAGCCACCCGACGGGAGGGGGCAGACAGCCCTTCGGGGACGTCATGGCCCAAATGGCCCCTCCTCCCGTCGCCTGCCAGGGACATTTCTGGTCACCAGGGGTGTCACTGCTAACAGTGATGCTGGGTCATGAGACTGAGAACTGCGCCAGGAGGGTCCCAGACGTGCAGGGCAGAGGTGGCCCCTGCTCACAAGGGAAGGTCTGGACTGGCCCCGCGTGGACACCATGCCCCATCCAGGAGATGGCCCACCATGACCCGGTGACTCCTCTGGGCTCCAGGTGCCTGGGGGTCCGGGGTGGGGATGGGGGCAGGAGCCTGGGAGGCCGACCCAGGGTCTCCTCTGTGCTGCTGACACAGCAGATGCCAGATTCTCCAACAGGGGCTCAGCTGGCAGAACGGCGCTGGGCTCTTTATAGCCGAGGGAGGCTGCTGCCCAGGGCCCGTCTCCAGGCCGTGGCTCTGAGCAGCACAGGGTACCATGCGGGCTGGAGCGGGCGAGGTCTGGGGCGCACGGGGCCCGGAGCAAGGGTGTGCCCGGTTTTCTGGCATCTCTGGCGCAGGCCCGCCGGGCGCGGAGCAGGGCGACGCCGGCTGCCTTTTGTTGACTTCTGCGAAGTCGTGAACCGCAGCATAATCACCCCGTGTCCACAGAGTTGTGCTAACAGCGTTCCAGTCCGCTCGGGCCGGGCCCCGGGCCGCGGAGCCTCCAGCCACGCTCGCCTCATTCACAGACACTGTCGCGGGGCCGCTGGCGGGGAGCCAGCTGGACGGGCCGGGGCTCCGTGAGGGCCGTTTCGGGGCAGCGCTTGCTGCCTCAGGGAGAACAATAAAAGTGCTCTGTCCGCCTCACTGGCGCGTCATACACGCCCGCGCGTCAGTGCAGGAGCAGGGCCGGGCCAGCGCCCAGCACGGGGCGGGCAGTGCCGTCTGCTGGGGCGGGCGCCCTCAGCTCCTTGCTCTTCAGCCCGGAGCCACGCAGCCGGCCCGAGGGCCCGCTTCCCCCTCGCTGAGAGATTGGGGCTCCGCCGGCGGCAGGCTGTGGGAGGGGTCGGGGAGGACCGGAGCCCTGCGGCGTCGGGGCGGTGCTTGGGATACCGAGGGGTCGTGCGCTCGCCGTCAGGGACACCCGGGGAGGGTCTGCACCCCGCTTTGCTCCCCAACAGGGCTCCTGAAGGTCAGGTGAGCCCAGCTGCTGTGGACGAGACCTGCCAGGGCGCCGTCGGCCGCCTCTGGGGTCTTGGCCCCTCTGCCGCCAGGGCGGGGTGAAGCCGCAGCCTCGGGCGCCTGGCAGGTGGGCACCCAGCACAGGTGTGTGGCTCCCGGTGGGCAGCAGCATCCCGGCACCGTCCCCCTTATGGGCGGGGCTGGCCATCCCCCCACCCCCTGCGTTTCCAGGAGGCAGCGGGCCTGGAACGGCCGCCTAGGCAGGGAGGGAGCCCTCCAGGACCCAGACGTGGGGTCCCTGTTCCTCTGACGTCCCCAACAAAGCCCAGAGTGGGGGGCCGTGTGGGCCGTGTTCACTGGCCAGCTGGCCCCGGGCTCCCTCGCCTGACACTATCCTTGCGACCACGCCGGGACCCTGAGCCGTGCGGTCAGACAAAGCCCCGCAGGCCACAGCCCCTTACGGCCTCGTTACCCAGCCCTGCCCGGCTCCTCGGAGCTGCGCCCACCGCACGGTGAATGGACTGGACTCTGTGCGGGGACCCGAGCCTCTTTCCCGCTCCCCCAGTGAGAGGCCCCGGGGAAATCTCACACCTTCAGGCTGTCCCGGCACGTAGCGACGTGTAGAGGGACAGTGGCCGGCGCTCCGAGTCGGGGTGCAGCCTCTCCGCCGCCGGCTCCGTGTACCATCCGGGGGCGGTTGCACCCAGGGGGGTGTGGTAGACCCCCCTCTGGAGCCCTCACCCTGTGCCGGGTGCTGGCAGAGCCTGGCGAGTTCTCTGGTCAGGAGGGGCCCGGGCACCCGCTGCTGGGGGATCTGCCCTGGCTTGGTGGCCGGAACGGGGTTGGCTGCAGTGGTGAATCTGTTCCCCCTGTGACCACAGCAGAGAGGACACGGCCTCTGGGATGCTGGCCGTGCAGCTCCAGGCAGAGGTGGGCCTGGGTGGAGTCACCGACGGGGATTCTGGAGGCCTGGGTTGGTTCTGCAGAGCAGGGGGGCCTGACTGACAAGGCTGGCGACCCCGCCTGGGCCCTGCAGGCTCGCAGGGCAGCACGGAGTGGAGGGCTTGGGGTCTCCCTGGCTCAGCGTGCAGACTAGGGCACGGAGGACGAGGACCCGCCCGAGGGGCCCAGGGTCCCCGACAGCAAGGCCAGGCCGCTGTGGTCCAGGCTCGGATGGTCCCCTCCAGATGGAGAGGTCACAGGGCCTCCCGGGCGGAGCTGTCCAGCCCCGAGCCTGCAGGCCTCGCCCCTCTGTGGAGTCTGGGGAGGCAGCGGGACCGCGCTAACTTGGGGGGTGATCCGCGTGGCCACCAGCATCCTCACTGGCCCTGTCCCTCCCAGCTAGAGGAAAAGGACTGAAAGGTGCGGTGGCCCGGTGCACCCCAACAGGTGTCCTTTCAGTGGGGGTCTGAGGGCATGAGCGGGGAGGGGCCCTTGTGGACCTGAGCAGGGGAGGGGGCACAGCCCGGGGTAGCCGGGCTCTGACAACAGGTACCAGGGAGGACAGGCCAGGGGCCCAGGGATGGCGGGTGATGCCGGGCAGGTGGAGGGGCAGCTCTGGGCCTGTGTGTCCTGAGGAATCTGTCCCCGTCCAGCCTTCTCCAGGGCGCACAGCCCCACAAGGTCACACGCAACCCCAGACCCCTCTGCCCCCTGCAAACCTGGCCTGGGCCGCCTCTCATGACCTTCCCCTCCCCAGACTGAGGGCCCAGAACCGGCCACAAACAGCTGCTCCTCGCGGGAGGCGTGTGTCTCCCCAGGTGCCGGCGGCAGAGGGTGTTTCAGGGGCTCTTGATCTGTCCCTGCGTTTCCAACTTGAAGCTCAGTTGGCAGCCAGCTCTGAAATCTCACATCTCAAGGACGAGCGTCCTGCCTCTGGGCACTGCCCTGCCCTCTGTGGGTTGACGGCGGTGGCAATGACAGCAGGGGGAGGTCCCCGACCGCCACGTGGTGGCTTCTGCTAGCTCAGGTCACCTGGCATCTCTGCGGCCCACCCTGCAGCTTTCTCTGTGCAGCCTGGGTGAGCCTGGGGGGGAGGGGAAAGGGGCGCTCGGCCAAGGGGGCGGGACGCTAATTTGATGTTAAGGCTGCAGTGGAGCCGCTGCAGGGAACTTAACTAGAGAGGCTTTGATCTCGGTTCCAAGAGACCCTGGAAAGCCTGCTCCATTGCCGTAATCACAGCCATTATTCTTTTCCTTTTTATCACAGTTCCCTCCACCTGCTCTTATCCAGATGAAAAAGCCAGGCTCTCAGATAGCCCAGGCGAGCCTCTCTCGGAAGGGCCTGCTGGGCGGGCGTCTCTAAGCAGAGGCCTCTCGCTGAGCTGGTGGCCACAAGCGGACTCTCTCCTCTCTCCCCCATGCTTTCCTGGGACCCTTCCCACGTCTGCAGACTTACAAGAGGCTGTGGGACGAGCCAGGCAGTGGGCAGGGGCAAGGTTCCAGAGGGGGCGCCCGGCCGTGGCAGGGGGCTGCCCCCTGCCCCTCTCCTCCCAGCCCATCCTGCTTTTGGCCTTGGGAGGAGGACGTGGCCCGGGTGGGAGGACGGGACAGCCCAGGGTTGGAGAGGGCGCGGCCGTGGACAGGAATGGTGATGACAGGGCAGGAGCAGGCTGGGACCAGCCAGCTGGATTCTGGGAGGTTTGCATGAGAAGATCTGTGACTTTGCTGGGCAGGCCATAATTCTATTTCACAGTCGTGTCATTGGGGACAGCCAGGGGCTAGCTTACGGAGCAGGGTGCGTTCAAAGGCTTGTCTTTAAGTTGGGAGAAGGCGGGTGCCGTGCCCTGAGCCGTGAGGACCATCTATCTGCGAAGGTGACCTGCCCCTCTCGATTATCCCAAGTTCAGCTCCCCTCCCCGGTCCCTCCGGACAGGGTGTCCGTGAAGTATCACCAGGCAGGGTCGCTGTTGGGGGCACCTCGACTCCAGGGACCCAGTCCTGCTGCCCAAAAGGTCAGGGACGGCGCCACGGCTTAACGGGTCGGGCCACCGCCCCGTCGAGGCCTGAGCCGCAGAGCGGCCGGGGCTGGTCCCCTGTGCCGGGCCACGGGAGGGGCCTTCTGTGAGGCGCCGGTTTCCCTCGATTTCTCTGTCTCCCTCACACCCCCAGCCCGTGCAGAGATCACCCTTGGCTGGTCTCCACACCCTTCCACAGGGACCTGGACTTGGGGACAGGCCACCCGTGTTTAAGTGGAGGTTGAACGGCGATCCGGAATGCCACACTCGGCTTTCACCACAGACTGGATTTCAGTGTAACTCAAATACCGAGACTGTGATGCTCCGTCTGATTGTAAAAGGTGTTCTTTTCTGGTCTTTTGAACCCTCGCGCTAACGTCTGTCTAGTTAGGGGTGGAACTAAACATGGCTGCCTTAGTTTGAGCGTCCAGGGCCCCGGCAGTTAGCTTCAGCTCGAAAGTGGCTCTCGCTTTGTCCGGGAGAGGCGGGCTGTGGATGAGGAGGCCGGGACTTCTGCTCTCCGCGCTGCCTCCTGCTGACGTCGGGGCCCTGGCCCCCCCATCACCCCCGGGCTGAAGACGGAGGGCTGCAGCCTGTGGTTTGAGGGCAGGACTAGTGCGGGTGGGGGCTGGAGCCGGGTTCCAAGGGCAGCAGGAGAGGGGAGTGCTGGGCCGGGGCAGCGGGCAGCTCAGAGTCGCAGCTGGGGGGGGGGTGGCTCGTGGCTGAGGGGCAGGTGAAGAAAGCCCTCTGCAAACGGGAGCTGCAGGTGCAGCTCCTTGAAGTCCTTCTAAGGACGTCGGGGCAGGGCTCCGCAGGGGGTGTCCTGACCACAGAGACACAGAGCCGGGTGTGGGGGGTCTCCCAGCCTCCCCCCTCCCTCTGAGGCCTTCAGCCTGGGAGCTGCTCCGTCCCCCCCGTCCGCCTCCCCTTTACCTTGTCTCTTGGCCTCGGGCCGAACTGGCTGGTGAGTTTAACCCACAGTAAAGGCAGTAGGGATAGTCATCTCCTTGGATGACTCAGAGTCCGCGTGCGCCTTTGCCTGGGTTACCAGAGCTGCCTCGCTCCCTCCTTGAGCTCTGTTTTTGTCCAGTGCTGTTTAAATCCATGGTGACATGTTCCACGTACGCTAGAGAGCATGAGGTGCGGTCCTCCTCCCACCACCGTCTCCAACCGGCGGCAGTGACAGTGGCATCCACACTGCCGCCCACTCCCCGCTGTCACCAGCTCCCCTCCCCGTTACCCCTAGTGATTCCTTAACTCTTCCCTCCTCCTGATGGTGCTAATAGTATTTTCTCATTGTGCGACACCTTGGCAATGAGCCAAGCACAGATTCGGGGCCGTGTGTCCCGAGGATGCCTGTTCGGGGTGACCGTGGATGAAGTGGTGGCCCGAGGACATGGTGATGACCATGAGAGCGCAGCACAAGGGGGCCCTGCGTGCAGAATGGAAACCCCGCGCCGCGGAGGGACGCGTCCCGGGGCGTGAGAGGCCATCCACACCACGATTTCCAGTGGCCAAGGCCACATCCCCGTGTGCCAGGCGGGGCTCTCCGTGTTCTCTGGTTTGTCGCGGCGACGCGCGGCGACACGCCGATTGCTGGCGTCTTCCTCTCCCGCCTAGGCGGACCCTTACAGGTCCACTCCGAGGGGGAAGGCAGGTGGCATTTTAGGGTCTCGGCGCTGAGCGCCCCTCACCCCACACAGGTCCCACCGAGGGCTGCGTGCTCCTCGGTCGCTGGCGGGACTGGTGGGACTGGAGAGTCTGGTCCTCACTGGTGTCTGATTTCTCCTGCGAGGAGCCGCCTGCCCCTGGCCTCTCCGGGGGGAGGAGTTGCCCTGCCCGTCTTATGGGGGGAGGCGTCTGCCAGGGCGAGGGGCCAGCCCAGGACCGACCCCGCAGCCCTTCTCTGCAGCCCGGGGGGTGTGGGAACTGAAGCTCCCCACTCAGGAGCGCAACAGCTCCACGTCCTGTGTGTCTGTGAGGTCCAGGACGACACCCCAAATCAAAGCGGCAGGCGGGCCCTGCCGGTGGGACCTGGTCCCTCGAGGGAGAGGGTTGGGGAGCAGTCTTGCACCCCGACCTACACCCAGCATCCCAGGAAGTCCTGTTGAGGCCAGTGGGGAGGGGTTTGCTGGAGGGGTTTAGGTGCCAGCCACTTGGCTCCAGACTTGGGACACCCCGCCACCCCAGCTCCATCCCCCCAGCTGGCAGCCCCCCGTGCACTCAGGACACACGTGGAAAGGCCATCTGAGACCTTCTTGAGGCCAGTGGGCCACCCCCCAGCCCAGAAAACAAGGGCCCCTGCCTACCCCGGGGGTGATTTGAGTGTGTCTGCCACGTGGGCCCACTGGACCTCTTGGATGTGTTGCCATCACTGGTGTGGCCTCACCTGCAGGAACAGCAGGGCCAGTCCAGGCTGGACCACGGGGCCACGGGACGAGGAAGAAGCTCCAGGTCATTTAGGCTGGTGGGTTACAATGTCCTGGACCGTAAATCCTGGTTAAAAGCGATTGTACGCAGCAGCTGGGAACACGCAGCTGCCATCCTGTGCTGTGTCCCCCCCGACCAAGTCCTGCAGCCCCCGGGCTCCTGTCCCGAAAGCTGACCGGTGGTGGCTCACAGCGAGGGGTGCAGGAATCAGCAGCGAAGGGCGTGCGGGACTTTCTGGGAGACGGGAGACCCTGCAGGTCGGGGGGAGTGGGTTTGCCTGGGTGGGCGCCTGCACGGCCCGCGCGCGTACAGCGGGCGCGTTTTACAGCGCGGGTACTGCGCCTGGGACTTGACTTTATCAAGTGCCGTCCTTGGGTTTCACGAGGATTGGCAGGTCCTGACGCAGGATTTCATAACCGCGCATCTCACCGCCCTCCACGCCTCGCAGGACGAAGCCTGCTCTCGTTCAGAGGCGTCCTGGGCGTCCCTAGCTGGGAGCAGCTTGTTCTGGACCCAGAGGTGACGAGGATGAGGGTTTGGTTTAGGTCACGGCTGTTGTCATGCGTTCTCCTTGAGCTTAAACTGCTTCCCTGTAACCACCACCCATCGCCCGTCTCCCAAAGGGCCCTGTGAGGCCCAGGACACTCACGGCAAGGCCCTGACCCACGCTGGCCACGGGGCACATGCAGATGCTAAGTGCATCCCCAGACCCCCCATTCTATGGGAGATAGAACGCCTGCAGCCCTTCCGACTAGAGTGCAGGCCCCCCGCTTACAGGTGCGGTGTGGTGCCCCAGGCCCAGCCAGAGACGAGCCAGGGCCCCCGGGTCCTCCCACCACAAACTCCACAGGCCTTGTGGCTCCCACCTCCTGGTCCCCGTGTGGGTCTCCATGTCCGCACCTACATGGCCTGGACCCTCCCTGAGGGCAGAGCCGCCTTCTCATCCGGGTCTTTTCCCTCCTGTTGGGGACCTGCCCGGGCCCCCATCTTCCTGGTCACGCGTGTGCCTGGAGGTGACCCAGCCTGTGGTCAGCTCCGGGCCCCGTGCTGGCCTCAGGCCCTGCTGGCCTCCTGGGCTGCCCAGGTTTCGTTCTCATCCAGGCACAGGGCTGACACTCGTGACTGCTTAATGCCATCCTCTCTGAGTGCCTTTATTCTGTCAGACCTCTTCCCAGATTGATGTCGGCACAGACGGGATTAAATGGCTGTGGTGCCTTCCCGGGAACGGGGCGGGGGCTGCCTGAGGGCCAGGCCCAGCTGAGTCGCCCCAGGGCCTCTTCCCACCCGGGAGGCCACGGGGCACCGGCTGCCCAGAGCCATCCTTTGGTATCCCATCCATCTGGAGCCGGGCGGGGCCTGGACCGTGCCCTCCTGAGACCTCCACCCAGGTTACAGGCCGTTCTCTTCGCTGAGAAATGACGCCTGAGCAGGAGTTTGGGCCCCTCGGCCCCTCCAGTGACCTTGCTCAGGGTGTGGCTGGTGGCCGCCCTGGTTGGGGGCCGTGCTGGGGATGCTGAGGGGCTGGTATCCGGCCATCCTGCCTGGTCCAGCTCAGGGAATAAATGAAACTTGGCAAAGCTTGACTCAGCCAAAGCGTCGCAGCGGGGACTGTGCCCGTGAGCCCTCGGGATGCAGCTGCCCTCCGCTCCCAGCCTGCGGCGGCCCGGGGACCAGGAGGGTGCGTGTTCCACCGGAACTTTCCACAGGGCCCCTTCCCCGAGCCCCAGGCCCCCAGTCGGGATCTCTCGGGCATGGGAGGAACCTCTGTGGGCCGCTTGTGGAAAATCTGTAGAAACAGGGACGGTGGTGGTACTTGCCTTGATGGGGAAGCGTTGAGGGCGTGGTGTGGCCCCCCCACCGAGTCTGGTCCGACCCCTCAGGGACCAGTGCTGTCGCTGGGGGTAGCTCTGCACTCCTAGCCTCTGGGGCTGCGTGGGTGGTAGGAGCCCCCGGCCCCTGGTCCTGGGGCACATTCAGCGGCCTGGATCACTGAGGCAGCGAGGCAGTGAGCCCCTTGGGGGTCCGCTCCCAAGCCGGGGTCCGCTCCCAAGCCAGGCTCCCCTCCGCGGGCTCAGACACCACCAGCTAGGCAGGCGTGGCACGCGCCCTCCCCCGTCCCAGCAGCAGGGACGGGGCCCTGCAGATCCCAGCCCTGTAGGTCACGGTACATCTGAACCCCCGGCTGGGCAAGGCTGCCTCCTAATGGGTGGCCAGGATGGGGGTGAGAGGTGATGGACCTGACCTCTCCTGGGGGGGTGTTTCCTGCTCTCCCGTGGGACCCCCAGCTGCAGGCAGAGGTGACAGCGTCCAGGGGGAGCGTGGCCAGCTGTTTACATGCAATGACGTTGCCACGAGTGTCAGGGGACAGAATCAGACCATAGACCTCCGCCGTCTAGTGAGAAGCTGCAGGCCTGTCTCTGGGGGAAAGTGAGCATCTCTTTCTTTTTTTACACGTCTCTCTACGGCATCTGGCTTTTGTTAAATGCTTATGTTGCTGCCTTTCTCCTAAGAAGACTCCCTGGAGTTTTGTTTCTTTCCGTCTTCACGGCAGCCGCCCATCACCCCTCAGGCACACACGTGTGCACTCGTGGACACTCTCCTCCCTGGGCCCCGGCAGGGCCTGTGGGTCCAGGCGCCAGGCTGGGCTGGGGGGGCAGCTGCAGGGAGGCCCGGCCTGTGTCCCCCTGCAGAGGAGGACGTGGTCAGGTGTGGGCCGCGTGCATGGCGGGAGCAGCTGTTGGGGAAGGAATTGTGATTTCTTGTTTGTTTTATTTTTGAAGCATTTTTTTTTCTTTCTCGTTTTAAAAGTAATACAAGTTCTTTGTAACAAAAATACCTGGGGGAAGACAATAAGAATTATAATCCCACCCGCCCCCCCGAAGAAAACGCCAACCACGTCTTGTGTGTTGGTGTGCGTGTCTGTGTGTGTGACACAGAGAGAGAGCAGAGGTGAGACAAGGGAAGGAGGGAAGGGGGAGCCCAGACTCTAGAATCTTCCTGGCTGCCCTCTCCCAGAGGAGGAGGGCCCACCGGGAGGCGTGTGGGGACTGGCCTGGCCCGTTGCAGGCCTCCCCACCCCTCTCGGAGGCCCGTGTCCCACGTGTGCTCCCGGCTGTAACCGCGGTGCTGTCCCAGACCCTGGGGTCCCTGGTTCCTCGAGCTTCCGGAGCGGGGGATGAAAGGCGGGCACGGCGGGACCTGGGGAGGGTCATTCCTGGGGGCAGTAGGCTCCCAGGGGGTCCCGGCCGGCCTTCAGCCCTGTGGCTGAGATACCCGTCGTCACGAAGCCACTGGCCTGGTCAGAGGACACCGGGGCTGAAGTGCGAGGGGGTGACCTTTTCACAACAAACCAGAAATCTGAGTGGAGCAGAGAGGTTTCCAGGTGCTGGGTGGGCGCCTGCCTGGAGCTGGCTTGAGTGCCACAGGGGGTGTCCAGGACGTCAGCCCCAGTTAAGGCGGCCAGTGTGGTCCCCTGGGGGCCCAGGGCCAGCTGGCTGCCTGTCCTCCCCCCTGCCCTGTGCCCCACACTTGGATGCAGGTTGAATGAGGTGCTGTGGGTTCCTGGGCAGCTGGGTGGGAGGGCCTGGGAGCTCCAGGTAAGGTGTGGGCAGACAGGGACGGACCAGCGCCTTGGAGGAGAGATCCGCTGAGTCCATGGCGAGTCCGGTGAGTTCCGAGCACGTGGTCAAGTTCTAAGTACTGTGTGTTAACTGCGCAGCCCAAGTTCACTGTCGACCCCCAGAGCAGAACCGACAGCGTGGGCGGGGCCGGGCAGTCTTCTCCTCGACACCAGGCGACCTCACGGTGCGGGTGGACCACCCCTCTCGTGCCTGAACTCCGTGTTCAGCTGTGTGACCCGCGGGGAGAGCCACCTGGTGTCTCAGGACGCCGCCTCTTCCGAGCTCGCCGAGCACCTCTTGAGCCTGTATTCTGAACCCCTGTGATGCGCTGCCACCCTGTCCCTGTGCCCTTGCCCTTCACCTGGCTGCTTGCTTCCAGGAGCCCTGGACCAGCCCATGGGAGCCGTTCACGTACTGCCGTTTGCCAACCTTGTCAGAGGTGCGGGGCGCCTGAGCTAAGGACAGCGCGGTGGAGCCTGGGGGCGAGGCAGCCGGGGATGGGAGCGTTTATCCGTGAGCTCCTCCAGGGGTCGGGGACAACATCCGAGACCCAGCCCAGCCCGGGGAGGATGGTCACGGCACAGGGCGAGGACCACGTGAAGGTCCTGGGATGAAAGCCCGGGAGGAGACCCGAGTCTGCAGACAGCCAACCCCCAGCACGGAATTGAGGGCTGGAAACCCCAGAAGGGGAGGCCAGGGCAGCCAAGGAAACACGGTGTGGAGGGATGGAGAGGGGCCGGGCTGGGCGCCTAGGCTGTGAGCTGGTAATAAATTCATGAACCGGGACCCGTGGTGTCCCGAAGGCACGCGGAGCCGTGCGTGGCCTCGGCCCGTGCGCCCCGGTGCTGGCTCGTCCCCTTTCGGCTCTTCCACACTCTCAGGCAGAGGTTGGTTTTCTTCCTTTCATAGATTGATGGTGTCCCCGAAAGATACATTCAGGGCCCAACCCTGTTACCTGGGCCGATGGCCTTACTTGGAAATAGGGGCTTTGCAGCTGCAGTTAAGATGAAGCCACTAAGTGAACCCTAGTCAACGTGACCAGCGACCTTGTGAGAAGAGGAGACACCAGGGGGTCTGTGACGACGGGACTGATGAGGCTACGAGGCGAGGAACGGCCACCAGGACCCACGGGAGGCAGGAAGGTCCCCCCTCCACGGCCACCCTGAGAGAGCCGGCCCTGCCGCAGCCTCCATTTCAGACTTGCAGCCGCCAGGTTACGGGTGAATATGCTGGGGGTTAGGCCCCCAGTCTGTGACGCCTCTATACGGCAGCCCCTGGGCACTGGCTACAGTCCAGGCACCTGCTGTCCGCCTCATCTCCACGTGGGTGCACATGCAGAGGAACTGGGGGGCCCTTGGCCGCCTTGTCCTTCCCTACCCCAGCGCCACTGGTCCACGGGGTGTGGTCCAGAATCGTGGCACCTGGGGGGATGACGACGTGAGGCTGCCGGCTGCCGTGGGAGGGGTGCACTGGACGTAGAAGCCCTCAGACCCCCGGCGGGGACCTTGCCTGGCCACCCCCTTACAAACGAGGGTCCAGGCTCCGGAGGCGCGATGTGCCTGGGTCAGGGGGTTCCCATGGCTGGTCGGTCAGTTGCTTTGTTAGTTACTGACCAGGGCTCAGGTTCCGAGGAGACGGACCTCTGCCGGCCACTGACGTCAGCCAAAGGTGTCTGGGGTCAGGGTGGGCGGCAGCGAGACCGAGAGCGCCGGAGCAGCCCCACGGCAACACGCAGAGCTTAAAATAACAGCCGGGGCAGAACCCATGCAGCTGCCCGACCGCACGTCGCAGAGTCGGACCAGCCCACGAGTCTCAGCATCTTTGCCATGAGCTCCTGGACCCCCTCAGATGCACGGTTGCCCGTAATCACGTCTGTCTTTAAGGCTCTAACCACTGTTGTTACCAGAAACGCACAGCTCGCTCTCCACGACGCTCTTCCCTCTGCTGCATTTGTTTATCTACTTCGTTATTTACGCGTCTATTTTTGCTGGTTCTTAGCGCAGTGTATAATTTTGCGTGTAATTAGTTAGTGCACGTTCAATCACAGCCAAAGCCTTCAGGGAGGCGGCACTGGGGTGTTGGCCATGGAACAGGCTCTGCTCAGCAAGGGGAGGGGGGTCCCAGCAGGTCGGGGAGGAGGGGCCCGGGGCCCACATCCTTCCTCCCACACCTGTGTGGGTCTCCCGTGAGCCGTCCGTGACGGGCTCTGGGCGGCTGGCTTGGGGTCCCCGTGCACAGCTCCCTTCAGGCCCTGGGCCGGGCATGTCTGGCACCCACTGCAGACACCCCGTTGCCTCTTGGGTCGGTCACACCCAGACGTGGCTTCCCCCGGGTCAGGGTGGCCTGGGCAGCTCTGGGCTGATGGAGCCGGTGGCTACTCCATGAACTGTATCCTGCCAGCCTGGCCCCAGGCCGGGCTGGGCACCCAGAGGTGACATCAGTGACAAAAAGGCAGGGCAGTCCTGTGCAGTGAGCCGCCTGGAGGACCCGGGGGCTGCCTGGAGGAGGGGGCCAGGGGTGACAGCAGTGTATGAGGAAGGACACCCAGGGCTGAAGAAACGGCTGCCTGGGAGCCCCAGGGAGCTGCCAGCTTTTCCTCTGTGGGGTGGACACTGCCACCCTCCTCCCCTGCACGTGGGGCCCGTCTCCTGGGTGTCACCTCCTCGTCGTTCCCTTGTTTGGAACTGCGGCAGGCACCCGCATCCTCTCTCCCTGCCGACCCCCTGCATAGCGGTGGGCTGGGATCTGTACGGGGCCGTATCCTTGGGCTGGGAGGGACCTTCAGGGGCAGAGTACCGTCCGCTTTCTCGCACTGTGGTCCCAGGGCCCAACGCAGAGGGCGGCATACAGTGGTGCTTATTGTTTGCTGAGGGAAGGAAAGTGAGGCAGCGAGTAGACGCCCCGGTGGAGGCTGTGGCCGTGTGGCCACACCGAGGGGCCACCTGGTGTCACCAAGAGATCTAGGCTCACAGCTCGGGGATGACCGGTGGGGCAAGAGCCAGGCCCGGGGAGGACCTGCAGCTTCCCTGGGGCCAGCGGCCAGGCTTCCCGCGTTGGTACCCGCCGTCCAGAGCCGGCGCTGCCTGTCTGGTCGGTGTGCCTCTTCAGGGCATCCTGGTTTACAGGCAGGCATGTCCCTCTGCTGGGATGCTGGCCCCTCAGCTCCTCAGAGCTGTGGTGCCCTCCCTGGATTTAGGAGTCACGTGGGGGGTGAGGAAGCCAGTGAAACCCATGGAGTCATCACCTGCAAACGAGACGGGTCCCTTCTCGGCAGGTTGGGCCGGTCCAGACACAGACCGAGGCCGCTCCAGGCCAGCCTGGCCTCCCATCACGGAGCCCTGTGCAGCCCAGGTCCTGACTCGTGACCGGGGGCCCTTCCCCTGTGACTCAGCCCTTCACTTCCAGGAGTGGCTGAGATGGGGCACGTTGAACGTCCTGTCGCCCAGGCAAGCCTGCCAAAGCCATGCTGCAGAAGCGCGGAGGGCGCTGGCCTGACCCGGTGCCTTGGCTTTTACAGGGTGGGTCTGACAGCATCATCTGGGGGGTCAGATGTCCCTCTGGGTCCCTCTGCAGGCGGGCGCCAGGTGGGCACTCGTGTGGTGCTGGGACGGCTGGTCTCCAGGCGCGTCCTCTCAGCCCCATCTGTGCCTCTCTTGCAGGTCAGCTGGCCGCCGGCACCTGTGAGATTGTGACGCTGGACCGCGACAGCAGCCAGCCGCGGAGGACGATAGCCCGGCAGACGGCTCGCTGCGCGTGCAGGAAGGGGCAGATCGCGGGCACCACCAGAGCCAGGCCCGCCTGCGTGGACGGTAAGAGCCCCGGCCCGGGCGGCCGTCGGGGGCCACAAGAGGCTGCGTGCCCAGGGTCCACGAGATGCCCCCAGCCCCCAGGACATTCCACCGAGGCGCCCTGCTCGCTGGGCGAGGCCTCGGGCTGCACGGGGCCGCCACCCCCGGCGGTGCCGGTCGTGCACCTGAGGGCTGCCTGCTGGCCGTGGGCGTGGAGTGCAGGCTGGCGGGGAGCCGGGTGCCCAGGGGGCCAGAGGCATTTCTTGGCCAGTCAGGCTTGCTGCGGGCAGAGGGGTGGAGGCGGTGACACCAGCGAGATGGCCCTGATGCCCGTGTGGTCTCTGTCTGAGGTGCCTGCGGGTCTGGCAGGTGGCAGGTGCCCCAGGCTTCGTGACGTGCAGCGGGGCCGCCACAGGCTCCCAGGACAGCCGACGCGATGCGCCCGTTGGGTAGGCTGGTGGCACCACTGAGGCTGAGCCGGCTCGGGGACGAGACACGTCCTGTTAACAGTCTTGCTGAGTTGACGCTCAGGCACCTTGTGGGAGGTGGTACCTTTGGGGACCGTCCTCAGAAACAGACCCACAAGCCGCCTTTACAAAGCGGGGAGGAGTCCCTGCGGCTTCCGTTAGGGCACCGACGTGGGCGCGTCCCCTGGTGCAGGAGACGCCGTGGGTGCTCTGCAGGGGACCTGGGCATCCCAAGGCTGGACGCAGCGGGGCCCAGCAGGGGTCTGGGGCGGGGCCAGCGGGCTAGTGGGGGAGGCAGCGTTGGAGCCAGGCCGGAACCCTGCCCAGTCCCAGTACTAGAGCAGGGGGGACACCCCTTTTCTGGGCGGCCTGGGGGCTCCCGTGGGCCTGGCTGGCAGCTGCCTGTGTTGGTCCAGGCTCCTTGGGGTGGATGGCCCCATGCAGGGGTGTGGGGTGGCTGGAGGAGTCGCGGTCACCGTGGTCAAGGTGGAGGGTCCAAGGTATCAGCCGGTCCATCCCGTGGGGGCGGCAGGGATGCACAGGGTCGCCCAGAGCTGGACTTGGACCCTAGCTCTTCTGGTCGGTCCCTCCCCTCCCCTACAGCCTCTGCACGGGCTCTGGGGGCCCAGCTCCCTGGTTCAATCTGCTGCCTCCGCCAGGGAGTCCCACCAGCTTCCCTGCTCTGACCTAGGACGTGGGGGGAACCACCTTGACTGCTGCAGGCGGTGCTGGTGAAGGTCACGGGAGAGGTGACGGGCGTGCTGAGCACAGGGCTGGGGCATCGTGAGCTCCCGGCCACTCTGGGAGGCTCACCAGCAGTGCTGGTAGGGCTGCATCAGGAGCGAGGACACATCATCCCTGAGGCGGAGGCTTTCTGACAAGCCGGGTGGGTCCCAGTGCAGCCCCCAAAGGGAGAAAGGCCCCCGAGGAAGGGCCCTTCGGGGATGGGGCTGATTCAGGGGCCCGGGTCAGTGTCACCAGTGAGCCTGTCCAGGACTGTCCGGGGACCTGGCCAGGGCAGTGAGTCTGCTCGGGGCCCGGGGCCTGGAGCTCTAGCCCCACATGGCCTCCAGCAGGACAGGGAAGGAGTCAGGGACAGGCCTGGGCTCTTGGCCCGAGGGAGCAGGCCCGGCCCTCACCACTCCAGGCCCCGACGTCCTGTGCACCTTTGGGGCTGAGCTGGCTGCGGGAGCCTCACCCACGGAGCTTGGGGTGCCCAGAAGCACCCTGGAGGTGCACGGGGCTCCAGGACCACCCGGCCGCCCCCGGGACCTGCCTTGCTTCCCTCAGGCCCCTCGGCCACGTGCTACCTGCCTTGTGCTGCCAGCCCGGAAGGGCTCTCTGGGAATGTCGGGGGCACCTGGGAGATGGTGGGAAAGGACTGTGCCGTGGGGGGGGCTGGAGGCTAGTGGAAGGATGCTGAGACAGCTGGTGCCTTTTGAGGATCTGGGGCAAGGAAGCACCCGTGCTGGCGTCAGTTTTGTTTCTAAGAAGCTGTTGTCTGTCCTTGTTAAGAGCGTCTAGCCATCGGCATCCCACGGACGGGGTGTGATTGGACAGCCAGATGTCCATGCGCAGTGCTAACGTCCTTGCCTCTGGGGACCATCCTCAGAAACAGACAGTCTTTACAGAGAGGAAAGGCCTAGCTGCTCCGAGGCCGCTCCACTGACCCTAGACTCTGTCTGCCCAGTGGGTCGCCGGTGGACCGCCTTGACCCCCAGTGAGCTGGGCTAAGCCACCGCATCCCCATCTGCAGCTCCTGTAACTAGAAGCGGCCAGAGCGCCTTCTGGGCTGACATTGACGGATTCTTCCCGGCCAGGAGGGAGGGAGGGGGAGGTGCGGGCCCGCTCCCCTCCCCTCTGGTCATTAGCTCTGGGAGCCTTCGGGAGCGGCAGGTCAGAACTGATTACTAATTGAATCTGGGTCTGCTCATCCGAAACCGCGTTCTCACCCCTCTCCTGTGAGCCTCCCCGCGCGTCAGGAGCTGGGTCCCAGAGACCCAAATTAAAACCCGGCCGTTTTCCGGGGAGGCCGTACAAATCAGTTAGCTGGCATTTTTTGCACAGCGGGCATTTCCAGGCTGCCATCTAATTTAATTTTTGCCTTTCTGTGTTCTTGCTCTGTGCACATAATGTTTCCTCAAGTGTGAACTGTGCTGCTAAAGAGGAAACTCAGGTTGCATGGCTTGCTTGGAATTCCGGAGGAACGGGCCTTAAATTGGGACGGTTTGTGCTGACCCTGTCATATTTGGTAAATACGTGGGCTTGAAGTACTAGAGCCCAGCTGCATCTGTTCACGTGTTTATTCATTTGTTTATTAACTTATCGTTCATTCATTTGCCCCCTCACTCATTCGTTTGATCAAATAAGGTGTTTGCTCCTGGGTGGAGGAGAGCTGGAAGGGGAGATTGACTCTTAGGGTACCTAGTACCTAGAACATGCAGTGCTGGGGGGCTAGGGTCCAGACTGTGGGGCAGGGGCTGGGGGACCCCAGAGTACAGCCATCACTTCCTGTCCAGGACCTTAACAAAGTTGCATCTTCAAGGGAGCATTTGAGCAGGGTACCAAAGGATGAATAGGAGCTCACCAAGAAAGTATCTCTTTGTAAAAGGAGGGGGCTGGTGGTGAGAGGGGAGTTCCCGGCCGTGTTTCTGGGTAAACTGCAACCCCCTCCCCCCCGCAGCCTGGACCCTAACCCTAACCTGCCTAGGGTCTTTCCAACTCATGGAACCATCAGCGAAAGAGTTTCTCAAACAAGCCCCACTATCCCTGCGAGGCTCCACGTCCTTACACACAAACACAGAACGGCACCTACCCTCGGGGCTGCCGCTGGTCGTGGACACCTCGGTTAAAAGCCTCCTCTGCCGGCACTGCAGCTCTGGAAGGCTCCGAGGGCCCCTCTCCACCGGTGGAAATGTGCGTGGCCCCGACGCCCCTGCAGCACCGCTGAGAGGACCGAGGCCCAGTCCCCAGGCCCCGCCCCGCCCAGTCCACAGCAGGTCACCCACAGGCAGCTCCACTCTCCCTGAAGTGGCCTCTTTCTTTATAAACGGAGGCTCTTCTTCCCATCAGCGGAATCCTCGTGAAACTCTCTTGGAAGAGAACAAAGTAAAGAAAGTGGCGTGGTGCCCAGGGGCTGGGCACGGGCAGTCGGGCGGGAGAAGAGAGGGTTGTTTCTGGAGTAGCGCTGCCCCAGCCGTGGTGCGGGGGTGGGGGCAGGGGTCTTAGGCCGGGCCCGGCAGGGTTCCTGGGAGCCACGGGGTGTGGCGGGCAGGCGGAGTTCCGCACAGGCCTGTTGTGAGGGCCGCTGCGGCCCTGAGGAGGAGGTCGCAGCCTAGGCTGGTACAGTCCAGTCTGGAGAGGGTCCTCCTGTGTATGGCCTTCCAGGCTCTCCAGAGTCCCTGCCAGGACCTCCTGGCTGATGCTGTTGACCCCTGGCACCTGCGGGGAGCTGGCCTGTCTTCTCGCCAACATGCCTTTGTATTCCTGAGCAGGGAACTAATGCATCCAGGTCACATCCCTGAACGTCAGGGTCAGATCTCGTAATACACCTTTCCTTTCCGGGGAGCCTGGGATGCAGACAGGGCCCAGGGTGTTGGGTGGAGAGCCGTGGCCCCAGGCCTCCTGGGTGCTCACCAGCTGTGCGCACAGACTGGGTAACAGCTGAGCGTCACCACACTCCTCTTAGAGTGAGAGGAGGTGTGATGCTCAGAGGCTCTCTCTGAACTGATGTGCCAACCTAGGGAACCACCCGTCCCCCATTTACATTCTTCCCAACCACGTGTGAGACATGCCTGTTCCAGACATGGCCTTTGAGGGGTTCTGCTGAGGAAGCGGGAGCAGCGATGGCTGTTTGAGAGGGGTCTGTGTGCAGATGGCTGCTGTGGTCTGGGATGAGTCTGGGTCCCCGCCAGGGACGAAGTGAAGACCCAGAAGAGGCACCTCATTAGTAGATGCAAGGAGTTGAGGGTGCAGAAATAAACCCTGCATCGCATCAGCTGGTCTTCATCAAGGGTGCCAAGACCAATGGGGAGGCAGTAGTCTTGTCAACAAGTGGCACTGGGACATCTGGATTTCCATGTGCAAAAGAACGAGGTTGGATTCCTGCCTCACGCCATATATATGCCAGCAACCTCAACGTGGATCAAAGACCTAACTGTTGAGGGCTAAAATGATGAAACTTGTAGCAGAAGACAGGGGTAACTCTTTATGACCTTGGATTTGGCAAAAGATTCTTACATATGACACCAAACGCACAAGCAACAAGAGAAAAATGGAGAAATGGGACTTCACCAAAATGAAAAACTCTGGTGCCTCAGAAGACACCATCAAGAAAGTGAAAAGAAAAAAAAAAAAAAAAAGAAAGTGAAAAGACAGCCCACAGAATGGGAGAACATATTTGCAAATTGTGGATCTGATAAGGGACCTTTATCTAGAATATATAAAGGACTCCTCCAACTCAAAAATGAGAAGACAATTAACACAATTTTAAAATTGTCGGAGGATCTGAGTAGACATTTCTTCAAAGAAGATAGACGTGAATAACCAGATGCCAGCTCTCATGAGTCAGCAGGAAAATGCAAATTAAGCACACAATAAGATTCTGGAAAGCACGGCTTAGACTCCAAACGTCAGATGACAACAACTGTTCCCGAGGGTGTGGAAGAATCGGAACCCTCCTACACTGCTGGTGGGAATGTAAAAGGGAGCAGCTGTTTGGGAAAAATGATCTTGATTAAACAAGAGCTGTCCTATGATCTAACAGTTCCACTCCGAATGGAATCCTAGGTATTCCCCAGGAGGAATGAAAACACACATCCACTCTGTCGACTGAAAAAAAAACGGCACAACGTGAGGGTTGGGAGTTAAGCTTTATCTGGGACACAGTGAGGACTCCAGCCCAGGAGACAGCATCTCAGAGAGCTCTGAGGGACCGCTCCAAAGAGGCGGGGGGAAGGTCAGCATAGATGAGATTTTGGTGAAGGGGGAGTCCATGCAGTCAAACACATATTTTCTGCAGAAGGTTTCTGCAAGTCACAAGGAGCAGACGTCACCACGAAGGATTTTAGTGCTTCCCTCCATAAGAGGAGATGCAAGAATTGGGCTCATAAAATCTCCTGAAAAGATCTAACTATCTGAAGGCCTGTGCTGCCAGTCTTTCCCGGAGCACAGAGAGCCTGTTTCCTGATCTCCACCCTGAACTCCTTTCAGGGCGGGGTTGAAGGTCAGCAGCTGCAGCTGCTCAGGGTTTAATCCTCGTAGAGGTAGACGACGAGTGCCAACTTGTAGCTGGCAACTCAGAAACTTGTCCACACACATTCACAGCAGCATCTGCCCTGACAGACAGAAGGTGGAAACAGCCCAGACGTCCATCAGTGGACAGATGGGTAAACGGAGCGTGGTGTGTCCATACAATGGAACGTTACCGAGCTGTACAAAAGAACGAGGATTGACACACGTTCAACTGGATGAACCTGGAAAGCAGGACGCTCAGGGAGGAAGCCAGACCCGGAGGGCACGTGGTGTGTGATTCTGTTTACGTGGGACAGGCAGATCCGGAGAGACAGAGAGCAGATTAGTGGCTCCCAGGGGCTGGGGGGGATAGGTAGGGGAACGGGCTTTCTTTTGGGGGGATGAAGAGGCCCTAAAACTGACGCGATGGAGGCACGGCTCTGGACGCACTGAAACCACTGAACGATGCACTTCTAAGTCGTGAATCGTAAGGTGTGTGAATTGAGGCAAAGCCCACACACATGCACAGAGCTGATGAGGGGGGTGAACTGGGAAGGCGGGGTGGGGGGCCTTGCACGAGGCAGGGGGCGGGGGAGACGTGACGGGGGCGGGGCCGGCACTCCAGTCACCCCTGAGCAGCGAGGACCAGGGGTCAGGACGCGGGCTGTTCTACAGCTGGTTGGGTTGGAGCTCAGGTTGGGGAAGGTCTGACAGGGGTGGCGAGTGTAGACCACCGTTCCTTAAGCTCTGATGGCAGCGCCCGGCGTCTGTTTTGCAGGATACGGTAAAAATCACATAACTGGGAAACAAAATTTCAGAGAGCGTTTGAGTCGAAGTCTGCTTTGTGTTCGATCCAGCAGAGCCTGGACGGCCCCTCTGTGTCACACTGGCCTTGCGGCATAAGGAGCATCGTGGGCCGTGGCCTCAGCAGCACGGTCTGCAGCCCCCCACCCCACCCCAAGGTCCTGTGAAGGGGCAGGGAGGCTGGGACCTGGCTTTGAGGCTCAGAAGCGAAAGGGAAGGAAACGTGAGGCCTTTAGATGCTGGTGGAGAGAACGAGGCAACGGAGAGGAACGGAGAAGCTGGGAGTGGCTGGAAATTCCCAGAAGGGTGTTAGGGGTTAGGGGCCCAGGACTGCCTCAGGGGACGGGCAGCTCCCCACTGTGAGGACTGGACGGAACCCAGAGGCCCATGCCTGGGTGGCCCTTAGTTCTCCATCAGGTGGGGGCCTTGGTGTTTCAGCACCCGGCTCTGCAGCCTCGCCTGGATCACCCTGCTTCTCCCCAGGGCCATTGCAGCAGCGCTAGGGTGGGTGCAGAGGCAGAAGCATGAGATGAGAGGAGGGGGCCGTCACGGGCAGCACAAACCTGATGGGGGCTGAACCGGGCAGATGCGGTAGCAAAAACCCCGGAAGGCTTCCTGGAGGAGCTGAGCCCTGTGTCCCACGGAGGTGGCCACGCCCACCTGCGTTGCTCCACGGCCCTGGTTGTGCCCTAGAACTCCCAGAGTGTCCTTTAGCAGCAGACTTGAATGAGTGGTCACCCCACATCCACGTCCAGACCCCAGACTCCGTGCTTTGAGAGGAAAGAGGACAGGATTCAGAGTGGACAGCAGGCCTCCGTCTTTGGGGGCAAAAGCTTTTAGGTGTTTTAACACTTGGAAAAGTGAGTATGCATACTTAGAAACCTGTGTATGCCCTTTATGCAGCTGAGTGGCCTCCAGCAGTTCGGCTAAGCTCTGCGAGCTGTGGGTAGAGGAGCAGCAGAGGTGTGAGTGAGGGTCCAGCCCTGCCCGGCCTCCTGCACCACCCTTTATCTGTGTCACCTGCTGTCTGGAGTCTGCTAGACCTGCCCCCCGTGGTGGGCCGAGCAGGCTTGCAGTGACTTGCAAGAGTCGTGTTAAATTTTCAGAAATTGTGTGAGCTAACTGCTAGATACAGCCGTTAGTAAAAAGTAAGTTATTTAACCTTACCCGTACATAAATTATATTAAAAAGAAAGATATCCACCTTAAGCCTCTCAAAAAAGAACAAGCTAAACCCAAATCGAGTAGAAGGAAGAAAATAACAAAACTTAGAATGGAAATAAATAAAACAGCGACTAGAAAAAACAGTGGACATCAACTAAACCAAAAGTGAATTATTTGAAAGATAAACAAAAATATCGAAACTTTATTTTTAACTAGACTGATCAGAGAAAGAGAGAGAGAAAAGGCTCAAATTACTAAATCAGAAACTAAAGGGAGGACCACCCTCTTTATTTTTCCTATCCTTCACAGAAACACAAAGGGTGGAAAGGAATACTATAAACCGCTGTGTGCCAACACATCAGGTAACTTGGACGAAAAGGACACCTTCCTAGAAACACACAAACTGACTTAAGAAGAAATAGAAAGTCTGAGTAGACCCATGACAAGTCAAGACAGTGAGTTAATAATCTAATAACGTCCTAGCAAGAAAAGCCCGGGACCAGATGGTTCCACTGGTGAATTCTACCAAATTTAGAGAAGAATTAATGTCAATTCTTCTCAAACTCTTCCAAACAAAACACTTCTTGACTCACTTCACGAGGCTGAGTTTACCCCAATACCAAAAGTATCAGGAAGAGGCATTACAAGGAAACTACAGACTTTATAGATATAGATGCAGAACTCCTCCACAAAACACTAACACACTGAGTCCAGGAGAGTGTGGAAAGGATTGTACGTCACGACCAAGGAGGATTTATCTCAAGGGTGCAAGACTGGATCAGCATAAGAAAATCAGTAGCTGTGACATATGGTATTAATAGAATAAAGGTCAAAAGTCACGTGATCGTGCCAATAGTTGCAGAAGAAGCATTTAACAAAATCCAACATCCTTCCAAGATAAAAACACTCAGCAGACTAGAAACAAAAGGGAACGTTTCAACGTGACAAAGGGCATCTATGAAAAGCCACCGGGCAGCATCGTACTCAGTGGGAAGACTGGACGCTTTTGCCCTAAGATCAGGAACAAGACGAGGATGTCTCCTCTGGCCACTCTGTTCAGCACTGTCCTGGCAGCATGGCCAGGGCAGCTGGGAGAGACGTAAACAGAAGTCATCCTGATGGGAAAGGAAGAAGTAAAGCTATCTATTCACAGATGATGTGATCTTCTGCAGAGAAAATCTGAAGGAATCGCGGGGGCGTGCGTGAGGCTCTGTTACACAGGGCTCTGCCCAGGGTCCCCTGCGAGTCCCCAGGCCCTGTCCAGGCCGATGCAGGCAGGTCCCCCTCCCTGAGACTGTTGATCCTCTGTCTCCTTCAGGAAGGAGGGCAGAGGGGGCCCTCAGCTCCGGAGCCCCCGACCCTGGGCGGAGTTTAAGTTTGGACTTTTTCAGGACCCCCCCAAGCAAAGCTGCAGTTGACGTGGGCGCATCAGAGCTTTGCGAACAGTCCCTAAAGGCCAGCGTGTGCAGGTTTACATGGTCACCAGGGCCTTGCTGAAGGCTTTAAATGCATCACTGCTTTTATTTCCACAGACGCCCATTGAGGGAAGCACTCTTATCTGCCCCCCTTTAAAGACTGGAGACTGGGCCACAAGGGGCGTGGAGCTTGCCCCAAGTGGTCAGCTGCAGCCTGGAGGCCCCTGGGTTTCAGTGCCCCCCAGGAAGCCACAGTGCCCTCTGGGAAACACCCGGCAGCGCTGAGAGGCCCAGACCTGGGTGCAGAATGAGAGCAGCCCAGGCTGTTGGCCTCAGCGAGGACCCCGGGGAAGACGGGACAGAAGGTCCTGACTGTGTCCTGAGATGTGTGGGGGAGTGGAGGAAGCACGAGACCCCAGGAGAGGAAACTGTGGACTCAGGCCACGGCTACCTGGGAAGACTTCCTGCAAGAGGTGACACCAGTGCTCATCACTGGGCCACGGCTTCCCGGAGCAGGTGGGCGTCAGCGGGCAGCAAACACCAGTGCTCAGCCTGGTGGCGGGGCCATCCTTGGCCCTAGTCCATCGCCCGGCTCTGGGCCCACAGAGGGAGATACCTCAGCCGCCGTGGTCTAGCACCGGGGGGCCCTGCCTGGGGGTCGACCTTGTGGAGGGAGAGAGTGGGTGCAGCCCGCCTGCCACGCTGGTCACGTCCACTCCCGAGGGTGGAGGTCACAGGAGCTGGACACCACGGGTCCCGTCGCTCCCAGCGAGTCCAGCCCCTTTTCAGGGAGTCCAGCTTCTGTAGAGCAGAGAGACCCTGACACCGTTAGTTTCAGGGCAGGCCCAGGAAGTGGGGTGTGGTAGGGACCCCTCTGGGAGGAGGGTGGGGCCTGGCATCCTTTACTAGCCTCTCCTTCCCGCCGAAATTGCCGGCCTCGTTAGGCGAGGCCCCTGCGGCTTTCCTCTGCACTCCAGAGCGGCTGCGCCCACCCGGGGCTGGGAAGGCATCCCTCCTGGGCCTCCTGGCGAGGAGTGGCTTCCCTAGGGGCTGAGCCTGGGCCCTGGGGCTCTGCACCTCCCAAGGAGGCCCTTCTTTGAGGAAGCTCATGCTCTTTCATGTGATTTGAAATTTCAAACTCGGTTCAATAGCGTGGTAAAAACCAAATCAAAACCAGGGAACTTGTCGACAAAACAATTGCATTTTAATCCAGGGAGCCGGCCTGCCCCCATGTCCTGCTGGCTCCGGGCATGGACGCGGGGGCAGCTCGGGTCGCTTTCAGGACCCGCGTGGAGGGAGCGCCTGCGCAGCCTTCCAGTATGGCTTGGGGAGGCGGGAGGGGCCGGGTCCTTTGACCAGCTCCTCAGGCCGTGGTGGGGGGCAGGGGCTGATCCCCACCTGCTGGGAGCACGGGTGGTGTCTGAAGGCCTTTTGGAAGATCTCTGCCCTGTTCTCTGGACAGGAAAGTCAGGGCACTGGGTGCTGGGAGAGGTCAGGCTGGTGATGGAAGCGGCAGTGACGAGTCAGGAGGCCGGGGGGTGGCACTCACCGTGGGGTTGTTGAGAAACTGGAGGGAGAAGCCCTGAGCCCGGCCCTGGGCGCGGCCTGAGCACAGTGCAGAGAGGTGTCTGTGCCGACCGAGGGGGCCCTGGGCGCGGCCTGAGCGCTGTCCCCCGGCAGGTGTGGCTCACCTGTGGGCCAGGGAGCAGGTGCCCAACAGGGGCCTGGAGGCAGGTCCAGGGGCTCCCCTGGGTGGTGTGAAGGGGAGTGAGGTCAGCAGGGAGGAAGCTCAGGACAGGCATACGGCTCCTGGCCAGGCGGCGCGACTGCCGCTCAGAGCCCAGGCTGGGGGAGGGACGGCAGCGTCCGGCAGGGCGGCGATGTCAGCGTCCCCTTCCTTGCTCTCCAGGGCTGTACTGGGGGATGGGGGGAAGGAAGGAGGCCCCCGCGGCAGGGAGCTGCAGAGGTGAATGAAAGTGTCCCTTTAATTGTTCAGATGCCCGGCAGGATCTGCAGAGCCCGCCTGCCTGATGGGCGAGACGCAGCCGCGTTTGCCGCGGGAGCCCGGGGCCTGGCGGTCGGAGGAGCCCTGGGAGGGGCGTGGCCCTTCGGGTCAGTGCGACCCCGTGAGGACGGTTCCCTGCACCAGCCGGAGGGCCCTCCTCACTGTGCCGTAGCTGCTTCTGGTTTAGCTTTACTGTCCTCATTTTAGGTGTCCTCGGCTGGTAGCCGAGCAGCTGATCTAGCGCAGGTTTTAGCGGTAACTGGGGAAGGTATGGTGTTCACGTCCTGGGTCCACAGCTTCGGGAGTGGGGTGCCGCCCGTGAATGTCAGAGTCGGGACCCCCATACGGGGGTTAAGTACCCGAGTCCTTGCAGGTCCAGTGCCCAGCTGCCCACATGACCTTGGCCGTCACCTCCACCCTGAGCACGAAGGGTCCCTCCAGGGTGGACGTAAGGGCAAAGGGCAAACTGCAGGACCCTGGACCCAGCGATCCGTGTTTCCTAGGGGACTGGGCTGCACAGCCTCCTGGGGCAGCAAACCAAAGATGCAGGTGTGTTGTTTTTTTGTTTTTTGTTTTTTTTTTAACATCTATATTGGGGTATAATTGCTTTACAGTGGTGTGTTAGTTTCTGCTTTATAACAAAGTGAATCAGTTATACATATACATATGTTCCCGTGTGGTTTTAAAGAGATGAATCATCGCTTTTGAATGTGAATGTGCCTCTGACACCTGAACAGTAGCACCAGGGAGAAGAAAACAAATGCAGCCCTTCCGCACGAAAGGCTTTCCCTCCAGCATCAGGCATCCCTGGTGGACGTGGGAATCCAAGTCTATACAGTTACAGCTTCATAACGATGCCCGTGTAGGCAAGTTCAGAAACGATTTCATGACCTTGCCTAGGATGTGGAAGTCCAAAATAAGTGTTTATTCTTTTACAAAATCCTTTAATTGAGATGTAACACACGCAGGCTTGCACTACTCGCCCGCCGGAGCCTGGATGCCTCACCCCCCACCCCAGTCCTACCCCCTCCCGTTACTAGTGCCCCGTCTTCTGGAACCTCGCGTTAATGGAATCAGACAGTACATAGACTTCTGTGTCTGGCTTCTCTCACTCACCGTGTCTGTGAGATCAACCTTGTTGTGTGAAGCGACATCTTGTTATTTTTATTGCTGTGTGGAATTCCACTGCCTGGCTGTACTGTAATTTATGTGTCTGTCCTAAAGAAGATGGGTGTTTGGGTTATTTTGAATTTTCAGTTATTATGAGTGCCGTGGCTGTGAACATGTGCGTGTGTCTTTTCGTAGACATGCACACTCATTAATTGTGGGCGTACGTATACCCAGCAGTGGCACAGATGCACATCAGCTATGGTAGGTCCGCCCGAAGCGGTTCTCAAAGTGCCTGTGCCATTGGAGCTGCCCGCAGCAGTGTATGGTGTGCCATTTGCTCTGTTGTAATCAGCACCTGTTGTCGTTGGTCTTTTTAGTTTAGCCGCCCTGTGGGGTGTAGTGTGGCAGCTTGTTTGGGCGTTGACGTGCATCTCTCTGTTGAGCGGTTAATAGCAAGTGTGATTCCCCAGGCTTACTGGGCAGGTGGAAAGCATCTCTCGTGAAGCATCTGTCAAAGGACTGGGCGGTTTGTTTATTCCCAGGAGCGCTTTCTTTATTCTGAGTCTGAGTCCTGCACTGGGGGCTTGTACTGCTAACATCTTCTCCAGGCTGGTGTGGTCACTGGCTTACTGGTGTGTTTGGATGAACAGAAATTCCCAATTTTAACTAGGTCTAATTTACCGGTCTCTCCTCTTACGTCATGTGTTTTGCTGGTCGGGGGCTGGTCCCTCGTGTCCTCCCACGAGCTCTGTCGTCCACGTCACACGTGCGGGTCTGTGATCCAATTCTTATTGATATTTTACGTGGTCTCAGACGGATCTCAGATCTCATTTCCAGCATCGCTATTGAAAAGTTCTAACCTTTCAAGCTCATAACAATTGTAGGTAAAGTTCTGAAACGTGATTTTGAAGCGGAATGGAAGAGCTGGGTCCTTTCCCTGATTATGTTATGCCTAGTTAGCTAATTATGTCCTGCTGTCTAATCAGCTGAGAGCTGGGGCTGAGCTCACCCGTGGATTGCTATATATACTTACCCCACCCCACCTCCGCCGGCCTGGAACGCTAACAAGGTCATGGAATCTCTGTTTTCCTGTTTCCTTTTCCACCTTCCTGAGCATCTCAGGCTGGAGTTGGCAGGAGGAAGTGACAGCTGATTCTCCCCACATTCCCCCCGATGCCCCCGCTCTGCGTCCACCCAGCCCTGGCCTTGTGGGTCCTCCCACATGGGCGCAGGGCGGGGCTCCACAGGGTGAGGATGCTGGCCTTGCACTGTTGCCGTGAGGGCAGGACAGACGGACAGGCAGAAGAGGGGTCCGGCCTGCTCCTCCGTCCGGAGCTGTCGGCCTGGGGTGGGTCCTTGTGCCCGATGATGGGCCACGCTGCACCCACGGACGGTGGGGGGATCTCTTCTCTCTGGCGTGGTCCAGCAGCCGGCAGAGGACCCCGCGCCCCGGTTCTCCCAGCTCTGTGCTCTGGGGAGATAGGCCGATCTCTTGTCCTGCTGAAGACTGGGCCACATGTCTTCTTCCACATTGTCTGGCCGGATCGGGTGTTTTTCCTTCGTCTGTTTGATTTTAATTAATAGGCGTTATTTTTAGAGAAGTTTTCGGTTCACAGAGAAACAGAGCAGAAGGTACAGAGTGTTCCCACATGCCCCCCATGTTCCCATTGTTAACATTAATGATGGCATTGTTAGTGCCTTTGTTGCAAGTGAGGGGCCGACAGTGCTACGCTGTTATTAGCCAAAGTCCACCATTCACATCAGGTTCCATCTCTGTGTTGTGCGGTGTCTGGGTTTTGCCAAATACGTCATGTCAGGGACTGTGTCGGGGACGGTATCACACAAAATAGTTGCACTGCCCTAGAGCCTGCTGTTGGAGCTAGCTGGCATTACACAACGCTCGGGGGCCGTTCCCTGAGATGGGGGGTTCCCTGTGGCAGGTGGGAGGGAGCTGGTACCTGGGTATGCCTGCCCCTGCCCCCTGGCCGGGCCCCGAGGCCTGGCTCCATGCAGGGCAGCCCCGAGGCCGGCATCATGCCCCTGGAGGTCAGCAGGGAGGCCAGAATGCGGCTGCTTCTTCCCCCTCATGCCAGGAAGCCAGTCTGATGGTGAGCTGGGAGGGGAGCCACGCCTGTGCTCCCAAGGGCAGCCCACCCTCCCAGAGCCCGGCGCCACGGAGGATCCAGCGCCGGGGGGGCAGCCGTCATCGGGGGGCCTGATCTATGCTGTCGCCCGGCCAGAATCGGAGCAGGACGCCCATGGAAGGGGGACCCAGTGCGTCCAGAGACCCGGCGGAGCACCTGCCAGCCATGGCGGGGTGGGGTGAGACTGAACCCCGAAGGTGGAGCCTGGGCTTCCTGCTCCCCTCCCCCAGAGCACCCACTCTTTCCTGTGCCCACCTCCTGCCCGGCTGGAGAGGCTTCTGTGGCTCCAAGCTGCAGAGATCCCTGGGCCGGCCGCTTCCAGAGAGGCTTTCGTCCACACTGGCGGCCCTGTCTGTCTGGGGAAACCCAGACGGGGACCCTGAGGATTGGGGGGCAGAGGGCAGCAGGGCACGGTCCCTGTTTTGCCCAGAAGAGGTAGTAGGGCTTCTGGAAGGCAGGTGCTCGGTGCCCCGCGAGGAGATCGGAGGAGGGGGCCCAGAGCCGGCACCCCGTGCAGCCAGGCCCAGTGCCCTGGGGCCTAAGAGGGCCAGCCTGGGAGCCAGAATCGCCCCTTCCCAGCCTGGTTGCCGCCGTCGAACGGCGTAATCGTCCATCTGCCTCGTGCCTTCCACCCAGGACATGAGCGCATGCTGCAGTGAGAGGGACCGCGGCCCCCGAGAGTCAGGAGGCAGAAGGCGAGGGGAGAGGCTGGAAACCTTCTAATAAAATTGCATTTCCTGAAATAGCCGTGACCGTGATGGTGATGCGCCTGCCGCCATATTGGTTCTGACACGGATACCACACACACATTAGCGACGTCTCCCACGTTCGTCCTGCACCCGGGTCCCGGGCTGCTCTCTCCTGTTGGTGTTTGTTTATCTCGCGGGCTTTGCTGGGATAGTGAGGCTGCTCCGCACGCCAGCACTGCATTGTAACCCGCCGCCCACTTAATTCAATTTCTCTTGTGTTCTCACTCCGCTGACAAAAGTAATCGGCGTTTGGCTGCCAGAGCTGCAGTTCCCACCGAGAGCTGAGTCTCCAGGTGTCCCCGATGTCCCCGGCCTGAGAGGGCTGCACGCCTCGTTCTCAGGATGGGCAGAGCCCCCAACACCCCCTGCTGCCCTGATTCCCAGCCCAACGGGGCAGAGGAGGTCCCGTCTTCAACTTTAATGGATTAATCGAGATGACAGCAAAAGCCCAAGTGATCTAACTGGGCATGGCTTCATCTCCAAAACCCTTAAAAAAGGAGAGTGGGACCCACGGAGACCCATTCAGGCTAAAGGCACCTCTGGGTCCCTGATTCAAGCCTAGTCACTTGCATTCCTCCATCAGGACAAGTCGTGTCGGGAAGGACAGCGTGCGTCTGTCTCCCTCCAGGTGGACCTTCACACTGGCGCCACCCCCAGGAGGGGAGGGAGCCCGTCCTCAACCTGACCTGGGTCACTAGCTGCCCGTGAGCCTCAGGTCACCTCTGAGGAGTGAGCATTACTGACCTGCCCCAGGCCAGCAGGGATTCCCAAGGCTCCAGGTGGCAGGTTCCTTGGAGAAGAACCTACGAGAAAGGGTCCTTTTGGAGTCCCTCCCAGGAGCAGTTTAGCACCGTGGCCTCTCTTTCTGAACAAGTACAGTTTAAATGGTCCAGAACTGGGCACTGTGGGCTGTGGCATCGTTCCGGAGCACCTGCTCTGTGGCAGGTGAAGCACCTGCCCTCGGGCACCTCCCCAGCCCTGTCCCTCCTGGACTTTGCACAAGGGGAGTCCATGCTCACCAGTGGCCGAATAACAGGACATCACAGAGCTCAGATCCCGCAGACGCCCACGCGGGGCTACCTCCTGCCTGAGCTAGCCTCAGTTCAGCTCGTCGGGAATGGAAAATCGGGACCTCCGGCCCCTCCTCCGTCTGGCAGGCTGCCCTGGTCAGCTGTCCAAGCCTGTGTGAATCACGGAACGATGAAGGACGGACGTTAGGAGCCAGATAACCCGGTCTTGGGTTGTGCGTTTAAATCCTCTCCGAGGGGGCGGCTCTGGGCTGTGAACGCGCCGCGGGGCTGGCGCCTGCGGCCCCCAATCCCATAACTTGCTGCTTCTCAGGATGGCCTCCCTTAATTGTGGCTTTCGTGATAAATAAATGCGGTATCTGTTACCACTCCTTCATGGAGGGTGTTCGTGCCCTGCAGAGGTCGTTACGATTTGGCACACGGAGAGGTTTGGAGCTCTCTTTAATGGAGGGTCTCGCTGGAACAAGGCTCTGTGGACAGACCACTCAGAAGGTGCTGGGAGGCCCATCCAGTGCGCACGCGATAAACGCACCCCCACACGCTCTGTTGAACTCACGCGGCCAAACCTGTGGCCGCTGTCAGCGCAGACCCAGGAGAGCACTGGCTCAGGCCAGCCCCCCACCCTGCCTGACCCTGCAGAGGAGGCTCGAGGGCCGAGGGTGGAGGGGGGTCTGCTGGGGGCGGCCTGGGCAGAACGGGGCCCAAGGTCAAAGCTCCCAGCAGGACGGAGCCGATTCGGAGCCCCTGGGTAACGACCCTGTAAACTTGCCGGCTCATCAGGATGTGGGAAACGCGGGGTCGAGGCATTCTGTCATGGCCCTGACGGCGAGGAGGCGCCTCCGGTGTTGGATGAGGGCGATTTTACATGATGGAGACGATGATTAACGGCGGCTTCTCCGCACCAGGCTTTACGGGCCTCTGGTGACTATATTCTGTGTAATAAATACGGCAGGGACGTACCGTCTCCAAAGGCCGGGACAGTCAGTCCTGACTGACCTGTTTGAATGAAAACCCTAAACCTCATGGAGTCAAACTGTCATCCCTCGTTACCCATAAATTAGGGGGCCGGGGGGACATCACCCAACGTGTGTCTACCAGGAAGCACTAGAGATTTTCGTATTCCAGGGATGCGGTAAGCCCAGGAGGACCAGCGCACACCACTTAGACACACTTCTTAAATCACGAGGTTGGTTCCTTGTCGCAGCGCAGAAGCCGGGAGAGCCATGACCTCGGGGACGGCAGCGGCCGTCAAGGGCTCCCCAGGAACGGGCCAGAGCGGGAGGAGACTCAGCAGGGGGACAACTCCTGACAGGTGGCTCCCCCCACCATCACCCGGCGCCGCAGGACCGAGGCCTTCTCCCGCACTGGAGACCCCAACCACCCAGTGCGTCTCTGGGGAGGCTGCCTTGCTCCCCGACATGAGGTGTTCCACAGCAAAGCACAGACATCCTCAGCGGGGTGGGAGGGCCTCCACTCCTGCAGGGAAGTCAGAACATCCAGCCCAACTGAACCAGGAGTGCGAGGCCTTTGGTGTCTCCTGCTAGCCCTGCTGTCGGGGCAGAGCCGTGTCCAAGGGGACCTGCCGTCCGCAGAATGTCCCTGCAGCGCACCCCACACGAGCAGGCAGGTTTGTCAGGGGATCGCCCAGGCCCCGCAAGCCCCACGGGCACCCTGGACATGAAGGCAAGACTGTGGCCCCTCTCCCAAAATAGCTGGAGGGAGCCTCACCTGCGACTCAGCCCGGCTCCTGCTGCAGCCCCGGCCGGGCTCGCAGGAAGAGGGAAGCTGCCTGTCTCCAAGACCTGAATGATGTCTGACAACTGGGGAGTGAGCCCAGGGCGTGGATCTCGTTACCTGGGTTCCAATCATGAGTCTTTCACTGAGTAACGGTGTGTCTTTGAAGAAACCCCTTAGCCTCCCCGAGTCTGCTTTCTCATCTGTAAAATGGGTACAATGCCGGCTTCAAGGACCAGAGCTAACATGAGTAGGGGGTAGCGATTATTGCGTTTTGTTTATCGTCTCAGCTCATGTGACGTCTTTCATCCCATGAATTTCCCTCTCCTGGACCTTGACTGCAAACACTCATAGCCTTCCCTTGTATTTCAGCACCGTTATTAGGCTGTAACTGATGAACTCTGGGAGGGTTGGTTTGCGGGAGCTTCTGCTGCCTACCTCGGCCTGTGATACAATCGTCCCCTTGAACACTTACCTTTAAAACTAGCCCTAAGTATTAATTATTTGTGGTAGGTGATTTGGACAGGAGGGCAAAGATAATGTAAGAAGGAGATGGAGGTAGTTTTTTCGTAGCTTCTTTGAAAGGACTCATTTTTCTCTTGTGTGTCAGGGAACAAAAGCCCATGGGTGGAAGACGTGGCTGAAGGCCAGGTGCACATTTCCTGTGAACACGGTTCGTGCCATGTGATTCCTCGGCTGGGTGTAGAATGGCAGCTCACGTTCGCTTCCCGTCAGGGCTTCCAAGGCGTCGCTCACATTCACGTGGCCTCTAACGCCCGTGATGGCTGTGTGTCCTGACATCAGTGACCTCCCGTGCCCTGGACACCCTTCTTCCCCTCCCACCCCAGAGCCTTTTGAAACTTTTCTTTGGAACGTCCACACTCAGGAGCCTCCATGGGTTACAGCCAGGTGTGCTGACATTCGGCGGGCACTTGGAATGGGGACTCCAGGTTTGCTGGGAATGTGTCCGTACGATCTCTGATCACCTCCCCCCAACCTGTGTTCTTTCCTGATAGAACAGTTGCTCTCAGTGGGGAGCAGAACCTGGACACCCAGGCCCGGGGGTGTTGGGGACGGTCACGTAGGGACCAGGGCACTAGCAGCTGTTCGTGCTGGGGCCCTTCTGTCCTTCCTTCCTCTGTCCCCACAGTCCCGCTTCCGACTCCTGAGAGCTCTACTGCTGTCTCCTTGCTTCCTTCCCTGTCGCCAAAATCCACTCTCGTTTCACACAAGCCGAGTCCAGGTGGCTCTCTGAGGGGACCCTTGAGGTGGGCTGGCCATGGCGTCTGCTGCTCTCTGCGCTGCTCCCAGGGCTGTGGCTTCCCTCCCAGGCCACCCCTGGCTGCTCTGCCTCTTTCTGAAGCAGGACAACTGGGTGACTGAGCAGGTGGGCAGCTTGGGGTCCTCTGTGTCTGCAGCAGCCTCTGTCCTACAGTGGGGAGTAGGACGGGCCTCGGGTACCAGGCTGGGGAGTCAGGGCCCTGTCGCCGCCCGGTCAGGGCGACCTCTCCTTGTCTGTAGCCCCTGAGCCGAAGGGCTGTGCTTGTTTGTGAGACGGCGGGGAAGGGGTGCGGAAAGACGGGCTTGCCGAGGGCCCGCGGTATTTCAGGCTCTGATGACGCCTTTTTGGAATCCTCCACCAGACGTGCCTCCGCCTCCCCAAGACTGTGTGCAGCCCACAGGCCATTTAAGGACACATCTTCCTGGCTTGACCTGGGGCTCACTGCTACAGCGGGTGCTCCGCGGGTACCGGGCACGGGTTGGAGGGCTGGCCACTCTCAAGCGAGTGGGCCATCATGATGTTCCAGGACAGCGTGGGAAGGTAACTCTCAGCCCCGGTGTGGACCTGGGGGCGTGGCTTCCTCTGTTGTCGCTTCCCAGGACGCCAGCCCAGCGCTGTGAGCACCAGGGAGCAAATAAAATGGTGCCTCTCGGGTGTTTATTTATGGTCGATTGCCTCTCCTGCCCCAGCTGGGACGGCGCGCCCTGCCCACCGCGCTCTCCCGGCCCGCGGCTGAGGCACATGGGGGCGGATTTCAGGCCCCCGTGTGACCTCGCAGTGCATCCTTCCTCAGAGCGTGATTCCAGGTCCCACAAAGGCCGTCGTGGCTTTACGGACTGAAGGGCGTGCTTTGCACACTGCGCTGGGTCGGCATCCACGTTCAGGCTGATCCAGGTTAATGCAGTTAAGACACTGCGTCCCGGGCCTTGATCACGGTCTGCCTGAGAGGGCGCCTGGCCCAGGGGGCGGGAGGACCTGGACACGGAGAAGCGGGGCTGCAGGGAACAGGGGCCGCGATGCTGCCCTCCCCAGGGCCCTGGACCATCCCAGACCTGGCCCTCCCACCAGAGCTTCCCTAGAAGCCCAGATGGGGGCCTGACCAAGTACCTGATGTTGGAACCCTCCTGCCACCCATCACGGGGGGTTTCGTGGGGTGCGTGCTCTCGACGAGACCCGTGCACAGACTGTGGGGGGCAGAGCCAGGACCCCAAGGTTCCTGTGTCACCTGCCAGCTGCAGGCCTCCAGCGCTGGGCCCTGCATCTTTGCCTGCTGTGCCTCCCCTGGCCTCGCTCCACCCCAACTCCCGGATCAGGGACAGGCTGGGGGTCTCCTGTCAGCTGGCTTCCCTGCAGAGCCCCCCGTGCGGCAGAGAAAGGCTGCAGGAGGAGGGCCTCCACACCCCTCCTCCCCACGCCTGCTGGGCAGTGGCCCTGAGCCCAAGGGGAGTGGGCTCAGTGAAGGCCTCTGCCCCGTTCAGAGCAGGCCCGGCTTTGCAGAGTTTCATGGGGTCACCTCCACACCCAGCATCCGGGAGGCATCAGGGCCGCGTTTGGGCCTCAGCTGTGAGACGGCCTGCCCAGCCGCAAAACTGGAAGACTTTCTGGCGTTTTAAGGAAAAGTTTGCTGATGACCAAGCCTGCAATAAAATTTTGTTTTATTCCTATAAAGATCAAAATGGGCCTTTCCCGGGACTTCCCTGGCGGTCCAGCGGTTAAGGCTTCACCTTCTAATGCAGAGGGTGTGGGTTCAATCCCTGGCCGCGGAGCTAGGATCCCACATGTCTCGCAGCCACAAAAAATGGGTCTTTCCCCATTTTGCTGGCCCGGGATCCCCCGTGCCCAGCAGGAGCTGCCGTGTAGCTGGGGAGGGCAGGCGCCGTCTGGGCTGGGCCTGGAAAGGGCCTCTCGGCTTCCCTGAGGTCCGCTGGCCGGGCCACCACCTCCTTGCAGGATCCTGGGAAGTTCATTCTAGTTACACGTGCAGAAAAAGGAGGAAATGGGTTTGGGGAACTTTGTCCCAAGCCAGTGGACCCCACAGCCGGGGCATCTCCGAGTGACACCATCGGGGAATTGGGGGCAGATTAGCCCAGAGCCTTCGGAAGCCCAGGAAGAGGGTAGGGGCGATGGGCCGTCCCTTGGGAGGGAATCTGGCCCCTTTTCTCTGACGCTGTTGGGAGCACGGAGCCGGGTCGTCCTCCCTGGGCTCTGAGCCGGTGTGCCCTGGGAGCCCTGGCCCTGCAGCCCGAGGCCCGACACCTGCCCTCCTCCACCCATACCACCTGCCCTCGGCACAGGCTCGAGGATGTGCAGGTGCCCTGGTCCGCAGATGTCCCTGGAGGGGCAGACCAGTGCCCGGTGGACTTTCCTCCACGTTCCTGGGACACTGGGGGCAGGAAAGGCATCGCCCACCTGACGTGGTGGAAAGATTGCCCCCGGCTTGAGTTCTGTCTAAACCCAGAAACTTCCCAAACATCCTGCTGACCCTCCTGGCGGCAGTGACCCCAGGCATGGCAGGCTGACCCCATGCCCGCCCTGTGGCCAAAGCTTGCTCTTGTCCACGACCGGAAGCTGGTTCTGCCTCTGAACACCGAAGGTGGCTGCCTGACGGGGCGGCGATGGGGCCGCGGAAGCCGGACACATTCTTAGAAGCTTGGCAATGAGATACAGGCCAGGCGCATAAACTCGACTCACGGGGCCACGGCAGCCAGGCTCGATGAGCAGGCCCTGTCCTTGCCTGGTGATAGAAGGAAATGGAAAGTTCTGAAAGAGCAGGGAGCCTGGAGCGGCACCCCTCCCCCACACCGGCCTCAGCTCCGGGAGGAGGGAGGGACCTGCCGTGCCCCGCGTGTTAGGGGTCGGGGTGCGGGTGACAGGAGAAGATTCAGGGGCTCCAGGGGCGAGGAGGGTGGGCAGCGTCCTGGGGGAGGGGCTGGGTGGCAGCGGTACCTCTGGGGGCTCGCTGGGGACATGGGAGGATGGACTGGAGGTGGCTGGCTCCCATCCCTGCTGCCTCTCCTCTGTGGTCACCCCCTCCCGAGGAGCACCCAGAGCCAGCCTTTTCACCACCGTGCATCCTTCTCCAGGGCTGGTTGGGTGACGGTCCAGGAGCCGAGTGCTGGGGCCCTCCAGGTACATCCGCTCCCACCCGGGGTGTGAGTGGACCCCACACGGGGAAGGGCGCTGGACCCGGATGCCAACTGCACAAGCTGGAGTGACTGGAGGGACCCTCGTTCCAGCCTTGATTTACTGGTGTGGGCGCTGCGGCCAGGACCGTGTGTGCCGGTCCTCCCTGGGGCTGAGGGACAAGCCCGAGCTCCAGGCTTTGTCTTTCCGCCCCAGGCTGCCGACCTGGAGGGCGTCAGGGGGCTTCTCTGAGCCCGTGTCATCTTTGGAAGGAGGGGCCACTGCAGCTCCAGCCCCCAGGGCTGTGGAGCAAGAGATGCTTAGAGTGTGTGTGGTCCCCGCCCAGCCCGGGAGGCCTCGGCCACCACTGACAGCTTTGGTCACCAGTGGCGCCTGGGCGGCACCCGGGGCAGGGCCCCCGGCCAGGGCTCCGAGGCTCGCAGGAAGCCCCCGTCATCCCCGCGGAGGGACGCCCGCCTGGCGCTCAGCCGGAAGGCCCTTCTCAGCATCCTCGCCGCCCGCGGCCGTGTCAGCAAACCCATATTAAGACACATCTGTCTGACTTCTCTCCTGTGTCCTGGACAGAAAGCAGTGGCCGGTACAATCACGCTGCACTGAATGCAGCCGCTCCCAAGCCTCCAGCGGGAAGGCTGAGGGACCGAAGGATCTCATTGTCCTGCCGCCAGCCCGCGTCGGGCTCCTTGCGTCACAGCCACCTCGGGACCGAACAGGGGCTGGCACAGATCGTCCTCACGAGGTGGTCCCTAGTGCCGGCCTCGGGAGCGCGGCTCTGGAGACAGGCATGCCAGGGCTCACAGGGGCGGCGAAGGTGACCAGGACCACTCGAGCGGGATGGGGATGCTGGCCCAAGTAGCAGCACCGCTGCCGATAATGAGGGGCTGCGCCCAGAGCCCCCATCTTGCTGCTGCTGCCCTGCAGCCCCGTCTGATGGCACAGAGCCCACACCTCTCGCAAGGCCTGGTCCTGCCCGGCTCCCAGGTGTGTGTGTGGTGGGTGACCCAGGGCTAAGGCTACTCCTGCTGCCCCACCACGGGGGTCCGCCCGCTGGGTGTTTGCTGAACTGCCCGGGTGGGGTGGCAGAGGTGCTGGGCGCCAGGCTGGGCCTCCTCCGGACGCACCAAGCAGGGCAGATGAGGCAGCGACTTGCGATGGCCCAGACCCCGGTCTCCTCCTGTCCCCTCCCCTCCCCCTCCCCAGCGATGCCTGCCCACCCTCTGAGCTGTGAGGGCTCAGGGGGCCCAGAGCCCTGGTTGGGAAGGACCCTCATGAGGCAGACGACGTCCGGGCAGGGGCTTCTCGCGCTTGGCAGCAGGCAGCCTGAGCCCAGCCGGGGGCGCAGTGCTGCCTGTCTCTATCTGTCCCTCCCTCCCTCCCCCCTCTAGTGCATATTTCCAGAACCTTCTATGCACAAGATGCTGTGCCGGGTGTACAGCAGGGGATAGAGCAGGCCGGGCCCCACTGTCACGGAGCTGACCTTTTGTGGGGCTCAGACTTTCCAAATCCACGCTCAAATTCATGTGTCACTGGCCTCGTGAAGGGTCAGGGCACCCGAGGGAGACCCTGGGGCCTGTGGTCAGCAGAAGGGGCAGGAGAGAGGCCTCCATCGCGGGGGAGGTCTGGGTCAGGCTTGAGAGGCGTGGAGAAGGGCGTTGGGACAGTGGACCCCCTGCAGCGAGGGCAAGGGTGGGGGAAAGGCTGCAGGCAGGCGGCCAGTGGGCACGGGCAGGGTGGTTTGGTCCACAGTCAGAAAGCGTATCCGGCATGGCCCACGGGATGGAATCCTGTGCTCAGTGACAAGATGCTGGAGACAGATGTCACGACACAGAAGCAACACTAAAGGTTGAATTAGAAAGAAAGAAAAGAAGCAACAGGACAAAAAAACACGTGTAGGTTTACGTAGCTCCATGTCATGGGGCAGATGGAAAGAGCAGAGGATGCGCCTCACGGGTCAGAGGTTGGCTCTGAACACCTGGCCCCACACCTGCGCAGTCCCCCAAGGCCTTGGGCTGACTCCCTGGGACCTTGGCCCCCCCTTGTAAGCGGGGAGGACGGCTCTGTCCCCAGGAGTCACGGGGGCTGCAGGGAGCCCAGACAGAGCCCTCTGGCCAACTCCCAGCCCCGAGCCGGCCTTGCCTCTGTAGCCGGGTTGGTACCGCCTTTGCCCCAGAGGAAGCCTTGGTGCAGCCGGGCTGTGGATGGGACTTCATTTCTAAAGCTATAGGCCCACAGGCCCCATTCCCCAGACCCCAACCCTGGCTCCAGCCTGTGCTTTTAGTGGAGGCAGAGCTATAAATAACCCCCAATTTGCAGCTCTGTGGACACCAGGCAGGGGAGCCATTCATCCTGCTGCCCAGGTGGCCACCAGCTGTTGCTGGATTCTTAGAACAGAAAAAGGGGGAGATTCAGAGAGAGGGCTTAGCTTCCAGCCCACCACAGCCTGGAGCCTCCCTCCTGTGGCCCTGAGCACTTCCTTCCCTTCAAGCCGTGGGCGCCCCGAGGCGGCAGGGTGCCCCCTGCACTGAGTGGGGCCGGGCAGCCCCCGGCAGTGAAGGAAAGCAGCCCCGGAAGCAGGGAGCACAGGGCACGAGGGGTACAGGTAAGCCGAGGGCTGG